>NW_026989746.1:600000-1200000 GCF_036321535.1 Camelus dromedarius
TATCAGTTTCTTTTTAAAATAGATTATACTTTTGGTGTCATAGCAAAGAAATATTTGCCAAACCCAAGGTCATAAAGCTTAAGCCTATGCTTTTTCTCCTAGCTGTTTTATAGTTTTAGATTTCCTATTAAGATCTATGATCCATTGTGACTTAATTTTTGTATATTTTGTGAGGTGTGGATCAAAGTTCATTTTTTTTTTTTTTGCATATCACTATCTAATTCTTCCAGCACTACTTGTTGAAAAGATCCTTTCTCCACTGCATCCTTTTTGAGAATCAATTGTCTATATAAGTGTTGGTTTAGTTCTGAACATTCTATTCTGCTCCATTATTCTATTTTCCTGTTTTACACCAACACCATACTTTCTGATTACTGTAGTTTAAAAAAAAAAAAAAAAAGGCTGAAAATCAGATAGTGCAAGTCTTCCAACTTTGTTTTTCTTGTTCAAAATTGTTTTGGATATTTGGGATCCTTTGAATTTTTATATGAATTTTAGAATCAGTTTTAAAATTCCTTACATCCTGTTCTGCCAAATTTCCACCCATGTCTTTGGCCATCTCCAAAGCCACATTTTCTGAAGAAGTCTCTCTAGATCCCAGGTGAAAGGAATTTCTGTTCCATCTGTGCTCCAATCACATTTGATAATATTTGATTACATTTATTCATATTTGGCTGGATGTACTTGTGTGATCTTTCCTGCCATATAGTAAATCTCTCAAGATTTGGAATCTTGACTTGGTTCCCTCTGTCTGCTGAGAAAACTAGTTCTATGCTTTGCAGGAGTGAGCCCTGCAGTAAGAGGTATCTGCAGCACACATCTAGCTCATTGCTTGCATATCGTCAAGGAATCCTGCCGATTTAGAATTGTTTATTGATTGTTGTCTCCAAGACGGCTCAGCCTTTTTTATTTCTATTGCTACTGCTGCAGTTTCAAAGGAAAATGGGCTAATTATTTTCCAAATATCTAAACATACTGTAATTGAGCTGTGACGCAAATTATGTGCTGCTGTTTCTTAACAACCTGCTTAGTGTTCACAGGTACCTTCACTCATGGAACTTTTGGGAGAATGTCATATCCTCAGAGATAGCAATGCTGTCTTTGGCAACCTGAGCGGTAGTATCTGAACTCACTCCTGCTGTTTTTCCAGTGCCCCCTCTAGCACTCCTCCAGCCCTCCATGGGGGGCCTGCAGTTCTTCCCTCGAAAATCCTGTTGTTTCTCAGGAAGAATTCCCTATGAAACATATTCATGTCCTTCTTGTGGGGACATTCAGTCCAGAGACCTGACAGCAGGGGAAAATGTTTAGACTGCTTTTGGTAGAACGTAAATTCTTCCATACTTGTTAGAAGCAAATCCAATGAGGAAACTGTGTTGGCATCTAACAAATCAGGATAAATGTCTGATGAGGAAGATCAGCTTCCCCATCCCACTCAGGCGTCATGTTGATGTGACGCTCACCTTGGCTAACATTTTCTCCTGTGAGCAACGTGAAGTTCAAGACGTTATGAATGGCTTTTTGTTTTTCTTCCTTAGTCTTTCCACATTCACTGTGTCTGGTGAGATTATATGAATCCTGCTTATTTTCAGCCCAGCACTAAGCTTTTTAAAAGGATCACGTGTTTAAAAGGCTAGTGGACAATTTGTTAGAAGATTGAAATCCTTAGACTTTGGTCCTAGAGTTGAATCTTGGTTACTGGTGAATGAGAATTCCCGTTAAAATTTTAAATTCAGTGATATAAAGTTTTAAAAATAGTTAAATATTAGTCAATTTCATTAAACACTACAGCAGTTATTTACTTTTAAGCCTGTCTCTGGGGCAATTTTGCAATGATTCCCTCCCTTTATTAATTCCCTCTTTATCAGAATCCTTGAGAGGTCCCTGTCATCATTGTCAGTATCATCATCATCATCACCATCATCATGGAACTGATTCCTCTGGGAGATTCTAGGAAAATAAAGAGCTGGACGGGGTTATGTGCAGGTCAGTGTGTGCATATACAGTAAGAACAGTTGTCAGACATTAGATTCAAGATACCCATTCCATTTAGAGAAGAATGTGGTCATGAAATCCTGATGTGCTGAATGAAGGAAGCGATGGGAACAGGGTAGTCAATGGAAAGGAGGAGGAAGTGAGCGAAGCGGGGAGCATAGGTCCTTGGTTAGGTGATCAGCACATTGGTGAGAATGAGGGGAGTGTTATGGCAGAATCATGTCCCTCCCCGGCCACAGGGTAGCCACCTGTGACATGTTACTGTACATGGCAAAATGCATGACAGATATTTTAGGACAAAAATCTTAGAGGATTTCTGTCTTCTAAATTGTCTATCAGTTAGCATTTTAAACCCATGATACATTATTAAAGATTAGTGCAGGGGGACAAATAAAAAGGATTCATATAATCTCACCAGACATACTGAATGTAGAAAGGCTAAGGAAGAAAAACAAAAAGTCATTCATATGTGCCTTGAACCATAAAATGCCCATGAGAGGAAATGTTACACAAGGTGAGTGTCACAGCCACATTCATAATGCCTGAATGGGATGGGACAAGGGGATCCTGAGATGAGACAATAGGGCGAGTAGCCTGGATTGTCCAGGTGGGCTGAATGTAATCACAGGGGTCCTTGAAATGGAGGACATTTCCCAGCTGAGTTTAAAATCAGAGGGAGGTGTAGCCATAGAGCAATGTTCAGAAAGGCTGCTGACCATGAAAATGGAGGAAGTCGTGGGGCACAAGCTAAGGAAGGTGGGTGACCTCTGGAAACTGGAAAAAAACAACAACAACAACAAGGAAACATTCTCTTCTAGACCCTCTAGAAGGAAGGAACCCTGCTGCTACCTTGAATTTAGCCCAATGAGAACTGTGTTGGATCTCTGACCTCCACAGCCATAAGCTGATAAATCTGTGCTGGTTTAAGCTCTTAAGCTTATGGAAATTTCTTACATTGGTAAGAGGAAAATAACATAGTGAGCCGTAGTGTAACGGATTAAAGGTATAGGATGGGGTGTGGAGAGGATTCTGACATTTACAACTAAAAAACAACCAGGTGAAGTGGAAGGTGTTTTAAGGAAGACCTACCTGGCAGGGCTATTAAGCAGACTGGAGCGAGGGGAGCATTGGAGTTAGAGGAATCAATTAAATCTCTACCAGAAAAATAAGGAATAAAATGTAACAGGGCTTCAGTGATAGTGGATGTAGGAATGGAAATGGGCAGAGAGACATAAATATTACTTTGAAATTAGCTACAGGTTTGATGACTGCATGTTGGGGAGACTTAGCCGATGTGTGGACTGAATGTTTGCATCCCCTCAAAATCCATATGTCGAAACCCCATCTCCCAGGGTGATGGTATTGGGAGGTGGGGCCTTTGGGACGTGATTAGTAGGATAAAATGAGGTCATGAGAGTAGAGCCCTCATGAATGGGATTAGTGTTCTTATACAAGCCCCCAGAGTGCTTGCTTCTCTCTGCTCTCTGGGATATGAAGATATTGGGAAGACAGCCATCTTCGAGCTGGCAATCCTCTCAAGGATACATTGACCTTGAAAGTCTCAGCCTCCAAACCATAAGGAATATGCTGGTTGTTTAAGCCACCCGACCCACGGTAATTTGTTACAGCACCCCAGACTGACGAAGACAGTGGAGAATGCCTCTGAGTTTGGCACTGATTGCCTGGAGAATGCTGAAACCCAGGGAAGTGGGCAGCACAGACGTTTACTCATTTAATCCTGCCAACACAGTAGGAGATAGAGTCTACATATTCCTCGCTACTTAAAAGGTAAGGAAAAAGAGGCACAAATAATAACAACGACAACAAAAACAACAATAATTTGTCCAAGATTCACACAGAACCCCCTGGAGGCAGAGTGAGAATTTATACTCAGGCAGGCTGGCCCCAGAGCCCCTGCTCATAACTAATAAGTCAGATCACCTTGCTTATGTGGATCAGTTTTTTTCAACTGTGATATGAGGGTACTGTGTCCAGTAACTTATAATTTCAAAATACTTCACTGTAACGGAATCATTAGTCACAGGCCTTACAAACCACAGAAACCTACACATACAAAAATATCTCGTTAGGTCAAGATAACCAATAACGTTTTTAAATATTATACCTGCTGGGCCTTTGCAATAAAATGTCTTTTTATAATTCTGTCTGGCTACAGAATAACTTCATAATCCTGCATGTTGCTGGTAGCTCCCATGTTGGACAGCACGGGCCTAGAGATTTTAAATTACTTGCCCAGACTCGCCCAGGAAGCTCGTGGTGGGATCCTAGCTATAGTCTGGGACTTTTCCTTCCTATCCAACAAGTCCCTCATGGAAGTTTAGAAGCTTCTCCTTTGGTGCCCAGCTGTCTATCCGTACTTATAACATCTTGTCAGGTGTTCCAGCCTGCTCCTGAACATCAGCCAGAACCCACTTCTGCTCTATTTTGTCCAGGTAATACCTTCTAGCAACTTCCATTGCCTTCTTGGCATCAGTTCTTACCTGGAAGGGTAGTGGATAGAGGTGGAAATGTGTCCACATGACAGGTTTTTCATAAACATAGCAGGAGTGGTCAAGAGAATAAAACGTCAGGAAGATGAGTAGAAGCAGGTCATTTAATATACCAAATGGGTACTTTCAATGTGTGTGTTTCCGAGTCCAGGCTTGTTCTGCTCGTGCATTACAGGCCAATAAATCAGGAGACCTGGTTTTGGGGGCAAGAAATAGCGACTTTAATTTGGAAAGCCAGCTGAGAAATGGTAGAATAATGTCCTGGGGAACCATCACCCCAAGTCAGATTTCAGGCTCTTCTTATATTAAAAATGGGAAGTGGGAATGCTTGGTTGTTGCAAACTTGGTGTATGAATTCCTTGTTGTTAGAATCCTTTGTTCTTGCAGCTCTTCACCTGGGTCACATCCGTGTAAACCTCCAACAAACAAATGTTGTTTTCTATTCTGTAACTTGTTATCTTTATGTGAATAGAAAAGTGTTAATATCCTTCAAAGTCAGAGCCTTGAGAATAGGGTCTCCTGTATATTTCAGGCTCTAGGCAACATTGTTTTACAAAAGGTGCAGAACCAACAAGACTAAGCCTAGGAAACAGGGCACAGGGTTAAAGTCAAAGGAACAGATCTAATATGGAGTCAGATTTTTTCTTTCCTATTTCAGTAGTGCCATGGAGAAGGCAGTTTGGGCAGCTTTTTGTAGGGTCCTGGAGGCTTTCTCTCTCAGCCTCTGTGTGCCTCTGTTGAAAACCCTTCATAGCTATCTGGCCTGCTGGAAAACCACTCCGCCTGTTTTGCCCTGAAGATGTGTTCTGTTTATAACTGATCTCTACTTCTTGGAAAACAACTCAATAAAAACTCAGTTGGTTTTCCACCAGCCATGGGCAGGGGTGAGGAATAGCACTTTATTATTTTATGAAAAAAAATAAAAGAAGTCTTAAAACAGCACTGGGCACATAGGAGAGAGTCAATAAATGCTTCCTGGCTGAAATCAAAAGTGATGGCTCAGTGATTCCATGGCTGCTTTATTTGCTGAGCTTGCTACTCCTTTGCTCCATTACACATTTTTTTTAACTGAAAAAGAAATACATGCATGTGGTTAAAAAATTTCAAACAGAGCACAAAAATACACAAGTGAAAGAAGTTTTCCCTCATCCTCTCTTCTTTCAGCCCTCCCTGGAGATGCCACTGTTTACAAACCTTTGTGTGTTTTCCAGATATGCTATGCACATTCCGACCTATGTATGTAAATTCCTTTAAAATATTACTTATTTTTAACTTAAAGGGATTTAAATCCTCATGTGTCTTCTGCCCTGGTAATAGAAAAGAACAAATCTGACTCCATATTAGATCTGTTCCTTTGACTAAACCCTGTGCTCTGTCTCCTAGGCTTCATCTTGCTTGTAAAACAATGTTGCCTAGAGCCTAAAATATACAGGAGAGCCTATTTTGAATGCTCTGACCTTTAAGGATATTTAACACTTTTCCATTCATATAAAGATAACAAGTTACCTAATAGAAAATAACGTTTGTTTTGTTGGAGGTTTACAGGGATCTGACCCAGGTAGATAGCTGCAAGAACAAAGGATTCTAACAACAAAGAATTACTACATCAAGAAGATTGCAAAAACCAAGCTCGTAGGAAAGGAGCCTGAATTCTGACTTGGGGAGATGGTTTTCCAGGACATTAGTTTGCCATCTAGGTCTACAGAAAGTTGCTATTTCATGCCCCAACACCTGGTCTCCCAACTTACTGGCCTGTCCTGCATTAAGGAGAATGAATTTGGACTCAGTAACACTCCTATCTTCCTAGCAAGATGGGCACTGGAATTGAGGGCAGCTATCCCACACCCAGGGACATACTGTGTGCCCTTGATGGTTCCCCGAGTGTGGGGAGTGGTTTACCCAGGAAGGATGGGGACTATGCACCAAAACTCAGGCAGTATGCTCCTTTTGGGATCTGACCTTGTACCTCCCGCTCCCCGCCAGCACAACACCTGGGACAGTGGAGGTAAGGCAGATATATTGCCTGCCTGTGTCCCAGCGTGTAAAAGGGGAATATGTACTCTTTCCAAGGTAGTTCTGAGCGACAACACCTGCGGGTGCTTGGTTCCCAGAGCAAAAGGAAACCCAGCTCCGCTTGGGGGCAACGGGTGTGATCCCCGTAGGGGTCCTGCAGAGGCCTTGGGTGGAGGGCTGTGCCAGGGAGTTAAAATATGAGCTGCGGGCCTTGAAGGGTTAGAGAAGTGTGCAGAGGCAGGACTGCTGCCTCCTTCAGGATGCCCCCAGAGTTAAAACTATTTCTCTCCATCTCTGCTACTCTCCTCCACACTCCAGATCCCTGCCTTCTCTCTGCTCCTCCTGTCCATGTCTCTCCCTCCACTTTTCCCCTTCTCCCCTCCTCCTCCCATCTTCTCCGTCCCTCCCTTCCCCAACTTCTCTTGCAGAACACAGAGAGGATAGCTGGCCCTCCTGTGCATGCGCAGTCTGTGCCAGCTGGACCGAGGGTTGGAAGCTGCAACTCCGAGCCGGGGATCGGCCCCAAAGGCTTCTCAGCTCTTTCGCCCGGTAGGACTTTGGCTCCTGCCCCGGCGCCCCGGCCACAGCTGTCCAGGGCCAAGTGTGCACTTGCCGCGTCTCGCCCCAGCCGGGCTCCCCTCAGTCCGCGGCTGGCGTCCCCTTCCCCTCTCCCGCCCGCGAGTTCTCTCCTCCCGGGCTGCCTCTCCTCGGCCGCCGGCCCGTCCCCGCCCCTGGGCGGGCTGTGTCCCGGGCGGGCGGGGTCTGCGGACCCGGACGGTGGCGGGCGGCTGGGGCTGGGGCTGGACTCCGAGAGGGGCTACAGCCCGCGTCCCCCCCCCCCCGCTTTCCCTGACCCGCGACCCCGGGGCTGCCCTCCTCTCCCTTTCCCGCTACCTGGGGACCAGCTCAGTGGTGTGGGCGCTGCTCCCCGGGCTGAGAGCCTCCGGCTGTGAACCCCAGCTTCTCCTGTTGGAGTCGGGAAAAGGGAGCGTCAGTGCTGAGCGAGCTTCCGTCTCCTCCCTCAGTGTTTCTGCCCCAGGTAAGTACCTTGAACACTTTCACGTGTTTTGATGGCGGTGCTTGATGATGTCACTGTTTTTATAGTGAGAGGGATTACAGTGTTGAAAGCAAGGCTTGGTTCAGTTAAAAATGAGCTGAAGGCATGAGGCTGTGACATCCTCCGTCCTTCCCTCTCCCAGGGTGAAACGTGTGGCCGTCTTTCTTAAAAAGATAGTTACAGTCCCTAACTAGCCCAGCCCAGCTAGGGTGTGTTAACAGGAACAGCACCACCAGAGGAGTTGGAGACTCAGGGACTTTGCAGTCCTAAAGAGCTCCTGGCAAAATTTGGTTTGTTTTGGTTTTTTTGTTCTTCTTAAATTGTGGGGCAGACTAGTAGTATAGAGGGAAAAATAATTGTCAAGAAATATTTTTTCATTTAACATCTTTATTGTGATATTGTTCACACACCATGAAGTCCACCCACTTAAATGCTACAATTCAGCAGCTTTAGCATATTCACAGTGGTGCAACCATTAATATTCCAGAACGTTTTCATCACTTCAGAAAGACCAGTGGAAATGAATGACCTATCCACCCCTTCCCAGTGCTGGTTCTAAAGAAGTTTCTTGGTTGTTCCTGACCATAAATTATCTTGTTACCCATAAAAACTCTGGTAGGAAATCTAAACAGAATTGTATTGAATCTGTCTATCAAAGCAAGAAGAATTAATGTCTTTATGGCATAAATTTCTTCTACCCATGAATATATCTCGGACCCTATATTTTCATATTTCCAGAGCCTGGCCCATGGGAAGTCCTCATTAATTGTTGGGTTTGTGAATGATGAGATTCTATACATCGTTAGTTGCAACTGAAGCCTTTCACAGAAGAGAAAAAAAACTCACTGAAGCCAAGTGACTCTCTGATGGTCAGAAAGAGTGACAGCCAGTGCTGGAGTGACCCAGTGGACTTGGTGTTTGTAACCAGATTTCTCTAGCACCTACAGCTAAGGGGATCAGAGAATTCTTTTATTTTTTCTAAATGGCGTTGCTTTTATTTTTACTTATTTTTTAAAATTACTTTTTATTGAAGTGTAGTCAATTTAGAATGTTAGTTTCAGATGTACAGCAGAGATTCAGTTATAAACATATGCATATGTATCTACATATGTTTTAGATTGTTTTTAGTACAACTCATTACAAGAAATTGAATATAGTTCCCTGTGCTATATAGTAGGTCCTTGTCATTTATTTTATATTTATTAATGTGTATCTGTTAATCCCCCTTTTCCTGCCTGCTAACCACAGTTTGCTTTCTATGTCCATGAGTCTATTTCTAGCAGCACCGTATTTGCTAGTAATATATGCTGGTTGGCTGCTTTCAGTTTCAGTAATTCCACCTTATCTGTGGGCATTTTCCTTCTGGTGGGCCTGTGTGTGGTTTGCACACGTGATATAAGAGTTGTGTATTTGGGAGAACTCCAGGCCTCATGTAGTGCCTGGTACAGAGTGCCCACTGAGCTGATGCTTGAACTGGGAAAAAAAACATAGTAAACGTTGGAATTTCCACTATGGTTGAGAGTTCCAGGTTTCCATAACCTGTTTAGCCCACCTTAATGTTGGCTGCACCCATACTGGGTAATTTGGTGGAACTTCATGGTATGGTGGTGTAGAGACGGGGCCTCGTATGCTTCTTCTCTTTCCGTTTTCTAAGACTCATTCTCCTGGGCCTTCCAGATCCTCCCCCAGAAGTGCCCAAGGCTGGCTTGGTGCTGCGCTGAGGCAATATTTGTTAATAAGACCCTTTCCTCATCTCTTCTGAGCCTCCGTTTCCTTCTCTGCACAATGAAGACTTAGACTAGAAAAGTGCTTTTCAGTTACTTTTAAGCCATGTTTCCTTTGAGAAACCGAATATACAAATCTCTCCTCCCATTCAACATACAGATTTTGACACATCCTCCAAGGAATGACATAGCTCTTTGTGGAAAATTGAAGTGATTGTGATTCCAGGTGGCACAGAAAAGACTCTTCAGACATTTATTGCAGGGAGAGGGCAGGAAAGGGGCAGTGTATCCCACTTTCTAGTGTGAGCACTGGAACAGGGGCTTGGGTTTAAATACAGTGTCTGACGTGGCCTCAGTCTAATCTTTTTTTTTTTTTTGCCTCTCTCTAATCTTGCACAATGTGATAAACCTCTCTCCCTCAGTTTCTTAATGCGTCAAGTTGGGGTGATAATAGTTTAAGTCTTTTGTGAAACATTATACACATAAGACATTTGTTTCTCGGTAGAAACAAAACCTGCGAGAGAATCAGGGATTTTTTAAAAAAAAAAAATCTTGTCCACAGCACTCTGTCTGTGTCTATTTTGAAGTTCCTTGAGGGTGAGTGTTGGGTCTAAAGTCCATCGTGGGACAGGTGGCCCATGGGTCTGTGTGCAGCAGATTGCCCCCTCCTCCCCAGTCCTCTTCCTCTCAGTCCAGGATGAAGTTCCCTAGTAGATTTACACAGAGATCTTGTGGAAATGGCTTTTCATTTTATTGTTTCATGAAGAAGGGCTGCCATCATGATCTCTGTAGTCTGCTTTTGGTGACCTGAAGGCTATGCAATTACGTTTTTCTATTTAATAAATAGAAAAAAATTACAAGTACAAAATTAGACCTACGGTGGTGGCAGGGGCTCTTGAAAGTGGGGACCATTAGCTTTGTTAGTTTCAGGTGCAGGGGCCTCTGGCCATGAGGACACATCATCGTGCTCTGAAGTTTGAGGGACCAGTGGGCTCAGTGGGAATGTTTACTGAGTGTATCTCATGGGCTGGGCATTGACCTATTTGTACTGTGTGTTCCTTATTTGAGACAGTGAGCTCATTTAACCTCAATAGCCTCTTTAATAAATTAGACTTTTTATTTTGAGATATAATGTAGATTCCCATGTAGTTGTAAGAGATAATATGGAGAGGGCCTACGGACTTTTTGCCCAAGTTTCTTTAAAGGTTCCATCTTGCAAAGTTGGGATACAATTCAGTAATGACTCACTAACCCTTTGAGGTTTGTGTTATTGCCCTCATTTCTATTCATGATTAAACTGGGGTTAAGAGGAGCACACAGGCCTGCCCAGGTCACACATGGTTAGTGTAGAGTCGGGTGAAACGTGGGCTTGGGATTTCCAGGCAGTACCATCATGATGCTCTGTGGCAGGGAGCAGCATTCACTTTGCTTGTTCATTCATTCAACAAGCATTTATTGAGTAAACTCTGTGGGTCAGATGCTATCATAGGTTTATCTGATTCTTCAGCAGTATGGAGAATCCGGTAATGTTTCCTTCTTTTTTTTTAATCTGAGAAAATTAGCTCTGAGATGTTATAAACCGCCCAAAGGAAATATAGCTCATAAATGAGGGATAGTAAATTTGTACAGTTCCTTCTTCTTATGCAGGTGGTACCCTAGGCATTTTACACTTGTAAACTTCCATAATCCAGATATATTCTTGTAAGGCAAGGATTTTTTTTTTAATTGAAGTATACTCATGTTTACAATGTTGTGTCAATTGCAAGGTGTTTTTTTTTTTCTTGAATTTGGAATTCAAAAAATATTTTTTGAGGGGGGTAAATAGGCTTATTTATTTGTTTCATTTTTTTTTTAAATGAGGTACTGAGGATTCAACCCAGGACCTCATACATGCTAAGCATTTGCTCTACCACTGAACTGTACCCTCCTCCCCAAAGCAAGTTTTCTTATCAAGTATTCTGCAGCTTAGGAGTTCAAATAAATTGGAGTTGAAATCCAGGACTTTTGATCCTACTGTGTTTCTTTGCATTATATCCTGCTGAGGGGTGTGGAAGCAGTTCCTTTATTCATTCCTTTATTCAGCAGTTTTGAGCACTGACTTTGCATCAGGGCCTGGCTAGGTGCTTGGAAACAGAAAACAAGAAATGACCCTTTTCTGCAGAGGGCGGAGGCCTAGACCAAAAGCTGCGTAATGTGATCTGAGCTGCGGTAGCCATGTGCAGACGCTGAGGACAAACTGTACCCCCGGCTTTGCTTGGGCTTCCCCTGCCTTCTGACTGGTACACACCAGGTCACCGCAACCCAGTGAGGCCCGCAGCCCGCAGCACAGTATGTACCTCGGTCTCCTCTTCCCTCTCGTCAGGGCCTGCAACATGAACATCCCTGACTACGTGCAGTGTGCTGAGGACCACCAGACTCTCCCCGTGGTGGTCCAACTCGTGGGGATCATCTCAGAGCAGAATTTGTTATGCATCTATAAGCGAATCTCCTTGGTGAGGCAGATCAGCCCGTGCGGCTCGCAGTGGGCACTCTGTATCCACTAAAGTCACCACTATGCGCCTGAGAATGGGTGGAGCGACTTCCAGACACACCACAAGGTCGTGGGCCTTGTCACCATTACCGACTGCCTCTTGGCCAAGACCTTCGAGAAGCTCCACGTGCAGAGGAGCTGTATGGCACCACGCTCTATGACTCTCGGCTCTTTGTCTTTGTGCTGCATGGGGAGGTGGCCGAGCAGCCGCGCATGAACGTGGCCGTCAATTTACGAGGACTGCAGGGTGGTGGAGAAGAGGATCGAGGACTTCACTGAGTCTCTCTTCATCATGCTCAAGTCCAAGTGGCTGGACGTTGCATCCGACAAGTCTGGGGACAAGATCCTCCTGCTCTACATCCTGTTTGAGAATGAGGACTTCGTGGGACTGGACACAGAGAACAGGAAAGTCTACCTGGATGCCCGGCCACCCTGGCTATGTGAAGGGTTGCTTCCCTACATCCAGAAAGGGATCAGCAAGGAGGAGGGCTGTCTTGTAGCCAAGGCGTGAGGGAGGAGCAACCCGCCGGTTTTCAGACGTTTAAAAGTGAATCCGCCTTTGTTTCGGAGAGATTCTTTTAGGGTTATTATGGACACTTACTCCCGCTTTTCAGCCAATTACCCTGGTGTGACCCCTGGAGTTGCTGTCCAATAGATTAGCCAAAGCCACTGATGCTAGGAGAGCTGGGGAGGAGGCTGCTCGGAGCTGAGATGTGCTCTAGGTCAAATGCACATCAGACGCTGAGACTTGTCTAGTAAATAGAATGTAAACTATCTTGTTACTTTCTTTATTGATTACATGTCAAAATGATAGTATTTTACATACAGTAGAATAAGTAAGATATGTTCTTAAAATCAGTTTCTAGGGGTTTTTTTGGGGGGGTTACCTCTTTAAATGTGGCAACTGGGAAACTTTCTTTACATGGCTCACATTTCATTCCTGTTGGACAGCCTCTCCTGGGACAGTCTCATCCCTGTGCTTATAGATGTCATGCTGAATCCTGAGATGCAGAATGAGGCGCTGGTTGAGCTGGGGGTGGAGCCAGTGTCTCCTGCTTCCCAGGTCCAGCACCTGCACGGCTCAGGCCCTCTCTCCCTGCCTGACAACCACCATGCCAATTGAGGACAACGGAAACACTGCCAGGGGCTTCCAAATGAACTCCTTACGCAGGGAAAGGCATGTCACGGAGTATGGGGCACAGCAGGGAAAGATTCGTCCTCACTTTGTCCCTGTGATTAGGTCAACGGACCCACTTTGTCTTGGAAGTGCAGACGAGTTCTTCTGGGCTGCCTACCCCCCCACCTTCTGCTCTGTTTCCCTGTGTATCTATTGAGATATCCCTCGAGAAGAAGAGGGTGAGATGCCTTTGCCGAGAGGTGGTCCCCATTTGATGGGGAGATTGTGGGAATCTGTGTCCCCCCGGCCTACGGCCTCGGGCCTTGACTCTGGAGAGGGCTTATGGCGGTCCCACAGGTGACGGTCGGAGGACCTGGCACGTGCTGCCGGGCCCGAAGTGGAGGAGGTGTTCTGCGATTCTCTGTGAGTCTAAAATCAGATTCTACTTTCTGGTTGTTGGTAAGTTGGAGGAGAAGATGCCAGAGAATTGATAAAAAGATAGTCCAGACCAGTCCTGTGAGTGACAGGCACAGGGGACCCGAGTCCCACCTGCTTGTGGTGCCTGGCGGGCTCTGGATGAATTTTCACTTCCTCCCCGGACATACCTCTATGGCTTAAGGAAGGGGCGAGGCATATCGTGGCCATGACCTGTACTTGTCCTCGCAGGGCCCTGTGATCTACATGGCTTTCTCCCCTTCTGCTTCTTGTAGATGAGCTGGCAGATGTAGTGGTCTGGGCAAAGCCGAGGGCACAGATGCCAGCACCGTGCCACTCCCAGGCTGGCTCCATTCCCGTCACCTGTCACCTCCTGCTCAGTCCCCAGGCGTCAGTGAATGTAGGTGCATCGGTGCAACGTAAGCAGGGACCACATTATCCCCCTGGACAGAATGGTGGGTGAGCAGTGGAAGCCTGGAGCCCTGCCCCAGCCCCCTGGCCAGTGCCTCCTCTTTTGTCACAGGAATCACTTGTGATATGTTTGCTCAGCAACTGCTTGGCTCTGAGTCTGCAGACCCACCAGAGAATGCCAGCTTGTTTTTGCTTTTTGAAGTGTGTCCTTGGGATTTGGCGGAGTAGCTGGTTGTGTGCTTAGCCCATAGTGGTTGACACTGTCACCATTGTTTACCCAGAACCTCGTTTACCAGGCATGGCTCTCGGCATCAAAATACAGCAGCGCATTAAACCTCCCTCCTGGTGGGTCTGTCTGTTTTGGTACCGTAAGGGCTCAGCCAGCATCTGAACGTCAGTGAGATAACGCGGCCAGTGAGCTCGGGTCAAGTACGCTCTCCTCCAGTCACTTTTACTCCATTGTTGCTTTTACTATTCCTCAGTCGTTACTTTTTTTAAACAATGCTTTCGTGCAGGAACAGAGCCTAATTCTCTCCTGTTACTCTTGGTGGGAGTGAGTAAAATTGTCCAGCTTGAAATGCGACCACATTTTGTAGCTCAAAAGCTGTCTACACGCATCTAGGTGAAGTTTAGGTTTGGGGCGCTGACCACGTTGGGGTCCCCAGGCAGCGCCGCTCGCCTCAGGCCCCTGCCTTCCCTGGAACAATAGGTGAGGGTGGGTCTCACCGTCCCCTCGTCCCTGTCCTCACCAAACTCACCTAAATTCTTGTAATTGCTGTCAGTTATTTTTGTTCTCATGTGTTTCTAATTTTCGCTGTTCCTCTTTTCCTTTTTCTATTTCCCTTTCTATCTTGTACCGCCCTGTGAGCATGTTGTTGCGTCTGAAAAGTGGACTGTGCACACCCTGCATTGGAAATAGCCAGATTGTCCTCCGTGCTGTCCCCATCGCTTTAAAAAGCAAAAACCTTAACAGTTGCCTTGATCCATATATTATCCTAGTCATCTTTTTATTTTCTAGTTTTTTGGAATGTTTGCTTTGTTAGCACATCACCCACTGGGGTTTGATACCTGTTAAAATCCTTGCTTTGAGGAACCAGTTTGGTCCTCCTTATGTTTGGTGACAAATGCGCACTTATTAAATTTGTTTGATTGTTTTGAAGAAGTGAGATGCGAATTGATTTAGGCGGCTGCTGAGGGATTTTTTTCATGGAGTATTTAAACTTGGAAAGTCAAAATCTGCAGCATCTTCCTTGATTCTGTCTTTCACACAAACGTGTTTGGCACGCGGTTCCGGGCTGTCGCTGTGTGACGTGCGTGACGGAGATTCCTGGCCGGTGGTCACTGGTGAGAAAGTGGCAGGCTCGGAGATGAGCAGCTGCAGGGGATGCTGTTGGAGGAAGCAGTCACCGGTTTTATGTTTTTTTTGTTTTTTGTTTTTGCATTCACCTTCCCCGTGCCATTTACTTTACTTTGCCTTCATAGAGAGGCAGGAGCGGGTCTAAACTCCATGCCACTCTTATTTTCCCTTTACGAGGCTGGTTTTTCTGAGTATCAGAACAACATGGCCTTCTCCTAAGTAGCTGGCTCACTTGGATCTGGTGGACACAGGGACCGCTAAAGGGGACCGTAGCTTCCTCTCTGCTCCAGCCAGTGGGCATTCAGAGTCGGGTCTGTGGTTTGCCTCAGCAGCCATGCAGGCCTCCCTGTACCAGCCTTTACTATTAACCCATGTTGGCAGTAAATAGCTGACTCCGTGTCTGTTGCAGCTGACGTCCACCACTGACGGCCGTGTCGTTAGTTTGCGGTAGTGAGTCTCCAACACCCCAGTCAGCCGTGAAGTGACCTTGCATTCTCACCCACACCCTGGTTCATCTCACCCGGGGAAAGGGTTTGGCCACCACCGTCATGCTGGCCATGAGACCTTGTTTCTCCTTTCATGCCCTGGTCCAATTGTGGACACTTCATCCTTCACTGACTTGGTCTCGCTTGAGACAGGCCAGACTTTCTGAAAGAGTCCATCACATTCTGGGGGGGAACAGAACAGAAGGAAGAGTAGCAAGTAGGTGTCTAGGCAATCTGGGTTGGCAAATGCAGGCTGGGATCTGTGAAGGCTGGGCTGTGCCTTGGACACAGGCCTTTCCCGTGGCTCCCGATAGCCCAGGGGTCGGAGTGAGAACAGCCTTGCCTGGGTTCCCCCATCCTCATCTGCTCACTGGCAGGTGTGTCTGCTAACTAGGAACTGCCCCAAACCTCGGGCCCTTCAAAGTTCAGACCACAGGAGAACCTTGAGTCCCTTCTCCTGGGCCTCCTTTGTGAGAATCCAGTGCCTTCTGAGATGACCAGCGGCAGGAGATGCCTCCCCCTCCAGGGAGCTCTCTTCGGAGGACTGTGACGCACTGTACCTTGCTATGAGCTTGTGGGGTTCCATCCGTGGTCCTTGCAGAACCAGACTTGAGACTGGCTTAACGATAGAAATGACAGGAGTGATTCCAGGGCAGGGCCGGGGGGAGGAACAGGGGAAATTGAATGTGACCTCAAACACCTAGGTGGGTTCTGGGTCTGTTACTAAAATCGGGAGCCTGGGAGGTACCTGCCAGGAATCGAACTCTAGAGTAAATGGTGGACATGAGGCATTTTTAAGATTCCATTTTTCATCCAAGTTAGGACTTCAAAGAGGCACTCGGGTCTATGGCCCTGGGGCTCATGTGAAGGAGCCGGACCACAGATACACGTTGGGAGTCATCATTCTTAGCTGGTGTTCACAGCCGTGCAGGTGGATGAGCTCATCTCGAGAGGTGCAGACTGAGGCTGAGGCGGGGCAGGGCTGTGCCTGGGTTGGAGGAAATCCCAGACCATGCAGCTTTGGTGTGTCAGTCAGTGGCGTTTGGGATTTTCAGAGCAATGGCATTTATCCTTAAGGGTCCTGGGGGTGGGCAGGGCCACCCAGGAAGAAATCTGAAGGGAGGGTTGTGGCCACGCGTGCGCGTCTTGGGATGATGCAGAGGCTGAATGGTCCGGGAGAGGAACCTCCTCGGAAGCTGGAGTCGGAGTGGGGAGTGGGGAGAAGGTAGTCACACTCACCTGTGAGGGAGGGACAGAGGCCTAGGGAGTCTCCACCCTAGCGGACTCTCTTTCCCACGAACAAAAGGCCAGCAGACAGAAGATTTGAGGTGAGAAGGGACGGGCGCTGGGAGAGGAGCCAAAGTGGAGAATGGTGGTTGGACAGTTCTGGAATAGTCTCCCTGCAAAATAGAGTTAAAAAACCCAGACTCTTAAGAATATTGATAGTGACGTTGGAGGAGATAGTTCTTTTTCTGGCCTCCTAAATGTAAGGCATGTATCCGGGGATACACAGAAGAATCGGGCAGTCTGGTCCGGGGGCTTGACCCTTACCAGGGGGAACAATGCAAGTTTAAAGGGGGAGAAGGGCAGCGGAGGGAAACTAGCCAGGCCTCGTGTCAGGTACCAGTCGGCCACACTACTTGCGTGTTGCATTCACATCCATGTCTCCCAGGTGGGCGGTGGCAGCCCCCTTTTGCAGATTGGGAAGCCTTCTCAGAGGGGTTAAGGGATTGGTCCGTTTAGCGGCTAGTCAATGCTGTAGCAGGATTCAAGCAGGGCCTTGTCAGACTTCAAGGGCATGTTCTATCTACTAATTCCGGTACCTCCCTGTTGTACCTGGATTGGTGAATTGGGTCAGTTTTGGAGCCTTTCACAAAAAGTACGATTTAAGTGCCTCAGGACTGTTTCACAAAGCTCAGAGTTCTTTGATGGTTCAGAAGCACCGCAGTGCTTTTCGCCCCACAGAGGTAAGGTCTTACTCCTTTGACGCTGACGTGGTTGCAAATGACGTACAGGTGCAAAACCAGACTTAGCAGCTTCTGAAGGGAAACTCTCCAGTTCTCCCTTGATAGGCTTTCTTCCACGGGATGTAACCTGCTGCAGCGTAGATCTGAGCTTTCCGTATGGAGTGAGGGTTTGATATCCAAAGTTAGCAAAGAAGGGTCAGATGGAGAAAATCGACGTTAACAATTTATTTTGGGGTTTCATTAGACAAGATGCACTATCGCTTAATGGCCCATATAACGTATGTAATTGAATACAGAATATTGCATTCCTTAATTTCTAATGAGAGCTGTCTTGCAAAGTAAGGTTGTCTGCTTTGGAACTTCAGCTTAGCCACTAGGGCGCCTGTCAGTGTGTTGGTGTGATTGTATTTACACAGTGCATGTAATCTGGGCTTCCTCAGCCCCAAACACTCTAGTGCAGAATCATAGGCTGTAGCCATCACTTAGTTACACAAATACTTCTACAGCTATATGATACAAAAAAAAAAAAAGAGAGAGAGAGAGAGAGAGAGAGAGAGATTGCCTTTATCAAAGTTCCTTTGATTTTAACTGCAAACTGTTGTTGAGCAGCTCTGGTTTCCTTTGGATATGAATATGTACATTTCTTTGCATGTAACTTGGATTTTAGACTAGAACACCAACCTCTTGCTTTCCATGAGCCACAAAACTCATAGCCAAATGACATACGTATGAAATATTTTATTCTTTTCTTCTGAGACAGAATCCTTGAATCTGGGACTTGGGCTGTGATTTTGCTTTTTGCTCTTCCCATCCCTCTTGTCGTCTCACTCCTTTTTCCCACGTGGCCTCCAAGATGTCATGGTCTCCGAGGAGCAGGTGGACAAACACCAGTTGGTCGCCAAGCAGTCCTGCTGTAGAGGGAGCCCAGCCAAGAGCTAAAGGACATCATCAGAGAGGGCTTCCTTGAAGAAATGGGCTCTACATTCAGTTATGAGGACAGAGTAAGAGTCAGCCAAGAGAAGGAATCAAGAGGGTGACTCAGGTGGCAGGAGCAGCCCGGGTAGAGGCCTGGAGGATTGTGGGGTGGGGACTCGGGGAGAGTGCACTGTGTGGTCCAGGGTGGAGGGTGCCCCTGCTTGGGAGGACCCTGGAGTGGGCCTAGGGTTGGAGGTTTTGGAGGAGCTTGCTTTTTTACTAGAACTGACACAGAAGAGGCAGTGAAGTGTGTCAGCAGAAAGTGACCCTCAGGAGAGGTACTCCTGGTTTTGTTTCTGATGTTCTACAGAAAGAAGGGGTCGGGGTGGGCGAGAGCAACTCTGCCCGTCCCTTTGAGACCCACCCCTTCATTCATTTATTCATAACACATGCAATTCTGAGTGTCCAGGGGAGAGAGGGTGGACTCACAGTAGTAAGAAAAATGTATTGCTTCTTGAGAGCTTAGCAGTGTCAGAAGTTGTCTTAGCGTAGAATGTTCTAGGAACACAGCAGGGGCACCTAACCCAAAGGGCAGAGGTTCGAGGGAAGGAAGGCTTCCTTGACAAACCGTCAAAATGAGCCTGGAGGCAAGTGGGAAGTAGCAGCAGGTCAGGGGGCACCTGAGGTCATTGTGGACCTGGGTACTGTGGTGAAGGTGGGCGAGCAGGGTCGGGGGTGGGGCTAGAACTCTACCAGGGAGCCTCTGAAGGGTTTGAAGTGGGGGTGATGTAATCAAATTTGTGCTTTGGGAAGGCTGTCCTGGCTGTGTGTGTGTGTGTGTGTTGTGTGTGTGTGTGTGTGTGTGTGTGTGTGTGTGAAGCGGGGAAGAGGGGGAGAGTGCCAGCAACTGGGAGGGTCATTAGAAGACCATTGACAGGCTGGGGGGCCACCAGTGGGAGAGGGGCGTCGGGGCTGCTTGGGGACGGCAGGGGCAGTGTGGATGCCGGATTTCCTCATGGGGAGGGCTTATTAACTGTGACCCCCTAGCGGCACCTTGTGGCTGGAAGAAAACGGATGCAGCCAGGTGGACTTTTCTCTTCTTCCCTGCCTTGTGTGATGATCTTAGCTCAGCCAACATTTGGAACAGAAGAGCTAAGTTTCAGGGTAGTCCAGGACTTTGATGAGCTCGTTCGAGTGAGATCTGATAGGATTTAGGCTTGTGTTGAGATCTGCATGTTCACTTAGCTAGAAACGTCCCGTCTTTTGGATTTCCATAGGGGTATTTATTCTTGATAAAGATTGCTTTCTTGGTGAGAGGAAATTTAATACAGCTGCTGTCTTTCTCAAAAAAAAATCTTATCTTTTAAGAAATTTAATATTCAAAAGAATAGCAAAATTTAAAAATGATAAAGTAAGGCTTTGGTGTAGTTTCTTTGGATTCTGAGTTAATGTAGAGTTAGAGCCTTTGCATTACTTAAATAGCACATCCTTGTCAGTATTTAAAGAGCTGTTAGTGAGCGCCCCAGGCCCCACTTCTCAAAGCATCATTAAATCTTGCTCTGAAATACTGAAGTCATAAAGTTCTTGTTGGCAGAAGCCAAACAGTTGGTTTATAATTTGCAGCATAGCACCCTTTATAAAATAATAATAGGTTCAAAATTAAGAAAGTGGAAGATAACTGATTTTTTTAAAGCTGAAATATAAACTCTCTTGTGTTAATGTTGCAACTGGAAATTTCGAAAAAAAAATCCTACTGTAATATCATCTACGTGGAATACATATATGTCTATCACGTTTGCAACGTAACTGCGCAGTGGTTTTTGAAGACAGGACCATTCCAGCTGAGATACTGGCAGTGATGCTTGCTGGTTTTCAATGGAAAACCCTAAATTTGCCTACTTAGCTTTATTCTTTTCTTTTCTGTTCTCTCTCTCTCTATCTTTTTTTTTTTTTTTTTTTTTGTAGTGAGAGGGCTCAGTAGTGCTCTGCCAGCATGATTTTGGGGCAATTTGGGGGCAGATATCGTGCACAAGCAGTGAGATATTTCCATGCATTTTACTTTCCGGACATCACCATGGAACATGTGGGGGTTTGTGCCTGCAGGCCGGGATGCTGCAGGACTCCCTGGTCCATCACCGTTATGTCTTGGAGCTGCTCCAGTCAGTGAATGACTTTCTGTGGCTTGGAGGTAAGGTGATCTGATGCAGATGATCAGATGTGTAAAAAGTACTGTTACTTGAAATAGAAAACCTATCAAAAATGGCTCTAAAATACAGGATGAAGGAGGAGAAATGGCTGAGCTGCTTGCATGGGGAATATTCTCAGGTGACTCCCTCATTGTGTCTCCTGTCAATCCCCCCACCCAGCCCTGCACGGCAGTCATGCTGAAGCAAGCATGCACTTTCTCAGAAACACGCTGAATTTCCTTGTGCCTCTGTTTGTTGGCTTTTTTTTTTTTCAAAGCACATCTTGCCCTTTGTTTAATGCCATCCCTGCCTAGTCACCTCTTACACTCATTCTTCTGGACCTCGTCCGTACAAAGCTGCTGAATGGATGAACAGAATGTAGTATCTCCATGTAGTGGAACATTATTCAGACGTAAGAGTGAATAAAAAAGAAAAAATAAATAAAGGGGAATATGAAAAAGCCACCTGCTCTGGGAAGTCCACCCTGACTGCTCAACCCGCCCTTTTCCCTTTGAAACCCAATCACTTATGCTCCTCTCTACTCTTTTTGATAGTACTTACCACCTTCTAATAAACTTTAACACTTTCAAAAAAAAAAAAAGAGAGAGATGCTGATACCACTTCAACATGGACGAGCCTTCATAACAGCACGTTAAGTGAAAGGAAGCAGACACAAACGGCCACATATTGTTGACTTCAGTGATCTGAAATGCTCAGAATAGGCACATGCAGAGGCAGGGAGCAGGTGATGGTTGCAAGGGGATGGGTGGAGGGGGGTTGGGGAGTGAATGCTAGTGACAGGGGTGTTCTTCTGGGGTGATGAAGTGTTCTGGAAATAGATGGTGGTGAGGGCTGCACAACCGTGAGTGTGCAGAAAACTGCTGAGCGCTGTCTCTGGGAGTGCCTGTGGTTGGGGGCGGATTTATTTTGTTCTCATCCGTGAAGAGTCATCTTGTGCTGAGGCCATTCTACTCCTGTGAGTGGTGAGGCTCAGAGACTTTGCAGAGTCATGTGTTATTTTCCCCCTTGCTGAGTGTAAGCAAAAAATTTTTAAGCCTGAGGAAGTGCTCTATCTGCAGAAATGTCTTTGAGTTTTGCATGGTGTAAAAATCTTGAGAGATTTTTAATCGTTGAGGAGAGCCTGTGGGGGGAAACAGCCCGTGAAGCCTGGGTGACACTGGGAAGAGCCGCGCTTCCATCCCTGACAGGGGTGGGGATTTCACCCCCGTTCAGGCAGTGAAGGGCCCAGACCCGTGAGCGGAGTTGACAATCGTGAATATTTACGTGTATCCGCTGCTTCATCTTGGATATTAATTTCAAGCTGAGTCAGTTTGTGGCGGCAGCCTCATCCTACATCAGGAATCTATACTATCTGCTCTTTGAGGTGAAGACCTGACAGACTTGATTATTTAACAGTCTCCCTTGAATTGATATCTCAGATTCCTTTGTCAATAGTAAAACAGCAGAAATATAGACGTCCTTTTATGCCGATGTGACCTGGAGCAGGTTTAGTCTCTGTGCCTCAGTGGCCTTATCTGCGGGTGGGGAAGATGATAACAGTGCTTCCCTCAGAGGGGCTGGTGAGGGGAGAGGGAGGAGCACAAAGGGAGGACTTACACGAGATACTCATGAATGACAAAATTTAGTGCTCTCAGCCTGGTGAGGCCTCAGGGCCGAGATGGCCGAACAGAGCAGTCCTAGCCGGAGCTCGATCCGTGTTGGCAGCTGTTATGATCAGTATCACCACTGTGGGTTATCAGGCAGTTTTAAGACTTGGTAATAGGAATTCATGAGTAATGTTAAAAGATTAGACAACTCAGATCCGGTTTACATAGTTCTCAAGATTTCCTATGAGAAATGGATATTTTTCCCCCATCTTAAATCTGAGTTGAGTCTCTAAACAACTTCTGTATTCCTCCAAATTTTATTTAATTCTCCATTTCTTGAAAAAAAAGTCTTTAAATGGAGTTACTGGTGTCTGAACTGAGGGTCTCATGCATGCTGAGCACATACTCTCTCAAGTGAGGTATAATCTCCCCCGTGATTTTTTTAAACTTTTCTTTCTTAGTATTCAGAGATTAGAGGCCTCTAATTCTTTTTCTGGAGACATGTCCATGAACCTGTAAATCTATAATTAGTGGACAAAATTTGGTTTATTAAAAAATTCTATAAAACATTCTGCAATCCTTTCAAAAGTAAATGCTCATTGACATAAAATGTTTCTCCTTTATGGTGATTTCTAATTTTTTGTCTGCCTTAACTTATTAAAAGTAATCCTCATCATCATAATGACCAAGCTTGCTCTGAGTGGACACCTCCCTAAGGCTAAAATGCTTTCCTCATATTTTACCTCATAGCAGGTGTTTAAGGGTAGGCATCAGTGTCTCCTTTTTTGCAGCTGAGGGATTGAGAAATGGGGCAGCTTGTCCAAAATCTCACACAGCTGGCGCTGGCAGACTCAGGGCTGGAACCCAGGCTGCACAGGATGCTTTCTCAATGTCTCCTCTGATCAGCCCCGTGTTGAGTGGTTTCCCGAACTCCTGTGAGTCCATAAGTGAACGATTTTAGCGGTCTCAGTTTGATGAAGCCTTCAAAGGAGAGACACCAGTGAGAATGTGAGACAGAGTGGCATAAATTGAAATTGTACATTTTCACAAATGTTGCATTCTCAGGCAATGGCTTAAAAAGTTTATATTTTTTTATTTTAGTGCTCTGTAAACACTAAAAACAAAATATTAAAAATGATTATAGTGCAAAATAGGAGTGGGCTTTGAAAGTCCAACCATTGCTAATGATGTTGCTTGTTTTTCTCTAGTGGTGCTTATTGACAGAAAAATTTACAAAGACTGAATTGGTTCTATGTAGTCTTAGTATGGAGGAAAGTTTTGTCAGTGAATATTGTAAGTAAAATCTTTACTCTTTTCTTTCCTGTTGATGAATATGTAAGTTGTTTTCATGGCTTAAGTACATTTCCTCATTTGTGAAATTTGAGTGATGCCGTTTACCTTGTTTGACTGTGAGATGTAGACGCCTTGTATACGAAGCACCCAAGAGCTGCTTAGTAAAAATATGCTGTCACAAGGACAGATAGTTTAGAAGGATCAACTCTGAATACTAAAGAGGGTGGCTTGTTTCTGATGCATATTCAATATGCATATATATGAATATATGAATATGGCTTAAAGTAACAAGGATTCAGGGTTTTGTGTGTGTGTGCAGTATGAAGGTTTAATGAAATCTGTATCATTCTAGTGAGACAGGGACTAGTTAAATCACCTTAAGCAGATGGCCTTGAAGATTATTTACACAGAATGTGTGTTGTTACAACTCAGAATTCATGTTGCCGTGTAACCATCCACTCAGACATTTAAATTCGTAGAAATCTGACCAGAACTATTAAGTTTAGAAAAATCCACATTGATTATTTTAAGGGAATAAGCTTCTTTCTTTTGTGATTAAAGAAATTTTGATTTATTTTTCTGCATGCTTAATAGGTTTTAAAATATCAAAACATTGATTTGACATGTCACTTTTTTTAATAGAATAAAGCTCATGCTGTTTTAATGTGCAAATAAAAGTTTTTGTATTTCAATACACTTGTATGATTTCCCTGGCTCTTTGAGAAGTATTTTGCAAGATACTTAGATTACCTACTGTTGGAAAAATACAGACGTGACTTTTATGAATAGAGGTCTAGTACAGATCTGTTGGTTTTTGCTACAGTGCATGACATGAGGCCTAGGAGAGAGAGCTTTGCTGCTGATTGCCGGAAGGACAGATCCCAGATCTCAGTCTCCCCTCCTGTAAAATGAAGTGGCTGGACTGGATTCTTTCCTCTTCTAAGATGTGTTTCCATGAGCCTGTGTCTTTTGTTTATATTCAAGAGTATTAGCAATGTCAGATTAAATACTGAATACCCCTCCCTTCCCCGAAGCAAACTGCAGTATGTGCTACATAAGCTTTTAGTTATCTGATTCTTGTTTCTGATTCAACAAGCAATTTTTGTGTTGCATCTTTCCCGGCAACCTGGAAGGTCTTTTTAGCCATAGGAGGCGCTGTTGCACCTTCATACATTCTTAATTTTCCTGTTTGTAAAAGAAGGCTTAACAAATATTTTTTTGCTTTGATTCCTTTGCTTAGTGCTTCAGAATAGCACAATGTCCATTATGTCTGTCTACCTGGAAAAATTATTCTGCTTATATCTTTGTTTTATTCTGTCATCTCGCTGTGAACATTTCAGACTTGCTGTGCAACAATGGCAAAATCGGTCTTTTATTCCAGTGTTAGCAACCAGTGAGCCGGGATTTTATAAAGCAGCTAGAAGCGGCCTCTTGAGCACCTTAAAGCTGAAAAGTGTACTGAGTTCCCTGAGTATTGACCCAGCCGCTGTGTGTCATTTGGTGGGAGGTGATTTTGTACATAGAAGAAGGGGTGTAGTGATTTGACTTGGGTTTGCGTGCACACGCTGTCACTGAGCCACGTGAGCCTGAGTCAGTTTGTTCTGAGTTTCTCCCTCGTCTGTGAGATGGGGATGCTCGTATATGCTTTGCAGAATTGTGAGAATTAGAAATTATGTAAATTGTTTAGCACAGTGGGAATGTCAAAGGGCTCATAAAGTTTAGCTCCTGTTTTGTATGAAGCCATCATTTTACAGTCTTTGGCAATTACTAAGAAACAGGAAAATAAGAAAAGCTGGTTTTATGATGAAAGATATTTGAGGAGGTTCCATAGTTCCTATACCCATAATTTAGCATCAGCAAAGTCAGGACCGTTACACAGTCGCCCTGAACCAACGTTAAGCCACAGAATTTTTTGGTACTTCATATATATTGGGGCTTAAGTGGACCCAATACTTATACACATGTTTTCTCCAGCAGCCAACTGAGAGATGACACAGAAGAACAGACAGGCGATAAATGTCTCCTTTATTACTGATGAAGCCACGTTCTCCATGAAATTCAGGGCTGTGGGAAAATGCATGTCATGATACTGTGTCCCAGAATTAGAGACTCACGCAGTCCCAGGTAACTCTGGGCCACAGCGAGCCTTCCCTTAAGATGATCTGCCCCATCCTGCACAGGGCTGCCCTGCCATGGAGCTGAGCATCCCGGGTGCTTCCCAAGGGTGGCCAACACTGGAGGGAAAGGAAAGGTTTCATATGCCCTGCTTGTCTCTCCGGACTCACACCTCAATCTGTTATTGTGAAGAGTGCTAGCCGTTGGCCAGGGGTCAGGGGTGTGAAGGGGGAAGCACTCTCCATGGACCAGAGGAGTGTGGAGGAGGCATCCCTTCTCTCAGTTTAAACAGGTGGTGAGATGCAAGAGAAGGGTGCTCTCCAAGAGTTTATAAGAGGGGAAATAAGGATTTCCTTTGGGACTCAGACTAGCCATGAAACACAGAAGATGATTAGTAGGGAGACTTGTAAATCACTTTCTTATTAAATTCACATTTGTTGAGCACCAAAAATGTGCTACATTCTTTTCTGAGCGTTTTACAGAAATGAATCCTTCAATCTTCACAACAAGTGAGTAAGGGAGATTTGATTGTTATCCCAGGTTTACAATGTGGAAATTGAGGCACGGAGAGAGTAAGTTGGCCAAGGTCACAGAGCTAGTAAGTGGCAGAGCTGGTATTTAAACCCTGGCTGTCTGGTTTCCAGGCTCCCAGGGATGGGCTTTGGGTGTTTAGAGGTATCTGCATCCCTGGATCTCTGTACCTCTGTGCATCACTTAGCCCAGAAAGGACAGGGAAAGGAGAGTTACACAGGTGCTCACAGTCGTGTCTCAGCCACTGTCCACGGACAGTGCACCGTGATTGGCGTTAAATGTCTTCTGGGCAGCAGATCTGTTCGTATAACAGAAATTTAGTCCATTGAGTTAATCTAGAAACCCTTCCTGCTCTGCTTCTGTCCATGGTTTCCATGTGACTGCCTGCCCGTGATTGGGCCGTTGAGGAGAATCTGTACTCATAGTTGAACTCTGATATTTCAGTCTGGTTCGTAGTTTCACATCTCCTGTTACATTAATAAATTCAATTTCTGGTTTCTTTGCATCAGTCTCTCATGAGTTTGGTTAATGTGACATCAGTCCATGGGAGCCTAGTGTTGCTGACGGTATATTTTCTGAGCACGTTGTGGCACTTCTACCCGTGTGGACCTGGGTGGAAGATTTCCGCCTTCCGCACTTATTTTCCCGAACAGCAGGGTCCTCTCCCACCCCCGGATGTGAGGCTGGGAGCTCTCAGAGTAGGCCAGTCAGAGGCCAAGTCCACAAATCAGAAAATAATGAAGTCCTTGGAAGTGGGTTTAATAGAAAAAAAGGGCTTCCAGGTATTCCGATGGGCTGTTCGAGTCCATTTGGTGAAAAGCTATCCACTGTTACTGGTTGAGCTGCTTCTTTGCTGTTGAAAAGTCTGGATTACATGGAGGGATTTTAAAAAGCAGAAAGGTGTGATTTCATGTGGTACATCCACACCGGTGAGTAGTGATGGATGACCGCCTGTGTGAGGCATAGACAGAGTCTTACAAACTTCATAAAACAGCTTTAAAACCTCTGCCATCTGAGTGCACTTCATATGGGGTCCAATTCATGACTGGGCATGCTGAGAGGGCAAATAATTGATAATGGCAGAAAGGACACAGAGGCATCAAAAAGGTCTCAGTCATGTTCCCTGTTTAAAGGATGTGGCACAATGTAATATATTTGAGCTGGTTCTTCACTGAACAGTTTTGAGTGTTTTCTGGGACTCCCCGGTGCACCAAGGTTCCGTGCAGCTGGGTGTCCCCTCAGTGCAGCTCTGTCAGCGCTCATCCTGGGCTGACGTGGTGTCACGGGGAGCAGGACAGTCAGCGTCCCCGGCTCCTCCGAGCTCCGTTTCTTCATCCGCAATGCTGGGTTTCTCTTCGGTGTCTACTTAGTAGGGTTGCTGAGAATCACACGTGATGGTTGTCAGGGGCGATTTGTGGTTGTCTCTGTGATTGTCATATAGTGAATATTTGATAGAAACTCTTGTTTTTTATTAAAATTATGGCTCCTAGATTGCAGTGGTTTTTAGTCTGCATTTACTCTTTTTATAAATTTATTCTTATTTTTAAATAAGCACTTATTTTTATTTATTTTTATGAAGGAACTGGGGACTGAAGCCAGCACATTGTGCATGCTAAGCAGGTGTTCTACAACTGAGTAATACAGACCCTCCTTGTCTGAACTTAAAAATAAATATTTCAATACACAAAATAGCTCTTAAACCCCATCATGGGCCTATTTTCTGTATAGACAATTGAATACATATGCTAATTCAATAAGAATAAATGTTGTTGGGACATAATTTCTGAATCTGTTTATGTGTTTAAAAACGATCATAGGTAGTGATAAACACGAGTCTTGGATCCACTACTTAGGGTCTGTTTTGCCATCATGGGAAATTATATTTTACAGAGAAGGCTAATTGGGTCTCGTTGATATTTGGATGATTTAGCAGATGATGAAGGCTTTCAAAAGCTGACAGTTTTGTATTTTAAACTAACTACAAAGTTATCTTCTATAAATTGGAAGTCCTCAGCTTGTGAATTGCCCAGTAATTCAGTGTGTACATGTCTGTGTCTCTGTGAACGTGTGTGTGTGTGTGTGTGTGTGTGTGTGTGTGTGTGTGATTTCAGGAAGGTAGAAATAAGTTCCATATAGCCTTCTGATACCTTTCTCTTCCAGTTCAAGGTGTAGGCATATATTTATACAAATAAATTGATACTCTTTTGTCATTTGGCATATTGGTGGGTATAAAAGTTTCTCATACTTGTTTCAGAAGGGTTGGGGAGAATGAGCTTAGAAAATAGGAGGAGATAGAGGCAGGAAGGTTCTTTACACTTTGTGCAGGATGAGAAACAGTAGCTTTTCTTTTTTCTACTAAAGCAAACTGGCACTGAATTGTAACATACTATTACTCAGAATTGCTTTTCTGATCAGATACGAGTGCCTCAGATTTTTCAAGGCAACATGAATGATGAAATGTGTTTTAGCAATTATCTTTAAATGTAGTTTTATTTTTTAAGTAAAAGGCTATAGCCTGTTCTTTCTTCCAGCGTTACAAGAAGTTCCCATTGATCCAGGTACATGATAATTGTGCTTAGTTTCTTCGGGTTATTGTTTTGTTTTTTTTTTTAAGTGCTTGTTTCATTGTGGTGTGAATGAATGTTTAAAATTTCTGGATTTTGATGTTTAGAACATGCTGATTTATCAGAACTGTTAAAAACCTGATTGTTGTTTGGTCCTCGTTTGGTGGGGCAACCTATTGAATTCTGTTGTCTGTTAAAGAGGGAAATTCTTCCTCTAGCCTGTAGATCATTAAGTGAATGGTTTGCAGTGTGCCTTTAAAATTCTTTGAATGCATTGAGCATGTTTGTCCAGTGAATTTTGAATTGACTCATAGTAATGAATTTGTTTGATTCTGTGGCTTTTGCTCCTCTCCACATGAATTTGAATTCTCTGTTGCATTTTGTATACGTGTTCTTAACAGGGGAAGAAATTTTGCATTTTTTACATAGGTGGGTTTTCCTATCCCCTCTGAATGCCTTCTGTAATTGATACAGCGAAAATCTGTTATTTCAGTGCTTAATTATTTCATAAACTATTTTTTGGCTTAATCAGAAACAATGACAAAGAATGATAATAAAAAACATGAAAACCTTCCTTCCTTTGAAGAATAGAAATGAGGTGGTCAGGCTCACGCGTGCTTTGTACCTGACACCCGTACTTTCATGTCATTGTGTATCATGATTCGGAGATGGAGTTGCTTCAGGTTTGTAGATTTTTGTTTTAACATTTGTGTTGAATTCATTCTCTAGGCTGATGTTTCCTGTTGCGTTTGTGGAAAGTGTAGGTGAAGGGAAACAGATGCTACGTTTTGTATTCAGGAGGCCTGAGTTGCTGAAGAGTATAGAGTAGAGGGTGGGCTGAGGAACAGAGTGACACTCCCTCACCTCCAGGCTGAAATTGATGAACGATGAAATCAATTAGGTGTATCGGTATTTATTTGACCAATAGAAGTCAGAGGGCCCAGACTGTCTAGTTATGCGCAATGGAAAGTACTGAATTCACCTGCAGAATTAGGTGATTTACCAAGTAGAAACAGCTTAGAGCAATCAGAAAAATCAGTTCTATGATGAGATATAAAAAGAATATAATATCTATTATTTCTGAAACTTTTCTATGTTAAGTTGTGTAGAGCTAAAATTAAGTTCCAAGCACCAGGAGTTAAGAGTCTGGGTGGTTCTGTGGGATCGTTATTCAGGGATGTGTCTAGACCCTGCTGGAATGGCCGAAGCTGGCAGGAAAAGACGCAGAGGCAGGATTTGTCATCCTAGGGTGTCCTCCATAATGGTTCCATGTGATAGCCCATGATTGGGTTAACAAATTTAACAGACACCAGACGCATGTCAACCTTAAGAAGAAAAAGTGTGCTTAGTAACTGCTTTCAAGCAAGCACCTGTGCATCCTCACTCCTGTCTCCTTGCCATAAAAAGCAGAGACAATGCCTTGCTTGCATATTTGAGGTTTTAGATAGCACTCTGTTCATTGCACAGCAATGACCCAGGCCCTCAGCTATAAATGCTGGGCGTGCGTGCTGTTAGATAGTCTATTATCCCCAAAACACGGACCTGGCTGGACTGGTGGTCTGCTTTGTAATGAATATCTAAAGAATTTATCTTGTTCCCCTCTCCCCATGACTCCCCTAAAGGTAAACTAAGCCTTTTTACTCATTGTGGATTCTACAATCTCTGTCTCATCCTGTCTTTCCCCAAGTTCCTGTTTACTATCACACAACTGTTAAAGACTATTTTCTTTGATTATACACAATAAATATGGGAGGATTTGAGAGGCTCTTGGAGTTGGCTCCCTACTCCCTCTCGCTTTCTTTCCTTTTTCCACAGTCTTGAGTCATTCATTCCATGTCGGTAAGACTTCTGCCAGCCAGAACCCACAGTTCCAGGTGAGAAGGATGCAGACTTTATCTCTCCTACCCGAGGGAGAGAGAGAAGAGAATTGAGATCTGCTCCCCCGTGGTCCCTTCCTGCCCCAGGGCCACTCCAGTTCACCTGCAGCCTTCTGGCCTCTGCTCTCAGGGCCTCTGTCCCAAGACTGACATCAGCCTTTTTTTCCCTTGTCAATATTTCCTGTGCCTTTCAGGAGTTGGTCTCTTCTCTGCAATTCCACCCTGGCAGATGTGATGGTGGTCAGCGTGCTGGTGGGCAGTCATTTGGGGACTCCCAGGAACCATTCTGATTCTCCTGAGTCTCTCATTCGGGGTTACAAAACTGTCGAGAACCGGAGGAAGCCCATTCACGTGAGGTCAACACAGTATTACATCACTTTCTTTTTATTTTTGAATTTTCAGTGGAGAAATTATTTGTAACAAACTGTTCCAGATTTTCGGCCGCCTGCTTTCCTCACCACTATTTCCTTGTTGGCTCTGGTGCTTGTTTAAAGAACCAAGTTTCTTCTCTGGTCATTTCTAGCAGCTGGGCTTGCCGAATCCTTGATCTGCATTTGAAGCAGAATGCTTCTTCGTGATGTCAAACTGATTTTCCTTGTCATGTCTTAATATTTTGTGTACACTCAGTAACTGTTTCAAGTGAAATGCTCTTGTCCAATTTCGGTTAACTCACATTTGCTGAACTCCTGCTTTCATGCTGAGGGCAGTTTCTTCTTCCTGTAATAAAATTTAGCAATTTGCATTTACTATGGGAAGGTACTGGCCCGAGGTGCTCTCGTTCTTAACAGTTTTAATAACATTTCACCCATTAAAATGTACAGTGGTTTTTACTCTATGCCCAGAACTGTGCATCCCATTCAATCTTAGAACATTTTCATCCCCCCAACAGGAAGCTCCTTACGCATAAGCAGACATCCCCATCTTCCCCATCCTCCCACAGCCCCAGGGAGCCACTTTTCTCTCTCTGTGGGTTTGCCTCTGCTGGAAATTTCATGTAAATCGAGTTACTTCATGTAAGTGGAAGCATCTATTGTGACTGACTTCTTTCACACTGAGTAACGTTTTCAATATTTGTCCACGTTGTGGCCTGGGTCAGTACTCAATGCTTTGCTATTGCTGAATAATATTCCTCTGTATGGCTGGGCCCCTCTGTTTACCCATTCATCACGTGATAGGCATTTGTGTTGTTTCTGCTTTTTGGCTGTGATGAGTAATGGCTCCGTGAATATTCCTGTAGGAGTTTTTATGTGAACATTTGTTTTCAGTTCTCTTACGTGTGTGCCCAGGAAGCAAAATTGCCTGGTTATTCAGAAACCAAATGTTCAACTCTCTAAGGACCTGCCAGGCGTTTTTCCAAAGTGGCCAGGCTGTGTTACATCCTCACCAGCAACGGCTGCGTCCTCTGCATCTTCTGTGTCCTCATTAGTGCTTTTTACTCTTTTTTTGATTATAACCTATTGTAGTGAGTGTGAAGCGGTTTCTCCTAGTGGTTTTGACTTGATTTCCCTTACAGCTAATGATATTGAACATCGTTTCGTTGTGCTTATTGGTCATTTGTATATTTTCCTTGATAAAAGTTTTTCAGATCCTCTATTCATTTTTTAATTGAGTTGCCTTTTTATTGTTGAGTTGTAGGAGGTTATTTTTGTTTTTGTTTTGTTTTGTTTTTTTTTTTTTGGTAGATACAAATTCCTTATCAGATAAATGATTTGAAAAAATTTCTGCTGTGTGTTGTTTTTTCACTTTCTGGATGGTGTCCTTTGAAGCAATGTTTTAAAATTTGATGAACTCCAATTTATCTCTGTTTTCTTTTTCCTTGTCCTTTTTCCTTATCCTCTGTTTTCTTTTTCCTTGTCCTTTCCTTCAGTTTACCTTGTCCTTTTGGGGTAATATTTAATATCTGAGGTATTTTATTTAAACTTTTATACATAAAATAACTTAATTATTAGGACAGTTCTAGGAGACGGGTGCTGTTGTTGTCCCCAGTCTATGGATAGGAGACTGGGTTGCAGAAAATTTCACTGACTTATCAGTGTCAAAGCTACCCAGTGCTTTGGGAGTTCAGACCCTCATGTTTGTCCCCAGCGTCTGTGCTCTTCACCACCATGCTCCACTCCTTCCTGGAATCGTTAATGAAAAAGTCTTTACTTTTTTGATTTCTTGTTAGTTTTTGTTTTTCTCATTGGGGCCTCATCTCCTCATTTTCCTTAAAGAGATCAGTGTAGGTTTATTTTAGGTCTCATGTAGGCAGAAGCATTGCTATCAGTTAACTTCTTTATTACTCACTCCCCAGTGATGGCTGTTGCTAATTGACCTAATGAAGTCTTGCTTTAGTCTTTCCTTCTCATGACACTAACAACAGAGTCATGACTTACAGAATGCTTAAAGAAGAAAGTACTTGATTGATTTTATTTTGCTACCCAATCAAACCAATCAAATAAGAACCCCAGAGTTGACACAGACGGTAAGCCCTCCAGAATAGGGTCACTGTCTTCCTTGTGTTTCATTTGTTTGGTCACAGTGTCTGGATAGTGCCTTGCTGTCCAGCAGTTTTGTTAGGATACAGTGTTCGTGAATCATTGTAAGGACAGAATTTTGACAACAGACTGTGCTGTTCATTTCACGAGGGAAAAGTTAATATAGAAATACTGCTCAGATCTATTTTAAAATTAAGCTTGGAATTTTGAGAAGAGTTCAAGAAACCATACAAAGATCTTTTTCACTAATTTTAGATCTATCTTAGACACATTATGGTTACATAGCAGAGTACCTTATCAAGTAGATTTGACAAGAGGTGTGTATTATTGATTATTTGTTTTAGTTGAAATATTCTACCTGGGATAAAATATTCAGTGCCCATAAATGAACAAATATGTTTGTATTTCTATGCAACATGGGAGCAGACTTCATATGTTTCTATATAATATATATGACTGTGTGTTTTAATCTGTCTTTCAGTGTTTTTATAGTTTTTCAGCAATGTTGTAACTTTAGAATTCTTCTAAGAAAATCACCCCAGATTCTAGTGCAGTTTGTACTGTGTATCCTGTCTTATGCATGGGATTCCACTGTCCCCACAGGGAGGAATTTCCTCTTATATTGAGTTAGTATCAGAGTTAAAGGAACTGTGATTTCTAGGCCTTTGCTCTCCATGTGTTTGCATTTGGCTGTCAATCGCGATTTTCCCTTTCTTGAGTTTTCATTGTTCAATTAGAATTTTTGAAAATAACTATTAATATGTTGCATCGATCTCCCTAGAAACTTGATGTGTTTGTGCTTTTCAGTTTTCAATTTATGAAAAATGTAAATACACACTTGTTTTTAAGTAGTCCTTTTTCACTAGATATTTGGTTACCTCTTTATAGTTAAAATATTTTTTCCCAATGTATGAATCAGTGTGCATGTTTTAAAAGATACCTTACTTTTTATTTTTCTTATTGTAACAGTTATATTCATTGTAGAGAATATAGAAAATACGGATAAACACATTAATAACTTAAAATGGCCTCTAATCTCACCTAGACATACAGTTGTAAGGTTTGAAATTGAGAATTACAAGTCCTCTCACATTGTTCTTCTTTTTCAAGTACGTTTTGGTTACTGAGACCCTCGAATTCCCATATGAATTGTAGCAGCAGCTAGTCAGTTTCTGCAGAGGAGACCGCAGGGATTGTGATCGAGACCACGTTGAATATACGGATCGTTCTGGGGAGCACTGCCATTCCAAAAGCGCTGTCTTCTGATCCAGCAATGTGCTTGGTTTGTCCAGGTATTTAGGTATTGTTTAATTTTTTTTTAACAATGCTTTGAGTTTACAGAGTTATTTTACTTTGTTTTTTTTTTTGTCTTTATACTGAGGACAATTGTGCCAGGTACCGGGATCAGAAGTGTATTTGAGCCCCGCCACTTGCTGCCACCATGGTCACTGCGCTCTTGCTTCACCCGCTCTACAATCTTGCACAGAATAGGACCTCAGTAACTCTCTCTCTCGAATGATTATATGCTTGTTGGATGATGCTTGAGAGTCCGTGTGATGATTTTTTTCCCCAGCCTTTCCCCACTTCTTTACTATGCCCTTTCTCTTCCTTTCCTCCAGCCTGGGTTTCAGTTTACCTGTGGCATTGATTTTTCTTGTCTGTAGACACTTCCTTTCACTGGTTCACGATAATTTTACATGTGGGCTGTGGAAACTTGCTAGATGTCAAGAAAGAGCCAATCCATTGCATGCTAGTATTTTTAGAGTGCATTATTGTTTTATCGATTGAAATTAAATCAGGGTGACCCCCTGAGCCCTCCTGTGAGCTGTTTTTGCCATCCTACAGGTGATAATGCTCTGGCTGCTGAATGTGCCCTTTCCCCAGACTTGGTTTTGGAGTTAAGTCACCATCAGTGGAGCCCTCTCTTTAAAAGATGAAGAAAACATTTGCTCCTTCTCCCTGGTTGGGGACTTGGATGAGATGAGGTAACAGATAAAGAATGGAGCCCCACCTCATTCTAACACCCGCTCGTTCCGTTCCTTTCTCCACGGAAAAAGAGTACAATTCAACACTATAAAGATTGATTGTGAGCAAATGAGATAGACAGGACAACCGATCATTTATTAAATATACTTTCATGCCAGAAACAAATGTATTATTCACACAAAAAGCACACAAAGCACGGTAGTACCGTGATTACCAACGTGGGTCCGAGTTCGAGTCCTGCTCTGGAGTGACCAGTCCTGTGAGATGGAGAACTGGTAGGTCGGCTTAGCCTCTCCCGGGCTTGTTTTCTGTCCTGCAGAGATGGGGCTCGCTAGGCGTCCCTCCCCCATAGAGATGCTGTAGGGTGCAAATGATGCGCATGGGCAGCCCGAGCATAGCTGCTCATTCCTCGTAAGTGAAGGAGAGCATAGCTTTTGTGGTGAAGGCTTTATAACAGCCCCGTGTGGACTTTCAGTGCTCCGAAGGAATGCCTTGTGATTTGGAGATGGGATTCTCATTTCTGTAAATACCCAAGGATTGTGTAATTGGGCCCTGCTGATTTGAATCTATTCTTTAGAAAGTACATATTGTAGATATATTTTTCAAGCATGCATGCTTTTTTCTTTTATCATTTATTGTTCTACCCTCTCTCTTGGTGGGACTTTTCATGGAATCCAGGAAACAGCCCTAAGCCACCTGCCTCTTCACACGTCTCCGTGGCGGTTTTCTTCCCTGACTAGAAGAGGGTTCTGCATAGGGAATTTTCTTTGTTCCCCTTTTCTTGGAGTCTCTCTGTCTGTCTGCCCACCTCTCACCTGTCCAACTGTCCATTTCTCTACCCACTCATTCTTCTGACTTGTTCCAAATAGCATTTCAGGCAGCTTACAGAAGAACAGATACCAAATAAACAGGTGAGATAATGGGACCAAGTTCAGACAGTGAGGCTAGGAGGCGAGCCTGTGTGAGGGTGGCAGGCATGAGAGACACGCGTCTGCCCTGTGACTTATAAGATCGACAGCAAGAGTGTGCCTGAGGCTCCCAGCAGACACAGGTTAACAGGGTTTGTGGGAGATGCTCACTGGCTGTGAAATAAATAAGTGGCTGAGGGGAAGCCCAGCCTTTCCAGCTACTAAGGCTTAGGAGAATATTTTGAGTGTCTTCAACATCAGAGTATTTCATCTTTTCTTTTGTCAGAGTTCTACATATAGATGGTTACATTCTGTACCTGGAAATTTCTACAAAATTTCTTCCCACTTGAGTCCCATGACTCGGGAATGGGGTGGTTCTGCTCATTGACTGGGGTTGGCCAGAAACCAAAAATGACAGCTTCAAAGGAGCCTGGGATTTGTCAGTTATGTTTTGTCAGTACTGTAGAGTTCAAAAAATGCTTTCACAGTATCTCTCCATCTGAGGCGGCAGCGTGCTCTCTTACCAGCATCAGGAGCTCAGGGCCATGGGATGGTGGGGGCTGACTGCTTTGCCGTCAAGACAGCTGAGCTAGTCACTGCAGGTTTGATTCTTTTACGTAAGGCCTTTCATGTTCTTTACTTGAATGTTTCAACAGGGAGTTAATTAACTGAGTTAATTAACATTTAATAAATATGATTCTTTGTTGAAAAGACAGTTATAGACAGAATATAAGCTCTGAAGCCTTTAAAAACGGTTTCATTACTGAAATTTCAGTAGGGGAGATACACAGTTTATCTTATTTATGCCTGTCTTTTAAAGTAACAAAGAAACAAGACAGAAAAGGCAGAGGATTGTTTCTGTTCTTCCTTTCTGCTTGCAGGTGCCCTCACCTCCAGTAGCATCCATCCAGACACCGGAACTGACACTGGCCGTGCTCCGAACTGCCTCAGCCCTGAAGACACAACTGACAAATAGAAGGGGACCACGCCCTGTTACAGCAGGTGCTCTCACTTTGTGGATCCTTATGTAACTGAGCGGTGTTAATCAGGATTGCCCGTTCTACATTTTGTGGCGCTGCTGCGGTGTCTCCTAATTACTTGTTTCTGTAAGTATTCATGTATTATTCCCCACTGAGTGGTACTACACGTCTAAAAATGCTTTTTTCAGATGAAAAATAATGTGCATTTAATATAATATGTCTGAAAAAAGGGGCAAAAGATTCTATCCTGGTCCCTCTACTCAGAGATAATAATTAACAATTTAACATTTATTTTCTGTTCTTTTCGTTAGTGTGTATCATCTCTGTCATAAAAACCAGTGAGCACTCTGTCCCTGTTTACTGTTCGGAGACCTCCATTTTCCATTCGGCTTATTACATGTTTTTCTACAATATTCTATCTCCCCTGGCATGATTTTTAAAGACCAGTGTAGCATTCTGTCTTATGGAGGCATGGTCCATTTTACTTCGGACTTAAATAAACTTTTAAATTCCAAGTGTACTTAACTGAAATACTGAAAAGAGAACTGTGGTGGTACAGGAAGGCCCCTAACTCCCTTCTCATTATTTCCTGAGAGTAAAAGCTGTTGAAAATTTGGTATATATATTTCATGACCTTTATGCCTATGAGATACATATATATACACATATGAGAAATCAATATATAGGTGTGTGTATATATGCTTTATTTAAAAATGAGACCATACTATATGTTTTTCTGCAGCTCGCTTTATTCACTCAGGGGTATATCATGGACGTCCTCCCACTCCAGACTCACCCGGCCCTTTCAGATAGATTGGAGGGGTCTCCTGATGTGCGGGTGTCGTCTCTTGTCCACGGAAACATTTGGTGCGAGACTGCTGTGGACAAGGCCCTGGACCACGGCGAAACGCCGGCTCCCTCAGCGCCCGCAGCTCGCCTTGATTTACCGCATCATTGTCTTGATGGTGGACAGTTAAGTTTTCTCCATTTTCCACTGTCAGAAAGAATGTTTGAGTTGCATCCTTCTTGTACAGAACTTCCTGTGATCTTGTATGTGTATTCCTTTAGTTAAGGCTTCTGGAAATTTAGTCCCTGGATGTGACATTTACATTCATCACAGACTCCTTTCAAGTGACTAGAAATTCCTTCTCCATTGGGGAATGAAAAAATGCACAATTACTTATGTAACCAATTCTCTATCGCTGGATATGATTTCACTTCAGTTTTTCTTCCCACCTTTGTAAACAGTGCTGTGTAAATGCCCTGATGGGTACATCTTTTTGGACTGATTTTTTTTTCCTAAAGGAAACGATTCCTAGAAGTGGAGTTGAGTCAGTGTGTATGTACGTTTTTCAGAGCTTACAAATCCATTGATATGTCATCCTCTGAAAAAGTCGCTCATGATTTGTTCTCCCACAGATGGACACTAGCTAGATTATCTTAAAAATATTTGCCAATATGATAAGCAAAAGTGCTTTTTCATTGTTTTTTTTTGCATTTGATGACCAGTGAAGTTTTGAGCATTTTTCACTCATTAGTCATTTGACTTTTTTAAAATGAATGATTCCTTTTGTCCTTTGCCCACATTTAAGTGAGGGAGCTTCTTGTTGCTTTGTGACAGCTTTTTGTATGTTATGAAAATTAACTTCGTGAATTCATCAACATGTATCACAGAGCTTTTTCTTGTCATTTCTTTCCTTTCATTTTGTTCAGGAAGTTTTCTGATTTTTGTTGTGGCTCAAACTATTCTTAGGATAGTAAATGTCTTCCTTATGGGTTTTATCTTTGACATTATTCTTAGAAATACTCTCTTATAATGGAATAAATCTCTTCTGTAGGTATTTTTTAATCTCTAAGATGGAGATTATAATAGTACATGTTATAGTGAGGAGAAGTTGAGTTAATAAGAGCAAAGAGTTGTATTTGCTGTTACTAGTACTTTTTAATATTTACATCGCTATCTGCAATTTATCTTGTGGTCATTATGACAGGAGTAGAATTTATTCTTTCCAGGTGATTCTCTGTCCCAGGACAATTATCGAATTCATAATTTTCTCTTTGATTTGAAATCCCACCTGTACAAAATACTTACATACACTAGAGTCTTTTTTGAGCTCATGGTTCCCTTCTGTCAATCTCCTTTCCTTACTCCAGCACCATATCTTACATGTTGTAAAAATTTATTTAATAACTGGCAGTCTGATTTTTTTTGATTCTTTTCTTCCATCCCAAATTTTCTTGTCAAGTATTATGACTTTATTATTCCTGAAGAATTCCAAAATATTTTGTTCAAGTTAAAAAAAATCAGATTGGAATTTTCATGGGATTTTTTAGTAAGTTTTGAATTATTCTTAGGAGAACTTACATCTTTACAAAACTGCTTTTCTCCATGCAATATGTTTATGTCTCTACATTCATACCTCTTACTTTAACCCTCAGTACAGTCCTGAAGTTTCTCCATTTAGAATATGGGCATTATTTTTGAATTTATTCCAGATTATTGTTTATGTTTTTGTTAATTTTGTAAGTGAGAATTTTTTGCTATTATATTTTTAAATGTTTAAAACTGACATTTAGAAAGGAAGATTCGGTTTGTCAATACTCACTTTGTAACTTGTCATTTAAAATTGTAAGTATTAAGTACTTGTTCCAGAATCCTTTCTTTTCTGTTTTTTAAAATTTGTTTCCAAGATTCTCAAAATGTTCATAGCTAAGTAGTATAGGAGGGGACACAGATGGAGAGAGGAAGTGTGGCTCACGAACAAACTGTGAGCAATTTCATGGCTGCCTTTAGGCTGGAGAAGCCACAGAAGAGCCCAGGTTAGACCAAGGGTGGCTTTGTATGCACTTGAAAGCCAGCTTTCCTGCCTGTATGGTGAAGCCTGGTGGGCGTGGCAGGTAGATGATCAAGGTCTGATCAAGGTCATTGGCTGCACAGAGCACTGTGTCTGTGAGAACTGGAGACCATTACCATGGGAAATGCTTGGCGCCAGGAACACTGCAGGGGAGCTGGGGAGCCTGTGTGTTAAGGATTTTCCAGCCCTGGGAGAGGGAAGATGAGACTCTGCATTCAGATCTGAGTTTGAATTCATCCTCTCTTGTTTACTGGTCCTCTGACTTTTGTCAAGTTATCTACCCGCTTTGAACTCCTGTTTTCTTGTCTCTCAAAACAGGAGAATTACAGCCTGCTGCTAGAGTGTTTGATCAGGGTAAATGATTTGTGTCTATAAGATGCCACGTACAGTCACAATCTCAGTGAGAAATGGGCTGTCGCCTCTTCTTCTGCAACTCAGTGCTCGATAAGACATCGGGGGAAAGCCAGTCCCTAATTTGTATGTGATGCAATGAGGAACAAAATTAACGTCTTGCCTTTCCCTAGCAGGATTCTTATTTCTTTGCTTCATTTACCTCTTTCCTCCTTTACTCTCCCCTTTCACCTCCTCCACCAAAAGAGACTGAGTCTGTCTCAGAACACTACATTCAAATTACTTTAAATGTTGGCTCATCCCCATGAAATTACAGTGAAATTAAAAATAATCTGTACACGTCCCAGACATGATTATATTTGATTTACACACACACACACACACACACACACACACACACACAATCAGGCTACCTCCCATTTGCTGAGGGAGAAGGACCACTTTTTCTGAGTTTTCATTCACTGAGCGTGAGAGCAAAGTCTCTTAAGCAGAAATTCGCCTGGCTTCTTGCATGGTTTTTTAAATTGGATTTCTGCTTTGTGTCCACAGAAATAGACTCCTATTAGAAGAGGGGAAGTGGAGACATAGATATTCTGCTGAGATATTGGTGTCATCATATTTGAGTTGGAAAGGACTTACGACAGCATAGAGTCGTACCTTTTTATGGGTGAGAATCCATGATAGTGTAACTTGGACAAGAACCCGGGTCTTCTGTCTTCATGTCCACGCGGATGAAGAGGCAACTGGGTGGGGGATGGCAGGGATCCTTACTTGAGTTCCGGGGTCTTGCTAGTTTCCATTGTTCAGCTGCCTTTAGTTTATGTCCATGTGGCCTCTCATGGGAAGGTCACTCTATCCTGATAGATTGAGTTTCTAATCAGCAAAAAGGTCTGGACCCACTCATGTTTCCCAGAGATTTTCTGCTGACCTGCTGACAGTTTATATACATGAGATCTTAGAAACTGCTGGATATAAAATCCTTATTGTTATCATTTGCCCTCGAGTTCCACAGGAATGGGGTGCTGTCTCAGGCTGTCTAAGGCCAGCTCTGAACAAAGATAGGGTGATAGGCTGTGCAGCTGGACACTCCCCAGTCGAATGGGATTTCCACCTTAGTTTTTAGAATCAGGCAGATGAGTTCAAATCTTACCTTTACCAGTTATTAGCTTTGTGACCTTGAGGAAGAAACTTTACTTTTTTGGGGACAAATTTTCTTTATCCGTAAATAAGTTCAGTATTTATTTTAGGGTTTTTGTTTTAGAATTGAATGAGCTAATTCCCTCATTTATTCCTAAAATACTGATCACATGGTTCTATGCTGGTGACCTAGTGGTTGATTACTAAGGGACTCAGTAGTGAGAATGTGGGTGAGGCTCCCTGGATAATAGAGCTTATATTCCATGATATGCTTGTAAAAGACTGGATTGCAGTGGATTTTTAGTAAATGTCCATTCTTTTCCTAATCCCCATTGATTGTGTATATATCTTTATACTAATATATGAACAATTTTTTATTGCAATATAAGTCTTTTTGTAGTATTTAAAGTATGTAGCTATAACAAAAATACGTGAAATAAAATGATTTGACTTTTATTTTCTTTTCAATAAACAAAACAAAATAAAATAGAAAAGAAAAGAAAAAGTTTTGAAGGAGTAGAAATAATTTTATTTCCGTGTAATCGACTCCCTATGTTAGGTTTTTCGGTTGTGTTCTTAAACAGCATATAAAATTGACAGGTTTTGACTTCAGTGTTGATAGCTGGGTGAGTATAGTTTCTTTTTGTGGTTGTCTTTGATGAATTATTTGCACTAGATCATAAATAATGTGCATGTTACATATTGGAAACGAGGAAAGAGTGGAGACATACTACCTCCAATGCAGTCATTTTGTTACCGAGTCCAAACTCATTCTGCTCACCAAATGACAGGCCAATAAACTGGGAGATGAGGTGTTGGAGCAAGGAATAGTGACTTTATTTGCAAAGCTGGCAGACCCAGAAGATGGCAGACTGATGTCCTGAAGAACCATCTTCCCCAAGTCAGAATTGAGTCTCCTTTTATACTAAAAAGGGGTGAGGCTGCAGTTGGTTGTTGGAAACTTCTTGTTGTATGAATTGCTTGTCCTTTGAATCCGCTGTTCTTGCAGCTGTCCATGTGGATCAAATCATGTTGCCATTGTAATACCTCCAAAAGTAAAACAAAGTTATTCTCTATTTTGCAACTTGCCATCTCTACATAAGTGCAGATTAGTTAGCATCCTTCAAGATCACGGCCAGGAGAAGAGGCTGTCCTGGATATTTCAGTCTAAAGGCAACTTTCTTTTACAAATGGTGCAGAGATAGCAAGTCTGAGCCTAGAAAACAGGGCACAGGTTTAAAGCCAAAGGAACAGACCTAACATGGGGTCAAAATTGTTCTTTTCTATTACAATTCCCTTTTCCGCTTCATAGATAATTTTAGTAAGAAACATGAGCAATTTTGTATTTTTGCTTCTTAATAACCGATAAGTGGGCCAACTATATTTTTGTGAGCAGGGATGCTGTGCGGGCATAGGGGTCACAGCAAACTCTTGTTGGGGGTGGCCGACCCTGGAACATGTCTGATGCCCCGTGAGTGTTGGTGAGGGTCCCCTAGCCAGCGGCTCTCTTCAGGAGGCAGCATATGGGCATTGATATCTGGAGACCTCATTTTCGGCTGCAGGAAATTTTTTAGATACTGCGATTGAAAAATCACTCCAGCTGGGGATAATTAGGGAAAAAAGGAAAAGTAAAAGGGTTTGGAGTAGAGTAGAAGAGAAGGACATCAGATCACGGAGCCTGAGTGCTTGGCAGCGGGGCTTCGGGGGAGAGGGGAGCAGACGTGGGGAGGGGCCTGGCACCGGAACCAGCTCCTGCACCTGTCAACATGCCCAAGCCACATAGCTTTTAATTGGGCCACCTCTCTGGGCTGGATGTCACCCTGTGCAGAACCTTGAGAATCGAAGGTAAGGGGTGGGCAGCACTCACCTAGGGGTCACTGTAGATTTCGGTCAAGTCCACAGTGCCTTTTCTGTTCATGTGTCTTCACTTGTCCTTTATCTCAGGATCTGAGGAGGAGGAGAAAGGAACTCAGATAGAGATCCAGGAAGATATCCGACTGTGTTAAGAGAGGACAGACACAGTGACACGGGGAGCGAGGACACTTGCAGCAAAGTAAAATTACTTCACAACTATTGCTTCAGAGTTGCAGGTGTGAGAGAGCCTAAGCCTGTCTCAGAGTGCAGGGGACAAGTGGAAAGGAATGGCAAAATTTCCACTGAAAATTGAAATTTTGTTAAATAGCCTGCTACTGTTGCTTGTATCACTTGAATGAATGCAGGCATATTTCTGTGGGCATTTATAGGTTCACTCAACCCCAGCAGCCCCTCTTGCCCCCATCGGGGATGGGATTTCTCAAGCACAGTGCCCCTCCTGCTTGGGTGGGCCACGCTGCGTGTCCTCGCCTGGGGCCGGGCTGCTGCAGGGCACTGAGTCCCTGAGGCGCGGCCTGGGAGACAGGACAGGAATATCTCTGCTCTCGACTGAGGGCCTCCTTTTCCCCCTGCAGTGTAAGAATTCCGGTGACTGAGTTAGAAGCATGCTCCCAAGCTGTCCGTGTCCTTGCCATTCAGAAGCGGACCCTGGAAGCTTCCAAATTTCTCCAGAATGCGTTCTACATTCACTTTCGGCAGGTGAGTGTATGTCTTTACACAAGTGGAGGAATTACTGCCGTTTTCCTGGACCTTACTCACCACTAGTCCATCTGATTTTTCTGTGCTAGGATTCAGTATGGCCTGCTAAAATATCTGGAGTCAGATCTTGAAACACTGATGAAGAGGATCATTTATTTTATTTCTATATATGATAGCCTTTTACTTTCAAAATTCAGAATTTTTCGTTCTTTCAGGAATTTTTGGGGGGTTGGCGAAACAACTTTGCTCTTACAATCTTTGAGACCTGTTGCTTTGTGCCTCTCACCTGTCTTCTGTCACTTGTGAGAGGCGATTCCATTTGTGACCCTGTCCGGGTTGTTCATGTTATAAAACATATAGTCTGTTAAAGTACAGTCCCTTTTACTCCAAAGACATTCCACAAATACTACTAAAACCTGGGTGTGGTTTTAAGAAGACAGAATCTTTAGAAAATGTACTTGCAGGTTGCTAGTGCAAAATCCCCAAATCAATAGTCCAGCTCAACATCTAAAATCTATCTAATCTACCTTGGATTTGTATGGATAAGTGAAGCAGTTTGCTAAGAACTCAAGACCAGGGTTAGAATACAGGCTGGTGTAGCTCAGCAGGTCCTCCTGAGCCAGCCTTGTGCCAGAGGGTGGGGCTGAGGGGGAGAGGGCTGGGCCTTGGGGAAAGGGGAGGGCCAAGAACGAGGGGGGTCCTGCCGTTCCTGAGCTCAAAGTTTCATGGCAAACACCTTCACCAGGTGAAAAACTTGGAGTTTCTTCTAAGAACAGTAGGTTTGGAAAGAGTCATAAAAGCACGGGAGTGACAATATCCCTTTTGTGTCTAGTATTGGAGAGCGGCTGTGGGGCCACATGTGAGCCTCGTGAGTCCAGGAGTGCAGTGTTGGTGGCTTCCACCTGAGCGGTGGGACAGTCAGTGGGACAGCCACTGGGAAAAAACGAACAGACTTTAGGCATGTTTAGATGGTAAAAAGGAAAGGATGAATGATGTCTGTGAAGGTAGGTTGGAGTTAGGCCCAGGTTTCTGGGTGGATTAATGAGGTAAGTGATGGTCCTGCTGTGCTCTGAGGAGGGAAAGCTGCAGAGGGAGCTCTGGGGGAAAACTGATGAGTTCAGCTGTGGGTAAAGTGAAAGGCTGTTCGATGTGTGGTCTGGGAGCTCAGGTGAGAGCCAGTAACGAGTAGCGGGAGGGGAGAGAGACTGTCAAATCATTTTGTGAGCATACAAATAATTATGATTAATGATACACTTACGTCTCTACATTCTGGATTTAAAACCCATTAACATTTTGCTATATTGACTGCAGAGTTTCCTAATTTTTTTTAACAGAAATAAAAAAAATAGAAACAAAACAGTAGAGTTAATGAACATCATAGAGTTGATGTGTGTCCTTGTATGTATTTTGATACCTCATCTGTTTATAACCATAATCTATAAAAAGTTAACTAGTTTAGCATAAGAGTTAAACAGAGGGACGTGACACACAGTGCTGGGGCTTGAAGATGATCTTCTCAGGCAAATTATGTCGCCAGTCTGTGCCTTAGTTCCATCTTCTGTGACTGCCCCCGGACCCCTCATCACAGCTGATTTCCTAGACTAGATGTTGGGAGGGAGGCTGCTGAAGGGAGTAAAAAGTGGCAACTGCTAGGGACACTGAAGAGAGACACAAAAAGTGATTAAAGCCGATAAACTCAGTACAAACTAATACTCTCAAATGGGAAAGAATCCCGCAGTGTTTTGAGCCACTTAGCGTATGGGAAACAAAACCACGTGGACCCAAATCTCTTGAGCATGTGAATATTGTGGGTGGGAGGGTGTCATCAGAAAAGGGTTGAGAAAAGGCCTTTTGGTTTCCCTTGACGTGTCCAGTAAGGATGGGGAGCAGAAGAGAAAACCCCCTGCTTCACAGTGGAAGCTGCTGTTTTGTGCAAAACTGACCAAAGTTTGGAGACCAGTCATCAGCGGTGCTGGCAAATGAAGAGACTTCGGGATTGGGTGGGGTACTTGCTGCGACTTCCAGGTGACCTGCTGGCTGGGGGCTGTATGGTGGGCAGTAGGTTTGCAGGGTGACCCGGGCATAAACCCTGGCTCTGAGGCTGCTGGTCTGACTAGCAAACCTGGGCACCCGCAGTCCTAATGGGGCAGCTCGGGTTGTGGCCTGGGACACTTGCTGTGCTGAGGGCGAAAAGAGGGCTTCCCTGTGGGGGTGTCCCTGCGGAGAGTGGGAACGTGTTCCTGCAGGGGAGGAAGAGCCTCTGAGCAGGGTGCTGGATGCACAGGCCTGTACTCCCTGGGAGATGGTGGCAGCTGCTGATGATTTGGTTTCAGCATTCTTTGTTTACTGACATGGTTGCCGTATTTTCATTCACATTGTAGTATTTTCATTCACAGTGCTCCCCCTTGGTCCTAAATTCGACCAATATTTTGAGAGACATTTCATGACCAATTTTGTCCCAGGGTGCTATGAAGGCTCATTCCTAGTTCAGGTTGAAGAAACTTCTGACCTGCCATTCAAGGTGTTAGGTGTTTTTATCAGGCCCTGTTTATACTAAAAGTTCTCTGGATGGCCTGTCTTACTAGTCTGTTATGATCCAGGAAATGTTTACCCTTCATTGCTCATTCCCATACCTAGAATCACACTGTTATAATTATTTTATGCAGGGTTATAAATTTTATGTATTTCTTCAATATGATTTGCCATCATCAATCTTGTTGTAGGCCTAGCTACACTTTGGGAAATGTAAGAGAAAACAATCTTATAAAATAGACAGGATATAAGTAATAGAGCTAGTAACGTTAATAAAGTCACGATTAAGAATTTAATAGTCAAGGAGTTATATTTTTGGGTTAAAATTTTTCTTGTGTTTCTGACTGAGTTTGAGTGATCTTACGAGAAAGTTCGTATTTATGGTCAGGCTTCGAGCAGGTATTAATTGGCCAGGTGAGGTCTCCCACCTTGTAAGATCAACAGTGGCCTAAACAGAACTATAATTTCCTTTTTAGAATAACGTTTCTGAGGGCTATCTAGTTAGAGCCTTGGAGTAGGGAAACCCACCAAGGTAACACAGAAGTACTAGACAAAGGTAATTTACCATAAACTTAACAATTGGAGTAGTTCATAATCAAAGGTAGGAGAAATTATCAAAGTAATTGGTATACAGGCCTGATTTGGTGTCTTGGGTCAGCTGTCTACCTGATATGTCGTCGTCTTCTCATCCTGGCCTGGTAGCTTCTTCTCCATTTGGGCCTTGTTTTAAGGTGAGCAGTGCTCTATAGGCCAGTGCACTGCAGGGGCTCTTTCTGATTGGAAATGAATCTGAAAGTCAGTTTCCTTCAGCTTTGCTGTGTATGGTCTAGTTAAGAGTACCTGATAGAGTCCTTCCATTCATGTTGGAGACAGTTTTTAAAGTCATGCCTGTTCCAGTATGTATAATCCCCTGGCCGCATGTCATGGGGCATTGGATCTTTACCCAAGGATATATTACTAAGCTTCAGAAAGAAACATACAGTGTCCTTTTAATAATTCAATTAAACTTTGCAGCAATGTAACATGACAGCAAGGAATGATCTGGGAAGTGTCTTACTAAATATAGACCTCAATTAACAAAACGAGAATTTAATATCCACTAAAATATAATCTTTTTCTCTCTAAAGTTCCCTCATTTTTATCAAATATAGTCAAATCAAGGTGAATTTGTTTACAAGTTAAGTCTGATTATTTGATCATATAGGCTCTTTTAAATTGGCTGTGTTGGAACTTTTAATAAGGACTTTTAAGCTAGAATGTTAATAAGGTTTGCTAAGGCCAGGAAAGCCCCGTCAAGGGCTTGTCATAGATTTCTGCCTAACAGATTTAGGTAAATTCTTTTCTTTTTGAAGTCCTTAAAATACTTTGAGGTTCCTATACCTGTTAGGAGACGATCTTCCTAATTTATCTCATAGAGCCACTGGGGAACTTAAAGACTTTAGTCTCTTGAGGGATCAGATAGAGAGAAAAGATAACTGTTCTAAGTCTGCTTACATAGGTATAATTTATCAAATTGACGTGAATCATAACTAGTTTAAGGAGAAGAGTTTCTTTATGTCTGGTAAACAGGTTAAAAGCCACTAGTATTTCAGACAAAATCAAAAATTGTAACCATATTCATCAGTTTATTTGGTCCCACGTAACTAATTCTTTTAATCAGAGTTTTCATTAGACCTTTAAAATTTCTTACCCAGTTTATTTCAGTGCTATAGTTTGAAATTTATTAGAAATCAGTAAATCTCCTTGAAGAGAGAGTATCTTGCAAAATCATCAGAAGAAAACAATTACCTGCCTATAAATGACAACAGAATTAACAGCATGGTTAAACAACATTACACTGTAATCTATAAAGAAACCTGGTCACAATAACCAGAATTATGACTGGTAACATTTCAGATATACCAGAATGTTAGGGAGTCCATATAATTTCTAGAATATCTATATTAATAATATTTTCTCATACAATACAACCTAGGAAGATTTATTATTCATTTGACAATACTTCCCATGTTAGTTAACATGCCAAATGAAACTTACTACTTTAAAATCTCTCTTTGAGATGTTTCAGGGACCCTTTGTAGCATCCCATAGTTAACTGGAGACTAAAAGAATTTTAATGAGGAATTGATATTTGGGGAGCTTGTTAAAAGTTTTCAAAACACTTGATCAGATAAACGTATAGATCACTGTAAAGTAGTACTTACTCATTAACAAGAAAATATTTCAAAGGTAAAGACACAACAGATCACTTAATTCGCATAAGAAGCTTTACAATTTGTTACTGAAGGTGGATTAATATTTTAAGAAAAATTTGTCCCCTTAACAGAGAGAAAACCAAATGTAGTCTTGTACCAGCTTACTTCTAAGATTCATTTACTTTGCACAAATTGATTCTAAACTTAGCCAATTCTGACCACGTACAAAACTCTTTCCTCAGGGTTCCTCTTCCACAAGCCTTCCCCAGCTTTCTATACTCGTATTAGTGTGTCCCTTATTTTTTCTTCCATTCAGAAGTAACCAGATTCAGGACAAAGTCACTATTTTTCATTAACAAAATATAATTCCATTCCTTATATCTTCCTTTACACATTTATCTTACCTTCCTAGGTTACTGAGATCTTTCCCTTAATAATAGAGACTATTTCAGAGTGGCACCAAGCATTTATTAATATTTCTAAACACCTTTAGTTTCTCTGTAAGAGGAAGTCATATGTTAAGTAATTCATATTTCAATCTTATTTTATCTGAAAATAGTATAGCTATTAAATAAAATCCTATCATTTAACTTAATTTAGCACAACTCTAGAATTTAGATACCAAACATTTAGAGATTATCTTAAGCATACATTTTAAATATATATTTTAAAAAATTTACCCAAAACTCTCATCTCATTTGCATTTAATTTACTTCAATTTTTATCACACCACATTACTATTATTTTTTTTGACAAATCTGTAACATATATAACAGGATCTTATTTGACTTTCATTAAACCTAGGTACAGTAAAAGTATTATACTTAATATTGATGACTTTAAAGATGTCTATATTAATTAGAACATACTTAAACTAAACAATACCAAGTGTTATCTTAATATTGAATATTTTCCAGTTCACGTGAACCTGAAGGTCAACTTAGTCAGTTTTTATTTTAAAAATACTTAATTTGTAAGCTATTACTTTTTACGTCAATTAAGCAGAGCTCTTTGACTTTTTTTTTTTTTTTTAGCTGTAGAAATATCTCACATCTATAATGTGTACTCAGGCTTATAAACAGACCAAAGTTAGAGATCTCATAGCTTCACTTTAAAACTTACTTATAAGATAGGTATAATAATAGTTGGAGTAAGCTTAATTTGCTTGCTCAAATCACTAAGGCTTACTATTTATGAAAAAGACATTTAAGATTTCTTGACAAAGTCTGACGGACCCATCAGAGTTCTGAGCTCTAAAATGCCAAAAATTTCTTTGGCCTTAAGTTTTCTCTCATTGAGCTAATTAGGCTCAGTCGTAGGTCACTGTTTGCTGTATATACATTTCTGATCTGCAAGAAAATGACAGACACTTCCAGTTCCCCAGAGAACTGCTCTGTCACGCAGGCCCAATTGTATCTCCTTATTTGGCTTTTTTGTATCAGTGAGAAGAGCTGTAAACCAAGAATTCCATGTTTTAAAACTTTAAGGTTCAATTTATCTTGTCTTCCAAAGCTTGCATAAGGCATTTAGTAAGGTCTCTTTTCCTTGAGTTATAAGTTAAACCCAGGGTAAACCTCTTATTATATTTTTCTATTAGCCACTGAATATTAGTTTTTAGTTTTACATTATATTGGACGGCTCATGTAACTCTATTGGTTTCCTTTATTTTGTTCAATTAATATTTTCTGAGGGACAGAAATGTGCCCAGCTTTGTAATACCAAGAAGAGGAAGCGTTTTTCCATTGAAACATATCTATCCCACAACATAATTAAGCAAAAAGTTTATATAAAGCCCATTTAAACATACCAAATTTACAAACTTTTATCTCAATTTTATTAACTCTTATACCTTTAATTTTAATATTTATTAGGTTTAATCAATAATTTTTATTTCTAGAAGGAATGCCAGAAGCCTTTTTCTTCTTTTCTTTTCTTTCTTTTTTTTTTTTTTTTCACTGTATCTAATTTTATAGAAAAGTCTCTGGGATCCCCAAGTTTGAGCCTAAGAACTTAGGCCCTTCTCAACTTTTAATTTGATTAATTGGTCTGTTGCCCCAGTCATTGATCAAATATCACAGTCTAAATATATTATATGTATCTATCCCTATAAATACATACATTTTAAACTGGGGTAAATAAAACGGACTTGTTTGAACTTTAATTTTGGGGGGCAGTAGGTGATCTCTTTGGCCACTTTTTTTTTTTAACTTTACGTAGTGTAGTATTAAAACCTTGTCTCTAAATCCAAAAATGTCCATTTTATTTATCTCATTCAAAATAACCATCAAAAAAATTTACCCATTTTGGATAAGCCCCTTATCTTTCTTTTTTTTCCGTTAAGAAAAAAGTCTTTCGACATTTTTACATTCTTTTTTCCAGTTACTCAACCTAATTAACATTAATTATTCTTAGATTTTATTAACATCTCTAAAACCATTAATGGGAAAGGAAAAACATAAATGTAGCTTTTTAAACCAGTTTTTGTAAAATAAGTTCTTAGATTAACCATTAGATATATTTTCTACCTTTAAACTTGATTTTAATAGGTACCAATAAAACGGCTGTTTATAATGAGAGCTCTTTCAACTCTCACCAATTTAAAAGGTTTTCCAAATTAAGGGATCCATCATATAGCCATCAATTTATATATATATAATGATTTTAAACGAATAAGATGAAGAGGCTTTTCCAAATGAGAGTAGGGGTGCTGCCTAAATAAAATTCAAAAGTTTACTCTTCAAAAGGTAAAGCAATTCATGGTCCAGACTGATGCAACAAAGGTTAAGATGGCAAAATGCCTGAAAATTGGTACAAAGGATTGTTGAGAATCCCAATTTATTTGTGTGGCCACCATATGTACACAATACTTGTACCTTTTGCATGGCAGAGTCCAAATTTTCCATTAAAAACAAAAAGGAAACACATATATACATACATACACACACATAAAACATCCAGCGAAAGATAAAACGTTTATATTTCAAGGACACAGGAAGAGAAATCGAAGTTCCCCCTAAAAGGGTTTTGGTTTTTATAAGTCCAGAATTCCAAAAAATGTTTTTATCAGGCCTGCTTAGTTACTTTAAGAGTGAGATTTTTTTTTTAATTCCCAATTAAATTTGTAAGTTTTGTATGTATATAATCCTGGCTGGGGTATTAGTTGGAGGCTGGCAATCTGTCATTTCTTTATCTTTTTTTCCTTTTCTTTCTTCCTTTCTTTCTTTCTTTTTTTTTTTTTTTGAAAGTTCTATTCCCCATTCTAACGTAGGGTTGTCAGAATAAAATTGCTAGTAGGCTTTCCCGCAGGGACAACTCTATGGCATGAAGTCTTTGCCTATATCACTCCTGCAAGTTTCTCAGTCATCCGAGAAAACTGTTACCAGCCAGGAAGGGGGTCCCATTTTTGGAGTTGAAAGGTTCCTCATAAGAGTTTTACTTTTATTCTGAAAAATTCAATGGAGGTAACCAAATTGAGGAAAACATTAGACCAGCCCCTTACCTAACCACTCAGTCCTGACCCCAGTGTCTTTCAACATGGACCCACTCTGGATGTCTCCACTGGGAATTTTCCTGGTATCTTTCAACCAGCCCCACCTTGGAAGTCTCCTAAAGATGGGTGTTTCCCGTTATCTTTCAACCAGGCCCCACCCAGTATGTCTCCACTGGGTGGGTTATTCCCCCCCAGTATCTTTCAACTGGAGGGCCAGGTACCTGGATACACCGCCAAATAAAACTCAGGATTATCAGCCAATATGGGAGATCCGAGAACCAAGATAGACTCACCCAAATTCATCTGGACTCCCCGAGGATGTGGATGGGCACAAAGGGCCACTGCTGATACCAAGGTCCGGATACTCGGAGAGTTCAGGTGGAGAAAGTCTGCTCTGGGTCCCTTCATGGTGTCCAAAACTGTTGACTGAAATACATGTGCAGCCTAAAAGTTAAGAGTTATGTTTATTTGGCGGGAGGACTCGAGCCGGGATGACAGCCTCTCAGATCTCTCTGAGGGACTGCTCCGAAGAGGTTGGGGAGGAGCTAGGATATATAGGAGCTTTACAACAAAGACCAGGTTGTTGGAACAATAAAACATTGTTATCTAAAAAAAGCCAGGTATGTCAAGTTAAAGAGTTTAGTGATTTTCTATGTATCATTTGGGCTCACTGGATTCATTCTTTAGACAAGCACCTAGCTATCTAGGGCAAGTATCCTGTCTTGTATTATTCTCATTCTGTTCAGAGGGCACTGTTGTGAGTGGCTGTAGAGGCTGGACTTCAGGCCTGTCCTCGCTGGGGGATGGCGGCAGCCGCTGATGACTTGGTTTCAGCATTATTTGTTTCCTGACATGGTTGCAGTATTTTCATTCACATTGTAGTATTTTCATTCACAGACTGATTGTGGATAATCTGGATACGTGGAAAGGAACCGAGATAGAATTACTGCAGGTACCTTCTACTTTAATATTCCGTGTGCAAACATAAACACGGATGAAGCATACATTTGAATTTGGTGGTGTAGGGAAGGGTTTCTGCACATTACAGGAGAAGGCAAGGCAGAATTCCTCTACTTTGTTGGCAGGGATGTGGGTCCACCTGTCTTTTCTGTAGCGGTTTCTGAGAGCAGTTTATGGTAACTAACAAACATTGACAAACGGTGGCACACATTGCATTTAAGAGCTGGCCTGTGCAAACTTGTGTATTGGACAGGTGGATTGGAGAGAGATGTAGCCCAGGCCTGGGCTCAGATACAGGTTTAAATCGTCATTTCCTCACCAAAGGGCCTTGGACTAGAGTGTAACCTCCCTTAATCTGTTGGTGAATCTGTGAAATGTGCATTATAATATTCGTTTCTTCCTGGGTTTGTTGTAAGTTGTAAACAGTATTATAACACTCTTGAAACACTTAACAAACAGGCACTTAGCAGTGTTCACTGTGTCTGTGCGCCCCGCTTAGTGTGTGTCACAGCCGTAAAGGTAGCATGTGCCTGTTGAGGATGCACTGGTAGCCCCTTGAATAGGTTGTGAATTTGGTGATTTCCTTTAATCCTTGAAACTCTATATGCCATGGGCAGTTATTTTCATGGACAGATGAGGAATCTCAGGGTAAAGAAGACTGTGTAATTTGCCCAAAGTCAGACCATAATTTTGGGTGCTGGGGCCTCGGTCCAGCATAGGCCCCTGGGCCTTCTGCCCTCTCTGTTCAGCCCCAGAGCCAGACGTGGGGTCGCCTGTCTCCCAGCCCAGAATATCCAGTAGGCAGCAACACAAACCTGGACCTGTGCTGCTTAAGCAAAACTCCGGAGGGGAGGCAGGTACTAAGGGGATAAATGTAAAAACAGAAGACTGCAAATTGTGATCAGCTCTGAGAAGGAAAGGAACACGCCTCGCCACGCAGAGCTGGGAGCTTTCCCTTCGGGGCTGCTCTGGGGGCGTTCATCTCAGCTAAACAAACTCCGGTCCTGCACCAACGCGGGAAGGCAGGGCGCGTGTGACCAGGTTGACTTGGCCTCGTTGATCATACTCATTCCCCATTCAGCGGCAGCTCTTACGGGCACTTACCTAGTAAACAGATTTCAGCCATAATCATCACGCACTTTGCTTGGTAGTTTTATTGGCCTCACATTTGAGATGAGGTAATTGAAGCTGGGGAGTTTGTTGCATGCCCGTGATTACCTTGGAAATAACCCCACTGGTCTTTCAGCCTAGACTGGTGTGGCTGTTATATCCCAGCCCTTTGAATGGCATCGTGTAGCTTCTACCAAGTGGCACAAATGACTGACATTGATTTTTCTTAATTCGTAGGAAATGGTATGTGACAATAAGAGAAAAAGGTAGTCAGAAATTGTTTGGAAAACTAGAACAAAATCCAATTCTTCCCCAGCTGGGAAGCGTACCCAGTGTCACTCACCCCACTCACTGCCTGGCATCTCCTCCCTGCCGACTCCGTGTTCAGAAGCCACTCTGAGCCTTTGAAGAACATTTTGCCTCATGACACTGTTGACTAGGACCTGCGGCCTCTCTGTCCCTGGTTAACTCTCTCTTCAAAGCCATTTAAATTTTATGCAGGCTCCTCAGCTCAGATGTAAGAATAGCCTCTTTAAACTTCTTGATGCAGCTCCTTAGTGAAGATCTTTTGAAGGAAAACTAGCCAAAACCTGGGAGGTATGCACACAGTGACTGCAAACTCAGCACTTTGTGAAGTTCAGAATCAGAGGGGTGGGAGACACAGGAAAGGCTTTTTAAGGTAGAAAGGGGAAAGTGAAAGGACGCAGGCTGTGTGAGACTGAAGCATCTCGGTCCCAGCTAGCAAGGCAGCGGCGTTCAGGATGGTATGTGAGGAGTACAGAGTTCTCACAAAGAAAGAAGTGGTGGGATGGGAGGGAGGACAGATAGATTCTTTACTAGGGAAGGAAAAAGTGCGCTGAAAACTTTCTGGTTGAATAAGAGGACTGTGACATGATGTGCTTGTATTTTGGAGAGAAGGGTTTTGTGGGGACAGGCCTAGGAGAACGCTGTCTGGCTAGGGGGTCAGCACAACAGGGAACCACAGAGAACAGGGCCGACCTCAGGGACCCTGCTGGGGGAGGGCCTGCCCGCCATTTTGAGCCCTGGGGGCTGCTTCTGTCCCTTAGCTGGGGCCTCAGAACTCCCTTCATATCCCAGTCCTGTTGATACAAGAAAACAGATGTGGGGCATGAGAAGGGCTGTGTCCCAGGCTTTGGTTGAGCCCCTGGAATGTGCCCCACCAGCCGTGGGTCCTTGGCTTCCTGCAGGAAAGATTTCAAGAGCAAGCCACTGTTGAGTAATGGTAGATTTATTCACAGAGACACATTGAAAGGCAAGAGAAAGGCCACGAGTTGTGGGGTTCGGGTGCTCAGATTAAAAGTAGGTACACACTTCACAGACAGAGTGTGGGCCTTCTCGGAAGAGGGAGAGAGAGTGGTGACCGCGAGGTGACGCTGTGTTGCTCGTTTTCTTGGGCTTGGTTGTTTCATATGCTAATAAGTAGACTGAGCAGCCTAAGGGCAAGGGGCTGGGATTCCCAGGGAGTTGGCCATTTCCCACCCTGTGACCTTTTGTGGCTAGCCTTGGGATGGCCATGGTGCCTTGGGGCATGTAAATTCACCATGTTACTATTACAATGGGTGTATAATGAAGCTCAAGCTCTGCTAGAAGTTATATCTCTTCATCTTGAGCCTCAAGGCCTATTGGGCATTGAATCCTTCACCATTTTGATGTTAATTGTTGTGGCCTTCCTTGAATGGCTGTGCTCTGCCCCCTTCCATTCTGTCTCACTGTGATGACACAGAGAGAGCAAAGGCCGGGCCCTACCCATGCTCCTGTATTTAACAGGGGGAGGGGTGGTGTGGGCTGAGGATGACTCTGAGTGGTGAGAAGGATGTTTCAGATTTTCCCACGTGGGACATGGGGACCTGCCAGCAGCCACTGCAGATTTATCTAACGGGCATTATCGCTTGTGTCACTCATCTTTTCTATTTTTCTTTTATTTTTTTCAATTATTTAATCTAAATTTAATATCAGGATTTTTTAGGAAACAAATTTCTCTTTTTCTTTTCTTTGGGGCTCTTTAGGGGGTAGGTAATTAGGTGTATTTATCTGTTCTTGGAGGCCCTGGCACTTGAACCCAGGACCCCGTGCACGCTAAGCACACGCTCTACCACTGAGCTCTACCACCCGTCCCATCATCTTTTACTTTTTGCTTTAGCTGCCAAGAATCTTACAGCTGAATTTCTAGTCGGCCTTTAACACTTACCCTAAATTCATGGCATTCAGTTTTATGAATTTACCTTCCCCTGGTTTCATTTAAGTATTCAATCTCCATTTTGTCTTCACTCTCACTTTTGTCTTTTTGTTGTTATGGTTGTTAAGCCGTGTTTAAAAAAATTGTTTAATTTCTCTTTTAGCAGGAGGCTGAAAGTAAATAAATATGTAAACAAACTTATCACACTTAAATATTTTATACTTTCTAAGCTGTTTAGTAGTTACTTAAAAACCGAATTGAATACTAAAGTGATAAAATTTTTAAATTATTTTTTAATTTTTTATAAAGGTATAGCTGATTTACAATATGATATAAGTTTCAGGTGTACAATAGTTGCACAATTTTTATTTTTATGTTCCATTTATAGTTATTGTAAAACATTGGCTATATTCCCTGTGTTGTAAGATCCATCCCTGTAGCTTGTTTATGTTAGATGGAGCAGTTTGTATAAGAAAGCTGGGTAACGCAGAGTCTGGGGAGTGGCTCTGTCTAACCCATGTTCATGGTCAACCTTCCTGTCAGAGCCCAGGCCCTCACTCCTCTCTGCAGGGCAGCGAGTGGAGGCAGCCCTCATCAGCGCTGGCACCACCCTCTGAGTGGCAGTGACAACACTGACTCTCTGTGGACATGCAAATTGTTGTTCCAGGATCTTTACATGCATTTCTGCATTTAATAATTAAAGCCCTCCTGTGAGGAATCATTTTATGTTTTTAATGAATAATACATTTTATTTTGATTTTGATAGACTTCAAACCTCCAGAAAATGTACTGGAATAGTACAATAAACGCTTAGAGACAGTTCACCTAAAAGGGCACTATTTGCCCTTTTGTGTGTGGCTTATTTTAGTATAAACTTTCAAGGTCCATCCATGTTGTAGCCTCAATCAGTAATTTATTCTTTTGATTTGATAGTATCTTTTTTCTTTTTCTCGTTTTTGTCTATTTAAAAATATTTTCATTGAATTCTAGTCAGTTTATAATGTTGCATCAGTTTCTTGTGTACAGCACAACACTTCATTTATATAGAAACATACCTGTATTCATTTTCATATTCTTTTTCAACATAAGTTACTATAAGATACTAAATATATTCTCCTGTGCTATACAGTATAAACTTGCTGTTTACTCTATATATACTATCTGCAAATCTTGAACTCCCAATTTATTCCTTCCCACACCCTCTCCCCTCTGGTAACCATAGTTAGGTTTCGATGTCTCTGTGTCTGTTTCTGTTCTGTAGATAAGTTTATCTTTTTGTTTTGTTGTTTTTTCATTTTTTGTTTTTTTTTTAGATTCCAAATGTGAGCGATCTCATATGGTATTTTTCTCCCTCTTTCTGGGTTACTTCAATTAGAATGACATTCTCCAGGTCCATTCATGTTGCTACAAATGGCATTATTTTATTATTATTTTTTATGGTGAAAAGTAGTCTATTGTACAAATATACTACAACCTCTTTATCCAGTCATCTGTCAGTGGACATTTAGGTTGTTTCCATGTCTTGCTATTGTAAATAGTGCTGCTGTGAACATTGGGGTGTAGGTGTCTTTTTGAATTAGGGTTCCTTCTGGATATGTGCCTAGGAGTGGGATTGCTGGGTCATATGGGAGGTCAATTTTTTGTCTTTGGAAGAACCTCTATACTGTTTTCCACAATGGCTCCACCAAACTGCATTCCCACCACAGTGTAGGAGGGTTCCCTATTCTCCACAGACTCTCCAGCATTTATTGTTTGTGAACTTCTGAATGATGGCTATTCGGACTGGCGAGATGTGATATTTGATTGCAGTTTTGATTTGCATTTCTCTGATAATGATATTGAGCATTTTTTCATGTGCCTATCGGCCATTTGTATGTCTTCATTGGAGAAAAGTCTCTTTAGGTCTTCTGCCCATTTTTGGATTGAGTTGTTTGTTTTTCTTTCTTATCAAGTGTAAAAGCTGTTTATATATTCTGGGAATTAAGCCCTTGTCAGTCTCATTTATTGCAAATATTTTCTCTCATTCCGTAGGTTGTCTTTTTGTTTTGCTTACTGTTTCCTTTGCTGTGAAAAAGCTTGTAAGTTTAATTACATCCCACTTGTATATTTTTGCTTGTATTTCTATTGCTTGAGTAGACTGCTCTAGGAGAACATTGCTGAGATGTATGCCAGATGTTTTGCCTATGTTTTCTTCTAAGAGGTTTATAGTGTCTTGTCTACATGTTTAAGTCTTTAAGCCATTTTGAATTTATTTTTGTGTATGCTGTGAGGGAGTAGTCTAACTTCATTGATTTACATGCAGCTGTCCAGTTTTCCCTACACCATTTTCTGAAGAGGCTGTCTTTATTCCATTGTATGTTCTCACCTCCTTTGTCAAAGATTCAATGACCAAAAGTTTGTGGGACTATTCTTGGTAATTTTGTTTATCCGTTCATTGATGGATGGATATTGTTTGTAACCTTTGGCTACTCTGAATGATACTGCCATGAATATTGATGTGCAAGTTTTTGTGAGAATATGTTTTCATTCTGTTGGCTGTACAGTTGGCCCGCCATATCTGCAGTTTCCACTTCATGGATCCAGATGGCTGATTGTAAAGGGACTCGAACATCCTTGGATAATGGAATCCAGGATGGGGGGTTCCTGAAACCAACCCCTCGAGGATACTAAGGGATGACTCTACATGTAGGAGTGAAATTGCTGAGCCATATAACTCTAACCTTTTGAGGAAACAACAGACTTCTCCAAAGAAGCTGCACCATTGTCCCTTTCCACTGGCCGCATATGAGGTATCTCTGCTTCCTGAACAACACTTGTTATTGTGAATGTTTTGATTATAACCATCCTGGTGGTTGTAAAATAAGATCTAATTTTCATTTTGATATGGCTAGTGATGCTGAGCTTCTTTTCATATGCTTATTGGCCATTTGTGTATTTTTTTAAATCCTTGGAAATTTTAAAAATTGGGTCGATTTTCTTTGTATTGTTCAGGTGTAAGCATTTGTTATATATCCTGAATACTAGTCTCTTATTAGATACATGCTTTGTAAAATTTTTCTCCTATTCTGCAGATTGTGCTTTCACTTTAGTTCTTTTAAACATTAAAACAATTTCTTTACAGGTGAGGTAATTAGATGTATTGATTTATTTTATTTTTCTTGCTAAGCACGCCCTCTATCAGTTGAGATACCCCCTTCCCCTGTCATTTCCCTTTCTTGATGATGTCCTCTGTAACAAAAAGGTTTTAATTTTGATGAAGTCCAGTTTATCTGCTTTTTTCTTCTATCACTTGTGCTCTTCGTATTGTATCTAGGAAACCAAAGCCTATCCTAGGACCTCAAAGATTTATACTGTGTCTTCTTTTAGAAAGTTTATAGGTTTACTTTTTACGTTTCTGTCTCTGATCCATTTTGAATTAATTTTTATTTGTTATATAAAATATGGGGGTCCAGATTCCAGATTCATTCTTTTGCCTGCAGATACCCAGCTTTCCCTGCACCATTTGTTGAATAGACAATTCTTTCCATGGAGTGTTGTTGGCACCCTTGTGGAAAACTGACTGTAAATGTAAGTTTATTCCCCCTGGGATTTTATTGTGTCTCATAGATTTATTTATCCAAACTTATGCCAGTACCATACTGACTTAGTACTATAGCTTTTTAGTACACTTTAAAGTGAGTCATCCCACTTTGCTCTGCTTCTTCAAGATTGCTTTGGCTGTCCTGGGCCCCTTGCACTTCCATATGAATTTTGGGATAAGTTTTTCAATTTTTGCAAAGAAGTCAGCTGGAATTTTGATAGGGATTCCACTGAATTTGTAAATCACTTTTGGGAGTCTTAACATTTTTTAACAATATTGTCTACCATTCCATCAACATGAGATGTCTTCCATATATGTAGATCTTTTAAAATGTTTTGGTGATACTTCAAAATATTCAATGTACAAATCTTGTAAATTTTTGTTAAATGTATCTCTCATTTAATTTTTAATGCTGTTGTAAATGGAAAGTCTGAGCTTCTTGAGGTAGGACTATATATCAATTTGTTTATTTCTAGGATTTCTACGCAGCAACTACACTAGGTTTATATTTGCAACATAAATCTATCCACAACTCTTCCCACCCCCATGTTATAAGAAACCAAGACCCAGGTTAAGCTACCTGAACACCTATGTGGAAGTGAGAAATGAGACCCTTGGGTGGGGCTTTGTGAAGATGATACTGAGAGCTTATTTAGGATGACTTCATCTTAATTTCTTTTAAACAACACTTTCGGTGTAGTCAGATATATTAAGAACATGCCCTTTTGATGTGCAGAGGAGGTAAGACTATTATCAAATAATTTCTAGAGAGAGTGTTGTACTTGAAATCTAATTTGCATCAATCTTTGAAGATTTATGTTTCAGGAGCTTTGACTGAAGAACACCTGTCTTTATTCATTAGTGACAAATGCTCAAGCAACATGTAATAGTCTGAGAAACTGCCCCCGCCCCATAGTGCTGGGTGGCTGCAGCTGTAACCGGAGTCAGCGCTTACCTTTCCCAGTATGCTTGTGCTGATCCGCTCAAAGCGGTTCGTCCAACAGTGTGTCTGTAGTCTGTTGGACATAGCCATAAAACATTGAGTTAAGGTTGCTGGAATGCATTATATTCTTATTAATAATAAGTAAGCACATATTGAGTGCTTACTGTATGTTGGGAATTGTCCCTCAGCCTCACATGAATATTATTTCTCTTAAAACCTCACATATTTTCTTGTTATTCTCACTTTACAGATAAGGAGACTGAGAATTAAGTCTTCTCTCTTTGGGTGGAGCTCATTATCAATGACGGGAAGTTGTAAGGAAAAAGATATTGATTCATCCTGAGAAAACATTTTTCTGAGAGTCAGCAGTGAAGAAGGTGGACACTGAAGAAGGTGATCATTGTTCGATTGAGACGAGCCCCGGGTTGTACGGAGTCAGCATCCCTGTCCTGGACACAGCCAGTGCAGAGCTGCGTGGTGGGTGAGGCGGCGATGCCGCGCAGGGAACGCAGATGCCGGGCCATTGGGCTGTGCTCAGGCCCGGTGGGGCTTTCTCCTAAGGGCAGTGGACAGTCATTGACAGATTTTAAGTAGGGGAGTGGGGTGCTCTCGTAGATCACTTTTGTCTTGTAGAATGCTTAGAAACATTTAGAAGGCTCAGCAGGAGGTGATGTGATGAGTCAGATTAGGGTGGCTGCCAGGTGTAGGAGTGTAGAATTTTCAAGTGGTTTTCAGTCCCAGTTTTGTGGCTCAGTAGCCGTGTCACTTTGGATGATGCACTCAAGGAAGAGAAACAATTTATCTAATCAATAAAAGCAGTGATGTACCGACCTCCCAGGACTGCTGTGGCGATCCAGTGAGATCACATGTGCACAGTGTGCAGCAAGGTACCCAGCACAGAGTCATTGCTGAGTGAGTGCCAGTGAGTATCTGGTAGGACAGGTGTGGGTGGTGGGACTCGGTGAATGAGGAAATCTGGGCCCTGAAGGAGGGGTCCAGTCACATCTGTGAGTGATGGGCCTGAGCTGGGAGAGGCCGAGAGACCTAGCCCCCCGACCAGGGGCCCTGGGCAGGACGGATATGGGAGGAGCACCGTGAAGTCAGCTCTTTGCAGGTGGAGTTGGAGTTGCCCTTGAGACATCTAAGTGCAGTGTCACGAGCTCAAAGAGGAGGTCTGGGCCCAGGCTGTGAATTTTCCTATAATCTTAATCCCTGAGGACGCTGAGGTAGTGATCACTGAACGTGAAGACATACTTTACAGGACAAGTGAATAGTAGTATCATCTCTGTCATCAAAGCTCAAGTCTCTTTATTCATCACCCACTTTGCTAATTGGGTACTTACAGAGCTCACTTCACCGACCTCCCATGGGCTCAGGCTCCACTGTAAAGAGCTGTTGAGCCTCCCTCCTTTCCAGAAGACGACACATTTTGCTGGTAGCCTTCTGTACCTTGCCAGACTTAGAATTTTAGTTTGTTGATTTAATTCTAATTTCTATTAGCCATATCCTGACAAGAGAGACCTTTTACCTCATGGTCATATTTCAATTAGCTGTTACTGAGAATTGCTGATCTGATCCATAGAGTAAGTGTTATATTAACCTTGTAGAGTACTTATTATTTTTCTGTCTTTGCCCTTTAATTTTGTATGCCCTTTCTCTTTCCTATTTGGGGCCTTAATTTTTTTTAATTAAAAGATGTCTGTTTGCAGTTAAGAAAACAAAAGGAAAAATACACATGATAGCTAAACATAGAAAATATCTAGTGTGTTTTCTGTTTTGGCAATGGACGGTTGTAGAAACTTATGAAAACCTTCATTACACAAGTTTCTTAAAATGCGGATTAAGAAATAATACCTTCCTTCCTCATCTTTCAAGCTGCACAGCTAATTGTGAAGAAAGTGAGGGGAAATCCTCAGAAGCCAAGACAAACCAGAAAGCAGGGATTCTGGGTGTTACATGAGCCTTAGAAGCCCTGGGGTGCCTGTTGGCTCCTGTACTGAGTTTCAGTTGCCTTGACAGTAGGGCAGCAGTTGAGCTCGAAGCCTCTCACACTGGGAGTTGGATGACTGATCATATGTAAGGCCAAGCCCATTCCGAGAAGCATGGTTTACTAAAGGGTGAACTAGGAAAAAAAATTCCTCAAGGCAAGACAGTAAGGAAAGTCAATTTTGTTGGAAGAGGGGAAAAATTACAAATCCAAAGTAAGGATATAGTTTAAAGCTCTTCTGGCATGAGAGTGACCACAAACTCCTGGCAGAGAAGCACAGCTACTCCTGGAATGAGAAGCTGTGGTTTGAATGAATCAGTGAGCAGCCATTCCGAAAAAGGCCTCCAGAGTCTTGTGGATCAAGATACTGGACGGCAAACACCTCTCTTCCAAGGTCTCATTCAAATAACTGGAAATGTTTTAAAGGAAAGAAGCCATAATCATAGTTCTATTTATTAACATTACTATATGCTAGGAATTCAGAGGTGACTATGGAGTTGACTCCTCATTTATGGACCTTACTTTCTCTTTGGGGAGAAAAACTGACGTAGTTGGGGAGCTTGGTAGAGGGAGGTGTTAGTCTGTTGCAATTAGCCAGGAGAGGAGATTAAGAAAGCAGTGAAGGGTGGGTGAACTTTTTAGCTGAGGACAGACAGTCTTGTTCAGTTGGCTTTTAATTGCAGGCTCAATGAGTAGTCACTGGAGGGAATAGATCTTACGGAGGATGGACTTAGCTCAGGCCTCTTTAGAATGGACACGTGAAACTGGAGAAAGACAGTCAAATCTGTGCAGACATTAAAGTTCATTTGAACATGCTCCATCCCTGAGCCAAAGATAGGACAAATATGCAGCACTTCTTAAGGACAGAGGAGTGGTTTCTAAGGTTCTCCAAGAATGAATCCCAGGGAGCCGGGATGGCCAGTTGTCAAACTGTGACTTTGCTCTTTGGACGGTGTACCCACCAAGGGTATTGGACTTTTATAGGTTTCCATTTCTCTTTAATACACGTCAGGTGATTAGGACGTGGGCACAAGTATTTGACACCTTGTCGAGGCGACATTGGTTACCTGCCTAGAAGCACGGGCACTGCTATGGCTGCGTCATACATCTTGCCGCCCATCCCGTTCCCCGGCTCAGTGATCACGGCAGAGTGGTCCCTTGTTGACCTGTCCGTCTCCTCTGTGACATCATAACCCATGAAAAGACCGGAGCGTATTAACGTGGTTTTCTTAAAGTCAAAGGAAGAGATCAAATATGGAGTCAGATTTGTTCTTTCCTACTTCAGTAGTGCCATGGAGAAGGCAGTTTGGGCAGCTTTTTGTAGGGCCCTGGAGGCTTTCTCTCTCAGCCTCTGGGCACCTTTATTGAAAACCCTTCATAGCTGTCTGGAGTGCTGTAAAACCACTCCGCCTGTTTTGCCCTGAAGAAGTGTTCAGTTTATAACTCATCTCTACTCCTTGGAAAACAACTCAATAAAAACTCAGTTGGTTTCCCACCAGCCATGGGCAGGGGTGGGGGATACCTTGTTATTATTTCATAAAATAAAAATAAGAATAATAATAATAATAGTAATAATATTAATAAATAATAATAGTAAAAGAAGTCTTAAAACAGCACTGGGCACATTGGAGAGAGTCAATAAATGCTTCCTGGCTTAAGTCAAAAGTGATGACTCAGTGATTCCATGGCTGCTGTATTTGCTGAGCTAATTACTCCTTTGCTCCATTACACATTTTTTTTTAAGTAAAAAAGAAATACATGCAAATGGTTAAATAAAATTCAAACAGAGCACAAAAATACACAAGTGAAAGAAGTTTACCCTCATCCTCTCTTCTTCCAGCCCTCCCTGGAGATGCCACTGTTTACTATCCTTTGGATGCTTTCCCAGATATGGTATGCACATTCCCAACTATGTATGTAAATTCCTTTACAGTTTTAGTTATTTTTAACTTAAAGGGATTTAAATCCTCAAGTGGCTTCTGCCCGGGTAATAGAACAGAACAAATCTGACTCCATATTAGATCTGTTACTTTGACTTTAACCCTATGCTCTGTCTCCTAGTCTTCTTCTTGCTTGTAAAACAATGTTGCTTAGAGCCTTAAATATACAGAAGAGCCTATTCTGAAGGCTCTGACCTTTAAGGATATTTAACACTTTTTCATTCATAAAATGATAACAAATTACAGAATAAAAAATAACGTTTGTTTTGTTGGAGGTTTACAGATATTTGACCCAGGCAGATAGCTGCAAGAACAAAGGATTCTAACAACAAGGAATTCCTACACTAGGAAGATTGCAACAAACAAGCACGTAGGAAAGGAGCCTGAATTCTGACTTGGGGAGATGGTTTTCCAGGACATTAGTTTGCCATCTAGGTCTACAGAGACTTGCTATTCCTTGCCCCAACACCTGGTCTCCCAACTTATTGGCCTGTCCTGCACTGAGGAGAATGAATTTGGATTTGGTAGCACTCCTATATACCTAGCAAGCCGGGCACTGGAACTGAGTGTTATGGAAACAACAGGCCAGCCAAGAAACAAGCACCACTGGGAGGGTTGGAGTACTCAGATTTATTATGCCGGCGGGCTCAGAGGGGCTTCTGCTCCGAACTTCTGAGCAACTCCAAGACATGCACATGAGGTTTTAAAGGGTTAATTACAAGTAAGGGGTATTAGCCAATAAGGCTCAAACAACAAAAAGCAAGGAATCAGTACACTGGAGCTTATCAACTTGTAATAGATCACGTTACTGACACCTGTTGAGGTTGGATTTATGAGTTAGCTTGTTAGCCCAGTAAACTGATACTAAACTTCAGATTTACGAGTTAGCCCAGCAGAATTTAGATCAGTAAACCGACACTTATCACACTTAGATTTGTGACTTAGCTTGTTAGCCCAGCTGGGCTTTTCCTTTACATGAGGATAGCTCTCCCACACCCAGGGAACTACTGTGAGCCCTTGATGGTTCCACTAGGGTGGGGTGTGGTTTACCCAGGAGGGATGGGGACTGTGCACCAACACTCAGGCAGTCTGCTCTGTCTGGGGCTCTGATCTTGTACCACCCCGCTCCCCACCAGCCCAACACCTGGGAGAGTGGAACTAAGGCAGAGATCATGCCTGCCTGTTTCCCAGCGTGTAAAAGGGGAATAGGTACTCTTCCCAAGGTAGTTATGAGCGACAACACCTGCGGGTGCTTGGTTCCCAGACCAACAGAAAACCCAGCTCCGCGTGGGGGCAATGGGTGTGATACCCATAGGGGTTCTGCAGAAGCATCGGATGGAGGGCTGGATCAGAGAGGTAAAACAAGAGCTGCGGGCCTTGAAGGGTAACAGAATGGTACAGAGTCAGTACTGCAGCCTCTTTCGGGGTGCCCCCAGAGGTAAAGCTTTTTCTCTCCATCTCCGCTACGACCCTCCTCTCTCCAGATCCATCCCTTTTCTCTGCTCTTCCGGTCCATCTGTCTCCCTCCACTTTTCCCCTCCTCTCCTCCCCCTCCCATCTTCTCCCTCCCTCACTGCCCCACCTTCTCTCGCAGAACCCAGAGTGGATCGCTGGCCCTCCTGCACATGGGCAGTCGGTGCCAGCTGGACCGCGGGTTGGAAGCTCCAGCACCGAGCCGGGGATCGGCCCCAAAGTCTTCTTAGCTCTGTCGACCGGTAGGCCTTTAACTCCTGCCTGGGGCCGGGGCCTCTGGCTGTGGAAGTGCAAGGAGGGGGGCTTCCGGGAAAGGGGTCAGGCGGCTGCGGGAGGGCGGTCGGCATGTCACAGCCCCCCAGGGCGCCAGTCAGCCTGTGTTCAGCTGAATTGCTCTGGCCAGACCCCTCTGCCCGCGCCACCTACCCCGGCGCCCCGGCCACACCTGTCCATGGCCAGGTGTGCACCTGCAGCCTCTCACCCAGCCGGGCCCGCCTCAGTCCGTTGCTGGCGTCCCCTTCCCCTCTCCCGCCCGCGAGTCCTCTCCCGCCCGAGAGTCCTCTCCTCCCGGGCTGCCTCTCCTCGGCCGCCGGCCCATCCTCGCCCCTGGGCGGGCTGTGTCCCGGGCGGGCGGGGTCTGCGGACCCGAACGGGGGCAGGCGGCTGGGGCTGGGGCTGGCCTCCGAGCAGGGCTGCAGCCCGCGTTTCCACCAACCCCCCGCCCGCTTTCCCTGCCCCGCGACCCCGGGGCTGCCCTGCTCTTCCTTTCCTGCTCCCTGAGGACAAGCTCAGCGGCGTGGGCGCTGCTCCCTGGGCTGAGAGCCTCCGGCTGTAAAGCCCAGCTTCTGGTGGAGTCGGGAAAGTGGATCCTCAGTGCTGAGCGAGCTTCTGTCTCCTCCCTCAGTGTTTCTGCCCCAGGTAAGTACCTTGAACACTTTCAGGTGTTATGATGGCTGTGCTTGTTGATGTCACGTGTTTTTATAGTGCCAGGGATTACAGTGTTGAAAGCAGGGCTTGGTTCAGTTAAAAATGAGCTGAAGGCATGAGGTTGTGACATGCTCCTTCCTTCCCACTCCCAGTGTGAAACGTGTAACCGTCGATTTTAAAAAGATAGTTACAGTCCCTAACTAGCCCAGCCCAGCTAGGGTGCGTTAACAGGAACAGCACCACCAGAGGCGTTGGAGACCCAGGGACATTGCAGTCCTAAAGAGCTCCTGGCACAGTTTGGTTTGTTTTGGTTTTTTGTTTTTCTTAAATCGTGGGGCAGACTAGTAGTATAGAGGGAAAAATAATTGTCAAGAAATAATTTTTCATATAACAGCTTTATTGTGATATTGTTCACACACCATGAAGTCCATCCACTTAAATGGTACAATTCAGCAACTTTTAGCATATTCACAGTGGTGCAACAATTATTATTCCAGAACGTTTTCATCACATCAGAAAGACCAGTGAAAATGAGTGACATACCCACCCCTCCTCAGTGGTGTTTCTAAAGAAGTTTCATGCCTATTCCTGACCATAAAATAACTTGTTACATTCCATGAAATATCTGGTAGGAATTCTAATCAGAATTGCAATGAATCTGTGTATCAAAACAGGAAGAATTAATGTCTTTATGGCATAAATTTCTTCTACCCATGAATATATCTGGGACTGTATCTTTTCATCTCTCCAGAGCCTGGCGAATGGGAAGTCCTCACTAATTGTTGGGCTTGTGAATGATGAGATTCTATACATCGTTAGTTGCTACTGTAGCCTTTCACAGAAGAGAAAAGTAACCTCCGTGAAGCCAAGTGACACTCTAATGGTCAGAAAGAGTGACAGCCAGTGCTGGAGTGATCCAGTGGACTTGGTGCTTGCAACCAGGATTCTCCAGCACCTACAGCTAAGGGGATTACAGTATTCTTTTTTTTTCTTAATGGCGTTGCTTTTATTTTTACTTATTTTTTTTAATTTATTTTTTATTGAAGTGTAGTCAGTTTACAGTGTTAATTTCAGGTGTACAGCAGAGATTCAGTTATAAACATATGCATATGTATATACATATGTATTATATTGTTTTTAGTAGAACTCATTACAAGAAATTGAATATAGTTCCCTGTGCTATATAGTAGGCCCTTGTCATTTATTTTATATTTATTAACGTGTATCTGTTAATCTCCCCTTTCCTGCCTGCTAAGCACAGTTGGCTTTCTATGTCCATGAGTCCATTTGTAGCAGCACCATTTTTCCTAGTTATATATGCTCTTTGGCTGCTTTCAGTTTCAGTAATTCCATGTTATCTGTGAGCGCTTTTCTTCTGGTGGCCTTTATGTGGTTTGCACACGTGGTAATAGAGATCTGTATTTGGGAGAACTCCAGGCCTCGTGTAGTCCCTGGTACAGAGTGCCCACTGAGTTGATGCTTGAACTGCAAAAAAAAACATAGTAAATGTTGGAATTTCCACTATGGTTGAGACTTCCAGGTTTCTGTAACCTGTTTACCCCACCTTATTATTGGCTGCCCCCATACTGGGTAATTTGGTGGAATTTCATGGTATGGTGGTGTAGAGACAGGGCCTTGTATGCTTCTTCTCTTTCCGTTTTCTAACACTCAATCTCCTGGTCCTCCCAGATCCTCCCCCAGTAGTGCCCAGGGCTGGCTTGGTGCTGTGCTGAGGCAATATTTGTTAATAAGGCCCTTTCCTCATCTTTTCTGACCCTCCGTTTCTTTCTCTGCACAATGAGGGCTTAGACTAGATAAGTGCTTTTCAGTTTCTTTTAAAGCCATATTTCCTTTGAGAAAAAGAAAATGCAAATCTCTCCTCCCATCCCAACACTTTAGATTTTGTTACTTCCTGCAAGGAGTCACATAGTTCTTTGTGGAAAATTGATGTGATTGTGATTCCAGGTGGCACAGAAAATACTCTTCAGAGATTTATTGCAGGGAGAGGGCAGAAAAGGGGCAGTATGTCACTCTTTCTAGTGTGAGCACTGGAGCAGGGGCTTGGATTTAAATATGATGTCTGTCGTGGCCTCACTTTAATCTTGCACAATGTGACAAACCTCTCTACCTCAGTTTCTTGATGTGTCAAGTTGGGGTGATAATATTTTAAGGCTTTTGTGAAACAATATACACATAATCTATTTGTGTCTCAGTAGAAACAAGACCTGCAAGGGATTCAGGGATTTAAAAAAAAAAATTCTTGCCCATAGCACTATGTAGCTGTGTATTTTAAATTTCCTGGAGGGTGATGGTTGAGTCTAAAGTCCATCATGGGTCAGGTAGCCCATAGTTCTCTATGTCCCAGTTTGCCCCCTCCTACCCAGTCCTCTTCCTCAGTCCAGGATGAAGTTCCCTAGTAGATTTACACAGAGGTCTTGTGGAAAAGGCTTTTCATTTTATTGTTTCACCAAGAAGGGCTGCCATCATGATCTCTGTGGTCAGGTTTTGAAGGGCTGCATCTTGATGTCTAGTCAGGTGAAGGCCATGCAATTGGGAGTTTCTATGTAATAAAAAGGAAAAAAATTACAAATAGAAAATTAGAACAAGGGTGGTGACAGGGACTCTTGGAAGTGAGCACCTTTAGCTTTGTTAGCTTCAGGTGCAGTGGCCTCTTGCCACGAGGACCCATCCTCTTGCTCTGAATTTGGAGGGACCTGTGGGTTCAGTGGGAATGTTAACTGAATGTATCTCATGTGCTGGGCATTGTCCTATTTTTTCTGTGTGTTCCTTTTTTGAGACAGTGAGCGCATTTAACCTCAATAGCTTCTTTAAAAAAGTAGAAATTTTATTTTGAGATATAATGTAGATTCCCATGTAGTTGTAAGAGATAATATGGAGAGGGCCTATGGACCCTTTTCCCAGTTTTCCTTAATGGTTCCATCTTGCAAAGTTGGGGTACGATTCATTACTGACTCACTAACAATTTGAGGTTTGTGTTATTGCCATCATTTCTATTCACGATTAAACTGGGGCTTAGAGGAGCACACAAGCCTGCCCAGGTCACCCACATGGTTAGTGTAGAGACGGGTGGAACGTGGGCTTGGGATTTCCAAGCAGTACCATTATGATGGTCTGTGGCAGGGAGCAGCATTCATTTTGCTTGTTTATTCATTCATTCAACAAACATTTATTGAGTAACCTCTGTGGGTCAGATGCTTTCATAGGGTTATCTGATTCTTCAGCAGTACTGAGAATCAGGTAATATTTACTTTTTTTTAAATCTGAGAAAATTAGCTCTGAGAGGTTATTACCACCCCAAAGGAAATATAGCTCATAAAGGAGGGATAGTAAATTTGTAGTCACCCCTTTTTATGCAGGTGGTACCCTAGGCATTTTACATTTGCAAACTTCCGTAATCCAGATAAATTCTTGTAAGGCAAGGATTTTTTTTTTTTAATTTAAGTATAGTCAAGATTACATTGTTGTGTCAATTGCAAGGTGTTTTTTGAATTTTGAATTAAAAAGTATTTTTTGAGGAGGGTAATTAGGTTTATTTATTTGTTTCATTTATTAAAATGAGGTACTGGGACCTCGTACATGATAAGCATGTGCTCTACCACTGAACTGTACCCTCCTCCCCAAGGCAAGTTTTCTTATCCATTATTCTGCAGCTTAGGGTTTCAATTAAATTGGAATTGAAATCCAGATCTTTTGTTCCTACTGTTGTCCTTTTCTTTATATTCTGCTGAAGGGGGTTGCGGAAAGCAGTTCCTTTTTTCATTTCTTTATTCCGCATTTTTGAGCAGTGACTTTGCATCAGGGCCTTGTTAGGTGCTTTGAAACAGAAAACAAGAAATGACCCTTCTCTGCATGGGCAGGAAGCCTAGACAAAAAGCTGGGTAAAGTGATCCGAGCTACGGTAGCCATGTGCAGGCTCTGAAGGTCAAACTGTACCCCTGGATTTGCTTGGGCTTCCCCTGCCTTCTGGCTGGTACACACCAGGTCACCGCAACCCAGAGGCGCCCACAGCCCACAGCACAATATTTATCTCGATCTCCTCTCCCCTCTCGGCAGGGCCTGCAACATGAGCATCCCTGACTACGTGCAGTTTGCTGAGGACTATGAGACTCTTCCCGTGGTGGTCAAACCAGTGGGGATCATCTCAGAGGAGAATTTCTTTTGCATCTATAAGCGAACCTCCTTGGTGAGCCAGATCAGCCCGTGCAGCTCCCAGGGCGCACTCTCTACGCACTACAGGCACCACTATGCGCCCAAGAATGGATGGAGCTTCTTCCAGACCCACCGCATGGTTGTGGGCCTTGTCACCATTACCGACTGCCTCTCGGCCAAGGCCTTCGAGAAGCTCCACGTGCAGAGGAGCTGTATGGCATCATGCTTAATGACTCTCAGCTCTTTGTCTTTGTGCTGCATGGGGAGGTAAGCCAAGCAGCCGCGCACCGACGTGGCCTTCAATCTATGAGGACTGCAGGGTGGTGGAGAAGAGGATCGAGGACTTCACTGAGTCACTCTTCATCTTGCTCAAGTCCAAGTGGCTGGATGGGGCCCCTGACAAGTCTGGGGACAAGATCCCACTCCTCTGCATGCCGTTTGAGAAGGAGGACTTCATGGGACTGGACACAGACAGCAGGTAAGTTTACCTGGAGGCCAGTCCACCCTGGCTGTGTGCCGGGTTTCTTCTCTCCATCCAGAAAGGGATCAGCACGGAATAGGACTCTTTTGTATCCAAGGGGGGAGGGAGGTGCAGCCCACCGGTTTACAGACATTTAAAAGTGAATCCGCCTTTGTTTCAGAGAGATCCTTTTAGTGATAGTGTTAGAGCACTTACTCCTGCTTTTCAGCCAGGACCCTGGTGGGACCCCTGGAGTTGCTGTTCAATAGAGTAGCCACAGCCACTGATGCTAGGAGCACTGGGGAGGAGGCTGGTCTGAGCTGAGATGTGCTGTAGTTCAAATGCACATGAGACGCTGAGGCTTGTCTACTAAAAGCATATATACTATCTTGTTACTTCCTCTATTGATTACATGTCAAAATGATAGTATTTTACATACAGTAGATTATGTAAGATATGTTCTTAAAATCAGTTTCTAGTACTAGTTTTTTGTTTGTTGGTTTGTTTCTTTGTTTACCGTTTTAAATGTGGCAACTGGGAAACTTTCTTTACATGGCTCTCATTTCATTTCTGTTGGGCAGCGTTTCCTGGGACAGTCTCATCCCTTTGCTTATAGATGAGATGCTGAATCCCGAGAGGCAGAACGAGGCGCTGGTTGAGCTGGCTTGGAGACAGTGTCTCCTGCCTCCCAGGCTCAGCACCTGTTCGGCTCAGGCCCTCTCTTCCTGCCCGACAGGCAGCATGCCATGTTAGGACATCAGAAACACCACCAGGGACCTCCGAAAGAACTCCTTATGCAGGGAAAGGCGTATCACAGTGTATGGGAAAGAGCAGAGAAATGTTCATCCTCACTTTGTCCCTGTGATTAAGTCAACGGCCCCACTTTGCCTCCTAATTACAGACGAGCTCTTCTGGGCTGCCTAACCCCCCCAACTTCTGCTCTGTTTCCCCATGTATCTATTGTACTGTCCCTCGGGCAGAAGAGGGTGAGATGCCTTTGCCGGGGGGTGGTCCCCCTTTGCTGGGGAGAGTGAGGGAATCTGTGTACCCCCGGCCTACGGCCTCGGTCCTTGAGTCTGGAGACGCTCATGGCGGTCCCACAGGTGATGGTCAGACGACCTGGCACGTGCTGCCGTGCCCGCTGTGGAGGCGGTGCTCTGTGATTCTTGAACTTATCTAAGATCAGATTCTACTTTCTGGTTGTTGGTAAGTTGGAGGAGAAGATGCCAGAGAATTGATAAAAAGAATATGAGATCAGCCCTGTGAGTGATAGGCAAGAGGACCCGAGTCCCACCTGCGTGAGGTGCCTAGCGGGCTCTGGATGAATTTCCTGTTCCTCCGGGACATGCTTAAAGAAGGGGCAAGGCACGTCGTGGCCATGATCTGTTCTTGTCCTCACAGGGCCCTGTGATCTACATGCCCGCACTCACCATCTGCTCCTTGGAGATGAGGTGTCAGGTTTAGGAGCCTGGGCACTGCTGAGGGCACAGCTGCCAGCACCGTGCTACACGGAGGCTGGCTCCCTTCACCTCACATGTCACCTCCTGCTGATCCACCAGGCGTCAGTCAAGGTAGGTGCATCGGTGCAACGTAAGCAGGGACCACCCTCTCCCCCTGGACAGACTGGTGGGTGAGCAGTGGAAGCCTGGAGCCCTGCCCCAGCCCCCAGGCCAGTGCCTCCTGTTTTGTCACAGGAGGCACTGGTGACATTTTTGCTCAGCAACTACTTGGCTCTGGGTCTACGGACCCACCAGAGAATTCCTGCTTGTTTTTGATTTTTGAAGTCTGCCCTTGGGATTTGGAGGAGTAGCTGGATATGTGCTTAGCCCATAGTGGTTGACACAGTCACCATTGTTTACCCAGAACCTCGTGTACCAGGCATGGCTCCCGGCATCAAAATATAGCAGCGCATTAAACCTCCCTCCTGGTGCGTCTGTCTGTTTTGGTACAGTAAGGTCTCAGCCAGCATCTTAACGTCAGTGAGATAACGCGGCCAGTGAGCTCGGGTCAAGCACGTTCTCCTCCAGTCACTTTTACTCCATTGTTGCTTTTACTATTCCGCAGAAATTAATTTTTTAAACAATGCTTTGGTGCAGGAACAGAGCCTAATTCTCTCCTGCTACTCTTGGTGGAAGTGCGTAAAACTGTCCAGCCTGAAATGTGACCACAATTTGTAGCTTAAGACCTGCCTAGACCCATGTATGTGGAGTTTTGGTTAGGGGCGCTGACCACGTTGGGGTCCCCCGGCAGCGCCGTTCCCCTCAGGCCCCTGCTCTCCCTGGAGCAGGAGGTGAGGGTGGGTCTCACCATCCCCGCTTCCCTGGCCTCACACACTCACGTAAATTCTTGTACGTGCTGTCAAAGTCATTTTTGTTCTTGTGTGTTTCTGATTTTCTCTTGTTCCTCTTTTCCTTTTTCCTTATTCCTTTTTCTCTTGTACTGCCCTGTGAGCATGTTGTTGCGTCTGAAAATGTGGGCTATGCACACCCTGCATTGGAAATAGATAGATAGCCCTCCGTGCTGTCTCCATCGCTTTAAAAAGCAAAAACTTAACAGCTGCCTTAATCCATGTATTATCCTTGTCATCTTTTTATTTTCTAATTTTTTTTTAGCACATCACCCACTTGTGTTTGATACCTCTTAAAATCCTTGCTTTAAGGAACCAGTTTGGTCCTCCTTATATTTGGTGACAAATGCGCCCTTATTAAATTTGTTTGATTGTTTTCAAGAAGTGAGATGCGAATTCATTTAGGCGGCTGCTGAGGGATGTTTTTCATGGAGTATTTAAACTTGTAAAGTCAAATTCTGCAGCATCTTGCTACATTCCTTCTTTTACACAAACGTGCTTGGCACTCGGTTCCTGGCTGTCGCTGTGTGACGCGCGTGACAGCGCTGCCTGGCCGGCGGTCACTGGTGAGGAAGTGGCAGGCTCGGGGGTGAGCAGCTGTTGGAGGAAGCAGTCACCGTTTTGTTATTTAATTTTTTTTTTTTTGCATTTTTCTTCCCGTGCTATTTACTTTACTTTGCCTTCACAAAGAGGCAGAAGTTGGTCTAAAATCCATGCCACTTTTTTGTTCACTTTACGAGGCTGGTTTATCTGAGTATCAGGACAACATGTCCTTCCCCTAAGTAGCTGGCTCACCTGGATCTGGTGGACATAGGGACTGCTAAAGGGGACCGTAGCTTCCACCCTGCTCCAGCCAGTGGGCATTCAGAGCCGGGTCTGTGGTTTGCCTCAGCAGCCGTGCAGGCCTCCCTGCACCGGCCTTTACTTTTAACCCATGTTGGCAGTAAATAGCTGACTCTGTGTCTGTTGCAGCTGACGTCCACCACTGTCGGCCTTGTCGTTAGTTTGCGGTAGTGAGTCTCCAACACCCCAGTCAACTGTGAAGGAAGATGCTTTGGCCGACGTAGGACCTTGGATTCTCACCCCCACCATGGTTCATCTCACGCGGTGAAAGTGTTTGGCCACCACCATCATGCTGACCATGAGGCCTTGTTTCTCCTTGCATGCTCTGGTCCAAATGTGGACACTTCATTTTTCACTGAATTTGTCTCGCTTCAGACAGGAGAGAATATCTGAAGGAGTCCATCACATTGTGGGTGGGGAACAGATCAGAAGTAAATGTCGCAAGTAGAAGGAGTCTAGTCTGTCCGGGTTGGCAAATGCAGGCTGGGATCGGTGATGGCCGGGCTATGCCCTGGACACAGGCCTTTCCCGTGTCTCCCGAGAGCCCAGGGGTCGGAGTGAGAACAGCCTGGCCTGGGTTCCTCCATCCTCGTCTGCTTACTGACAACTGTTTCTGCTAATTAGGAGTTCCCCCACACCTCGGGCCCTTCAAAAGACCACGGGAGAACATTGAGTCCCTTCTCCTGGGCCTCCTTTGTGAGAATACAGTGCCTTCTGAGGTGACCAGTGGCAGGAGATGCCTCCCCCTCCAGGGAGCACCCTTTGGAGGACTGTGAGTCAGTGCACCATGCTGTGAGCTTGTGGGGTTCCGGCCGTGGTCCCTGCAGAACCAGACTTGAGATGGGCTTAGTGACGGATATAACAGGACTGATTCCAGGGCAGGGCTTGGGGGAGGGAACAGTGGAAATTGAATGTGACCTAAAACACATAGGTGGGTGCTGGGGCTGTTACTAAAATGGGGTGTCAGGGAGGTACCTGCCAGGAATCGAATTCCAGAGTAAATGGTGGACATGAGGCATTTTTAAGATGCCATTTGTCATCCAAGTTAGGACTTCAAAGAGGCACTCGGGTCTAAGGCCCTGGGGCTCAGGTGAAGGAGCCAGACTAGAGATACACGTTGGGAGTCGTCATTCTTAGCTGGTGTTCACAGACGTGCATGTGAATTAGATCATCTTGAGAGCTGCAGACTGAGGCTGATGGGGGGCAGGGCTGTGCCTGGGTTGGAGGAAAGCCCAGACCATGCAGCTTTCGTGTGTCCGTCTGCGGCGTTTGCGATTTTCAAACTAATGCCATTTATCCTTAAGTGGCCGGGGGTTGGGCAGGGCCAGCCTGGAAGAAATCTGAAAGGAGGTTCGTGGCCACGTGTGTGTCTTGGGAAGACGCAGATTCTGCAGGGTCCGGGAGGGTAGATTTCTAAGAAGCTGGAGTTGGAGTGGGGAGAAAGTAGTCACACTCACCTGTGAGGGAGGGAGGGCGTCCTTGGGAGTCGCCACCCTACTGGACTCGCTTTCCAATGAACAGAAGGCAATCAGACAGAGGATCTGAGGTGAGAAGAGATGGGCACTGGGAGGGGAGCAAACCTGGAGAATGGTGCGTGCAAAGTTCTGGAATAGTCTCCCTGAAAATTTGAGTTAAAAATACCCAGACTCTTAAGAACATTGATAGTGACTGGGGAGGAGGCAGTTGTTTTTCTGGCCTACTAAGAGTAATGCATGTATTCAGGGATACACAGAAGATTCGGGCAGTCTTTTCCAGGGGTTTGATCCTTACCAGGGGGAACACTGCAAGTTTAAAGGGGGAGAAGGGCAGCGGAGGGAAGCTAGTCAGTCCCCGTGTCAGGTACCAGACGGCAGCCCTACTTGCGTGTTGCATTCTCATCCATGCCTCCCAGTTGGGCGATGGCAGCTCCCTTTTGCGGATTGGGAAGCCTTCTCAGAGGGGTTAAGGAATTGGTCCGTTTAGCAGCTAGTCAATGCTGTAGCAGGATTCAAGCAGGGCCTTGTCAGACTTCAAGGGCATGTTCTCTCTACTAATTCCGGTACCTCTCTGTTGTACCTGGATTGGTGAATTGGGTCAGTTTTGGAGCCTTTCACAAAAAATACGATTTAAGTGTCTCAGGACAGTTTCACAAAGCTCAGTGTTCTTTGATGGTTCAGAAGCACCGCAGTGCTTTTCGCCACACAGAGGTAAGGTCTTACTCCTTGCCGATGACGTGGTTGCAAATGACGTACAGGTGCAAAACCAGACTTAGGAGCTTCTGAAGGGAAACTCTCCAGTTCTCCCTTGTTCGGCTTTCTTCCACGGGATGTAACTGCTGCAGCATAGGCCTGAGCTTTCCATATGGAGTGAGGGTTTGATAACCAAAGTTAGCATAAAACGGTCAGATGAAGAAAATCGACGTTGACAATTTATTTTTGGGTTACATTAGTGAAGATATTCTATCAGTTAATGACCCATATATCGAATGAAATTGAGTACAGAACATTGCAATTCTTACTTTCTATTTAGAGTTCTCTTACAGAGTAAGGTTGCCTGCTTTGGAACATCAGCTCCACCACCACGGCACCTATCAGTGTGTTGGTGTGATTGCATTTATGCAGTCAATGTAATCTGGGCTTCCTCAGCCCCAAACACTCCAGTGCAGAATCACGGGCTGTAGCCATCTCTTAGTCACGCAAATACTTCTAAAATTATATGATGCCAGAAAAGAAAGAAGAGGGAGAGAGAGATTGCCTTTATCAAAGTTCCTTTCTATTCTAACTGCAAACTGTTGTTGAACAGCTCTGGTTTCCTTTGGATATGAATATATACATTTCTTTGCATGTAACCCGGGTTTTGGACTAGAACACCAAGCTCTTGCTGTCCACAAGCCACAAAAATAGTAGCCAAATTGCACAGGTGCAAAATAGTTTATACTTTTTTCTGAGAAAGAATCCTTGAATTTGGGACTTGGGCTGTGATTTTTGCTTTTTGCTTCCCCCACCCCTCTTGTAATCTCTCACTCCTTCCCACGTGGCCCCCAAGAGTTCGTGGTTTCAAAGGAGTGGGCAAACACCCAGTTGGTCACCATGTACTGTTGCTATAGATGGAGCCATGCCAAGACCTAAAGGACATTATCAGAGAGGACTTCCTGGAAGAAATGGGCTCTACATTCAATCGTGAGGACAGAGTAAGTGTCAGCCAGGAGAAGGAGTCAAGAGTGTGGCTCAGGTGGCAGGTGCAGCCCGGGCAGAGGCCTGGAGGCTTGTGGGGTGGGGACCTGGGGAGAGTGTCCTGTGTGGTCCAGGGTGGAGTGTTCCCCTGCTTGGGAGGACCCTGGAGAGAGCCTGGGGTGAAGGGCTTTGGAAGACGTTGGGTTTTATTTGAACAGACACTGGAGGCAGTGAAGGGTGTCAGCAGGAAGTGACCCTCAGGAAAGGTACTTCTGGTTTTGCTTCTGATATTCTACAGACAGAAGGGTCGGGACGGGCGAGAGCAGGTCTGTCTGTCCCTTTGAGACCCACCCCATCATTCATTTATTCATAACACGCGCACTTCTGTGTGTCTAGGGGAGAGTGGGTGGACCCACATTATTAAGCAAAATGTATTTGCTTCTTGTGAGCTTAGCAGTGTCAGAAGTTGACTTAGCCTAGAATGTTCTAGGAATAGAGGAACAAGTTGCGGAGGTTGGAGGAAGGGAAGTCTTCCTTGGGAAACAATCAAAATGAGCCTGGAGTTAAGTGGGTAGTAGGAGCAGGACAGCGGGTCCCTGAGGTCACTGGGGACCTGGGAACTGGGGTGAGGCTGGGAGAGCAGTGTCGGGGGCGGGGATAGAACGGGGCCAGGGAGCCTCTGAAGGGTTTGAAGTGGGGTGATTTAATCAACTTTGTGATTTGGGAAGGCTGCCGTTGCTCTGTGTGTGTGTGTGTGTGTGTGTGTAGCGGGGAAGAGGGGGAGGGTGCCACCAACTGGGGGGCCACTAAAACACAATTCACAGGCTGGGAGAGGGGCGTCAGGGCTGCTTGGGGACGGCTGGGGCAGTGTGGATGCCGGATTTCCTTATGGGGAGGACTTGTTATCGGGGTCGCCCGAGAGGCGACTTTTGGCTGGAAGAAAAGAGATGGAGGCTGCCAGGTGGACTTTCCTCTTCTCTCCTTCCCTGCCTTGTGTGATGATCTTAGCTCAGCCAACTTTTGGAACAGAAGAGCTAAGTTCCAGGGTAGCCCAGGACTTTGTTGATCTGGTTCGAGTGAGATGTGATAGGATTTAGATTTCTGTTCAGATCTGCATGTTCACTTAGCTAGAAACCTCCCGTCATTTCGATTTCCATGGGGTATTTATTCTTGATAAAGATTGCTTTCTTGGTGAGAGGAAATTTAATACAGCTGTTGTCTTTCTCAAAAAAAATCATATCTTTAAAGAAATTTAATATTCCAAAGAATAGCAAAATTTAAAAATGATAAAGTAAGGCTTTGGTGTAGTTTCTTTGGTTTCTGAGCTAATGTGGAGTTAGAGCCTTTGCATTACTTAATAGCACATCCTTAGTGAGCTGTTAGTGAGCACCCCAGGCCCCACCTCTCAAAACACCATTAAAGTTTGCTCTGAAATAGTGAGGTCATAAAGGTCTTGTTTGCAGAATTCAAACAGTTTTTTTATATTATGCAGCATAGCTCCATTTATAAAATAATAATAGGTTCAAAATTAAGAAAGTGGAAGATAATTGATTTTTTAAAGCTGAAACATAAACTTTCTTGTGCTAATGTTGCAACTGGAAATTTTGAAAAGAAAAATCTTACTGTAATATCATCTAAGTGGAATACATATATGACTTCCACATTTGAAAAGTAACGGCGCAGTGGTTTTAGAAGTCAGGAGCATTCCAACTCAGATACTGGCATTGATGGTTGCTGGTTTTCAATGGAAGAGCCTAAATTTGCCTTCTTAGCATTTTTTTTTCTTTGTAGTGAGAGGGCTGAGTAGTGCTTTGCCAGCATGATTTTGGGGCAATTTGAGGGCAGATGTCGTGTAGCAGCAGTGAGATATTTCCATGCGTTTAATTTTCCAGACATCACCAGGGCACATGTGGGGTTTGTGCATGCAGGCTGGGATGCTGCAGGACTCCCTAACCCATCACCGTTATGTGCTGGAGCTGCTCCGGTTAGTGAATAATTTTCTGTGCCTTGGAGGTAAAGTGGTCTGATGCAAATGATCAGATATGTAGTTAAAGTGCTATTACTTGAAATAAGAGAAACCTAGAAATATGGCTCTAACAATACAGGATGAGGGAGGAGAATTGTCTGAGCTGCGTGCAGTGGGGAGTCTTCTCAGGTGACTCCCACGCCGTGATTCCTGCCAATATCCGCCCCAGCCCTGCACGGTTGTCCTGCCGAAGCAAGCATGCACTTTGCTCAGAAACGCACTGAATTTCCTTGCGCCTCTGTTTGTTGGCTTTTTTTTGAAAGCACATCTTGCCCTTTGCTTAAATGCCATCCCTGCAAGTCGCCTCATACGCTCATCCTTCTGGACCTCGTCCATACATAGCTGCTGAATGGATGAACAGAATGTAGAATCTCCATTTAGTGAAACATTATTCAGACGTAAGTGTGAATAAAAAAGAAAAAGAGGAAAATGAAAAAGGCCACCTCTTCTGGGAAGTCCACTCTGACTGCTCAACCCGCCCTTTTCTCTTTGAAACACAATCACTTATGCTCCACTCTACTCTTTTTGATAGTACTTACAACCCTCTAATAAACATTAACGTTTTCAAAAAAAAAAAAGGGATGCTGATACCACTTCAACATGGAAGAGCCTTGACAAGAGCATGTTAAGTGAAAGGAAGCAGACAAACACGGCCACATATTGTTGCCTTCAGTGATCTGAAATGCCCAGAATAGGCACATGCAGAGGCGGAGAGCAGGTGATGGTTGTAAAGGGCTAGGTGGAGGGGGGTTAGGGAGTGACTGCTAGTGACAGGGGGATTCTTTTGGGGTGATGAAGTGTTCTGGAAATAGATGGTGATGAGGGCTGCACAACCGTGAGTGTGCAGAAGACTGCTGAGCTCTGTCTCTGGGAGTGCCTGTGGTTGGGGGCGGCTTTATTTTCTTCTCACCCTGCACTCTGAAGAGACATCTTGTGCAGTGGCCTTTCTACTAGTGTGAGTGGTGAGAATCAGCGACTTTGCAGAGTCTTGTTTCTTTTACCCCCCCTGCTGAGTGTAGGCAAAATAAATTTAAGCCTGAGAAAGTGCTCCATCTGCAGAAATGTATTTCAGGTTTGCATGGTGTAAAAATCTTGAGAGCTTTTTAATTGTTGAGGACAGTCTGTGGGGGGAAATAGCCCGTGAAGCCTTGGGGAGACCTGGAAAAACCGCGCTTCCCTCCCTGACACGGGTGGAGTATTCACCCCATTTCAGGCAGTGAAGGGCCCAGACCCGTGAGCGGAGTTGACAATCGTGAATATTTACGTGTATCCGCTGCTTCATCTTGGATATTAATTTCAAGCTGAGTCAGTTTGTGGCGGCAGCCTCATTCTACATCAGGAATTTATAGTATCTGCTCTTTGAGGTGAAGACCTGACAGAGTTTATTATTTAACAGTCTCCCTTGAATTGATATCTCAGATTCCTTTGTCAAAAGCAAAACAGCAGAAATACAGACGTCCTTTAATGCCAATATGACCTGGAAAGGATTTAGTCTCTGTGCCTCAGTGGCCTAATCTGCGGTTGGGGATGGTGATAACAGTGTTTCCCTCAGAGGGGCTGGTGAGGGGAGAGTGAGGAGCACAAAGGGAGGACTTACAGGAGATGCTCATGAATGACTGAATTTAGTGCTCTCAGCCTGGTGAGGCCTCAGGGGCAGAGATGTCAGAACAGAGAATTCCTAGCCAGAGCTAGATCCGTGTTGGCAGCTGTTGTGATCAGTATCACAACTGTGGGTTATCAGGTAGTTTTAAGACTTGGTAATATGAATTCATGAATAATGTTAGAAGACTAGACATCTCAGATTCAGTTTACATAGTTCTCAAGATTTCCTCTGAGAAATGGATGGTTTTTTCCCCATCTTAAATCTGAGATGAGTCTCTAAAAAATTTCTGTATTCCTCCATCTTTTTGCATTAATTCTCCATTTCTTAAAAAAAGAAGTTTTTAAATTGAGTTAGTGGGGACTGAACTGAGGGCCTCATGCATGCTAAGCACATACTCTCCCAAATGAGGTATAATCTCCCCCCTGATTTTTTTTAAAATTTACTTTCTTAGTATTCAGAGGTTAGAGGCCTCTAATTCTTTTTCTGGAGACTTGTCCATGAACCTGTAAATCTATTATTAATGGACAAAACTTGGTTTATTAAAAAAATGAATAGAATATTCTGCAATCCATCCAAAAGGAAATGTTCATTGGCTTAAAATGTTTCTCCTTTAAGGTGATTTCTCCTTTTAGGTCTAGCTCAATTTATTAACAGACATCCTCATCATCATAATGACCAAACTCGCTCTGAGTGGACACCTCCCTAAGGCTAAAATACTTTCCTCATGCTTTACTTCATAGCAGGTGTTTGACGGTAGGTATCAGTGTCTCCTTTTTTACAGCTGAGGGATTGAGAGATGGAGCAGCTTGTCCCAAATCACACGCAGCTGGCGGTGGCTAGCTCGGTGCTGGAACCCAGGCTTCACAGGATGCATTCTTAATTGCTTCTCTAATCAGCCTCCCGTTGAGTGGTTACCCGAACTCCTGTGACTCCATAAATGGCCGATTTTAGTGATCTCAGCCTGATGAGGCCTTCAAAGGGGAGACACCAGTGAGAATGTGAGACAGAGTGGCATAAATTAAAATTGTACATTTTCACAGATGTTTAATTCTCAGGTAGTGGCATAAAAAGTTAATTTTTATGTATTTTAGTGCTCTGTAAGCACTAAAAACAAAACATTAAAAATAATTATAGTGCAAATGAGAAGGGGGCTTTGAAAGTCCAACCACTGCTGATGATGTTACTTGTTTTTCTCTAGTGGCCCTTATTGACAGAAATACTTACAAAGACTGAATTGGTTTTATGTAGTCTTAATATGGAAAAAAAGATTGTCAGTGAATATTTTAAGAAAATCTTTATTCTTTTCTTTCCTGATGATGTATATATAAGTTGTTTTCATGTCTTAAGTACATTTCCTCATTTGTGAAATTTGAGTAATATCGTTTAACTTGTCTGACTGTGAGAGTTAGTAGCCTTGTATACAAAGAACTCAAGAGGTGCTTAGTAAAAATGTGCTGTCACAATGACAGATATTTTAGAAGGATCAACTCTGAATACTAAAGAGGGTGGCTTATTACTGATGCATATTTAATATGTATATATATGATATATATGAATATGGCTTAAAGTAACAAGGATTCATTTATTTTTTAGTGCACTATGAAGTTTTAATGAAATCTGTATCATTCTAGTGAGACAGGGACTAGTTAAATTGCCTTAAGCAGACGACCTTGAAGATTATTTACACAGAATGTGTATTGTTAGAAATCAGATGTCATGTTGCCGTGTAACCATCCACTCAGACATTTAAATTCGTTGGATTCTGACATCCACATTTATCATTTTCTGGGAATAAGCTTCTCTCTTTTGTGATTAAAGAAAATTTTGATCTTTTTTCCTGCAGTCTTAACAGGTTTAAAATATCAAAACATTGATTTGACATGTAACTTTTTTAATAGAGACAATAAAGCTCATGCTGTTTTATTATGTAAATAAATGTTTTTGTATTTCAACAAATGTATGATTTCCTGGATTTTGAGAAGTATGTTGCAAGATACTTAGATAACCTACTTTCGGAAATATACAGACGCGGCTTTTATGAATATAGGCCTAGTACAGATCTGTTCGTTTTTGCTACAGTGCAAGACATGAGGCCTAGGAGAGATTTGCTGCCGATTGCAAGGAGGACAGATCCCATGTCTCAGTCTCCCCTCCTGTAAAATGAAGTGGCTTGACTGGATTCTTTCCTCTTCTAAGATGAGTTTCCATGAGCCTGTGTCTTTTGTTTATATTCAGGAGTATTAGCAATATCAGATTAAATACTGAGTTACCGTCGCTTCCCCCGAAGCAAAGTGCAGTGTGTGCTACAGAAGCTTTTAGTTATCTGATTCTCGTTTCTGATCCTACAGGCAATTTTTGTGTTGCATGCTTCCTGGCAACCTGGAAGGTCTTTTTAGCCATAGGTGGCGCTTGTTGCACCTTCTTACCATCTTAATTTTCCTGTTTGTTAAAGAAGGCTTAAACAACGTTATTTTGTTTTGATTTCTTTGCTTGATGCTTCAGAATAGCACAATGTCCATTATGTCTGTCTACCTGTAAAAATTGTTCTGCTTATATTTTAGTTTTATTCTGTCATCTCGCTGTGAACATCTCAGACTTGCTGTGTAAACAATGGCAAAATCGGACTTTTCTTCCAGTGTTAGAAACCAGTGAGCCGGGAATTTATAAAACAGCTAGTAGCGGCCTCTGGAGCACCTTAAATCTGAAAAGTGTGCTGGGTTCCCTGAGTATTGATCCCGCTGCTCTGTGTTAATTGGTGGTAGGAGATTTGGTACATATAGGAAGGGGTGTAGTTTTTTGACTTGGGTTTGCGTGCACGTGCTGCCACTGAGCCATGTGAGCCTGAGTCAGTTCGTTCTGAGATTTTCCCTCGTCTGAGAGATTGGGACGTTGGTATCTGCTTTGTAGAATTGTGAGAATTAGAAATTATGTAAAGTGTTTACCACAGTGGGTATGTCAAGAGGGCTCATAATCCTTAGCTGCTGTTTGGTGTGAAGCCATCATTTTATAGTCTTTGTCAATTAATAAGAAACAGGAAAACAAGAAAAGCTGGTTTTATGATGAAAGATATTTGAGGAGGTTCCATAGTTCCTATACCCATAATTAAGCATCAGCAGAGTCAGAACTGTTACACAGTCACCCTGAACCAACGTTAAGCCACAGAATTTTTGTTATTTCATATATGTTGGGGCCTATGGGGATCCAATACTTATATGCATGTTGTCTCCAGCAGCCAACTGAGAGATGACACAAAAGAGTAGGCAGGCGATAAATGTCTTCTTACTGATGAAGCTACATTCTCCATGAACTTCAGGGCTGTGGGAAAATGTGTGTCATGATACTGTGTCCCAGAATTAGAGACTCACCCTGTCCCAGTTAACTCTGGGCCACAGCGAGCCTTCCCTTGAGAGGACCTGCCCCTTCATGCACAGGGCTGTCCTGACATGGAGCTGAGCATCCCAGGTGCTTCCCAATGGTGACCAACACTGGAGGGAAAGGTAGGGTTTCACATTCCCTGCTTGTCTCCCCGGACTCACACCTCACACTCTTAGTGTGACGAGGGCTAGCTGTGATCCAGTGGCCAGGGGTATGAAGGGAGAAGCACTCTCCATGGCCCAGAGGAGTTGGGAGGAGGCATCCCCTCCCTAGTTTAAACAGGTGGTGGGATGGAATGGGAGGGTGCTCCCCAAGAGTTTATAAAAGGAGAAATAAGGATTTTCTTTGGGACTTATACTAGCCAGGAAACACATAATATTATTAGAAGGGAGACTTGTAAATCACTTTTATATTAAGTTGACATTTGTTGAACACCAAAAATGTGCTACATTCTTTTCTGAGAGTTTTACAGAAATGAATCCTTCAATTTTCTCAACAAGTGAGTAAGGAAGGTTTGATTGTTATCCCAGTTTTACAGTGTGGAAATTTCGGCACGGAGAGGGTAAGTAAGTTGGCCAAGGTCACAGAGCTAGTAAGTGGCAGAGCTGGTATTTAAACCCTGGCTGTCTGGTTTTGAGGCTCCCAGCGATGGGCTTTGGGTGTTTAGAGGTATCTGCATCCCTGAATCTTTGTACCACTTTGCATCAGTTAGCCCAGAAATGACAGGGAAAGTAGAGTTACACAGGTGCTCACTATCATGTCTCAGCCACTGTCCACGAAGTGTGCACTGTCATTAGCGTTAATTATTTTCTAGGCAGTAGATCTGTTCGTATAACAGAAATTTAGTCCATTGAGTTAATCTACAAACCCTTCCTGCTCTGCTTCTGTCCATGGTTGCCATGTGACTGCCTGCCCGTGATTGGGCTGTGGAGGAGAAAATGTACTCATGGTTGAACTCTGATATTTCAGTCTGGTTTATAGTTTCACTTCTTCTGTTACATTAATAAGTTTCTGGTTTTCTTGCATCAGTGTGTCATGAGTTTGGTTAATGTGAAACCAGTCCATGGGAGCCCAGGGATGCTAAAGCTATAATTTCTGAGCACACTGTCGCACTTCTACCTGTGCAGACCTGGCTGGAGGATGTCCGCCTTCCTCACTGATTTCTCCAAACAGCAGGGTCCTCTCCCACCCCAGGATGTGAGGCTGGGAGCTCTATGAGTTGGCCAGTCGGTGGCCAAGTCCACCAATCAGAAAATGATGAAGTAGCCGGAAGTGGGTTTAATAGACGAAAAGGGCTTCCAGGTAGTCCGATGGGCTGTTCGAGTCCATTTGGTGAGAAGCTGTCCACTGTCTGTGGTTGAGCTGCTGCTTTGCTGTTGAAAAGTCTGGATTAGATGAAGGGATTTTAAAAAGGAGAAAGGAGTGATTTCAGGTGGTACGTCCACACTGGTGAGAAGTGATGGATGACCGACTGTGTGAGGCATAGACAGAGTCTTACAAACTTCATAAAACAGCTTTAAAAGCTCTGCCATTTGAGTGCACTTCATATGGGGTCCAGTTCATCACTGGTCGCGCTGAGAGGGCAAATAATTGATGATGGTGGAAAGGACACGGAGGCATCAAAAAGTCTCAGTCATGTTCCCTGTTTAAAGGATGTTGCACAATGTAATATATTTGAGCTGGTTTTTCACTGAACAATTTTTAGTGTTTTCTGGGACTCCCCAGTGCCCCAAGGCTCCATGCAGCTGAGTGTCCCCTCAGAGCAGCTCTGTCAGTGCTTGCCCTGGGCTGACGTGGTGTCGCGGGGAGCAGGACGGTCAGCGTCCACGGCTCCTCCGAGATCCGTCTCCTCATCCGCAGTGCCGGGTTGCTCATCCGTGTTTACTTAGTAGGTTAGCAGAGAATCACACGTGATGGTTGTCAGGTGTGATTTGTGATTGTCTCTGTGATTGGCATATAGTCAGTGTTTGATAGAAACCCTTGTTTTTTTAGTATAATTGTAGCAGCTAGATTGCTGTGGTTTTTAGTCTGTATTTTTTTATAACTTTATTCTTATTTTTAAATATGCACTTATTTTTATTTATTTTTTTGGAGGTATTGGGGATTGAAGCCAGGACATTGTGCATGCTAAGTAGGTGCTCTACAACTGAGTAATACACACCCTCCTTGTCTGCACTTGAAAATAAATATTGCAATACACAAAATAGATCTTAAACACCATCATGTGACCTAGTCTCTGTATAGACAATTGAACACGTATGCTATTTCAATAAGAATAAATGTTGTTGAGACATACATTTCTGAATCTGTTAATGTGCTTAAAAACGATCATAGGTAGTGATAAACACGAGTCTTTGATCCAGTACTTCTTAGGGTCTGTTTTGCCATCAATGGAAATTACATTCTACAGAGAAGGCTAATTGGGTCTCTTTGATATTTGGATGGTTTAGCAGATGATCAAGGCTTTCAAAAGCTGACAGAATTGTATTTTAAACTAACTACAAAGTTATCTTCTAGAAGTTGGAATTCCTAAGCTTGTGAAGTGTCCAGTAATCCAGGGGGTATGTGTCTGTGTCTGTGTGAACGTTTGTGTGTGTGATTTCAGGAAGGTAGAAATAAGTTCCATATAGACTTCTGATACCTTTCTCCTCAAGTTCAAGGTGTAGGCATATATTTACACAAATAAATTGATATTCTTTTGTCATTTGGCATATTGGGAATAAGAGGTTGTCATACTTGTTTCAGAAGGGTTGGGGAGCATGAGCTTAGAAAACGGGAGGAGAAAGAGGCCGGGAGGCACTTCACACTCTGTGCAGGATTTGAGGAACAGTAGCTTTTCTTTTTTCTTCTAAAGCAAACTGGCGCTGAATTGTAACATACTATTACTCAGAATTGCTTTTCTGATCAGATACAAGTGCCTCAGATTTTTGAAGGCAACAAGAATGGTGAAATGTGTTTTAGCAGTTATCTTTAAAAGTAGTTTTATTTTTCAAGTAAAAGGCTATAGCCTGTTCTTTCTTCCAGCGGTACAAGACATGCATATTAATCTATGTACATGATCTGTGTGCTTAGTTTCTTTGGTTTTTGTTTTTTTTTTTTTTTTTTTTTTTTTGAAATGCTTGTTTCATTGTGGTTTGAATGAATGTTTAAAATTTCTGGATTTTGATCTTTAGAACATGCTGATTTATGAGAACCGTTAAAAACCTGATTGTTCTTTGGTCCTTGTTTGTTGGGGCACCCTATTGAATTCTGTTGTCTTTTAAAGAGGGAAATGCTTCCCCTAGCCTGTAGATCATTAAGTGAATGGTTTGCAGTGTGCCTTTAAAATTCTTTGAATGCATTGAGCATGTTTGTCCAGTGAATTTTGAATTGACTCATTGTAATGACTTTGCTTTTGTTTTGTGGCTTTTGCTCCTCTCCACAAGAATTTGAATTCTCTGTGGCATTTTGTATACGTGTTATTAACAGGGGAAAAAATTTTGCATTTTTTACAGAGCTGGGTTTTCCTATCCCCTCTGAATGCCATCTATACTTGATACAATAAAAATCTGTTATTGCAGTGCATAATTATTTCATAAACTATTTTTTGGCATAATCAGAAACAATGACAAAGAATGATAAAAAAATACAAAAACCTTCCTTCCTTTGAAGAATAGAAATGAGGTGGTCAGGCTCACGCCTGCTTTGTGCCTGACACACTTACTCTCATTTCATTGTGTATCATGATTCGGAGATGGAGTTGCTTCAGGTTTGTAGATTTTTGTTTTAACATTTGTGTTGAATTCTTTCTCCAGGCTGATGTTTCCTGTTGTGTTTGTGGAAAGAGTAGAAGGGAAACAGATACTTTGTTTTGTTTTCAGGAGTCCTGAGTTGATGAGAAAATTGTTGAGGGTGGGCTGAGGAAAAGAGTGACACTCCCTCTCCTCCCGGCTGAAATTGATAAACAAATAAATCAATTAAGTGTATCGATATTTGACCAATAGTAGTTAGCGAGCCCAAAATGGATAGATATGCCCAATGGAAATTACTGAGTTGACCTGTAGAATTATGTGCTTTACCAAGTAGAAGCAGCTTAGAGCAATCAGAAAAATCAGTAATATGATGAGATATAAAAGGGATATCATATCTTTTATTTCTGAAACTTTTCTACGGTAAGTTGTGTAGAGCTAAAATTAAGTTTCAAGCACCAGGATTTAAGAGTGTGGGTGGTTCTTTAGGATCGTTATTCACGGATGTGCCTAGACCCTGCTAGAGTGTCTGAAGATGGCAGGAAAAGACCCAGAGGCAGGATTTGTCATCCTAGGGTGTCCTCCATAATGGTTCCATGTGAAAGCCCATGATTGGTTTAACAAACTGTAGCACACACCAGCCTGCTGTGAACTTTGATAAAAAAAAAAATATGCTTAGAAACTGCTTTGCAAGCAAGTGCCTGTGCATCCTCACACCAGTCTCCTTGCCTTAAAAAGCAGAGAAAATGCTTTCCTTGCATAGTTGAGGTTTTAGATATCACTCTGCTGGTTGCAAAGCAAGGACCGTGGCCCTCAGCAATAAACGCTGGGCTTGTGTGCTGTTAGATAGTCTATTATCCCCAAAACAAGGACCTGGCTGGTCTGGTGGTCTGCTTTGTAATTCACATATCTAAAAATGTATCTTGTTCCCCTCACCCCATGACTTCCCTAAAGATACACTAATCCTTTGTACTCATTGTGGATTTTACAATCTCTGCCTCATCCCGTCTTTCCCGAAGTTCCTCCTTACTATCTCACAACTGTTGATGAATTTTTCCTTTGATTATACACAATAAATATGGGAGCATTTGAGAGGCTCGTGGAGTTGGCTCCCTACTCCCTCTCGATTTCCTGGCTTTTTACACAGAGTCTTGAATAATCATTCCGTGCTGGTAAGACTTCTGCCAGCCAGATGCCACAGTTCCAGGTGAGAAGTATGCAGGCTTTATCTCTCCTACCCGAGGGAGAGAGAGGAGAGAATTGAGATATGCTCCGCCGTGGTCACTTCTTGCCCCAGAGCAACTGCAGTTCACCTGAAGCTTTCTGGCCTCTGCTAAGATGGCCTCTGTCCCAGGACTGACTGCAGCCTTTTCTTCCCTTGTCAACATTTCCTTTCAGAAGTTGGTCTCTTCTCTGCAATTCCACCCTGGCAGATGTGATGGTGGTCAGCGTGCTGGTGGGCAGTCATTTGGGAACTCCCAGGAGCCATGCTGATTCTCCTGAATCTCTCAATCGGGGTTACAGAACAGTCGAGAACCGAAGGAAGCCCATTCACGTGAGGTCAACAGAGCATTACATCACTTTCATTTTATTATTGAATTTTCAGTAGAGAAATTATTTGTAGCAAACTGTTCCAGATTTTCCGCCGCCTGCTTTCCTCATCACCACTTCCTTGCTGGCTCTGGTGCTTGTTTTACAGACCAGGTTTCTTCTCTGGTCATTTCTAGCAGCTTGGCTTGCCGAATCCTTGATCTGCATTTGAAGCAGAATGCTTCTTTTTGATGTGAAACTAATTTTCCTATTTCTGAATATTTCGTGTACTCTCAGCAACTGTTTCAAGTGAAATGCTCTTGTCCAATTTCGGTTAACTCACATTTGCTGATCTCCTGCTTTCATGCTGAGGGCAGTTTCTTCTTCCTGTAATAAAATTTAGCAATTTGCATTTACTATGGGAAGGTACTGGCCCGAGGTGCTTTTTTTCTTAACAATTTTAATACAATTCACCCATTAAAATATACAGCGGTTTTTACTCTATGCCCAGAATTGTGCATCCCATTCAATCTTAGAACATTTTCTTCCCCCCAACAGGAAGCCCCGTATGCATAAGCAGATATTTCCATCTTCCCCATCGTCCCCCAGCCCCAATGAGCCACTCTTCTCTCTCTGTGTATTTGCCTGTACTGGACATTTCATTTAAATCGAGTCACTTCATGTAAGTGGAACCGTCTATTGTGACTGACTTCTTTCACACTGAGTAACGTTTTCAATGTTTGTCCACGTTGTGGCCTGTGTCAGTACTCTATGCTTTGCTATTGCTGAATAATATTCCACTGTATGGCTGGGCCCCACTGTTTACCCATTCATCAGGTGATAGGCATTTGGGTTGTTTCTGCTTTTTGGCTGTGATGAGTAGTGTCGCCGCGAACATTCCTTTAGGAGTTTTTATGTGGACATTTGTTTTCAGTTCTCTTACGTGTGTGCCCAGACAGCAGAATTGCTGGGTCATTCAGAAACCAAATGTTCAACTCCCTGAGGACCTGCCAGCCTGTTTACCAAAGTGGCCACGCTGTGTTACGTCCTCACCAGCAACTGCTGCCTGCTCCGCTTCCTCTGTGTCCTCATTAGTGCTTGTTATTTTTTTTTTAATATAACCTATTGTTGTGGGTGTGAAACGGTTTCTTCTAGTGGTTTTGACTTGATTTCCCTTAGAGCTAATGATATTGAACATCGTTTCATTGTGCTTATTGGCCATTTGTATATTTTCCTTGAAAAATACCTTTTCAGATCATTTATTCACCTTTTAATTGAGTTGCCTTTTTATTGTTGAGTTGTAGGGTTTTTTTTTTTTTCATTTGGAGATACAAATTCCTAATCAGATAAATGATTTGAAAAAATTTTCTCCTGTGTATTGGTTTTTCACTCTCTGGATGGTGCCCTTTGAAGCAAAGTTTTAAATTTTGATGAACTCCAATTTATCTCTGTTTTCTTTGTTCCTTGTGCTTTTGGGGTATTATATAAAATCTGAGGTATTTTATTTAAAATTTTATATATAAAATAACTTAATTCGTAGGACCGTTCTAGGAGATGGGTGCGGTTGTTGTCCCCAGTCTATGGATAGGAGACTGAGATGCAGAAAATTTCACTGACATATCAGTGTCACAGCTACCCAGTGCTGTGGGAGTTCAGACCCTCATGTTTGTCCCCAACATCTGTGCTTTTCACCAACATGCTCCACTCCTTCCTGGAATCGTTAATGAAAAACTGTTTCCGTTTTTGATTTCTTGTTAGTTTGTTTTCTCTTTGGGGACCTCATCTCCTCATTTTCCTTTCGGATATCAGTGTAGATTTATTTTAGGTCTCATGTAGGCAGAAGTATTGCTTTCAGTTAACTTCTTTATTACTCAATCTCCGGTTATGATTGTTGTTATTTGACCTAATCAAGTCATGCTTAACTCTTTCCTGCTCATGACACTGAAAAGAGTCATGACTTACAGCATGCTCAAAGAAGAAAGTACTTGATTGATTTCATCTTGCTACCCAATCAAACCAATCAAATAAAAACCCAGTGTTGACACAGATTATATGCCCTCCAGAATAGTGTCACTGTCTTCCTTGTGTTTCATTTGTTTGGTCACAGTGTCTGGATAGCGCCTTGCTGTCCAGCAGTTTTGTGAGGATACGGTGCTCGTGAATCATTGTAAGGACAGAATTTTGACAACAGACTATGTTGTTCATTTCACAAGGGAAAAGATAATATAGAAATACTGCTCAGATCTATTTTAAAATTAAGCTTGGAATTTTGAGAAGAATTCAAGAAACCATACAAAGATCTTTTTCACTAATTTTAGATCTATCTTAGACACATTATGGTTACATAGAAGAGTAACTTATCAACTAGATTTGACAAGAGGTGTGTATTGATTTTTTGTTTTAGTTGAAATATTCTATCTGAGATAAAGTAATCAGTGCCTATAAATGCACAAATATGTTTGTATTTCTATGTAATATGGGAGCAGACTTCATATGTTTCTATATAATATATATGACTGTGTGTTTTAATCTGTCTGTCAGTGTTTTTATAGTTTTTCAGCAATGTTGTAACTTGAGAATTGTTCTAAGAAAATCACCCCAGATTCTAGTGCAGTTTGTACTGTGTATCCTGTCTTATGCATGGGATTCCACTGTCCCCTCAGGGAGGAATTTCCTCTCCTATTGAGTTAGTAGCAGATTTAAAGGAACTGTGATTTCTAGGCCTTTGCTCTCCATGTGTTTGCAGTTGGCTGTCAATCACGATATTCCCTTTCTTGAGTTTTCATTGTTCAATTAGAATTTTTGAAAATAAGTGTTGATATATTGTATTTGTCTCCCTGGAAACTTGATGTGTTTGTGCTTTTCAGTTTTCAATTTATGAAAAATGTAAATGCACCCTTTTTTTTAAGTAGTCCTTTTTCAATAGATATTTGTTTATCTCTTTATAGTTAAAATAATTTTTTCCCAATGAATGAATCGTTGTGCATGTTTTAAAAGATACCTTAATTTTTATTTTTCTTATTCTAACAGGTTTATTCGTTGTAGAGAATTTAGAAAATAAGGATAAACACAGTAATAAGTTAAAATGGCCTCTAATCTCACCTGGAGATACAGTTGTAAGGTTTGAAATTGAGAATTACAAGTCCTCTCACGTTGTTCTTCTTTTTCAAGTACGTTTTGGTTACTGAGACCCTCGAATTCCCATATGAATTGTAGCAGCAGCTAGTCAGTTACTGCAGAGGAGCCCACTGGGATTATGATCGAGACCACGTTGAATATATGGATCGCTCTGTGGAGCACTGACATTCCAAGAGCACTGTCATCTGATCCAGGAATGTGCGTGGTGTGTCTGTCCAGGTATTTAGGTCTTCTTTAATTTTATTTCAACAATGTGTAGAGTTTACATAGTATTATTTTACTTTATTTTTTCCCTTTATACTGAGTAAAAATGTGCAAGGTACCAGAATGAGAACTGTATTATAGCCCCGCCACTTGCTGCTAACATGGAAGCTGCGGTCTTTCTTTGCCCTCTGTAAAATCTTGCACAAAATAGGACCTAAGTAACTCTTTCTTGAATGAATGATTTTATGATTGCTGAATGATGCTTGAGAATCCTTGTGATGATATCTTTTTCCCAGACTTTCCCCTTTTCTTAACTATGCCCTTTCCCTTCCTTTCCTCCAGCCTGGGTTTCAGCCTGCCTGTGGCATTGATTTTCCCTATCTGTGGACTCTTCCTTTCACTAGTTCACGATAATGTTACATATGGGCTGTGGAAACTTGCTAGATGTCAAGAAAGAGCCAATCCATTGCATGCTAGTATTTTTAGTGTGTGGTATTCTTTTATCGATTGAAATTAAATCAGGCTGACCCCCTGAGCTCTTTTCACCTTCCTATACATGATACTGCTCTGGTTGCTGCATGTGCCCTTCCCCCAGACTTGGTTTTGGAGTTGAGTAAGTCACCATAACTGGAGACCTCTCTTTAAAAGATGAAGAGGATATTTGATCCTTCTCCCTGGTTGGGGACTTGGATGAGATGAGGTAACAGATAAAGAATGGAACCCCAGCTCATTCTGACCACTGCTCTTTCCGTTCCTTTCTCCAGGGGAAGAGAGTACAATTCAAAAATATAAAGATTGTGAGCTAAAGAGATAGGCAAGACAACCGATCATTTATTAAATGTCCTTTCATGCCAGAAACAAATGTATTATACACAAAATAAGCACACAAAGCACGGTAGAACCGTGATAACAAACGTGGGTCCGAGTTCGAGTCCTGCTCTGGAATGATCAGTCCTGTGAGATGGAGAACTGGTAGGCCGGCTTAGCGTCTCTCGGACTAGTTTTCGGTCCTGCAGAGACGGGGCTCGCTAGGCGTCCCCCCCATAGAGGTGCTGGGGGGTGTAACTGACACACGTGGGCAGCCCTAGCACAGCTGCTCGTTCCTCATAAGTGCAGGAGAGCATAGCTTTTGCGGTTACGGCTTTATGACCGCCCCGTGAAGACTCTCAGTGCTCCTAAGGGATGCCTTGTGGTTTGGAGATGGGATTCTCATTTCTGTAAATACCCAAGGATTGTGTAATTGGGCCCTGCTGATTTGAATCTATTCTTTAGAAAGTACATATTGTAGATATATTTTTCAAGCATGCATGCTTTTTTCTTTTATTATTTATAGTTCTACCCTCTCATCTCTTGGTGTGACTTTTCATGGAATCCAGGAAACAGCCCTAAGCCACCTGCCTCTTCACACGTCTCCGTGGCGGTTTTCTTCCCTGACTAGAAGAGGGTTCTGCATAGGGAATTTTCTTTGTTCCACTTTTCTTGGAGTCTCTCTGTCTGTCTGCCCACCTCTCACCTGTCCAACTGTCCATTTCTCTACCCACTCATTCTTCTGACTTGTTCCAAAAAGCATTTCAGGCAGCTTACAGAAGAACAGATACCAAATAAGCAGGTGAGAAAATGGGGCCAAGTTCATACAGTGAGGCTAGGAGGCGAGCCTGTGTGAGGGTGGCAAGCATGAGAGACACGCGTCTGCCCTGTGACTTATAAGATCGACAGCAACAGTGTGCCTGAGGCTCCCAGCAGACACAGGGAAACAGGGTGTGTGGGAGATGCTCACTGGCTGTGAAATAAATAAGTGGCTGAGGAGAAGCCCAGCCTTTCCAGCTACTAAGGCTTAGGAGAATATTTTGAGTGTCTTCCAAAATCAGACTATTTCATCTTTTCCTTTTTCAGAGTTCTATGTATAGTTGGTTACATTCTATACATGGAAATTTCTCCAAAACTGCTTCCCACGTGTGTCCCATGGCTCGGAATGGGGTGGTTCTGCTCATTGACGGGTGTTGGCCAGAAACCGAAAATGACATCCTCCAAGAAGCCTGGGATTTGTCAGTTATGTTTTGTCAGTGCTGATGACTTCAGAAAATGCTTTCACAGTTCCTCTCCATCTGAGGCGGCAGCATGCTCTCTTAGCAGCATCAGGAGCTCAGGGCCACGGGATGGTGGGGGTGACTGCACTGCCTTCAAGACAGCTGAGTTAGTCACTGCAGGCGTGGTGCTTTCACGTAGTGCATTTCATGTTCTTTAATAGGCTTCAACAGGGAGTTAATTGAGTTAATTAACATGTAATAAATATGATGCTTTGTTGTAAAGACAGTTATAGGCAGAATATAAGCTGTGAAGACTTTAAAAAATGTTTCATTACTTAAATTTCAGCAGGGAAGATTTAGTTTATCTTATTTATGCCTCTCTTTAAAAGTAACAAAGAAACAAGACAGAAAAAGCAGAGGATGATTTCTGTTCTTCCTCTCGGCATGCAGGTGCCCTCACCTCCAGTGGCATCCATCCAGACACCAGCACTGACACTGGCCGTGCTCAGAACTGCCTCAGCCCTGAAGATACAACTGACAAATAGAAGGGGGCCATGCCCTGTTACAGCAGGTGCTCTCAATTTGTGGGTCCTTATGTAACTGTGCGTTGTTATTCAGGATCGCCCATTCTACATTGTGTGACGCTGCTGCGGTGTCTCCTAGTTATTTATTTATGTAAGTACTCATGTATTTTCTCCAATGCATGGTACTAGACATCTAAAAATGATTTTTTCAGATGAAAAATAATGTGTATTTAATATAATAAGTCTGAAAAAAGGGGCAAAATAGGGTATCCTTGTCCCACTACTCAGAGACAGTAATTAACACTTTAACTTCTATTTTCTGTTCTTTTCTTCAGTGTGTATCACCTCTGTCATAAAAACCAGCGATCACTCTGTGCCTGTTTACTGTGTGGAGACCTCCATTTTCCATTCGGCTTATTACATGTTTTTCTGCAATATTCTATCTCCCCTGGCATGATTTTTAATGACCAGTATAGCATTCTGTCTTGTGGAGGCATCGTCCATTTTACTTCGGACTTAAATAAACTTTTAAATTCAAGTATACTTAACTGAAATACTGAAAAGGGAACTGTGGTGGTACTTAAAGGCCCCTAACTCCCTTCCCCTTATTTCCTGAGTGTAAAAGCTGTTGACAATGTGGTGTATATATTTCATGACCTTTATGCCTATGACATATATATATATACCCATAAATACATACATACCTACATACATACACGTATATGAGAAATCTATGTATATGTGTGTATATATATGCTTTATTGAAAAATAAGACCGTACTATATGTGTTCTGCAGCTCGCTTTATTCACTCACGGGTATATCATAGACGTCCTCCCACTCCAGACTCACCTGGTCCTTTCAGATAGAATGGAGGGGTCTCCTGATGTGCAGGTGTGGTCTCTTGTGGAAGGAGACCTTTGGTGGGAGAGTGATGTGGACAAGGCCCTGGACAATGCCGAATCGCCGGCCCCTTCAGAGCCCACGTCTCGCCGTGATTTACCGCATCATTTTCTTGATGTTGGACCCTTAAGTTTTCTCCATTTTCCACTTTCAGAAAGGATGTTTGACTGGCATCCCTCTTGTACAAACATACCTGTGATCTTGTATGAGTATTCCTTTAGTTAAGGCTTCTGGAAATTTTGTCCCTGGATGTGATATTTACATTCATCACAGGCTCCTTTCAAGTGACTCTAGAAATTGCTTCTCCAGTGGGGAATGAAAATCTGTAGAATAACTTATGTAACCAATTCTCTATCACAGGATATGATTTCACTTCAGCTTTTCATCCCACCATTGTAAACAGTGCTGTGTAAATGCTCTGATGAGTACATCTTTTGAACTGATTTTTTTTCTAAATGAAATGATTCCTAGAAGTTGAGTTGATTCTGTGTGTACACACGTTTTTCAGAGTTTACATATCCATTGACATGTCGTCCTCCAAAATGTCGCTCACAGTTTGTTCTCTCACAGATGGACACTAGCTAGAATATCTTTTACAAATATTTGCCGATATGATAAGCAAAATTGCTTTTTCATTGTTTTAGTTTGTATTTGATGACCAGTGAGTTATTGAGCATTTTTCACTCATTAGTCATCTGACTTTTTAAAAGTGAATGATCCCTTTTGTCCTTTGCACACATTTAAGTGAGGGAGCTTCTTGTTGCTTTGTGACAGCTCTTTGTATGTTATGAACATTAACCCCTTGTCTTCATCAACATGTATCACAGAGCTTTTTCTGTCATTTCTTGCCTTTCATTTTGTTCAGTAGGTTTTTTATTTTCGTTGTGGCTCAAAATATTCTTAAGATAGTAAATGTCTTCCTTTTGGGTTTTATCTTTGTTATTATTCTTAGAAATACTTTCTTATAATGGTATAAATCTCTTATGTAGGTTTATTTAATGTCTAAGTTGGAGATGATAATAGTACTTGTTATAGTGAGGAGAACTTGAATTAATATGAGCAAAGAGTTGTATTTGCTGTTATTAGTATTTTAATATTTAAACAACTATCTGTAATTTTTTTTGTGGTCATTATGACAGGAATAGAATTTGTTCTTTCCAGGTGATTCTCTGATTGTCCCAGGAGAATTATTGAATTCATACTTTGCTCTTTGATTTGAAATCCCACATGCACAAAATACTTATGTACACTAGAGTCTCTTTTTGAGCTCATGCTATATTTCTGTCAATCTTACTTCCTTAATCCAGCGCCATATCTTACATATTGTAAAAATTAATTATTATCTGACAGTGTGATATTTTTTTGTTCTTTTCTTCCATCCCAAACTTTCTTGGCTATTATTATGACTTTATTATTCCTGAAGAATTCTAAAATATTTTGTTCAAGTTAAAAAAAAGTCAGATAAGAGTATTCATGGGATTTTTATTAAGTTTTGAATTATTTTTAGGAGAACTTACATCTTTACAAAACTGTTTTCCTCCATGCAATATGTTGATGTCTCTACATTCACACCTCTTATTTACCCCTCAGTACAGTCCTGTAGTTTTCTCCATGTACAACATGGGCATTAATTTTGAGTTTATTCCAGATTATTGTTGATGTTTTTGTTAATTTTGTAAGTGAGAATTTTTTGCTATTATATTTTTTAACTGTTTAAACTGACACCTAGGAAGGCAGATTCGGTTTGTAAATACTCACTTTGTAACAAATCATTTAAAATTGTAAGTATTAAGTAATTGTTCGAGGATCCTTTCTTTTGTGTTTTTAAAAATTTGTTTCCAATATTATCAAAATGGTCATAGCTAAGAAGTATAGGTGTGGAGACAGATGGAGAGAGGTAGTGTGGCTCATGTACAAACTGTGAGCACTTTCATGGCTGCCTTTAGGCTGGAGAAGCCCCAGAAGAGCCCAGGTTAGACCAGGGGTGGCTTTGTATGCACTTGAAAGCCAGCTTTCCTACCTGTATGGTGAAGCCTGGTGGGCGTGGCAGGTAGATGATCAAGGTCTGGTCAAGGTCATTGGCTGCACAGAGCGCTGTGTCTGTGAGAACTGGAGTCCATCGCCATGGGAAATGCTTGGCGCCAGGAACACTGCAGGGGAGCTGGGGAGTCTGTGTGTTAAGGATTTTCCAGTCCTGGGAGTGGGAAGATCAGACTCTGCATTCAGATCTGAGTTTGAATTCATCCTCTCTTATTTACTGGTCCTCTGACTTTTGTCAAGTTATCTACCCTCTTTGAACTCCTATTTTCTTATCTCTCAAAATAGGAGAATTACGGCCTGCTGCTAGAGTGTTTGATCAGGGTAAATGATTTGTTTCTATAAGATGCCACGTACAGTCACAAGCTCAGTGAGAAATGGGCTGTCACCTCTTCATCTGCAACTCAGTGCTCGACAGGACATCGGGGCAAAGCCAGTCCGTAATTTGTTTGTGATGCAATGAGGAACAAAATTAATGTCTTGCCTTTCCCTTGCAGTATTCTTACTCCTTTGCTTCATTTACTTCTTTCCTCCTTTCCTTTTCCCTCCTCCACCAAAAGATCCTGAGACTCTCTCAGAAAACTAGATTCAAATTACTTTAAAGGGTGTCTCATCCTCATGATATGACAGTAACATAAAAAAAATCTGTACAGATCCCAGACGTCATTGTATTTGATTTACACACACACATGCACACCCACACACACACACAATCAGCCTACCTACAACTTGCTGAGGGAGAAGGATCAATTTTTCTGAGTTTTCATTCACTGAGCGTGAGAGCAAAGTCTCTTACGCAGACTTTCACCTTGCTTAGTGCATGGTGTTTTTAATTGGATTTCTGCTTTGTGGCCATAGAACTATTCTTATAGAAGAGAGTTTGTGGAGACATAGACATTCTGCTGAGATATTGGTGTCAACATATTTGAGTTGGAAAGGACTTAGGACAGCATAGAGTCGTAAATTTTTATGGGTGAGAATCCATGATGGTGTAACTTGGACAAGAACCTGGGTCTTCTGTCTTCGTGTCCACGTAGATGAAGAGGCAACAGGGCGGGAGATGGCAGGGATCCTTCTTGCTTGAGTTCCAGGGTCTTGCTAGTTTTCATTGCTCAGCTGTCTTTAGTTTAGGTCCGTGTGGCCTCTCATGGGAAGGTCACTCTGTCCTGAAAGACTGAGTTTCTAATCAGCAAAAAGCCCTGGACCCACTCATATTTCCCAGAGTTTTTCTGCTGTCCTGCTGACAGTTTATATAAATGATACCTAAGAAACTACTGGATATAAAATCCTTATTGTTATCATTTGCCCTCAAGTTCCATAGGAATGGGGTGCTGTCTCAGGCTGTCTAAGGCTAGATCTGAACAAAGATAGGGTGATAGGCTGTGCTGCTGGACCCTTCCCATTCGAAAGGGATTTCCAACTTAGTTTTTAGAATCAGACAGATGAGTTCAAATCTTGCCTTTACCAGTTATTAGCTTTGTGAACTTGGGGAAGAAACTGTACTTGTTTGTGTCCAATTTTCTTTATCTGTAAATAAGTTCAGTATTTACTTTAGGGTTTTTGTTTTAGAACTGAATGAGCTAATTTCCTCATTTATACCTAAAATACTGATCGCGTGGTTCTATGCTGGTGCCTTGGTAGAAGATTACTAAGGGACTCAACAGTGAGAATGCAGGTGGGGGACCCCTGGATCATAGATCTTATATTCCAGGATATGCTTGTAAAAGACTGGATGTGCAGTGGATTTTTAGTAAATATCCATTCCTTTCCTTATCCACATTGATTGTGTATATATCTTTGTACAATATATGAACAATTTTTTATTGCAATTTAAATATCTTTGTAGTATTTATATTATGTAGCTATAACAAAATACGTGAAATAAAATGATTTGTCTTTTATTTTCTTTTCAATATGCAAAACAAAATAAAATAGAAAAGAAAAAAAGGTTTTGAAGGAGTAGAAATAATTTTATTTCTGTGGAATCAATTCCCTATGTTAGGTTTTTTAGTTGTGTTGTTAATAAGCATATAAAATTGATAGGTTGTGACTTCAGTGTTGATAGCTAGGTGAGTGTAGTTTCTTTTTGTGGTTGTCTTTGATGAATTATTTGCACTAGATCATAAATGATGTGCATGTTACATATTGGAAACGAGGAAAAAGTGGAGACATACTACCTCCAATGCAGTCATCTTGTTACCAAGTCGAAACTCCTACTGCTTGCTGTATGACAGGCCAATAAATCGGGAGATTGAGGTTTTGGAGCAAGGAATAGTGACTTTATTTGAAAAGCTGGCAGACCCAGAAGATGGCTGAATGACATGCTGGAGAACCGTCTCCCCCAAGTCAGAAATCAGTCCACTTTTATACTAAAAAGGGGCGGGGATGCCCTGTTGATACTAAAAATTCTCTGGATCACCTGTCTTACTTGTTTGTTATGATCCAGGAAGTGTTTTCCCTTCATTGCTCATTCCCATACCTAGAATCACACTATTACAATTACTTTATTCAGGGTTATAAATTTTTTCTATTTCTTCAAGATGTTTAGCCATCATCAATTTTGTAGGCCTAGTTACACTTTGGGAAATGTAACAGACAATTTTATAAAATAGACAGGATATAAGTAATACAGCTAGTAACGTTAATAAAGTCATGATTAAGAATTTAATAATCGGGAAGTTGTATTTTGGGGTTAAAATTTTGCTTGTGTTTCTGATTGAGTTTGAGTGATCTTATGAGAAAGTTCATATTTATGGTCAGTCTCAGAGCAGGTATTAATTGGTCAGGTGACGTCTCCCACCTTGTAAGATCAACAGAGGTCTAAACAGAACTATAATTTCTTTTTAGAATAACGTTTCTGAGGGCTATCTAGTTAGAGACTTGGAGTAGGGAAACCCACCAAGGTAACACAGAAGAACTAGACATAGGTAATTTACCATAAACTTAACAATTGGAGTAGTTCATAATCAAAGGTAGGAGAAATTATCACAGTAATTTTTATGCAGGCCTGGTACGGTGTCTTGGGTCAGCTGTCTACCTCAGATATCGTCTTCTTCTCATCCTGCCTGGTAGCTTTTTCTCCATTTGGGCATTGTTTTAAGGTGAGCAGTGCTCTATAGGCCAGTGCATTGCAGGGGCTATTTCTGATAGGAAATGAACCCGAAAGTCCGTTTCCTTCAGCTTTGGTGTGTATGGTCTATTTAAGAGTACCTGATAAAGGGTCCTTCCATTCAGGTTGGAGACAGTTCTTTAAGTCATGCCTGTTCCAGTTTGTATAATCCCCTGGCTGCAGGTCATGGGGCATTGGAATTTTACCCAAGGATAGATTAGTGAGCTTCAGAAACAAAGCTAGAGTATCCTATTAATAATTCAGTTAAACTGTACAGCAATGTGACATAACAGCAAGGAATGGTTGGGAAGTGTGTTAGTAAATACGGACGTCAACAAAACTAGAATTTAATATCCACTAAAATATAATCTTTTTTCTCTCTAAAGTTACCCTCATTTTTCTCAAATAAAGCCATGTCAAGATTAATTGCTTTACAAGTTGTCTGATTATTTGATCATATAAGCTTTTTTAAATTGGCTGTGTTGGAACTTTTAATTAGGAGTCTCAGGGTAGAATGTTAATAAGGTTTGCTAAGGCCAGGAAAGCCCCGTCAAGGGCTTGTCATGGATTTCTGCCTTACAGATTTAGGTAAATTCTTTTCTCTTTAAAATCCTTAAAATACCTTGAGATTCCTATATCTGTTAGGAGATGATCTTCCTCATGTGTCTGATAGAGCCACTGGGGACCTAAGAGTTTTTAGTCTATTGAGGGATCAGATAGAGAGAAAAGATAACTGTTCCAAGTCTGATTACATAGGTATAATTTATCAAATTGCTGTGAATCATAGCTAGCTTAAAGAGAAGAGATTCTTTATGTCTGGGAAACAGGTTAAAAGCCAGTAGTATTTTAAACAAAATCAAAAATTATAACCATATTCACCAGTTTACTCAGTCCCATGTAACTAATTCTTTTAATCACAGTTTTCATTGGAAATTTAAAATTTCTTACCCAGTTTATTTCACTGCTATAGTTTGAAATTTATTAGAAATCAGTAAATCTCCTTGAAGAGCAAGCATTTTGCAAAACCATCAGAAGACAACCATTAACTGTCTATAAATGACAAAAGATTTAAAATCATGGTTAAACACCGTTACACTATAATCGATAAAGAAACCTGGTCACTATACCCAGAATTATCACTGGTAACATTTCAGATATACCAGAATTTTAGGGAGTCCATATAATTTCTACAATATCTATATTAATAACATTTTCTCATACAATATAACCTTAGAAGATTTATTATTCATTTGACAATACCATGTTATTTAACATGCCAAATGAAATTTACTAGATTAAAATCTCTCTTTGGGATGTTTCAGGGGCCCTCTGTAGCATCCCAAACTTAACTGGAGATTAAAAGAACTTTAATTAGAAATTGATATTTGGGGAGCTTGTTTAAAGATTTCAGAACACTTGGTCAGATAAACATATAGATCACTGTAACGTAGTACTAATTCATTAACAAGAAAATGCGTCAAAGGTAATGGCAGAACAGATCAGTTAAGTGGTATAAGATGTTTTACAATCTGTTACTGAAGGTGGATTAACATTTTAAGAAAATTTTTTCCTCTTAACAGCGAGAAAACCAAATCTAGTCTTGTACCTGCTTACTTCTAAGATTCATTTACTTTGCCCAAGTTGATTCTAAACTTAGCCAATTCTGACCACGTATGAAACTCTTTCCTCAGGGTTACGCAGCGCTCGACTGTCCATAGCTTTCTATACTCATATTAGTGTGTCCCTTATTTTCTCTTCCATTCAGAAGTAACCAGCTTCAGGAGAAATCCACTATTTTTCATTAACAAAATATAATTCCATTCTTATATCTTCCTTTACACATTTATCTTACTTTCCTAGGATACTGAGATCATTCCCTTAATAATAGAGACTATTTCAGGGTGGCATCATCCATTTATTAGTATTTCTAAACACCTTTATTTTCTCTGTAAGAGGAAGTTACATGTTAAGTAATTCATATTTCAATCTTATTTTATCTGAAAATGGCATAGCTATTTAATAAAATCCTATCATTTGACTTAATTTAGCACAACTCTAGAATTTAAATTTACCAAACATTTAGAGATTATCTTAAGCATACATTTTAAAAATATATTTTAAAAATTTACCCAAAGCTCTCATCTCATTTGCATTTAATTTACTTAAAATTTTACCACACCACATTACTGTTTTTTTTTCTTGGCATATCTGCAACAGATATAACAGGATCTTATTTGACTTTCATTAAACCTAGGTACAGTAAAAGCATTATACTTAATATTGATGACTTTAAAGATGTCTATATTAATTAGGACATTCTTAAACTAAACAATATCAAATATTATCTTAATATTGAATATTTTCCAGTTCACGTGACGCTGAAAGTCAATTTGTTCAGTTTTTATTTTAAAAATACTTAATTTTCAAGCTCCTATTTTTTACGTCAATTAAGCATATCTCTTTGACTTTGATTTTTTTAGCTGTAGAAATATCTCACATCAATAATGTGTACACAGTCTTATAAACAGACAAAAGCTAGAGATCTCATAGCTTCACTTTAAAACTTACTTATAAGATAGGTATAATAATAGTTGGAGTAAAGTGAATTTGCTTGCTCAAATCACTAAGGCTTGCTATTTATGAAACAGACATTTAAGATTTCTTGACAAAGTCTGAAGGACACGTCAGAGTTCTGAGTTCTAAGTTTTAAAATGCCAAAAATTTCTTGGCCTTAAATTTTATTTCGTTGAGCTAATTAGGCTCAGTCCTAGGTCATTGTTTGCTGTATTTACATTTCTGATCTGCAAGACAAAGACACAATCTTCCAATTCCCCAGAGAACTGCTCTGTCACCCAGACCCAATTTTCCCTCCTTAATTGGCATTTTTTATCAGTGAGAAGAGCTGTAAACAAAGAATTCCGTGTTTTAAAACCTTAAGGTTTAATTTATCATGTTTTCCAAAGCTTGCATAAGGCATTTAGTAAGGTCTCTTTTTCTTGAGTTATAAGTTAACCCAGGGTAAACCTCTTATTATATTTTTTTATTAGCCACTGAATATTAGTTTTTAGTTTTACGTTATACTGGACAGCTCATGTAACTCTGTTGGTTTCTTTTACTTTGTTCAATTAATATTTTCTGAGGGACAGATTTGTGCCCAGACTTATAACACCAAGAAGGGGACGCGTTTTTCCATTGAAACATATCTATCCCACAACATAATTAAGCAAAAGTTTTATATAAAGACCACTTAAATATACCAATTTTACAAACTTTTATCTCAATTTTATTAAATCTTATACCTTTAATTTTTATATTTATGTTTTAATCAATAATTCTTATTTCTAGAAGGAGTGCCAGAAGCCTTTTTTTTTTTTTGTGCATTGTATCTAATTTTATAGAAAAGTCTCTAGGATGCCCAAGTTTCAGCCAAAGAGCTTAGACCCTTCTCAATTTTTACTTTGATTAATTGGTCTGTTGTCCCAATCATTGATCAAATATTTCAGTCTATATATATATATATTTTAAACTGCGGCAAATAAAACGGACTTGTTTGAACTTTAATGTTGGGGGGCAGTAGGTGATCTCTTTGGCCCTTTATTTTTACTTTATGTAGTGTAGTATCAAAACCTTGTACCTAAATCCAAAAATGTCCATTTTATTTATCTCATTCAAAATAACCATATAAAAATATTTATCCACTTGGGATAAGCCCCTTATCTTTTATTTTTCGACCTTTTAACAATCCTTTTTCCAGTTATTCAACCTAATTAACATTAATTATTCTAAGATTTTATTAGCATCCCTAGAACCATTTATCGGAAAGGAAAAACACAAATGTAGCTTTTCAAACCAGTTTTATTTTTTTCACTAAGTTCTTAGCTTAAACATTAGATATATTTTTCTACCTTTAAAATTGATTTTAATAGATACCAATAAAACAGCTGTTTATAATGAGATCTCTTTCAACTTTCACCAATTTAAAAGTTTTTCCAAATTAAAGGATCCATCATATGGCTATCATTTTATATATATATATATAATAATATATATATTATTATTATACAATATATATATAATATATATATAGTGATTTTAAACCAATAAGATGAAGAGGCTCTTCCACATGAGAGTGGGGGTGTTGCCTAAATAAAATTCAAAGGTTTACTCTTCAAAAGCTAAAGACCTTTGTGGTCCAGGCTGATGAAACAAAGTTTAAGATGGCAAAATATCTGACAATTGGTACAAAGAATTGCTTAGAATCCCAATTTATTTGCGTGGCCACCATATGTACACAATACTTGAACCTTTTGTATGGCAGAGTCCAAGGTTTCCTTTAAAAAAAAGTAAACTTATATATACATACATACACACATTTAAAACACCCAGAGAAAGATAAAACATTTACATTTCAAGGACACAGGAAGAGAAATCTAAGTTCCCCCTAATGGGGATTTTGTTTTTATAAGTTCAGAATTCCAAAAAATATTTTTATCAGGCCTGGTTAGTTACTTTCATAGTGAGTTGTTTTTTTTTTTTTTCTAATTCCCAATTAATGCTGTAAGTTTTGTATGTACATAAACCTGGCTGGGGTAATAGTTGGAGGCTGGCAATCTGTCATTTTTTCTTTTCTTTTCTGTTTTTTATTTTTTTTTGAAAGTTCTATTCCACATTGTAAGTTCGGGTTCTCAGAATAAATTTGCTAGTAAGATTTCCCTCAGGGACAACTCTATGGCATGAAGTCTTTGCCTCTACCACTCCTGCAAGATTCTCTGTCACCAGAGAAAGCTGTTACCAGCCAGGAGGAGGGTCCCATTTTTGGAGTTGAAAGGTTACGCATAAGAGTTTTACTTTTATCCTGAAAAATTCAATGGAGGTAACCAAATTGAGGAAAACATTAGAACCTCTTACCTAACCACTCAGCCCTGAACCCAGTGTCCTTCAACTTGGACACACTCGGGACGTCTCCACTGGGTGAGTATTTTCCTGGTATGTTTCCACCAGCCCCACTTCGGACGTCTCTGCAAGGTGGGTATTTCCCATTATATTTCAACCAGGCCCCACCCAGTATGTCTCCACTGGGTGGGTAATTCACCCCAGTATCTTTCAACTGGAGGGCCAGTTACCTGGAAACTCCGCCAAATAAAACTCAGGATCATCAAACAATATGTGATTTCCGAGAAACAAGAGAGACTCACCCAAATTCATCTGGACTCCCCGAGGAGGCAGATGGGCACAAAGGGCCACTTATGGTACCAAGGCTCCAGATACTCGGAGAGTTCAGGTGGAGAAAGTCTGCTCTGGGTCCCTTCATGATGTCCAAAACTGTTGACTGAAATACATGTGCAGCCTAAAGGTTAAGAGTTATGTTTTATTTGGCGAGACGACTCGAGCCATGATGACAGCCTCTCAGATCTCTCTGAGGGACTGCTCCCAAGAGGTTGAGGAGGAGCTAGGATATATAGGAGCTTTACAACAAAGACCAGGTTGTTGGAACAGTAAAAGATTGCTTGTTATCTAAAGAAAGCCAGGTATCTCAAGTTCAAGAATTTAGTGCTTTTCTATGTATGGGAGGAAGCAAATATTTTGGACTCCCTGAATTCATTCTTTAAACAAGCACCTAGCTACCTAGGGCCAGTATCCTGTCCTTTCTTATTCTGAGTCTGCTCAGAGGGCACCATTGTGAGTTGCTGCAGCTGCTGGGCTGCAGGCCTGTCCTCGCTGGGAGTTGGCGGCAGCCGCTAATGACTTGGTTTCAGCACTCTTTGTTTACTGACATGGTTGCAGTATTTTCATTCACATTGTAGTATTTTCATTCACGGACTGATTATGGATAATCTGCAACCTTGGAAAGGAACCGAGATGGAATTACTGCAGGTACCTTCTTCTTTAATAAGCCGTGTGCAAACATAAACATGGAGGAAGCATACATTTGGATTTGGTGGTGTAGGGAAGGGTTTCTGCACATTACAGGAGAACGCAATGCAGAATTCCTTAAGTCCACCTTTTTTTTCTGTAGTGGTTTCTGAGAACAGTTTATGGTAATTAACCAACATTTACAAATGGTGGCACACATTGCATTTAAGAGCTGGCCGGCTGCAAACTTGTGTATTGGACAGGTGGAATTCATAGGCAAATGGTCAGGTGGATGGGAGAGAGATGGAGCCTAGGCCTGGGCCCAGATTCCGGTTTAAATCGCCATTTCCTCACCATACGGCCTTGGACTAGAATGCAACCTCTCTTAACCTGTTGGTGAATCTGTGAAATGGGCATGATAATATTCGTTTCTTCCTGGGATTGTTGTAAGTTCTAAAGTGTATTGTAGCACACATGAAGCACTTAGCAGTGTTCACTGTGTGTGGCCGCCCCGCTTGGCGTGTGTCAGAGCCGTAAAGGCAGCATTTGTCTGTTGAGGATGCACTGGTAGCCCCTTGAATATGTTGTGAATTTGGTGATTTCCTTTAATCTTGGTAACTCTGTGTGCCATGGGCAGTTATTTTCATGGACAGATGAGGAATCTCAGGGTAAAGAAGACTGTGTAATTTGCCCAAAGTCAGACCATAATTTTGGGTGCATGGGCCTCGGTTCAGCATGGGCCCCAGGGCCTTCTGCCCTCTCCGTTCAGCACCAGAGCCAGATGTGTGGTCGGCTGTTTCCCAGCCCAGAATATCGGGCAGGCCGCAAGACACACCTGGCCCTGCGCTGCTTGAGCAAAAACTCCGGAGGAGAGGAAATTACAAAAGGGATAAACATAAAAACAGATGACAGCAAACTGTGATCAGCACTGAGAAGGAAAGGAACACGCCTCACAATGCAGAGCTGCGAGCTTTCCCGTCGGGGCTGCTCTGGGGGCCTTCATCTCAGCTAAACAAACTCTGCTGCTCCACCAAGGCAGGAAGGCAGGGAGCGTGTGGCCAGGTAGACAGGGCCTTGTTAATCATACACATTCCCCATTAAGCTGCAGCTGTCACGGGCACTTACCTAGTAAACAGATGTCTTCCATAATCATCACGCACTTTTCTTGGTAGTTTTATTGCCCTACCTTTGAGATGAGGTCATTGAAGCTGGGGAGTTTGCTGCATGCCCGTGATCACCATGGAAATACCCCCACTGGTCTTTCAACCTAGACTGGTGTGGCTGTCATGTCCCAGCCCTGTGAATGGCATCATGTTGCCTCTCCCAAGCGGCCCAAATGACTGACATTGATATTCTTAATTCATAGGAAATGGTATGTGACAATAGGAGAAAAAGCTATTAAGAAATTGTTTGGAAAACTAGAACAAAATCCAATTCTTCCCCAGCTGGGGGAGCGTACCCTGTGTCACTCACCCCACTCACTGCGTGTCACCTCCTCCCTGCCGACTCTACGTTCAGAAGCCACTCTGAGTCTTTGAAGAACATTTTGCCTCATGACATTGTTGACTAGGACCTGCGACCTCTCTGTCCCTGGTTAACTCTCTCTTGAAAGCCATTTAAATTTCTTGCAGGCTCCTCCGCTCAGATGTAAGAATATTCTCTTTCAAATTCTTGATGCAGCTCCTTAATGAAGATCTCGTGAAGGAAACTTAGTCAAAACCTGGGAGTTATGCACACAGTGACTGCAACTTCAGCACTTTATGAAGTTCAGAATCAGATTTGTGGGTGACTCAGGAAAGGCTTTTTTATGGTAACAAGGGGAAAGTGAAAGGATGCAGGCTGTGTGAGACTGAAACATCTCGTTCCCAGCCAGCAAGGCACCTGCGTTCAGGATGGTGTGTGGGGAGTGCAGAAACAAAGAAAGAAGAGTTGTGATGGGAGGGAGGACAGTTAGGTACTTTACTGTGGAGGGAAAAAGTGGGTTAAGCATTTCCTGGTTGAACAAGAGGATTGTGACATGATGTGCTTGTATTTTGGAGAGAAGGGTTTTGTGGGGACAGGCCTAGGGAGAACGCTCTGTGGCTGGGGATTCAGCACAACAGAGAAACACAGAGAACCGTGCAGACCCCAAGGCCCCTGCTGGGGAAGAGGCTGCCCGCCAATTCGAGCCCTGGGGGCAGCTTCTGTCCCTTAGCTGGGGCCTCAGAGCTCCCTTCACAACCCAGTCCTGTTGATACAAGGAAAAAAACGTGAGGCATGAGAAGGGCTGTTTCCCAGGCTTTTGTTGAGCCCCTGGAATGTGTCCCACCAGATTTTGTTCCTTGGCTTTGTTCAGTAAAGTATTCAAGAGCAAGCCAGTGTTGAGGAAAGGTAGATTTATTCACAGAGACACATTGAAAGGCAAGAGAAAGGCCACGAGGTGTGGGGTTTGGGTGCTCAGATTAAAAGTAGGTACACACTCCACAGAGTGTGGGCTTTCTCCGAAGAGGGAGAGAGAGGGGTGACCGCGAGGTGGCGCTGTGTTGCTCGTTTTCTTGGGCTTGGTGGTTTCATTTGCTAATATATAGAAGAAGCAGCCTAAGGGCAAGGGGCTGGGATTCCCAGGGAGTTGGCCATTTCCCACCCTTTGACCTTTTGTGGCTAGCCTTGGGACTGCCATGGTGCCTTGGGGCATGTTGTTCACCATGTTACTATTACAATGGGTGTATAATGATGCTCAAGCTCTGCTAGAAGTTAAATCTCTTCATCCTGAGCCTCAAGGCCTACTGGGGTTTGAATCCTTCACCATTTTGATGTTAATTGCTGTGGCCTTCCTTGAATGGCTGTGCTCTGCCTATTCCATCCTGTCTCACTATGATGACACAGAGAGAGCAAAGGCAGGGCCCTGCCTGTGCTCCTGCATTTAACAGCAGGATGTGTGGAGTGGGCTTATGATGACTCTGAGTAGTGAGAAAGGTGTTTCAGATTTTGCCACGTGAGACATGGGGACCTGCCAGCAGCCATCACAGATTTATCTCAAGGGCATTATCGCTTGTGTTGTTACGGAAACAACAGGCCAGCCAAGAAACATGCACTGAGATTTATTACTCCGGCGGGCTCAGAGGGGCTTCTGTTCCGAAGCTCTGAGCACCTCCAAGACCTGCACATGAGGTTCTATAGGGTTAGTTACAAGTAAGGGGCTATTAGCCAATAAGGCTCAAACAACAAAAAGCAAGGAATCAGTACACTGAAGCTTATGAATTTGGAACAGATCACTTTACTGACAATTGTTGACCTTGGATTTACGAGTTAGCTTATTAGCCCAGTCAACTGACACTAAACTTCAGATTTACGAGTTAGCCCAGCAATACTTAGATCAGTAAACCAACATTTATCACACTTAGATTTGTGACTTAGCTCGTTAGCCCAGCTGGGCTTTTCCTTCACAGTGTCATTCATCTTTTCTATATTTCTTTTTTTTTTTTTAAGTATTTAATTCAAATTTAATATCAGGTTTTTTTGGAAAGAAATTTCTCTTTTTCTTTTCTTTGGGACTCTTTTGGGGGGGTAGGTAATTAGGTGTATTTATCTGTTAGTGGAAGCCCTGGGGCTTGAACCCGGGACCCTGTGCACGCTAAGCACACCCTCTACCACCCCCCCATGATCTTTTCTTTTTGCTTTAGTTGCCAAGAATCTTACAGCTGAATTTCTAGTCGTCCTTTAACACTTGCCCTGACTCCAGGGAATCCATTTTTATGACTTTACCTCCCCCAGGTTTCATTTAAGTATTGAATCTCCATTTTCTCTTCACTCTCAGTTTTGCCTTTTTGTTGTTATGGTTGTTAAGGTGTGTTTAAAAAATTGTTTAATTTCTCTTTTAGCAGGAGGCTGAAAGTAAATAAATATGTAAACAAACAGCACACTTAAATGCTTTTATACATTCTAAGCTGTTTAGTAGTTACTTAAAAACCGAATTGAATATTAAATTGATAACATTTTTAAGTTATTTTTTAATTTTTTACAAAGATATAGCTGATTTAAAATATGATATGTTTCAGGTGTACAATAGATGCTCCATTTATAGTTACTGTAAACATTGGCTGTATTCCCTGTGTTGTAAGATACATCCCTGTAGCGTGTTTACATAACTTGTTGCAGTTTGTATAAGAAAGTTGGGTAACGCAGAGTCTGGGGCATGGCTGTGTCTGACCCAGGGTCACGCTCACCCTGCCTGTCAGAGCCCAGGCCCTCACTCCTGTCTGCAGGGCAGCGAGTGAAGGCAGCCCTCATCAGCGCTGGCACCACCCTCTGAGCGGCAGTGACAGCAGTGTCTGTGTGTGGACGTGCAAAGTGTTTTTCCAGGAGCTTTACATGCATTTCTGCATTTAATAATTAAAGCCCTCCTGTGAGGAAGCGTTTTATGATTTTAATGAATAATACATTTTATTTTGATATTGATAGACTTCAAACCTCCGGAAAATTTACAGGAGTAGTATAGTAAACGCTTAGAAACAGTTCACCTAAAAGGGCACTATTTGTCCTTTTGTGTCTGGCTTATTTTAACATAAAGTTTCAAGGTTCATCCATATTGTAGCCTGAGTCAGTACTTTATTCTTTTGGTTTCATAATATCCTTTTTCTTTTTTTTCGTTTTTGGTCTATTTAAAAATATTTTCATTGAAGTCTAGTCAGTTTATAATGTTGTGTCAGTTTCTTGTGTACAGCACAACAATTCAGTTAAATAGGAACATACCTGTATTCATTTTCATATTCTTTTAAACATAAGTTACTATAAGATATTAAATATATTCTCCTGTGCTATACAGTATAAACTTGCGGTTTATTCTATACATACTCAGTATCTGCAAATCTGGAACTCCCAATATATTCCTTCCCACACCCTCTCCCCTCTGGTAACCATAGTTTGGTATCTATGTCTCTGTGTCTGTTTCTGTTCTGTAGATAAGTTTATCTTTTTGTGTCTTTGTTTTTTGATTTTTTTTTTTTTTTAAGATTCCACATGTTAGCGATCTCATATGGTATTTTTCTTTGTCTTTCGGGCTTACTTTTCTTTGAATGACATTCTCCAGGTCCATTCATGTTTCTGCAAATGGCATTACTTTATTATTATTTTATGGCTGAATAGTTGTTTATTGGAGAAATATACTACAGTCTCTTTATCCAGTCATCTTTCAGTGGATATTTAGGTTGTTTCCATGTCTTGCTATTGTAAATAGTGCTGCTGTGAACATTGGGGTGAAAGTGTCTTTTTGAGTTAGGGTTCCTTCTGGATATATGTCCAGGAGTGGGATTGCTGGGTCATATGGGAGGTCAATTTTTTGTCTTTTTAGGAACCTCTGTACAGTTTTCCCCAATGGCTCCACCAAACTGCATTCCCACCACAGTGCAGGAGGGTTCCCAGTTCTCCGTAGCCTCTCCAGGATTTACTGTCTGTGAACTTCTGAATGATGGCTATTCGGATTGGTGAGAGGTGAGTCTTGATTGCAGTTTTGATTTGCATTTCTCTGATAATGATATTGAGCATTTTTTTCATGTGCCTATTGGCCATTTGTATGTCTTCATTGGAGAAAAGTTTCTTTAGGACTTCTGCCCATTTTTGAATTGAATTGTTTGTTTTTCTTTCTTATTAAGTGTAAAAGCTGTTTACATATTCTGGGAATTAAGCCCTTGTCAATTTCATTTATTGCAACTATTTTCTCTCATTCCATAGATTGTCTTTTTGTTTTGCTTTTTGTTTCCTTTTCTGTGCAAAAGCTTTTAAGTTTAATTAGATCCTACTTGTATTATTTTGCTTGTATTTCTATTGCTTGAGTAGACTGCTCCAGGAAAACATTGTTGAGATGTATGTCAGATGTTTTGCCTATGTTTTCTTCTAAGAGGTTTATAGTGTCTTGTCTACATGTTTAAGTCTTTAAGCCATTTTAAATTTATTTTTGTGTATGCTGTGAGGGAGTAGACTAACTTCATTGATTTACATGCAGCTGTCCACTTTTCCCTACACCATTTTCTGAAGAGGCTGTCTTTACTCCATTGTATGTTCTCACCTCCTTTGTCAAAGATTCAATGACCAAAAGTTTGTGGGACTATTCTTGGTAATTTTGTTTATCCGTTCATTGATGGATGGATATTGTTTGTAACCTTTGGTTACTCTGAAAGATACTGCCATGAATATTGAGGTGCAACTTTTTGTGAGAATATATTTTCATTCTGTTGGCTGTACAGTTGGCCCGCCATATCTGTAGTTTCCACTTTATGGATCCAGATGGCTGATTGTAAAGGGACTCGAACATCCTTGGATTATGGTATCCAGGGTGGGGGTTTCCTGAAACGAATCCCCCGAGGATACTGAGGAATGACTCTATATGTAGGAGTGGAATTGCTGTGCCATATAATTCTAACCTTTTGAGGAAACACCAGGCTTTTCCAAAGAAGCTGCACCATTGCCCCTTTCCAACCGCTGCATATTGAGGGTTCCCATTTCTCTGCCTCCTGACCGACACTTGTTATTGTCCATGTTTTGATTATAACCATCCTAGTGAGTGTAAAATCAGATATCATTTTGATGTTGATTTCGCTAGTGATGCTGAGCATCTTTTCATATGCTTATTGGCCAATTGTGTATCTATTTAAATACTTGGCATATTTAAAAATTGGGTCGATTTTCTTTGTATTGGTCAGTTGTAAGCATTTGTTTTATATCCTGGATACTAGTCTCTTATTAGATATAGGCTTTGCAAAATTTTTCTCCTATTCTGCAGATTGTCGTTTCACTTTAGTTTTTTTAAACATTAAAACAATTTCTTTCTAGGGGAGGTAATTAGATTTATTCATTTTATTTTTCTTGCTAAGCACGCACTCTATCACTTGAGCTACCCCCTTCCCCTTCATTTCACTTTCTTGATGATGTCCTTTGTAACAAATGGTTTTAATTGTGATGAAGTCCATTTTATCTTTCTTGTTTTTCACTTGTGCTCTTGGTATTGTATCTAGGAAGCCATAGCATATCCTTGAACCACAAGGATTTAAACTATGTCTTTATTAGAAAGTTTATATATTTAGTTTTTACGTTTCCGTCTGTGATCCATTTTGAATTAATATTTTATTTGTTATATAAAATACGGGGGTCCAGATTCCAGATTAATTATTTTGCCTTCAGATACCCAGGTGTCTCTGCACCATTTGTTGAATAGACTATTCTTTCAATGGAGTTTTGTTGGCACATTTCTGGAAAAATGACTGTAAATGTAAGTTTCCCCCCTAGATATTTTATTGTGTCTCATAGATTTATGCATCCAAACTTATGCCAGTACCATAATGACTTGAGTACTATAGATTTGTAGTAACCTTTGAGTGAGTCCTCCAACTTTGCTCTTCTTTTTCAAGATTGTTTTGGCTGACCTGGTTCCCTTGCACTTCCATATGAATTTTGGCATCAGTTCTTCAATATTTGCAAAGAAGTCAGCTGGAATTTTGATAGGGATTCCATTAAATTTGTAGATCACTTTCGGGAGTCTTAACATTTTTAACAATATTGTCTACCATTCCATGAACATGGGATGCCTTCCATATATGTAGATCTTTTAATTTTTTTTTGGTGATACTTCAAAATGTTCAATGTGCAAATCTTGTAAAATTTTGTTAAATATATCTCTCATTTTATTTTTAATGCTGTTGTAATTGGAAAGGCTGAGCTTCCTAAGGGTGGGACTATATATCAATTTATTTATTTCTAGGATTCCCACACAGCAAATACACTAGATTTATATTTGCTACATAAATCTATCCACAATTCTTCCCACCCCCGTGTCATAAGAAACCAAGACCCAGGTTAAGCTACCTGAACACCTATGTGGAAGTGAGAAGTGAGACCCTTGTTTGGGGCTTTGTGCAGATTATACTGAAAGCTTATTCATTATGGCTTCATCTTAATTTCTTTTAAACAATCCTCTCAGTGTATATAGTCAGATACATTAAGAAAATGCCCTTTCGATGTGTGGAGGAGCTAAGACTATAATTTTCAAATAATTTCTAGTGAGAGTGTTGTACTTGAAACTAATTTGCATCAATCTTTGAAGATTTATGTTTCAGGAGCTTTGACTATATAATACCTGTCTTTATTCAATAACTACAACTAAATGCACAAACAACATGTAAGAGTTTGAGCAAACTGCCCCCGCCCCATACTGCTGGTTGGCTGCAGCTGTAACTGGAGTCAAGTCTTACCTATCCCAGTACGCTTGGGCGGATCTGCTCAAAAGGGTTCGTCCAATAGTTTGTCGGTAGTCTTTTGGACAAAGCCATAAAGCATTGATTTAAGGTTGCTGGAATGGAATCTATTTTATTAATATTAAGTAAGCACATATTGAGTGCTTACTGTATGTTGGGAATTGTCCCTTAGCTTCACATGAATATTATTTCGCTTAAAACCTCTCATATTTCCTTGTTATTCACACTTTACAGATAAGGAGTCTGAGGATTAGGTTTTCTCTCTTTTGGGGGGAGCTCATTATCAATGATGGGAAGTTGTAAGGAAAAAGATACTGATTCATCCAGAGAAAACATTTTTCTGAGAGTCAGCACTGAAGAGGGTGATCATTGTTTGAGTAAGACGAGCCACGGTTTGTACGGAGTCAGCATCCCTGTCCTGGTCACGGCACGTGTAGTGCTGCGTGGTGGGTGAGGCAGCGAGGCCGCGCAGGGAACGCGGATGCCAGGCCGTTGGTCTGTGCTCAGGATCAGTGGGGCTTTCTCCTAAGGGAAGTGGAAAGTCATTGTCAGATTTTAAGTAGGGGAGAGAGGTGCTCTCGTAGATCACTTTTGTCTTGTAGAATGCTTAGAAACATTTAGAAGGCTCGGCAGGAGGTGATGTGATAAGTCAGAGTAGGGTGGCTCTTTGGTGCAGCAGTGTTCAATTTTCAAGTGGTTTTCAGTCCCAGGTTTGTGGCTCAGTAGCCGTGTCACTTTGGATGACGCACTCAAGGAAGTGAAACAATTTATCTTATTAATTGAAGCAGTGATATACCGACTTCCCAGGACTTCTGTGGAGATCCAGTGAGGTAACGTGTGCACAATGTGCAGCGTGGTCCCCAGCACAGAGTCAGTGCTGAGGGAGTGCCAGTGAGAACCTGGTAGTTGAGGTTTGGGTGGTGTGACTCGTTGACTGAGGAAATTGGGCCCTGAAGGAGGGGTCCAGTCACATCTGTGAGTGATGGGACTGAGCTGGGAGAGGCAGAGAGACCTTGCCCCCCGACAAGAGGCCCTGGGCAGGACGGCTATGGGAGGAGCACCGTGAAGTCAGCTATTTGCAGGTGGAGTTGGAGGTTCCCTTGAAACATCTAAGTGCAGTTCCACAATCACAGAGGAGGTCTAGGCCCGGGCTGTGCATTTTCCTATAATCTCAATCCCTGAGGACGCCAAGTTATTGATCATTGAACGTGAAGACATACTTACAGGACAAGTGAATAGTAAGTATCATCTCTGTCATCAAAGCTCAGGTCTCTTTATTCATCACTCACTTTGCTAATTGGGTTCTTACAGAGTTCACTTCACCATCCTCACCTGGGCTCAGGCTCCACAGAAAAGATCTTGTGAGTCTCCCTCTTTTCCAGAAGAAAACACATTTAGCTGGTAGACTTCTCTACTTCGCCAGACTTAGAATTTTAGTTTGTTGATTTAATTCTGTTTTCTGTTGCCCGTCTCCTGACAGGAGAGACATTTTACCTCATGGTCAGGTTTCAATTAGCTGTTACTGAGAACTGCTGATCTGATCTATAGTGTATTTTTTCTATTAACTTTCTAGAGTACTTATCATTTTTCTGTCTTTGTCCTTTAATTTTGTTTCCTCTTCAATGTTCTATCCTATTTGGGGCCTTATTTTATTTTTTAATTAAAAAATGTCTGTTAGCAGTTTAGAAAACAAAAGCAAATAAAAAATGCACATGATAGCTAGATTTAGAATATATCTAGTGTGTTTTCTGTCTCGGCATTTGAGGGTTCTAGAAACTCTTGAAAACCTTCATTACATAAGTTCCTTAAAATGCTGATTAAGAAATTATACCTTCCTTCCTCATCTTTCAAGCTGCACAGCTAATTGTCAAGAAAGTGAGGGGAAATCCTCAGAAGCCAAGTCAAACCAGAAAGCAGGGATTCTGGGAGATACGCGAGCCTTAGAAGCCCTGGGGAACAGTTGGCTCCTGAACTGAGTTTCAGTTGCCTTGACAGGAGTGCAGGAGGTTAGCCCCAGGCCTCTCACACTGGGAGTTGGATGGCTTTTCTTACGTAAGGCCAAGCACATCCTGAGAATTCTGCTTTATAAAAGGGTGAATTAGAAAGAAAATTAAAAAAGCATTCCTCAAGGCAAGGAAGTAAGGAAAGTCAATTTTTTTGGAAGCGGGGAAAAATAACATATCCAATGTAAGTATTTAGTTTAAATCTGTTCTGGCATGAGAGTGACAACAAACTCCTGGCAGAAAATCACAGCTCCTCCCGGAAAGAGAAGTTGTGTTTTGAATGAATCAGTGGGCAGCCATTCCGAAAAAGTTCTCCAGAGTCTTCTGGATCAAGATACTGGACCCAAACACCTCCCTTCCATGGTCTCATTTAAATAACCAGAAAGGTTTTAAAGGAAAGAAGCCATAATCATAGTTCTATTTATTGACATTAATATATGCTAGGAATTCAGAGGTGACTATGGAGTTGTCTCCTCTTTTATGGACTTTACTTTCTATTTGACATAGTTGGGGAACTTGGTTGAGGGTGGTGTTAGTCTGTTGCAATTAGCCAGGATAGGAGATTAAGAAAGCAGTGAAGGGCGGGTGACATTTTTAGCTGAGGACAGTCCTGTTCAGTTGGTTTGTAATTGCAGGCTCGTTGAGTTGTCACTGGAGGGAATTGATCTTATGGAGTTTGGACTTAACTCAGGCCTCTTCAGAATGGACAAGTGAACCTGGAAAAAGACAGTCAAATTTGTGCAGACATTAAAGTCCACGTGAACGTGCTGTATCCCTGAGCCAAAGATAGGACAAGTAGGCAGCACTTCTTGAGGACAGAGGAGTGGTTTTTAAGGTTCTTCAATAATGAACCAGGGAACCGGGATGGCCAGTTGTCAAACTGTGACGTTGCTCTTTGGACGGTGTACCCACCGAGGTTATTGGCCGTTTATAGGTTTCCATTTCTCTTTAATGCATGACAGGTGATGAGGACGTGGGCATACTATTTTGACACCTTGTACCTGCCTAGAAGCGCGGGCACAGCTACGGCTGCGCCTTACATCTTGCCGCCCATCCCGCTCCCTGGTTCCGTGATCACGGCCGAGTGGTTCCTTGATGACCTGTCCGTCTCCTCTGTGACAACGTAACCCAACAAAATACCGGAGCGTATTAGCTTGGCTTAGTATTTTTCCATCCTTCCCTTCGAATGATGATGACTGATAATGGACCCAGTTACTTTTGCAGATGATTTACACATAGGGCTTTCAGTACAAACCTCATAATCCCCACTGTGTGATCTAGAGAAGAAAGTGACATTCTTTCCAAATTGTTTTGTTGCACTTATGTGGGAAAATGATGTACGTTTGAATATGTATTTCCTCTCTGAATCATCATGGCTAGAGATGAATATTTGTAGACATGAAATGAGTTTACTGTATTTGAACTGTATGGTCCCCTAAATTCTCCCCAGCTTTTTAAAGTCATCACTGGAGTGCTACCTCCAGAGTGTCCCAAAGCATCCACCACTGCCTGTTCTTCGGACACTGTGAGTTTCCAAGTTGGAGAAGGCTGCTGGCTGTTGAGGCATTCTCTGGCACATCTCTGGCTGGCTGATGTGAGCTTAGCACACAAGACTTGGCAGACAGTATCTAACCATGGTCACGTCCATTTCTGGAACACTCATTTAGGATTTTACACCTATGCTAGGGGCATACGTTATTTCATTTAGTTTTCCCAACAATCATAATTAGATTTTATCACCTGTATTAATAAGGAAACTGTGAAAGCGAGTGACGTGCAGACTTTGGACTGGAACACGGGTCTTTCTGATCCCTGTCTCTGTTCCCTCCCCAGCCTATCCTTCCAAATGGCCAGGAGACTCTTCCTCAGTCTTGAGTTTCCCCCTGATGTTACCACTGTCTTTGTTTCTGGAGAGGAAAACAAGTCTAAACTTACTTTCCAGTTGGAAATGGAATGGAGAGTTAACGTTGGAAGCCGGGAGAGTCTGTCCTGTGATGAAGCGGTCTCCGAACCACTTCCATTGGGACTTCACGTCACTGTCTGGGCCCCTTGCACAGCCTGTGCACAGGTGATAAGCCAGATGTGCCGAGCAGTCCTCCCGGACAGGGCAGCGGGTTGGAAATGAGTTTGGGTATTTGGTTTCATTACATAGGTTCCTGAGGGCCTTGGCCTGGCACTTCGAGTGGGACCACTCCCTGTCCCACAGACTCATGCTCTGGGCCCGTGCAGACCTAACGTGGCCTCAGCCTGAGACTCAGTGCCCGTGGTGATGAGGAGCATTTTAGTCCAGGGTCTGCCGGAGGCTCTGACACTTCTGGGCAGTGGGAATTTGTCCAGGATGATAATAAATCCTCCCCGAGATTCAGATTTCCTTGCCTGTGAGCCGGGGTAGTAATATTTTCTGAAATGATTGTAATGATTCAGTAACGGGCACAGCGTGTGCTGGCAGGTAGCTGGTGTTTAAGGAGTAGAAGTCGCAGTCACTCTGTCAGCATCTCACTGTGTGCTCTGTGCTTTGAGAGGTTGTGTGTTTGATGAAAGTCCCGCCCAAACCCTAGGGTGTAGATGAACTGTTGTTCCTTTACTTTCCCGTCCTTTTCCTCTTTCCCTTCTCTGTGTCCCATGTTTAGGTAGCAGACTCCTCTGTTTCAGGTAATACGGGCCTTTCTAGTAAAAGGAGAGGAGGAACGCGGAAAGGTGGGGCCCAGAGGGGGTCTGGAGCGTCTGCACAGCGCTGCTTCCCTGCATTTCTGCATCCGGTCCCATCAGTGCACGAAGTCAGCCTTCCTCTTCCTTCCTGTGTCATTGGGTCTCTGTTTTAAGGGAAAATTTTTTACGGGTTTTTTTCACTTACATGTTTCGTTCAGATGCTTGTTGCTTTTCTCCCTGTGCTTCAGCATTCCTAGGAGAGAATTCAGCAGTGCAGCATCCTCTCCGAGCTCTATGAGTTGATCGGCTTCCACCGCAAGTCCGCCTTCTGCAAGCGGGTGGCCCCCGTGCAGCGCGCGGCCCCCTGCATCACGGAGCCTGGCGGGAAGGTCTGCTACCGACTCCTTCTGCAGACGCTTCCTGGCTACAGTCTGTCGCTGGATCTGCAGGACTTCAGCAAAGGTGTTGGAACTAAAACATTGCTTCAGTCCCATTAACCATGCCTGGTTTGGGCCCTGCTGTCCTGTCTCATCAGGGTGAATCCTGATTCGTTTAGAAAAGGGCTCAGCAGACTTTTTCTGTCAAGGGCTTGGGAGTAAGTATTTCAGTGTCTGCAAACCTCCTGATCTCTGGTGCAGCTGCTCAGCTCTGCTGTTCAGACGCCAGAGCAGCCGGACATTCCACACACACACAGAGTTTTATTAACAGCGTTGGCTGGGGCTGGATTCGGTGTATGAACTGCAGTTTGTCCCCACAGCTCCTCACTATTGACGCCTGCACCAGAGCGTGCATTTGCGACAATGGGTGAACCTGCACTGACACGTCATCATCACCCAGAGCCCAGACTTGACACTAGGATTTACACTTGGTGGTGTGCACTCTGTGGGTTTGGACAGATGTGAAATGACATGTATCCGCCGTCACAGCATCATACAGAGTAGTCTGTCTTAGTGACCTTAAAATGCTCCGTGCTGCACCTCATTCATTGCTCCTTCCCCTCTAGCCTCTGACAGCCACTGATCTTTTACTCTCTTTGGTGTTCCCTTTCCCAGAACACCATACAGTTGGAATCAGACAGTTGCGGAACCTTCCCAGATTGGCTTCTTTCACTTAGTAATATGCATTTAAGGTTCCTCCATGTCTTTTCCATGCCTTGATAACTCATTTCATTTTAGCACTAAATAATAGTCCACTTTCTGGCTGGACCACAGTTTATCCATTCACCTACTGAAGAAGAGCTTATTTGTTTCTGAGTTCTGGTGATTATGAATAAAGCTGCTATTAACATCTGTATGCAGATTTCTTTGTGGACATAAGTTTCCATTTCGTCGAGTAAACACCAAGGAGCACAGTTGCCGGATCATATGTTAGGAGTACGTTTAGTTTTGTAAAAAATTGCCAGACCGTCTTCCAAAATATCTGGGCCATTTTACATTCCCACCAGCAATGCATGAGAATTCCTGACGCTCCACATCCTCACCAGCATTCGGTGCTGTCAGTGTTCTGCGTTTTGGCAGTTCTGACAGGTGTGCAGTGATACCTCGCTGTTTCAGTCTGCATCCCCTTGATGACAGATGCTGTGGAGCATCTTTCCATAGACTTCTTTGGCATCTAGATTTCTTCTTTGATGAGGTGTGTGTTCAGGCATTTTGCTCATTTTTTAATCAGGTTGTTCATCCTTCTTGTTGAGTTTAAAGAGATTTTGGTATATTCTGGATATCAGCCCTTTATCAATGTGTCCCTGCCCTTCACCTGCAGCACCGGAGTTGCCCTTGGGGTCTCAGTGGAGTGTCAGCTCTTCAAAGAGGTTCCCTGTCTTCCCTCAGCCTAAATACTGTCCTTGTATTTTTCACTTTCATTGACTCATTTTGTTGTTTTTAAATAGCATTTCCCATAATTTGTAAGTACATTAAAAAAAAGGGCAATGATTGAACACCACCTCCCCCACCAGGCTGTGTGCGCTGTGAGAGCAGAGGCCCTGTCCCCACTCACCGTTTCCCATGACAGCACATGGCACATGTCCATGTAAAAGTGTGTAACGTGGGGCCAAACCTGATGAGCAGCTATGATGACATGTGTTGGCTACCATTTATTGAGTAGACTTTGTTTCTGATCTTAATTATTAAATCACATGAATGAAACTTGTTTGTTTTGAAAAATAAACAACAAAGCACACCTCCATTTGATTGGTACTTTCCACTTAGCCTTCTGACCCAGGAGGGGATGTTCACCATCATTTTGTGGAGGAGGTTGGGGAGGTAAAGTAAGAGAGTGAGATCAAATAAAGTAAAAATGATAACTATCAGTTGGCTTTATTTTCACTAAGACATAAAAGTTACTTTAAACCCTATCTCAGGTGTTGTTCTGTTGTTTTAAACATTTCTCATAGAATTAAATGGAAGCCCATTAAACCCTGAAAGGGAAATTGTGTGCTCAGGTCCTGAAAATTGTTTATGTCTATTTCTTGAAATGCACATTTTCCCTGCTGGTTACAGAAATTCGAGGCGAGAACACAGCCGTGCGCTGTGTGTCTGCTGGCTTCACGGGCTGCTCACTTTCATTTTCATTTTCTTGTGTTGCAGTTTATGAAGGTTTTCCATGAGATATATTGCTCAGCCATTTCCTGAATGAAGGATTGAATTTTCCACAGGAAATCTTATGAAAGAGAGTGACAAGGAACATGGGTTTCCCAAAAAGGAATACTTGATGTAATAAATTCTCACTATGGTGAACTTTTTTAATACAAGCCACTTGAAAATTCTATCACTAGGTCATAGGCCACAAATCTGTCTTAAGAATAAAAAGATTCAAATTTTATAGAAGAAGCAGTTTGAATCAAGTAGAATTTATGATTTGTACACTAGTTGGTGTTAGAACTTATACTCAGTCTTATCATAATTGCCTGTGGTAGGAACTGGATCATTATTTATTTATTAAAAAAAAAAATCCACTAGGTGCTATTTGCCCCATTCTTGATGCAGCAGTGCTGAGGTTAGTTAAGTTGGGCCATTTAGGATTGTTAGCTAGGTTTTCCGGACATTGATTTCAGCCTCTTTATCTTTTTTACAATCTCTTCTTTTGTATCGGCCTTTGGTTTTTTGACAACGTGGAAATACTCCACGGATCTGCATTTCCCTTTTTTCCTGTCTTTGTGGGAAAAGATTTCTGAAAGACAAACTACTAGGATATTAAGGATTTTGTGTGGGGTAAGTTTATTCAGTTCTAAGGATTTCAATTAATACGTATTAATACTTGCTATTCAGCTAATTACAGTAAAATTATAAACTAAATTAAGTGTACATCAGTAAGTATAGTAAAATCAGCCCATCACCCAGATTAAGGTATTCACAAACTTTTCCATATTTCCTTTATTCAGACCTTTGTTCTTTTATTTGTCCTTTGTTGAAGTACTTGACAGCAAATCCAAGAAGACATGTCATTTTACCCTATGTGCTCAAGTAGGCATGTCTGAAAAATGAGGGCCTTTTTTTGGTCAGGTTTTTCCATTTGACCATGTGCTCGTTAAGTATCAGCTTTATCAGGCATCTCACTAGGCATTAGGGATCCTTGGGGCAATGAGACAGTCCTGGCTCCCAAGGAAGTTAAGGGCTGATGGAAGAAACCAACACAGGAGCTTGGGTGCCTCACTTAAGGTCCCTTCTGGATGACACCAATTGGACAAAATTTGTGCACAATACAGTAGGATTCACAGAAGGGACTTGTCAGACTTGTAGGGCAGGCCGTGAGAGAGGCGGTCAGCAGGGCTACAAGAGGAGAACTCATTTGATCAGAATCTGAAATCCTTTCTGCCAACCTTTCTACCAAGCCCCCAGGGCCCATCACACACAACCCTGTGCTGTAACTGTTTTTGATTCCAGTTACCACATCTCCTTCAGGAAGGATTTTAAGGTGGAAAATATTTAAGATCCGTAATTGTTGCCAGAAGGGACATAGAACAAGGAACATGTAAACAACACAAATGTCCATCAGCACATGACTGGATAAAGACAAGGTGATACATATATACAATGGAATACTACTCAGCCATAAAAGATACCATTTGCAGCAATATGGATGGACCTGAAAACTGTCATTCTAAGTGAAGTGGGGTGGAAAAAGAAAGAAAAATTCCATATGATTTCATTTATGAGGAATCTAAAATTAATAGCAATAATAATAAGACCACAAATGAACTAAATATTGTTTTGATTTTTTGAATATATGCAAGCACATCTGACTGTCCTTTGTGATTGGATTACCATATTCTGTTTATTCTTTTGTAGATGTCCTTAATCCTCTGGTAACTAATTTTAAAAATCTAAAGCTCTAATCTGTTCTTAGAAACAATAATTAGTACATATATGTAAACAAAAAAATGCAGTATGCTCTATACATATATTTGCATGCAATATGTGTATGTGAAGTTGAACTGTAAAAATTCTACCTAATAAAACTGAAAAAGGAAAAAAATAAAAAATTTATTTTAAAAAATCACCCCTATTTAGATATTAAAACGTTCATTTCTGGGATTCTGTGAAAGACAGCATTGAAGTAGGTTTTTAAGATTTTCTCCTTGTTCCTCGGTGAGCAGCCTGGGCTGCACAGCTTGGCCGCCACAGGCCCCCAGGACTTGCCGGCTTGCTCCTCACTTGTTGGGAGGAAGATTAGCTGCTTCAGGATTATTTATGTTCTTAGAAGTTGCTGAAAACCCCACAGAGCTTCTGTTTACATGGAGTTTATCTGTCAATATACCCCATTATAGAAATTAGAACAGAAAATTTAAACCCAAGAACTGACAAGCACATGATGTCCCAGCACGTGGTCAAAGCAGTGCTGTCACGGTGGCGTGTGTTGGTTCTAGAAAAAATGCACCATACACTCAAGAATGAGGGTGAACCCACAGATCTCATCTCAGCAATGCTATGAAGAGGTGGGACCCAAAGCCCCTAAAACAGTGCTGAAGTCCCCAGATGTCTCAGAACACACAGAGCCATGAGATCAAGAATCCAGTACCTCATGGATCATCAGCTGTGGAGACTGCGTCCTGGGTCAGGAGGAGCAGAAGTAGGGATAGCAGGCACATATTCCTATTGAAAGCAAAGCTTTAAAGGTATTGAATTGACTGAAAGTTTGGCAAAGATTTGCATTTAGACTACTACATTTCCTCTCCTGGAGACGTTAGAAGGATAACACTGATTAATAGAGGATGATTGTAATGGATTAATTATGATACTGATGACATGGGCTGTGAACACTAACCCTGAACTCAGTGTAGAATAAGCCTTTTATGTACACACTTCATTATGTCTCCACACCCCTGCAACGTGGCATTAAGCACTCATACAAACATGAAACCAGTGACTATAAAACAGTCACAAGCCTTCCTCTCCAGGATGAGGTAGCAAAACCAGCAAGGATTTTCAATGACAAAAGCCAAAATCATATATTTTTGGGAAAGAAAGCAAATGAAACACTGAAGAACAATTAACCAAAATAGCAGATGGAATGGAAAATTTTATTGAAGAAAGCAATGATTGATTCAATTAAAACAGCTAATGTCCCTGGTATAATTGAACCATCAATCCAAATTTTTGGAAAAGTGGGTTGTGAAATTATTGTCTCATTTAATGTTGGAATTCCTATTTGGACCAATTTGATATGCATCACTGGTGTGAGGTTAGATATTTAGGTAATTAACAATTTTCCTATTTTTTAAGTTAACAGGAAACATAACACAGGACTCCAGATTTAGGGAGAGAATGCAAACAACTACTTTCATAATCCATCCAGTAAGGACACGTGTCCCTGCGTCACCAAAGCAATGAGAATTTGCAGAAAGTAAACACAGTTCTCCAATTGTGATAAATACGAGACAGTGAGCCATAAATTACGAGAACTAGCAACTGTTTAAATGCCATGGGCAAATTTTTTTTATCATCTTGAAAACATCACTGATGTTCTAGGTAAGAAAAAGAATTGTTTTACTAAAAAATCCAACTGACACAGGGGTTTTTCCAAGTGAGAAGGTGATTCTAAAAAGTGCAGTAAAATGAGTAAAGATGATCTGCGCAGTGACGGAGATGGTCTAGACTAACCAGCATCAAGATTCCTGGTTTTACACTTGCACTCTTCTCGTCATCTATGACGCAAGAACTCATGAAATGATTTTTTTTTTCTTTAGGGAAAAAAACATTAATAAAATCTAACTATAAGATGTGGTATGTAAAGTGGTAATGAAGTTTTCTAACCTTATGATGCAGCCAGTGTAATGTAGCACTTATTCGGGCACTAGAATTTTTTAATTCATGATTTCTTTTATACCCTATTTCTATCCTAAAGGAGACACTTAATGTTTTCTACTTTATTCAACGTATCTTGTGAGGGTTGTGATATACACTGGTATGGCAGTTTTAAGAGATTCAAAATCGCCTCTGTTGTTGTGGTCAGGAAAGGCAAGGCTCCCTCACAGCTGCGACGGAGAAGGAATCCCCAGAGTCAGCCTCCGGGCAGCTTCCAAACCGCATCTGCTTGCACTTGGCACAGGACACCATAAGCAAGTGTAACTCTGACAAGAAGATTTCCCCGGGGACCTGGGAGGTGCTCATTGTGAAGCCACTTGTTTCCCAGTTAGGTAAGGGTTGGAAAAATAGTTTATTAGAAGTGACTCCCTTTGTATGTGCCTTTTGTCCTGAGAGGTCAATAATTAGCATAGAATATAAAATACCCCATAATATAAGAATTTGGGTATCCCATCTTTCCATCTACCTGTCTATTTGTTTATCATACTTATAGTTAGGTTACATTTTCTATGACGTTCACTTCCGGGCACCAGAAAAGAAAGGTTACAAAATATTTATTATAAATAGGGGGGACTGGGTCTAAGGGTTAAAAACCACTTCTGCTAACAATAAAAACCATATAATAAATTTAATCTCAGTTGCATCAGACCTTCCAGAATTAATCCCTCAATTTCACTTTTAAAACAGTAATGGAATCTCGGTTCTTTCAAGACTCGGGCCTGATCACCACCCATCCAGACATCTATCTGTGGGTCCCTACTTGTCCTCGAGGACACCGAACACACCATACGGGGTGAAATTTCTTCACTGTCCCTACTGTAGGGGAAACCTGGATGTCCCAGGTAATGTCCAGGATTCACACCTACCTGCAAAAATCAAAGTCATGTGACTGAAATGGGAAAACACAGGTGGTGTGATAGGGCTGAAAGCTCACCAAAAACAGGTTTGGGGGCCTAACCCAAGCCCTCAGGCTCCTAACATGAAGAAGGACAGGGAGTCCCAATTAGCCACGAGACTGGGGGGCTTCATTACTCCATGAATAAAGGATTTGTGCCAGTGCCACCTTTAGACAGGGAACCCCAGAACCCAGACTTGGAAGCATCCTGTCCCCTCCCCTCTGAACAAATATTCTCTCAAGACACGTAGTGAGAGATGGGAGCCCCGGTGAGCTCTGGAATAAGATGCAATCTGAAAGACTGCTGGTAACAAATTGTGTGGAGCTCGGGCAGCCCCCAGGGCCACCAAACATTCTTGTACCACTGATGCCCACACTTCCATTCACAACAGTTTCTTCAGGACACTTACGCACAATAACCATCACACAAAAATGGTTGCTTAGACATGTTTTAAGAGAAATAACATTATGAGAATGCCAAATTCATGACAAGTCAGAGTAAAGACCCCAGAGTATTTACTGAATGAGATCTCACGTGTGCTCCGCATGAGCTTTAAACCCTTAGGACACAGTCATGGAACAGTAGGAATTTTCTTTCTTTCCTCCAAGTTGGCTTTGCTGGAGAACTCCGTGGACACAGGAAGACTCTGGATCCCACCTCTACTACTTACACAAAGGGCTCAACATATAGAGATGTATCAGCGCTGGTGCAGCCGGCTCCAATGTGCGCACTCCCGTGCCCAGCACCCCGAGGAGCAGAGCTCCCCCCACGGGCACTGCAGTGCCTACGAGGATCAGGTGTCAGATGAGTGAGCCTGGGGCGGGCAAGACAGGAAGCAAGCACCACTCCCTCACGCTCTGCAGGTGATCTCTGTGTCATCTTGAATAAATAAAGTCAGCATTAAAGATGTTTGACCAGAGGGTAAAAGGTAAGGCCTCCCCAAATCTCCTCGCATTCCTTTAGTTGGAGTCCTGTTAGAACACATGGTGACAAGAGACGCTGGCTTTACATGCGCACGTTGCCCTCAGGGCTGCAGGGGAGGCCACGGTGCTGCCTCTGCCCCACCTCCTGCCTTCGTCCCGCAGACCTCACAGGGGCCGCTGACTCGTTTCTCTGACTTTCTCTCCTTGGTTGTGCTGCTCTTCCAGCTTTTAAGTGCTCATAAGAACCTCACCAGAAAATCTTTAACAATGAATGCAAATCAAATGAAATCAACAACAGAAACACAATGCCTTCATCATTACTTTACATTTTAGGATGAAATTCTTGAAGACGACTCCCTGACCTGAAGGGATGGATGGAGGAGGAAAGAAAAGAAGACAAGCATCTTTGGCCCATAATAAATGAGAGGTAACCAGATGGTGGCTAGTTTTCATTGCACCTCTCTGCCAGCCTCAATTTCACATGCCCCTCCCAACTCAGCTCATCGGAACTCCACTGAAGGAGACGGCTTTGCAAATTTATTGGTAGCCAAAGAAATCGCTTGAGAAATAGTCTCCCAAACCCAGCGAGAACACTGAAAGCTGACAAGTGCCAGAATCAGAATACTAAAACACACAGATTCAAGCTCCAACACCCTCCCTGGTGGGTGTACTTACAGTGGGGGTGTGGCCGTGCAATTTGTCAGCATCCAACATATAAAAATGAAAGGGACACCAGTTTTCAACATCACAGTCCCTCTGAAACAACTGGTAGTCAATTAGCGTTTGTCGGCAGCAAAAGTCGATTTTCTCCCCTGCACGTGGAGGTGAACACACAGAAGAGACTGATGATCCCCGCTGCGAGTGTAGCTAAGTGTGTCTAAGCAAACTGGCTCCATCAGCCTTCTGATGAACAGGGGAGTGTGTGAGACGAGGGGCTCTGCAGACTGATGGCGAGGCAAAGAGGGCACTTCCTTATATTGGGGAGAAAAACACGGAAGCAGCACTCGCTGGAAATAAATTCTAATTAAAATTTCAGTTGCGCTTCCTGCAGCGTAACCCACGCCAATAGATGAGGCTCCCTCCGTGCTGTCCAGTCATGTGAGCCAGGCTCATTACTGTACCAGTGTGTATGGTTTAGCAAGTGAATCATGTCTGTTTTCTGGAAATTACATGAGGGTGGAAAACCTTCCAAACATGTTCATTTATTTGCTGTGGAATTTGTTTAATCCTCTTGAGAGCATTTACAATGACAACCTTCTTAAATAACCATCTTTGCCCGAGAGGCCTTCCCAGGCACATGCGCCGAAATCTAGGACAACCCAGAAGCAAAATCAAAACCGTTAATAAATAATAATATGTCATAACACTAACCACCAAAATTATAGATATTTAAAAAAAAGCAAGGGCTTTATGCTGTCCAGGGTTTGATACATTTATTTAACGTGTCAATTGTTACAAGAATAAACTTTTCTAAATGTAAAACCTCCTCAGAAAGCTTAAACTACTATTCAAGAAAAATATCACAGATAATTTCTGAAAAGTATTTAAAGGAAAATCATTTTTAACTGAATCATATTCTAGGCACACAGAATAAATTCTCTTTAGAGAACTCCTAATTTTTTTTTTAATAAATGACCTATAAAAATACAACCAGCATTAATCAGTAAATCTTCATTCCTTATTTTTAAAATTTTTAGGGCATGCTATTTTTTTAAATCAAATGAGGAGGTATTTGCAAGCCAATGGACAACGGAATTACCTAAGAAGACAGTATAAAGCAGCAAGAGCAACTAGCACTTTTACAAGCATTCTGCCTGAGAGTCACTCGTACCATCTCATTTTGACCTAGCCACTTGGAAGTGAGCTCCATCAGCCCATTTAACACATGAAGAAACTGAGGCTGTAGGTGGTCATGTTTCCAGTACTTAGGGGAGCCAGTATCCAAACCCGGATCACTGTCTATAGAGCCTGTGCCTTTACCAGATCACACTTACATTTCTCACACTTCAAATGCACTCAGTCCCCGAGGTAACACACCTTCCTTGCGTTTCTAAGAGTTTTAAGAAGTACTGAAATACAAAGACTTATCAGGCATTTGTGTGGGCTAATTTTTTATTTTCTGATTTTCCTGAATCAGTTCAGGCTGAATTCATACTACTTATGAGGAGAAGTCCTGAGGCAGAGGAGAGAGGGGAAGATAATCCAGACATAAACAATTTCAAGAGATCCACTTCATCAAGGAAGCAAAGTATTAAATAAACCACTTCAACAACAGGCTTGTCAATAAACCTTGGTGTCTCTGTCTCAGCCTGGAGGGTAAGCCATCCAGCCCATCTGCCTTCCAGCCACATACCCTGGACGATCTTGGTTCCCTCACCTGTGACACTTGTGTTCTCCAGGGAATCTTTGTAGAGATTAAACGATAAAACTATATGCATAGGGGATACTTATTTGTTAGGCAGTAGGCACTAAACAAATAATAAAATTATTTTATTTCATGAAAATGGGAGGTAGGTCTCCCAATTAAACATTCCTGACAGAATCCCAACAAACACTTTAATTTATCTGCCAGAAATTGTAAAATAACATTTCTTTTTAAAGGCTGTATCCATTCTCCCTACTTTTTACCAATCCTGGCTGTTATCCTGAAAATCTATTCCCAGAACTTGGCATCCATCTCCCATATTTAAATCCTTTAAGTTTGAAATTATGATGAAGCTTGGGCACATAAAGATTCACACCATAATTCACAGAATAAACAAAGACCACAGGAACAGGGCCACTTCCAGACCCCCTGTGCTCAGGACAGGCTCCAAACTTCATAAAATCAGATGCATGCTGTTTGAAGAGAAAGAAAATTGAATGTGATCAAGGAGGCTGACATAGAGCACTGGCTGGCTCAAGAGACGACTCCTTCAACCCCTCGTCTGACTTAAGTCATCTAACAGTTATCAGGTGATCTCTAACTAAAAGTAAAACAGGGGTAGTTTTGAAAAGTAAATTTTTTCCTACAATATATACATATTGTCAACTAAAAATTGGCACTTGCCATCTGCCTCTGATTTGATTAAGTCATGAGCCACTGCAGCTGCTGACCTTCAACACCCTCTGAAATTAGATCTGTGTGGAGATCAGGAATGGGGCGCTCTGTGCTCTGGGAAAATGGGCAGAAAAACTTCAGATAGACATTTTCAGGAAACTTCAAGAGCCCAAGTTCTTGCATTTCCTCCTATCTAGAAAAGCACTAAAATCATTAACAGAGACACCTGTTCCTCGACTAGCAGCAGCCTCTGACTTAATGTATAGTTGACGGCACGTCCCACTTCAATGAAATCTCATATTATGCTGAGCTCCCCCTCATCTTCAGAGCAGTTCCTCCGAGCTCTCTGAGATGCTGTCACCTGGGTTCTGGTCCTCATTTTGCCCCAGATAAAACTTAATCCAGAACTCTCACATTGTGTGGTTTATTGACAGTACCACAAAAATTAAGCTCATAGTAAACATTCAGTATCAAACATTTCTTGACTTAAATTACTTTTTAAAGTAAATAATTATTCCATTTCTTAAATATAGCATCTTTAAATATAAATTAACAGATATTTGTGAACCTTCGAAAAATATATTCTGGAAAAATTTTTAGCTAATTAATAAAAAAGCTATTGTGTGGAGTTTTAGAAATTCAGAAGTGGAAAAGAATAGTATTGTAACTCAAGTTCTTGTTTTAATTGCAGAGATCCTGAGGCCTCAAAAGACATATAAAGTTTCCTGATTTTATACACTGTCCTTTAACAGAAAGCCTAGAACTAAGACCCTGGTCTTTGAGAAACCAAGGCTTGCTCGGCTGGTGCAGGGCTGAACTTTATGAAAATGGGTCATGAGAAAGAACCAGAATGCTGGGGCCTGGGCAAGGCAGCGGAAGGAAGGAGGGTCTCACCTGGTCGAGGGTGAGAAATAGGCTCCCGCAGTGCTGGTGTGATGGGCATCCCTCAAGGGCCTGAAAACTACTATTTAGCACACCTGCCACCGAAATGCACACATGCTGTTTAACTAGAAGGCTGACCAGGAGGCTTTCTCAGTTACACAAGAAGCTATTTTCATGTTAACTCTACAACTACAGGAAGAGAAAGAATAGAAAGCTGATATTAATTACTAATAATTTACACCAAGTACCAAGGAATTTCCAGGAGAAATATAAAGAATTGTTGGAAGTTTCATTATGTGAACTTACTGCCAATTCAGTTGTCTTAAAAATTGTTCTATAAAATATATTGTCTTTTGCTGTTCCATATCACATTTGAAAGAATAATGTTTCTTAAGGGTGTTTCTGGAATTTTCTTCTATTTCCTAACACCAAATCTCAGAGCTTTAAAGAAATGGAGGGTTGGAATTTCGTCCACTCTTTTCTAGGCAAATTATTATTCCTGCAAAGAACAAGGGGGTAATCACACAGAAAAGCATTTGAGCATCAGGCTGCTTACATTTCCTCCGGAAGTCTTGGAAAATAACGTGGAAATGAACAGCAGGACAGAAACCTGGCGGGAGGGTCACTGGCTAGAAGGTGAGAACAAATGTGTTCTCCAACGTGCTCTGGTCGCCACTAGTTTAAATGAACCGAGCAATTGTTCCAGCATACACGCACCTCTACGTGAAAATCTCAACCGTTACCAACTGCTCAGTGCAGCCCGAAGCAATGGACGGACTGCAGAGGCCCCCGGCGGCTCATCGTGGTGTCTTACACCATGTGCAGGATGATCGGTTCCTTCCCGCCCACTCCCTCCACTCCTCTCAAGGGAGATGGCTGGTCGTGAATTGATCTTACCTCATAGAAAGCTGTCTCTCAGCCCTCTGTCTAAAGCAAAATAAAAGCAGGAAAGCTACAAGGGACTTTACAGAACCATCCCAAAAGGGAACTGAAGCACATTTCTTCCCTCCTTTCTACTCCTGGAATGTGGACCTGATGGTTGACCCTCAGGCAGCCACTTTGAGCCATCAGGTTGATGGGCTGAAGATAACAGGCATCTTGTTCTCTGACCCAGGGGCCATCATGCAAACCAGCCCTGGGCTACCGATTGCTTGACTTCTTTATGTAAGAGGGAAATACAATTTTAGCATGTTTAAGCCACTGCTGTTATCTGGGGAACTAGGTGTTGTACATTGCCATGGTAAGACCTAATAATAAAGTTCAATATTCACCAAAAACTATTTACCAAATAGTTAATAAATTATAAAGAGATCTTGATTTTTGTTTTAATGCTATGAAATGTAAATCAAGTTTCAGCATATGCCAATAAAACAAGACACTGCGGAGATGAAGCAAAACAGAGTTTGTAGAACAGAGACCCAAAGCATCCTCCTCTCCAAGGCACAGGAGTACAGCCGTGACTATACATGCCAAGGCTGGAGTCACATGGGCTCCCTGTTATCCATGTCTTGGGTTGTGTTCTGTTTCCAGCCTTGGGAAAAATGGATAAGACTGCTGGTCAAATCATTTCAGGAGCAGCTTCCATCGTGTAGAACCCATGTCTCTTCCTTTCCTCTGCCTCCTGGAATTTTCTGACACAATTAATCAGTCCAGCCTTCTAAATTGAGCAAATGGAGCTCAATCAATCTGCTTTTAGACAGAGCTAAAAATAGACATTAAAAAGCATAACTAGGAAATCTTACCTTCCAGAGGTCATTGCACAGATGAAATAGGAGAATATCTGTGAATCACTCTGTAAACACTAAGTACAATACAAACAATATTAGTACTGATTCTATGTTACACTCATCAATAAAGGAACACAGAACCCTTTCTTACCAGAAGGAAAAGTGCTTTGTAATTTTCTGTCACTTTAATTTTTCAAAAGTTTCTATAAAATTGATGTCCTTAAAAAAATCAGAATTTGGGACTAATTTTAATTCCTTCATCTCCCCTGGTTTAACACATATCAAGAATGTTACCATTTCTAGATTTTTATTTAGGAAAGCCTTTGGTATTCATGAGGCACAGAGCACGGCAAATTGTCAGTATCACTCAAGATAGGAAAAGCATTTTTGATACCCGAACTTGAAGACATGAAGAAGATGCCTGACATGTCCCACTGACCTTTCAAGCTATTCTTTTTCAAACACTTGCTTCTTCTTGGTCCAGAACAGACACGCATTTGTTGATGTGAGTCTCTTTAAGTGAAAATGTCAACCCATCATTACCACTTTAGAGACTGAAATCTTACCCTCCTCATCCATATGGACATAGCATTCTTACTGATTCCTGACATGAAAAATGACCATCGATGACATCTCAGGAAGCTCCAACGCAGAGGTTCTCTGCTGCAGTGAGGAGGAAAGAGCCGTGTGCTTCAAGACTCACTTCCTGTCTGTAGCTCACTTGGCAACACGCTACAACTTGTCTTAGCTAAAGCTTAAAAGTGGAGAATACAGACAACATCCATGGCAAAGGGCAATCGGAGGCTAATTCCTTGGCCCCAATTCATCGCTTCTCAAGAGCCTTGGGCAATACCTTGAGAAAGGCAGCAACATTGTACCCAATTCATCAAAACCTGCACCTCCTACTAGTTGACAGTAAAGCAAGTGTCATCTGGCTCAACAGATCTCCCTGTGTCTCTACAGTGTATGGCTACATTTTCTTTATTTTCTCGGTTGGGGGACATTCCATTTCTGAAAATCCCCCTCCCTGCAGTAGAAGTTCTTAGTTTCCCAATCACAATGCAGGATTGAAGGGGGGATAAAAGATCTGACAAAACATAGATCACTATTTATTCCTTGATATATTTTTGGCACATGGACTAAAATTCTTTGGGTCAGTTGGACATCAAGATCATATCTAATTTACACAATTGTCAACTGTCATTTTACAACCAGCTCCTGAAACAGTCACGTGGTCACTAGTTTTTTTTTTTTTCCTTTTCTTACCTTGACCCATGGATTTGATGATTTCTAAACAGACACAATAGATTTTTGAAAAGAAATCTGGTTCACCTTTTGCTTTTAAACCTAATTTGTGTACCTGACCCTGACTTCACTCTAACATTCACAAAAAGCTATCCAAAGACACCACCTTTTGACATCATATCTAGATGTCTTGAATACACTGCTGAGCTGAATCTTCCAGATAATTAAAATATATATGCACATTATGCTGTGGTCCTCTTCAATTTGTGGTGTTTTCAGTAATCATTTCCTCTTTGAATACTTTATTACACATTTAGCATTTCTTTATCCAATTCAGTTACATTAGTATATAAGATTTCAAAAGAACTCGTTTCTCAAAATGATGATATTTAACATCTATGGCCTTTACTTAATCAAGTAAATCTATAAGGCTGTCAAGGGCAGCAGTGAACTTTGTGTGTGGTGATTGCTGCTTCAGAGTCTCCGGTGCCGCCACAAGATCTTGCAGGTGTTTACGCATCCTTGTGAATGTCAACACATCAATCTATTAGGAGCTGAAATTAAACTACATGGATGCTAATTTTTCTTTTTAAAAACAATAAACTCAATTTCCCTTACTCATTCTTTATTGTTTCTTATACTGAGTCTCACCACTTTTCCTAATATATATGTATGGTGGGGAGGGGGGCACAGCCCTGAATGCCTGCAGACAGCACCAACTCTATAAGATTAACCAGAGGTGGCCGTGGATGTTGTGTGACTTCAGCCACTGAGCACGAGCACCTGCTGTCCCTCCAACTGTTCTGCCTCCATTGCTGACAGCCCTGAAGGTCACTGCCTCTTGTAAAATTCTACAACATTACAGTTCATAAATTTTTAAAAGGTATCAATTTGTGAAAGTCGTCTGTGTAAAATGGGGGGTACTTGCCTTTGCTCATTTCAGGCTAAACTAAGTCCAGAAGGACACACACACACACACACACACTCAGTTCTGGGTGCCGCCAAAGAAAATTATAAAAGGCTTCGGGAAAGTGGTGGCACTCAAACCTTTGGAATTTTGAGCTCTATGAAAGTATCACTTATTCAGAAATTAAGCATTATAATTCTAGGCCAAGAGAATCAGAATCCCCCACAAGTTACTTACCAGAATTTTTTTAAAGAAACTATCTTCCCTAAAATCCAATGATAAATCAAATATCCATGGAAAGAATATAGATCAGTAATATCAAGCAACAATTTCTACACTAATGCTGATTAGCCATCAGCCCAAACCAAAGGACATAGAAATAAGACACCTAGAGATAAAGAGATGGAAGAGAGGTATTAAAAAGCAAGAATATAAAACAAGTAATGGCCCTATGGAAACCTGCTCATTTTTTTTGAAATAATTACTTGGTTAAAGGAACTCAATTTTGAGAATTTGAAATGCACCAAGGGGAAATCTAGCAGGGAAAAGAAGCAGAAGCAGGTCTCAGTTTTCTCCGAGGATGATCCTAAATGAAAAAAAAATTCTTGGCTTCCACAATACACAACCTGCATTGATGTCTAAGCAGAAGAGTGAGGAGGAGAGAAAACCGAAAGTGTGTGGAAGCCATCCTTCACCAACACTGCTGGAAGCACAGAACTGTGGTGTTGGGGCACTGCCCGACAGATATATATAACAGCAGGAATAAGCTCTAACTAGGTTTCTGAGCGAAAAATGCTTTTAGCTTTAAATCTACTCAAGTAAACATGCAGAGAAATCATGGTAAGTGCTTGAGATGAAGCCTTGCTGTTTAGGTAAGATAAAGGAATGCTTCTACACTTGTTCCATTTTGGAAACATTTGTGAGTAGAAGCCAACCTTCACCTAGGTTTTTGAGAACCCAGAGTTTCTGGCCTCGGGGAATTACGGTACTTACATATATAAGGGGAGGCACAATCTCCAGGAGGCTTTTCCATTCCAAAGAGCTTTCACTTGAAACCGGCTTTCAGAATCATGCTGAGAAATCAGAGTTAGTGTTTCTATATGTCACTCCATCTTTTATGCTGTATGAAAGAACTCCACACCACATGCTCAATTTTTAGATATGTATGAGTTTGGAAGCCATCCTTCAACTAGCTAATTGGGAACCCACAGTTTCTGGGATAGGGAAACTACGCTACATACATATCTATTGGGATGCACTAGTACCAAAAAGGTTTTACACTGCAAACCGCGTTTACTTGCAACCGGCTCTGAAAAACATACTGAGAAATCAGTGTAAGTGTTTCAGTATGTCACTTAACCTTCAATGCTGGATGAAAGAACGCCTCTCCACATGATAACTGCTGACATTTGAATGTGTGTTGGAGCTGTCCTTCACCTATCTTGTTGGAAACCCAAAGTTTCTGGTCTAGGGGAACTACGCTACTTACATACCTAACCGGAGGCACTCGCTCCAACGCGGTTTTCCTAAGCAAACCACTTTTACTTTGAAACCAGCGTTAGTAAACACGCTGAGAAATCAGAGAATCTGTTTCTACATGTCACTCTGCCTTTTATGATGGATGAAAGAACGCCACTCCACATGCTCTATTTTCAAATCTGTATATGTACGGAAGCCGTCTTTCACCTAACTTTTTGGGAACCATAGTTTCAGGACTAGGGGAACTACGCTGCTTTCTTATATTTGGGGACGTCCTAGCACCAACTCGCATTTCCACTGCAAAACGTTTTTACTTGAAACGGATTTCAGAAACATGCTAAGAAATCAGAGTGAGTGTTTCAGTATGTCACTTAACCTTCAATGGTGGAAGAAGGAACGCCTCCCAACATGCTCACTTCTGACATCTAAATGTGAGTTGAAGCCATTCTTCACATTCTTCGAGAACAAGGGTTTCTGGTCTAGGGGAACTACGCTGCTTCCATATCTAAGCAGAGGCTCTCGCTCCAAAGCGGTTTTCCACAGCAAAGCACTCTTCCTTAGAAACTGGCATTAGGAAACATGCTGAGAATTCAGAATAAGTATTTCTGTATGTCACTTAACCTTCAATGCTGGATGAAAGTACGCCTCTCCACAAGATCACTTCTGACATTTGAATTTGTGTTGGAGACGTCCTTCTCCTAACATGTTGGAAAACCAGAGTTTCTGGAATACGGGAACTACCCAATTTACATATCAAAGCAGAGGAACACGATTCAAAACAGTTTACCAAAGCAAAGTAATTTTTTTGAAACCAGCATTTCACAGTATACATAAAAGTCAGAGTGAGATGTACAAACACGTTCTCTGATTTCTCAGTATGTTTCTTAAACCCGGTTTCAAGTAAAAGCGGTTTGCAGTGAAAAGCTGAGTTCGTGCTAGTACATCCCCATATATATGAAAGCAGCGAAGTTTACATTGGAGTGAAAGTCTGGGTTTCCAACAAGCTAGGTGATATGCGGCTTCCACACTCCTACATTCCTGAAAATTGAGCATGTGGAGAGGCGTTCCTTCAGCATAAAAGGCAGAGGGACTTCTAGACACACATTCTCTGATTTCTGACCGTGTTTCTTACGCCGGTTTCAATGTAAAAGTGGTTTGATCTGGAAAACGAAGTTGGAGCGAGAGCCCCCCCTTACATATGTAAGTTGCATAGTTCCTCTATACAAGAAACTCTGGGGTTCCAACAAGTTAGGTGAAGGACGGCTTGAAGAGAAATTCAGATGTCAAAAGTGAGCTTGTGGAGAGGCTTCTTTCATCCAGCCTTGAAGGTTAAGTTACATACAGAAACAAGTACTCTGATTTCTCAGCATGTTTCTCAAAGCCGTTTTCAAGTAAAAGCGGTTTGCAGTGAAAAAAATCGAGTTCGTGCTAGTACATCCCCATATATTGGAAAGCAGCGTAGTTTACCTTGGACTGAAACACTGAGTTTCCAAAAAGCTAGGTGAAGAACGGCTTTCACACTCATACAGATCTGATAATTGATTATGTTGAGACGCGTTCCTTCATGCAGCATAAAAAGCAGAGGTATTCGAGACACAAATTCTCTGATTTCTAAACATGTTTCCTAACGCCTTTTTCAATGTAAATCCAGTTTGCTGTGGAAAACCACTTAGGAGCGAGTGCCTCCCCTTAGATATGTAAGTAGCGTAGTTCCCCTATACCAGAAACTCTGGGTTTCCAACAAGTTAGCTGAAGGACGGCTCCAACACAAACTCAGATGTCAGAAGTGAGCTTGTGTGGAGGCGTTCTTTCATCCAGCATGGAAGGTTATGTGACAGAAATAATTACTCTGATTTCTCAGCATGTTCCTCAAAGTCGGTTTGAAATAAAAGTGGTTTACTGTGAAAAACCTTGTTGGTGCCAGTAGGTCCCCATATATATTAAAGCAGCGTAGTTTACCTTGGACTGAAACTCTGGGTTTCCAACAAGCTAGGTGAAGTACGGCTTCCATACTCATACAGCTCTGAAAATGGAGCATGTGGAGAGACGTTCTTTCATGCAGCATAAAATGCAGAGGTATTCTTCACACACACTGTTATCTCAGCAGGTTTCCTACCTCCGTTTTCAATGTAAAACCGGTTTGCTGTGGAAAACCAAGTTGGAGCAAGTGCCTCCCCTTAGATATGTAAGCAGCTTAATTCCTCTATACCACAAACTCTGCGTTTCCAACAAGTTAGTTGAAGAATGGCTCCAAGACACATTCAGATATCCGAAGTGAGCTTGTGGAGTGGCGTTCCTTCATCCAGCATTGAAGGTTAAGGGACATACAGAAAGAAATACTCTGATTTCTATGCATGTTTCTCATAGCCGGTTTCAAGTAAAGGCGGTTTGCACTGTAAAATCGAGTTCGTACTAGTACGTCCCGATATATATGGAAGGAGCGTAGTTTACCTTGGACTGGAACTCTGGGTTTCCAACAAGCTGGGTGAAATACGGCTTCCACACTCATACAGTTATGAAAATTGAGCATGTTGAGAGGAGTTCCTTCATGCAGCATAAAATGCAGAGGTATTATAGACACACATTCTCTAAAATTTCAGCAAGTTTCCTAATGCCGTTTTCAATGTAAAAGCGATTTAGTGTGGAAAACCACGTTGGAGCGAGTGCCTCCCCTTAGATATGTAAGTAGCGTAGTTCCCCTATACCAGAAACTGGTTTTCCAACAAGATAGTTGAAGGACGTCTCCAAAACAAATTCAGATGTCAGAAGTAAGCCTGTGGAGAGGCATTTTTTCATCCAGCATTGAAGGTTAAATGGTATACAGAAACACATTTTCTGACTTGTCAGCATGTTTCTCAAAGCCGGTTTCAAATAAAAGCTGTTTGCAGTGTAAAACCGAGTCCGTGCTAGAAAGTACCCATATATATGAAAGAAGCGTAGTTTCCACTGGACTGAAACTCTGGGTTTCCCACAAGGTAGGTGAAGTATGGCTTCAACACTCATTCAGTTCTGAATATTGAGAATGTGGAGAGACATTCGTTTGTCTATAATAAAGGGAATGGTTTGCAGTAGAAACACCTACACTGGATTCTCAGTAAGCTTCCTAGTGCTGGTTTGAATTTCATGCAGTTTTCATTGTAAATCCCATTTGGAACTAGTACCTTCGCATTTACACAAATGTAGTGAATTTACCCACTCATAAGAAACTGTGTGTTCCCAACAAGCTAGCTGATTGAAGACTTTCACACAACTTAACTCTCAGAATTGTGCAAGTGGAGAGACGTTCATTCATCTAGCATGAAGGGAATGGGTTGCAGTAGAAACCCTTGCTCTGGTTTCTCAGTATGTTTTCCTAGTGCCGGTTGGAGATTCATGCAGTTCTCACTGAAAAACCGAGTTGGAGCTTGTACCTCCCAAAATATATTTATTTAGCTTAGTTTTCCACACAAAAGAAACTGTGTGTTCCCAACAAGCTACGTGATTGACGGCATTCATACTCATTTAAGTGTCAGAATTGAAAATGTGAAGAGACGTTCGATAATCTAGCATAAAGGGAATGGGTGTGTAGAAACACGTACTCGGGTTTCTCAGTATGTTTTCTACTGCCAGTTTGAAGTTCATGCAGTTTTCACGGTAAAACCGAGTTTGAGCTACTACATCCATATACATATATAAGTAGTGTAGTCCCAAAATAAAAGAAACTGTGTGTTCCCAACAAGCTACGTGATTGACGGCTTTCATACTCATTTAAAATTCAGAATTGAAAATGTGAAGAGACGTTCGATAATCTAGCATAAAGGGAATGGGTTTGTAGAAACACGTACTCGGGTTTGTAGAAACACGTACTCGGGTTTCTCAGTATGTTTTCTACTGCCGGTTTGATGTTCATGATGTTTTCACGATAAAACCGAGTTTGAGCTAGTACATCCATATACATATATAAGAAGTGTAGTCCCCACATAAAAAAAACTGTGTGTTCCCAACAAGCAAGGAGATTGATGGCTTCACAATTAAATCTCATAAATGAGCATGTGGAGAGAAGTTCGTTCATCTAGCTTAAATGGAATGGTTTCTACTAGAAAGACTTCTACTGGGTTTTCAGTATGTTTTCCTCATGCCAGATTGAAGTTCATGAAGTTTTCACTGTAACACCGAATTGGAGATAGTACTTCCCATTATATATGTAAGCAGTGAATTTCCCGGCTTTAACGAAACTGTGTGATCCCAACAAGCTAGGTGATTGAAGGTTTCCCACACACTTAACTCTCAGAATTGAGCAAGTGGAGAGACATTCGTTCATCTACACAAAGGTAAAGGGTTGAAATAGAAACACTTACCCTGGACACACAGTATGTTTCCTAGTGCCGCTTGGAAATTATTGCAGTTTTCACTGTAAAACGGAGTTGGAGCTATACCTCCACACATGTATTCATGTAGTGTAGTTACCCACTGAAAACAAAATGTGTTTCAAACAAGTAAGGTTTAGGATGGCTTGCAAAGTCATTTATCTCTCAGAATAGAGCATGTGGTGAGACGATGTTTCATCTAGCAAAAATGGAACTGATTGAGGTAGAAAAAATTTCACTGGTTTCTCAGAATCTTTGCCTAGTGCCCTTTAGAAATTCATGAAGTTTACTCTGTAAAGTCGAGTTGGAGCTAGTAATTCCACATATATATGTAAGCAGTGTAGTTACCCACTGAAAAGAATATGTGTTCCAAACAAGATAGAAGATAGAAGAATTCCCACACACTTAACACTCAGGATTAAACATATAGAAAGACGTTCGTTCATTTAGCTTAAAGGGAGTGGTTTCTAGTAAAAGAAATATTCTGGTTTCTCAGTCTGTCTCCTAGGGCCTGTTTGAAGTTCATGCGGTTTTCAATGTAAAATCGATTTCGGGCTAGTACCTCCCCATATATATGTATCGAGTATAGTTTGCAACTGAAAACAATCTTTGTGTTTCCAACAAGCTAGGGGAAGGACTGCTTTCATACACCATTATCTGAGAAGTGAGCATGTGGAGAGAAGTTTTTCATCTAGAAAAAAGGGGACGAATTGCAGGAGAAACACCTACTCTGGTTTCTCAGACTATTCCTAGTGCCGGATTGAAGTTCCTGCAGATTTCACTGTAAATCCGAGTTTGAGCTATTAAATACCCTTATAGAGGTATGTAGTGTAGTTTCCAACTGAAAAGAACCTTTGTGTTACCGACAAGCTAGGTGAAGAACGGCTTTCACACACACTTATCTCTCAGATCTGAGCATGTGGAGAGACGTTCGTTCATTTAGCGCACAGGGAACGTTTACAAGAAAATCACTTACTCAGTTTTCGCACTCTGTTTCCTTGTGTCTGCTTGAAGTGTCTGCAGTTTTCAATCTAAAACCGAGTTGAAGATAGTACCTCCCTATATATACGTATGTACTGTAGTTTCAAACTGAACAGATTATTTGTGGTCCCAACAAACATTGTGAAGTTCGGTTTTCACACACAATTATCTCTCAGAACTGAGCTTGTGGAGAGACGGTCGTTCAACTAGCACAAAGGGAACGGCCGCAGGGAAAACACTTAATCTGGGTTCTCAGTCTGTTCCCTAGTGCCGGTTTGAAGTTCCTGCAGTTTTCACTTTAAAACCGTAATGGAGCTATTATCTCCCCAAATATATGTAAGAAGTGCAGTATCCAAATGTAAAGAAACTTTATGTTCCTATCAAGCTAGGTGAAGGAAGGTTTTTACACATACTTATCTCTCCGAAAAAAGCACGTGGAGAGACGTTCGTTCATTTAGCACAAAGGGAACGGGTTGCAGGGAAATCACTTACTCTGTTTTCTCATAGTGTTTCCTAGTGCCTGTTTGAAATGGCTGCAGTTTTCCCTGTAAAACCGAGTTGGAGCTTGAACCCACCAATATATATGTATAAAGAGTAGATTCCAACTGAAAAGATATTTGCGTTCCCAACATGCAATCTGAAGGACGGCTTTCACACACACTAATCTCTCATAACAGAGCATGTGGAGAGACATTCGTTCATCTAGCACAAGGGGAAGTTTTTGCAGGATAAACAATTACTCTCGTTTCTCAGTCTGTTTCCTAGTGCAGGTTTCAATATCCTGCTCTTTTCCCTGTCTAACTGCGTTGGAACTTGTGTCTCCCTGTATATATTTATGTTTGGTAGTTTCCAAAGGGAAAGAAATTTGTGTTCCCGAAAGTTTGTTGAAGGACTGATTCCACACACAATTATCTCTCAGAAATGAGCATGTGGATCTACTTTCGTTCATCTAGAACAAAGGGAACGGGTTGCTGGGAAACAATTACAGTGATTTCTCAGTCTGTTTCCTTGTGTCTGTTTGAAGTGCCTGCAGTTTTCACTGTAAAATCGAGTTGGAGCTAGTACCTCTTCATATATATGTTTGTAGTGTAGATTCCAACTGAAAAGAAACTTTGTGTTCCCATCAAGCTAGCTGCAGGACGGCATTCACACACACTTAATACTCCAAAATGAGCATGTGGATAGACGTTCGTTCATCTAGCAAAAAGGGAACGGTTTTCAGGGGAAACATTTACTCTGTTCTATCACTCTGTTTCCTAGGGCTTGTTTAAAGTTCATGCAGTTTTCCCTCTATAACAGAGTTGGAGCTAGTACCACCCCATATATATGTATGAAGTGTAGTTTCCAAATGAAAACAAACTTTGCTTTCACAAAAAGTTTGCTGAAGGACGGATTCACACACAGATAGCCCTCAGAACTGAGTAAGTGGAGAGAAGTTCGTTCAACTTGCACAAAGAAAACGGGTTGCAGGAGAAACACTTACTCTGTTTTCTCAGTCTGTTTGCTAGTGCCGATTTGAAGCTCCTGCAGTTGTCACAGTAATGAATACTTGGAACTAGTACATCTACATATACATGTATGTAGTGTAGTTTCTAAAGGAAATGAATCTTTGCGTTCCCAACAAGCTTGGTGAAGTCGGCTTCCACAAAAAATTATCTCTCAGAACTGAGCATGTGGATAGACGTTCGTTCATCCAGCACAAAGGGAACGGGTTGCAGGGAAAATACTTTCTCTTGTTTCTTAGTCTTTTTCCTTGTGCCTGTGTGAAGTTTATGAAGTTTTCAAACTTAAAACGTGTTGGAACTTCTACCTCCCCATATATATGTAGATAATGTTTTTCATCTGAAAAAAATTTGTGTTCTCAACAAGATATATGAAAGAAGGCTTTCTAAGAAACATCTCTCAGAACACAGCATGTTGACAGACGTTCGTTCATCTAGCACAAAGGAAACGGTTTGCAGTGGAAACTTTTTACTGCTTTCTCAGTTTGTTTCCTAGTGCCCGTTTGATGTTCCAGCAGTTTTCACTGTAAAATTTTATTGGAGCTAGTACCTCAATATATATATCCATATAGTGTACTTTCTAACTGATAAAAAATTTTATGTTCCCAGCAAGCTAGTTGAAGACGGCTTTCACAAAAAATTTTCTCTCAACTGAGCATGTGGAGAGACGTTCCTTCATGTAGTCCAAAGGGAACTGGTTGTAGGAGAAACATTTACTTTGTTTCTCAGTCTGTTTCCTAGTTCCGGTTAGAAATTCCTGCAGTTTTCAATGAAAAAATGAGTGGGAGTTTGTACCTCCCTTTATACATTTATGCAGTGTAATTTGAACTAAAAATAAACCTTGTGTTCCCAAACAGCTAGGTGAAGGGTGGCTTTCCCACACACGTAGCTCTCAGAACTCAGCAAGTGGAGGAATTTCGTTCATCAAGCTCTAAGGGAAAGTGTAATAGTACAAACATTTACACTGGATTTTCAGTCAGTTTCCCAGTTCCCGTTTCAAGTTCCTGCAATTTTCACTGAAAACAGAGTTGGAGCTAGAACATCCCCAAATATATATGTATGTAGTAAAATTTCTAACTGTAAAGAATCTTTGTCTTCCCAACAATTAAGGTAAATTACGCATTTCACACATACGTATCTCTCAGACTGGGCATTTTGAGAGATATTCGTTCCTCTAGCATGAAGGGAACGTGATAAAGGAGAAATATTTTGCTTTCAAAGTGTTTTTCTTTCTGTCGGTTTGAAGTTCCTACAGTTTTCAGTGTAAAACCGAGCTGGAACTTGTACCTCCCCATATATGTGTAAGTAGTGTAGTTTCAAAATGAAAAGAAAATTTGTGTTGCCAACAAGATATGTGAAGGGCTGCTTTCAAACGCACTTCTCTCTCTGAAAAGACCATGTGGAGAGACGTTCGTTCATCTAGCACGAAGGGAACAGTTTGCAGGAGAAACACATAGTCTGGTTTCTCATTCTGTTTCCTAGTGCCGGTTTTAAATTCCTGCCCTTTTCACTGTAAAACTGAGTTGGATTTAGTACCTAGCCATATATATGTATGAAGTGTATATACCAAATTAAAAGAAACTTTGTGTTCCCAACAAGCTAGGTGAAGGACGGCTTTCACACACACTTAACTCTCAGAAGTGAGCGTGTGGAGAGACGTTCGTTTATTTAGCACAAAAGGAACGGTTTGCAGGAGAACACTTACTCTGGTTTCTCATGCTTTTTCCTAGTACCGGTTTCATTTTCCTGCCGTTTTCACTGTAAAGACGAATTGGAGCTAGTGACTCCCCATATATATGTATGTAGTGTAGTTTCCAACTGAAAAGAATCTTGTGTTCCCAACAAGCTTGTTGAAGGACGGTTTCCACACAAAAGTATCCCTCAGTATTCAGCATGTTGAGAGTCGTTCGTTCACCTATTAGAAAGGGAACGGGTTGCAGGAAAATATTTTTCTCTGTTTTCTCAGTCTGTTTCCTAGGTTCTGTTTGAAGTCCCTGCTGTTTTCACTGAAAAACCGTATTGGCGCTTGTACCTCCCCATATATATGTATATATTGCAGTTTCCAACTTAAAAGAAACTTTGTGTACCCAGCACGCTAGGTGAAGGATGGCTTTCACACACACATATATCTCAGATCTGAGCATTTTGAGAGACGTTTGTTCATCTAGCACAAAAGTTAAGTTTTCAGGAGAAACACTATTTTTTCTCACTCTGCTTCCTAGTTCCTGTTTCAAATTCCTGCCGATTTCACTGTAAAACCAAGCGGGAGATAGTAACAACCCAGATATATGTATATAGTGTAATTTCTAAGTGAAAAGAAACTTTATGTTCCCAACAAGCTAGGTGAAGTACGGCTTTCACACACAATTATCTCTCAGAACTGAGCATGTGGAGAGACTTTCGTTCATCCAGCACAAAAGGAACGGGTTGCGGGGGAAACTCTTATACTGGTTTCTCAGTCTGTTTCCTACTGCCGGTTTGATGTTCCTGCAATTTTCACTGTAAACCCGTGTTGGAGCTAATACCACAACATATATATGTATATTATGTAGTTTCTTCCTGAAATAAACTTTATTTTCCCAACAAGATAGTTGAAGGACGGCTTTCACACACAATTATCTCTCAGAACTGAGCATGTGGAGAGACGTTCGTTCATCTAGCGCAAAAGGAATTTGTTGCTGTAGAACACTAACTCTGGTTTCTCAGTCTTTTTCGTAGTGCCGTTTTCAAATTCATGCCGTTTTCACTGTAAAATCGACTAGGAGTTAGTATCTCCCCATAAATATGTATGTCGTGTTGTTTCCAACTGATAAGAAACTTTGTGTTCCCAACAAGCTAGGTGAAGCATAGCTTTCACACACACTTATCTCTCAGAACTGAGCATGTGGAGAGACGTTCGCTCATGTAGTAGAAAGGGAACTGTTTGAAAGATAAACAATTACTCTCTTTTCTCCGTCTGTTTCCTAGTGCTGGTAAGAAATTCCTGCAGTTTTCAATGAAAAACCGAGTTGGAGTTTGTACCTCCCCGTATATATTTATGCAGTGTAGTTTCCAACTAAAAAGAAACTTTGTGTTCTCAACAAGCTAGGTGATAGTCGGCTTCCCCACACAATTATCTCTCAGAACTGAGTATGTTGAGAGACTTTCTTTCATCTAGCACAATGGGAACGGGTTGCAGGTGAAACAATTACTCTGTTTTTTCTGTCTCTTTCCTAGTGCCGGTTTGATATTCCTGTATTTTTCACTGTAAAACCTATTTGGAGCTAGTACCTCCCTATATATATCCATGCTGTGTTGTTTCTAAGTGAAAGGATACTTTGTGTTCCCAACAATCTAAGTGAAGTTCGGCTTTCACACACACTTATCTCTCAGAACTGAGCTTGTTTAGAGACTTTCGTTCATCTAGCACAGAGGGAACGGCTTGAAGGTGAGACACTTACTCTGGTTAGTCAGTCTTTTTCCTATTTCCGGTTTGAACTTTAAATTTTTCACTGTAATACCGTGTTGGAGCTAGAAACTCCCCATATATATGTATGGAGTGTAATTTCCAACATAAAAGGAGCTGTATGTTCCCTATAGTCTAGGTGAAGTTAGGCTTTCACACAAATTTATCTTTCGGAACTGAGCCTGTGGAGAGACGTTCTATAATTTAGCAGAAACGGAAGGGGTTGCCGTAGAAATACTTACTGTGGTTTCTCAGTATGTTTCCTAGTGCTGGTTTGGAATTAATTCAGTTTTCACCTTAAAACCCTGTTGGAGCTTGTACCTTCCCACATATATATATTTTCTGTTTTTTCCAACTGAAAATAACCTTTTTTTCCATCCAACTATGTGAATGTCGTCTTTCACACACATTTATCTCTGAGAACTGATCATGTGGCGAGACGTTCGTTAATCTAGCACAAAGGAAATGGGTTGCTGTAAAAACACTTACTCTGGTTTCTCAGTATTTTTCCTAGTACCGTTTTGAAGTTCATGCAATTTTCAGTGTAAAACCGAGTTGGAGCTTGTACCTCCCCATATATATGTATGTCATGTTGCTTCCAAATTAGAGAAACTTTATGTTCCCAACAAGCTAGATGATTGACGGCCACACACACACATATACCTGAGAACTGAGCATTTGGAGAGATGTTCTTTCATGTAGCACAAACGGAATTGGATGCTGTAGGATCACTTACTCTGGTTTCTCATTCTGTTTCGAAATGCCGGGTTTTAATTCATGCAGTTTTCACTGTAAACCCGAGTTCGAGGTAGTAACAATAAATATATATTTATGTAGTGTAGAATCCATCTGAAAAGAAATTTGTTTTCCTAACGAGCTAAGTGAATGTCTTCTTTCACTCACACTTATATCTCAGACCATAGCATGTGGAGAGATATTCGTTCATCTAGCTCAAATGTAGTGAGTTTCAGTAGAATCACTTACTCTGGTTTCAGTATGTTTCCTAGTGCCTGTTGAAAGTTCATGCAGTTTTTACTGTAAAACAGATTTGGAGCTAGAACCTCCCCATATATATGTATGTAGTGTAGTTTCCCACTGAAAAGAAGCTGTGTTCCCAACAAGCTACGTGATTGACTTTTTCACTCACACTTATATCTCAGAATTGATCATGTGGAAAGACATTCGTTCATCTAGCTTAAGGGAAATGGTTTGCAGTTAAAACACTTACTCTGGATTCTCAGTATGTTTCCTCTGCCGATTTTAAGTTCCTGCAGTTTTCACTTTAATTCCCAGTTGGAACTTGTTCCTCCCCATATGTATGTATGTAGTGTTGTTTCCCACTTAAATGAAACTGTGTTTTCTCAATAAGGTAGGTGACTGACGGCTTTCACACACACTTAACTCTCAGAATTGAGCATGTGGGGAGACGTTCGTTCATCTAGCATAAATGGAATTTGAAAGTGATGATCATGACCTGTGCTTGTAAAAAAAGCAGTTAAGGGAGCATTAATTTAGAGCCTTTATAGTTATGGCCATGAGACATTACAGAATTTCGTTTTCAGCAGTTGATTTCTTTTTTTTAAACTTCAGAAAACTTAAGTTTTTCCTGTAACTGGATATAGATAGTGAATATCTTAAAATCTTGAGCGACCGCTTCAAAGTAGACTAGTTATTTGCTTTTGGTCTTTAATCTAAAGGAATATCCAGAAGTCCAGTGGCAGTTCGTAAGCAAGGGCATTATCTTTGCCTTTTCATTTTTTATGTGGAATAGGTATAACTGTATACTAGGTTACTGTGTTTATCTGAAGAGCTTCTTGAATATGTATATGTAAGTTATATTTTCAAAAATTATAATATTATGAAAATCAATTAACCTTGGAGATATATTTCATATATTTTATTCTTTAATAATATAGATTTAGATAGCCCTGTTTTATGTAATACTTATGAAAATAAGTTGGCTTTATATAAATCCTTTTTCGATAAATCATTTAAAAATTGGTTTTTTTTTATCATTTGCTTCTTAAAAATAAGATATTAATTGCACAATATGTATTTTCCTTCAAGTTCATCCTTTTTTCTCTATACTATCTTGAGTTGCTTAGATAATTTTTCCCGCAGTATTATTTATTTTAAACACTCAGTATGTGCTTCTGTCTGTTGCTTTATTAGAGAGCAAGAATTCATTATTATTTTTAATAAAATATACTTTCAGGAAACTATACTGGGATTCTTTCATTCACACAGTTAAGCAATGATACCTGTTTTGTTATATCAATTGTCTAAGCCTCTCAACTTCCAAAAGATTACATGGACAAAGTTTAAAACGTCATAAATGATTGACTAACAAAGTTTATTGTGTTCCTTGATTAAAAGTACAAATATGAGTCAGTCTTAAATTCGGATGTAAACGTCTTATAAATTACATGAGTCTTCTCCAAAATTCTTTAATTTGGGCTTTAAATCCTCCAGTAAAAAACTGGTTTGAAGAAGAAGAAAGTCGAGAATAGATTCAATCCAAATTCTATGGGAATAAACAAAGCTAAATGTTTCAGTCATTTTTTTGAAGCAGAATAGGTATGTTTTGTGCACCATATGATTTTAATAGTATTCATCTGAACATACGGTTTTGACACCATGAGACCACAAGCCAGCAAACAAGATCTCAGGCAAAGCAAGAAAAACAACTGAGGGGATTTTCTGCTGCAAAATTTCCCCTAACTAAAACTGTAATTGAGAACAAATCTGACGCCATATTGGATCTGTTCCTTCAGTTTGAAGCACTGTGCCCTGTTTTCCAGGCTTAATCTTGCTGGCTTTGCACCTTTTGTAAAACAACGTTGCCTTTAGCCTAAAACCTACAGGAAAGCCTATTCTCGGGGCTCTGACCTTTAAGGATGTTAGCACTTCTGCACTTATGCAGAGATGGCAAGTTGCAAAATAGAGAATAACCTTTGTTTTGTTGGAGGCTTACAGGGACACAATAGCCTGAGCCACATGGATGGCTGCAAGAACAAAGAATCCCGGCAGCAAGAAGTTTCACAACCAACCACACCCCTTCCCCTTTTTAGTTCAAAAGGAGCCTTAATTCTGACTTGGGAAAGATGATTCTCCAGGACATTAGTCCCCCATCTTCTTGGTCTGCCAGCTTTCTGAATAAAGTTACTATTCCTTGCCCCAAAACCTTGTCTCCTGATTTATTTATTTATCACTGTTGTGCAGTGAGGAGAACAAGTTTGGCCTCAGTAACAGAACCAGCTTTGTCATTCCCTCTGATGTGAAATCTCTCTGGGTGTACAAGTGCTTGCCTGGTGGTGGTGGTGGCGGTGGTGGTGGTAGGCAAAAATATTTCACATCTCCTGATTTCAATAGGCTAAAATTTACTGCTATTTAAGTCAACTCTAGACTTTTACACAATCACCTGCAGATGTGCTTCTGGGAGCTACAAAAATTCCAACAATGAAAATAATTCTATTGTCTCCAGACAAGATAATTTTCCTCAAAATTGAGCAGCTCTGAAACACACTTCAGGAGTACAGATAGATGCAGTGTTCTTCATTTCCCATGCTGTTCTGACACAATTTTCCTCTTATATCAAAGTAAATTAAAATCAGTCTTCAATAGCAGATGCTCTGGCATGATACAACAATGTCAATTCCACTTATTTATTGAGCCAGAGCAGCTTTAGAATAAATAACTTTATACCAAACTCCTGCTTGATATCCTGTCTTCTCCATGGTGGCTAATTCCTTCTTCTTACTTCCTAAAAGTTCTCCTGTTATGGGAAGTTAGCCTTTACTGTGCACATTCAATTGGGAAGGCACAAATTAAATATGTGAGGGGATGACATACATATTTAATTCTTACTTATACATAAATACAAGCACACAGGACCTGTGTCTTGGAAGATGTCACTTTCTAATGTGGGCAAAAGGATGGTCTATAGTTCAATCAATGATCTAAAAGCAGTTTTCTAGGATATAATAAAGCAGTGCTTGAGTTATAAGACAGAACAACTCCTGGATGTGAATCAGTGGCACCAATCAGTGGGTGCACATGTGTGCATACACACGCCTATGCACACGGAGCAGCCTTGGAGACACTCCATCTGTGCTGATGGAGCAAAGCCATGCTGGGGAGATGAGGAAAAAGTGCCTAATACAATCAAACCAGGACACCTGAGTAATGGGTAATAGGAGTCAATTGAATTTTCTGGTTAGCTGAAGGCCAAACAAAAACACTTTTAGTTTCAAACGTCATTGTTAAAAAGTTTCTTAAAGCACAGAAGCCTGTTTTCCTGCTTTGCTTAGTGTCACATGGCATATTAAACATGACAGATTCTTAGTTCTCTGACTGTGGAACGGGAAAGGCCTTGCTGTCATATTTCTGAACATTAGTCTATGTTTTGCAGCACAGTGGATACTGAAAATGGGGCAATTTGAGTGAATGGGAATGGACATAACCTAGCAGTCATTGACTGTGTGTGATTTGCCAACTTTCTCCAAAAAGTAGGGGTAGCAAGCAAATCAGATAAATTGAGGGATCCTGGGGTGGGGAGTCAGGTGGGCTGACAGCTGGGTGGTCCCAGGTAGTTTGTTTTACTGTGTAAAATTGTGACTATGATCCAGACAGTAACACACTGTCAAATTCTTGTGCCTGTAGCTTTGATACCTGGCCAAGTCTGTGAGCCAATTTTATCGATGGTGCATAATGAAGATAACTAACATTCCCTGAGGACCAGGTTGTGTGACTTCCATGCATTGACTCACTGAATTCCCTAAGAACCCTTTGTGGTACATAACAGTCTTAAAATATGCAGCAGGGGATTATTCTGTTTGCAGATGATAAAATGAAACTCTGAACTGTTGAAGCCTGGCCCGAAATAATGCAGATGGGAAGACGCCGTGCTGGGAGCTCAGCTCGGGCCAGGCTACAGAACCTGAAGCTCCCAGCAAGTCCCCTCACCCAGGAACCTGGCCCACAGCCACTGCCTGGCCCTGTTCTATTTCTATGAGTGCTCATAGGAAAAAGCCAGGTACTCAGGGTCAATGAGACTTGATTAAGAAATTCAAACTGGGATAGCCTTTTGTTGGGGACTGTAACCTGGGAGTGAAACTGGCAGTGAAGTAAGGGAGGAAACATCTCTCGTTGTAAGAATATTTCTAGGGAAGAAGGTTCCCTGATGGGCTGGCATGGGAATCGCTGTGGTTGTGAGCCCCGTGTTGCACTGTGGGGTTGTGGGCAGGGAAGGAGAGAGGCTGTTCATACTGGTCATAGTCAATACAGTTTGTAAACAGCTGAGTTCTGTTCCCTCACAGCTCAGACACATGCAGGACATGAGGATGCTTAGCTAATGACCAACAGTTGTTATCAAAGGCCAAGAGTGGGGTGGGGAGGAGAGATGGGGCCACCTTCTGGAAGAACCGCTGCCCCAGGGGACCAGGAAGGTAGTGAATGATTGGGGATGCACAAAGTGTTTCTATGGCCTCATCAGGTAGTTCCTATTTTAAACTGATAGTCTGGAATATATGGTCAAATGCGGTGGAATGTCTGCTCTTATTTTAAGTTCTACAAACACTTAAACGGATAGATTTCTATCTCCATTATACAAGCACTGCTGGGTGACCTTTATAGTCAATGTGAGGATCAAAAGAGTGAGTACTTATTAATGCTATTACCATGCTTCTACTGAATTAACACTTCAGCAACAGTATAACGGCCACGCTCCTTAACAACTGCCTCTGTAAGGGTCTTGTAAGTCACAAATAATAATTATAAAGAAAATATATTAAAAATAATAACAATTACAGTTACAACAACTATGTTGTTTATAACGATGATAGTGTTAGCATCTCCCTCTCATATTAAACAGTACCCAACACTAGATTCCTTAGGAAACAACACCAATGCATTTTTGGACTTTTCTAAGTCTTCACCCAATGAAGCCTTTTTATTCACATTGGTCCACCAAAGCCAGAATTGCAGTTCCTTGCATGGTGGGCTGCCATGCTGCGATGTTCTGGGCTTTCTGGCACAATGCATCTATACTGGGTAGTCAAGGTTCCACGTACCCACTCTGATTTCCAATATATTGTTCTCCAGAGCCAACAGAGGGGCCACTGGAAAGAGGCCACATATACTGTGGTGAACCCAAACTGAATACCTGTTGAAGGAATGGACACAAAACATGAAGTGGTGGATGGATGGAAGGACAACATAAATTCTTTTACTCCTGTAAAGAGAGAGGGGAAAATGGTGAACTAAATCCCAAAGAGAAAAGAAGTTCATGGTAATAATAATGTTCAACAGTGAAAGAATCCAAACAAAAGGCAAATATAAAATCTCTGGGAAGAAGACTCATTACAACCTGTTTCTTTCACATATATACCCTTAGTAGGAATAACATACTTAAAAATCTTCAACCAACCATAATTATTTGCTCATAATAAACTTGGGAATCTTGAAGCATATTATTCACTCTCAGTGTTGAAATAATACAATCTTGGAAGATGATTTGTATTTGAGGATTAAAAAAAGAATATTGTGGATGTATCTAACAATTTAAATAGAAATAAGAAATGTACCTTTGGGAAAGCTATGCATAGAGAATGTTGGAGGAAATACACTGAATATAGGCAAGTGAGCAAGCTCCCTTGAGTCTGGGAAAGTGAGTGCAGCACATTCAGAGGGTCTATGAAGTTATTACAAGTCACAGAAAGGTATGCAATTAAAGTGTCTTCCTAAGCAAAATATTCTTCTTCAGGAATTTTTATCTTGATATTTCTATGGTCTGTGTGGTCACAGGAAGTCAAAGTTATGGTGGTGGCTTAGAAGTTCTTTTCTCTCTGTGTGTAATTTACAGGGCAATGCTACAGATGGGGCAGCAGAGATCTGTGGTAAGCTGTTCCATAGGGTGGGGGAGTGGTTAGAAATGATAAGGTCAGAGATCTAAAAGACTTTTAGACCCTCCCCTCCTAACTGGCAGACCTTTAAAGTAAACTAGCACAGGTATGTAACTAAGACAGTGGATGAGAGGCAAATTTATAGTCCCTTTAGTGTTACTGCTCAGTCAAGGGGTAGGGACCACTCTGGCCAGGAACGGCAAGACCGTGAATGGGGTGGATGGGTAGGAGGAGCTGACATTTGCTTCTGACCTGAGAGGCAGGCGTGTGTTGCAGAAAAGCCGACAGTGCTGGAAAGATGCAGTAGGTCCACAGCCCAAAAGGAGCTGTCATATTCAGGGAGGTCAGAGAGCAAGAACCAGAGTTAGTGACGCCACAGGGTCAGCAGCGTGGCAGCATTGATGTCAGTATCTGTGTCCATAACCCACCTAACCCTACATGAGCTCATCTGCCTACGGGGGCAGGTAAGTAGCAGAAATGCTTGGAGTGGGTGCAGCCACTGGCAAATTGGCAAGTGGACATCCTAAGGAAACGCAATGCTCACCATCACCATATTGGAAATAGGGCCTCACAGTGTCAGATCTCCTTCTTATTCAAGAGAAGCCAGAAATTATGAGTTTATTAGCAATCAACCCAGATCAAAACCCAGAAAAGATATCATTTTATAATGACAAAGCAGGCACAGACTATTCAGAAATAAATTAATGAAAAATATTAAGAAGATTCTGATAAATGATTTAAAAAAAGAAAAAAAAAAGATGATTGAATGAACAGTAGAATGCACCACCCTCTTCAGTGGGCAGACTCAAATTTGGGGGACATAGAACATTTTTTCTCCAAAATAAATTTAGTATCTGAATGCAAATTTAGTTAATATTCCCAAATGGATTTAAGAAAAAAATCTGAAAGGTGATCCTAAATGTATTCCAGAAATATACCCATATATACAAATAAAATAATGAGGAGGGATGTTTGAATTTGTAGTATTAGAGACATTCTGGAAAAGGATAAAACAGGACCAACTCTAGGAGGTATTAATCTATGTTCATGGAAACATTATAGAAATAGTGCACTGAGAGTATGAATGAAATAGATTACATTTCAAGAATAGACGTGGATATTTGTGAGATTTTAGTAATATTATAAAACTGACACTTCAAATCAGTGGATTCAAGTACTGCAGTAATTAGCTAAATCATTGGAAGACCTGGTACAGTGTCCTCATTTATGACATTAAAATAAATTCCAGATAATTTTTTAATTAAAAAATAAAACACCAGAAATAACCCAACATGATTTAATCTGTTCAGATTTTCAAGCGAGAAGAACTTTCTAAAAAGCTTTTGGAGCAAATACCAAAAAGAGCAAAGGCCCAGCAACTCAGCAAGGCCAGAAACGCCCACTGTAAAACAAAACTAACCCTCGCCCAACCCTCTCTCACGGTCCTGTGTTGCTCTCTGATACTTTCTACACTTTCTTCTTCCCTTTAAAGTCCAGTTTCTTGGAGAAGTACCTGCGCTGAAGACTTCTCCAGGGCTCAGAGCCCTGCATCCCCCACGGCCCTCATCGCAGCACTGAGACAGGAGTTGCACTGCCGGTGGCTGCGTGTTTCAAACTAGTCGGCACTTCCAGCTCCTATTTATTTGATTACCAGTTAGCTTTTGCCGTGGACAAATATTTTCCTCTCAGTGGAATATTTTCCCCCCTTAATTTTTGTTTTACTTAAATAAATTTAAAAAGCCCAGACAGAAAATTGTGTGTGCACATATGCACACACACAGATACACACAGATCTGTTTTTTAAAGTCTACCTAAGTATAGTCCTCCTCTGCCTTTTCCCCAGTCTTGGCAATTAAAGCTGGGTTTTAGCTCTTGCTTTTTTGCCCCACACACACACCCTTTCTCACTATGCTCCTTTTAGTCAGTGTTCAAATCCCTCTGAAGCCAAGTTACAGCCTTCTCTGTGTTGCCTCAACTAGTTTCTCCCAACTGCTCTGATATTATTCTTTCTCTTGCTGGATTTCTCTTCTCCCATGTGCCATGTACATGGCCCTTTTCCCCAGGGCCTCGTCCTCAATCCTTCACTTGGCAGGAATGAATCGCCCCCACGGCCTCACCCGCAGCTCCTCTGAGCTCCTGACTGTTGAATCCAGCTTAACAACGGGCATCACTCCTCAGATGTCCCATAGACACTTTGCAATCAAAATGCCACACACAGAACAATCTCCTGGAAACCATCTCCTCCCCTTACACTCCCCCTGCAGATCCGCTCTCCAGATGGGTCACTGGAAAGTCACCTCAGCAGCTCTGTGGCCCGCCGCCGCGGCCCTGCAGTCCCCTCTGCAGCAGTCACCACTTCTGCCGCCCACGTCTCTATCCCTCTGCCCAGGGCCTCTCTGCAGGCATGTGCCACTTGTCTGGATTACCTGGAGTGGCCCCCGAAATATCCTTTCCCACCAAAATATGGGCCTCCTCCCAAAAATATTATTTTCCATTCTGCTGCCAGTATAACCAGATCTTCTTTAACATAATCATTATGCAATTCTCTTGCTTACATATATTCCAATATAGCGCTGTTTTTTTAAGGATACATTCAAGTCTAAGCACACAAGACCCATCATGACAGAGGCCTTGTGCACCTGATATTCCCACCTGTGGATACTTTGTTCTAACCCTACTTGTTGTTCTTCAGTCTGGCCAAGCCGCTTCATGCCGTGTACTCTTATATGTCTCTACCTCTCTGCATGAAGTGTCCACTCCCTCTACCACACATTAGAGAGCTAACTTCCTTTCACCTTTCAAAATTCAGTTCAAATATTTCCAGCTCTATGAAGTCCAATGTGTGTTCACCTGCTTAGCAATCCATCAACTACTCGCCAAGTCTCGCCTGCCCTGCAGAGTGCAGACACCATGTCTTACCTGTCTTGGTCTCCCCAGCAGTTGATACAGTGTTTGGCATAGCAGGTGCTCAGTGTTTGTTGGATAGATAAACGAATGAATCAGTAAAGAGATGAGAGGTCTACAATCCCCCCCAGTAACTCAGCTGCCATTTTGGAAAGTTCATTCTGCGGAGTTAAGGAAATGTCAATGCAGGTGGTGAGCAGACAGAACAGAGGTAAGGGCGTGGGGGAGAAAGGCGGTCCTGGAGAGCGCAGGAGAGGCGTGGGTGGGAGAGCACTGGAGAGAGAGGGAATGGAGGGGGCGGGTGCAAGGAGATGTTGAAGAACAACTGATATTAAATGCAGTAAATTAAATAGAGAACATAATAAATGAAGGGAAGATCAAGTTAACACAGCAAGGATGGAAAAGGCAGTACCAGAGACGAAGAGCTCTCACTTCATCACTTACTGCATTTCACTTACGGCACCCGCCCTCTGGGAAGGCAGCGCCAAGTTCTTGAGAGACTGGTGTTTGTGCTGTGGGTGCTCTAAGTACAAAACGGTATCTTATGGCTTCCAGATTTTAAGACTGATAGATTATTTCTCTTATGTCCCGTGTCTGAGTTCTCAAACAGCAGGATCTTTTGCTTCTGGGGGTGAGCTATTGTGGTTAATAACTCAGGGTTACTCCAATAATCTCAAAGGACAGTGGGGAAATCACTAGAACAAATAAAAGAGAAATTTCACTCAGAAAAAAACATATGCCCTATAGAAACTTGTGGGGGCCTTGGGGGCAATGTTACCGCCAACTCATCTAACAGTTGTATGTGAGTGCATTGAAACTCCAAGCTCAAGTCACTTAAACACGTATGAGAACCAGGGTCCAGGCTGTGGTGCTTCAGACATGCACGGGAAGATGAAAAGCCTGACTATTGCCTCCGACAGGATCAGTCCAGCCGGGGAGCGCAATGGACACAGACATGATCACGCACCATCAAGACAAGAATCAACTGCAATTCATGCTTAGAAAGGAGAGCAGAAAATCTCTAAAAAGTTGAGGGTTTGCTGCCAAGGCTTGGCAAGAACCCTTCCAGGCAGAAAAGCAGAGAAAGATACTTCTGGCGAAGGAGACTAGGGATGGTGGCAGGGTGCGAGGCCTAAAGAAGCAAGGGTGGAGGGCTCCAGGGTCATCTGTCAGAAGCTGTTCCCCTTCAGCAGCTAAGAGGCCTAACTAAAAAGGCAGGTGGGGTGTCATTAATGATCATGGGGAAAACTGGGAGGAGGAAACTGAGGTCAGGAGATCACCACCAAAGGCACTTTATTTGAGAGGAACAAAAATAATTCAAAAAGCACTTGGAAATCCTATCTCCCATGAATGAAAAGAACACAAAATAAGTTTCACTCCAGCGTTGAATACAGAATAACAGACTGCCTACTCTCAAAAATGGATTGAAATTTCTAATTCGTTAGGGATTATTTAGAGAATAGGAAAACGAATAAATCTGAACAATCTCTCTAGAATAGCTGTTACTCCATCCTGTTATGTAGGGTAGAGTTAGGCTGAATTATTTAATTAGTATTTTAATGAGACTATAAAGTTCTAAAAGTCCTATCCATTTCTCCCAAAAGCGTGCAACTTTTCCTTTCAATGACCTTTATTTGACTTAACTAGAACAATAACTATTTTCCAAGGCTTTTTTCGTGTGTGTTAAAATACCAAATGATATGCTGCCCTCAGAATGTTGTTGTTATTATTAATGCTGATAATAGCCCCAATAAGAAATATTTACAATTATGACTCATTTTGGAATAACAGGTCATTGGATTAAAGTCCTTTTGAAAATAAGCAGAAAAAACGAACATAATTTCTACACCAGGGACAGGAGCTGCACCCTTAATCGAACCTGGTCACTAAGCACAACAAAAGCAAAGATGAAACTCAAATCAGACACCAGGCCACAAAGCATAGCTGACTGAAGATGACACAAAATGACCTTTCATTCACCGAGGGAATCAGATGCTTTTCTATGTATATTATATATTTTAAAAGCAATTATTATATATATAGCATGTAATTTAGGAAAAAGAAAACTCCCTCTTTCTGTAGACTTATAAACAGGAAGCCCAATGGGGTGTCTTGCAGACATGAACCGGCATGCATAAATGCAAAGCCTATTGACAAAAATACTTTCCTGTCTCCTAAGCTTAAAAAAAAAAAAGTAATTCAAGGCAGTGGTGAGCTCAAAGGTCTCAGATACAAAACGTGCACATCATCAGCCTTCTAGTAGATAAAAGTGCGCCATGCATAATAGAAAAGTTGAAGTTTCCTAGGGAAATCTATTTTGAGATGCAACAATTTAAAGGCAACCGAGAGCTCAAAACCAAGTTCAAACAAAGAGAAACAAAGGCCAAGCAAATTTACAGAAATGGACAAAGACATTGGAGAAGGAGGGGATCTGTGTTCTACCAATACTCCAGATCAGCAAATTCATCCTGAATTCAAGCCAGTGATGTGCCATGAAGTGACTCAAGGAACCAGGCTGAAACCATCGGCCAGAAGAAATAGGAAAAATGTCAAAGGCAGGTGTGAGGTGTGGAAGGGGTGACCCTGTGACCCTTGCTGCCATGAGGCAGGATGCTCTTGCGGGCTTTCTGCACAGGCTGGCGGGCTCACATGACTCTGTTTAGAAGGATATCAGCCAACAGCTGTGCCACACGGGCTGCAGCCCGTGCTGAGTCACATCTAGTAACGGTTCTGAGTTCATCCTTAGACGACATGACCAGAAGGATCTGAGAATCAATGATGGAGAATTACCTGAATGAGTATTCCATTTCATTCCTTGGCAGTAAACCTTCAGCATTGTACAACATAAATATTGACAAAGATATACACAGGCAACCTATTTGAAAGCCTGACTGCATAATTGCATCTAATTGAGAAAAGCGGGATCCGTTTCGGTATGCTAGGTCTTTGTTTGGCTCGGTAACCGATGCTTCTGAGACCGAAAGCATATTCTAGTATAACCGACAGCACAGAAATCCCCACTGATGACTTACTCATTTCAGGGTATTCATAAAATAACCCCAGTTTGCCCGTTGGATACAGATGGTTGTCCCATTCCCATCGTGGGGTGGTCTGTTCTGCTTCCGAAACTGTGGCATCATTAGATTCATGACCCAGCTGTCAAACAGATCAAATTATAAAGCAAGATATTATCAGACCAAGGTCATAAAAGTATTACTGACATTTCAAGCTGAACACATCATCTTCCCAAGAATTTAATTTCTTGTTTTCAGGATAAATTTCTTTTTATTGCTGCCTACCTACACTCAAGTATTGTGAAAACTAGTCCTGACTACGTACCTTGTGTTTACCAAAATTGTAACGACTACTACTACTTTATCTCCTACCTCCTTTTCACGTGGGCACTTTAGCTTTTAGAAGATACCTACTCTCATTAGTTTTTTCCCCCTATTTCTCTGCTATTATCCACCATGGCATTTCCAGTTTGTAAATTGTCAGAGAAAATAAGTAAAAGAAAGAAATACAGGGTCGGTGAGCTGGTGATAAGTGCTGCAGAGGAAAATAAAGGAGGGCGAGGAATGTGTGGTAGGGAGGAGTGTGGATGGGGCAAGTGACCTTTGAATAAGGCAAAGACGGAGGCAAAGGTGTGGGCAGAGGGAAGAGTGATCACAGGCCTTGAGGTCCCTCACGCTGGACAGACAGCATGGAGGCTGGTGTGGGCCAGAATGAATAGGAAATAAGTGGTGGTTTTGGGGGGTGGAGCCTTAGAGGCTGCCGTGAGGATGTTCATTTTTCCCTCTGAAGGAATTGTGGAACCATGGAGGATCACTGAGCAGAAAAGTGATACTCTACCGTTGGATCGAACAGGTCCAAGACCCTAACTTCAGCTGAACAAATCAAGGGCCAAAGAAGTGACATGCCACCTCAAATTCAGTGCAGAGCTTGAAAGAAACAGCCTCGACTCGCAGCCCAGTGCTCTGCACCCTTCTGGATGTTGTCCCACAGAGCTGTCTCTAAGGTTAAATTTTTTCCTCACTCAGAGGCTTGTGGGACAACTGAATGCTTCCCCCTTATTCAAATGGCAATTTGTCCTGAAAGGAATTCGGAGTTGGCAGTGAAACAAGGCATGGACCTGTAGACTACAGAGCTGTTGTTCCTGAAAGCAACAGCTGGCGCGTGGTTTACTCGTGGAGTTCAGCAGAAGAGACAGAGCAACAACAGACAACTTAGCGTCTGGCGGAGCTTCGGCTGACTGCACTGCACGTTTGGATGGATTTCAAATTTGGACAGTGAGGCGTCTTCACACGAAAGGCAGGTGTATACATCATACATGCCCACACGTCTGTATGCACACACACGTGGACACACACAGAGTATATGATGTGACTTGCAAAGAGCTTCCCCTGCTAGGTTTCCCACTGCCTCTGATCTCAGCGTTAAACTTTCCCTGGCCATGCTCCCAGGGTTGCTACGAGATTTCTTTGCAATGGAACATGCCCTTCGCTTCACAAACTTTCCCCAATTCTTTCAATGATATTAGGGGAAGAGCAGGGAGCTCTGTGAAGGGGTGGGGATATGGACTCGTGATACCCCTGAATCTGAATCCACACTTCATGGCTTATTTGTTATTTAACTTTATTTACATTCAAAATGCAATTGTTGCAGATCTCAGAAGTTGATTTACACTCACTGCTGTGGCAGAATGTTGCGGTCAGTAGACCCATCACTGGATCCTCTTATTCAACACGTCCTTCCAATAATTCAGATATTACTGTATCACAAAATGCCCATTTCTATATTTTGATACCTGCTTTTCAGTATAATTATCTTCCTTCTTTATTCTCTAAATCTTATGATTTTTAAACATTTTTCTGAGAAGTGTTCCACAGGCACTTTACATAAGATAAGTTGATAAAGAGATCCTGGAGTTCAAAACCACATTTAAATCCTGAGATAAACTCAACTGTGCCGTATACATGGCTAGGTTTAGTCTGCTTCCTTTGTTACTTTGTTTAGTAATTTTTGTTTCAAACAACAAGATCCTACTGCATAGCACAGGGAACGACATTCAAAAACTTTTAATAGCCTATAGTGGAAAAGTATATGACAAGGAATATATATATATATATATATATGTATGTATATGTGAATCACTATGCTGTATACCAAGAATTAACACAATATTGTACACCAACTATACTTTCAACAAAAAATGTTGAAATAAAATTGGGAGGTGAAACTTCGACTGCCCAGGCTGCTGTCAAGATGAAACGATTCAAAGCAGGCCAGGTATTAGCAAACCCCCTAACACATCAAAACCCCATATGGGATCTTCTTTTTGAGCAGCACAGGCTAACCAGCTGTGGTCACCTGTAAATAAGGTTGAAGTCACTTAGACCCTTGGCTTGGGAACGCCGTGGCCACCGGGGTGGGGGTCACTGCAGCACCTACGAGAATGACGGGGACAGCCTGCTCCTGATGCCGCTCCCCAGGCCGCAGCCCGGAGCACTGCAGTCAGGTCTGAGGTCCGGCCGGGAGCGCACAGCTCCACAGCCACTCGGAGCCCTGCGGTGCGGGTGGAGCTGGGACCGTGCTCGTCCATCACCCTTCCAGGCACCCAGACTCGGGAGTCCCCTGGGGGAATTTTTCTCTGCCTCATAATTCCTGTCTCAGCCTCTTGTGGAATGCGGTCCATGCCCAACGGAAGCAGGGCTTTAACCCTCCGGGACCCAAATCCATCACTGTTTGGATCCAGGATGTAACTTCCATGTTAACTCACCTGGTGCTCCCTTCTTGTGCTGAACTGCCCTCCCCCGTCGATGACATTAGGTCGTATTAGAAGTCCCGACTTGCTTGTCCTTAGCTAAGACTCTGAGCCTCTTGCTCAGTCTTCCTGACTGGAACCACTCTTCTGTGGCAGAAAAGCTTGGGCTGTCGGCAACCCATCATTGTCCTCGGTCTTTTGGGTTTTCTGTTGGTTTATGGTTCTCATGCAGGGATACCAATTTGCACATGAGAAACACCTGTAGACATTTTAAAAAATACAGACACTGGATCCTCCCCACTCTTCAGCCAAGGCTGGAAGATTTCTCCCTCTAGCAGGGGTTACACAATAATTTGCTTGGGAATTGACCACACATATTGGCATAATCATGGTAAATTGCCCTTTACTCAGTGCTTCCCACGTGGCATTTTCTACTTCATGTTGTCTTAGTACGTTCATTATCACATTTAATCCCTGAATTATAGATAATCACCTTTTCTTTTGAGGACACTCCTACTTGCTAATCTTGAATACAAGTATCTTTGATTCTCTTAATCTATTTCATTCCTGAGTTTCCTGTTCCTGGATTTAAAGAGTGAATTATGGACACATGTATTTAAGATTCTCTTAATATATCTATCTGACTCATCCTCTAACCAAATCATATCTGGAGAAGAGAGATTTTCTCTTTTAAATATTTGCATTTTCTTACTATATAGTAGTGCGTACACACGGTGGAAAATGTAGAAAGCATATAAAGTAAGAAAATTACAGCCATACATTATCTAAACACCAAAGGACAGTGCTATGTCATGTTGGGCATTTAACCATTTTTCTTAATATTTTATCATAAAATTTCCCTAGGGCAAGTTACTTAACCCTGGAATTGTACTAGACTTTTGTCAAGTACAGAATAACATTCCCAGAAATGACCCCAACATCAAAATAGTACGGGAGGCTGGGAAGGCCATAGGGCACTCAGCTTATTCTCTGAGTCCTACAAAGAATGCTGTTAATTCACTGATGTTACTCATTCGATGCCTGTGAGTCACTCACTCACTCAGCTGGCTCGGACTGAGACCTACTTTATACCAAGTGCCGATCCAAGTGCTGGGGAGACCCCAGAGAGAGCCTGGATCACGGCATCACTGTCCTTCTTCATTTGCTCCCAGAATCCTACTCAACAAACCCACATGGGATTGGGGGGTGGAGGCAGGTGAGATATGGTAAAATTCATTTCATTATGTTCCTTTAGACATATTTAAATAGCATGAAAATAGTCACTAACTTTGATAAGTTTTCTTTTCCCTTCCGATGTATTTTTGAGGATGGGTATAGTTTTGGGGCAGCAAGAGTAATTGATAGATCTTTAGTATGTTAGGATTTTATATGAAAAATTAAGAAGGAAACTGGCACCTTATACAAAGGGAAGAGGCAGTGAGGAAAACACAAGCGACCCTCGAACTTGGCTACCATTCAGAATTTCTGGTATTCAAAAAAGGGAAACATAATTCAAAATATTTTCCCTAAATATTTTAGCCCAGAGTAGAAATACATGTAGGCAAAGTTCAGCTCACTGGAACCTACAACAATGTGCTTACTTAAGCGAAGGTATAAACAGACCACAGATACTATAATGCATCCTTTACTTTAAACTAGTTAATGTGAGCAAGTTTCATTTCACATGAATTGCTCAGTACCAATTTAGGAAATATATCCTTCTTGATTGGCAAAAATAGCTCACTGATAACCAGATTCAACAAAATTTAGTGTTAAATAATTAACATATTTCCTTCAGGAAATGCTTTTGAGTAATCTGAGTTAAGTATTTCCTCTATCTGATCTATTTCTTTTCACAGAGAAAAGTAGTATTATTTGCACATGAGCTACTTTTACTCCTCTGGAGAAATCTGACTGTGAGCTCAGGGTAAGAGTTGTCTACTGCACAGTAGGGAAAAAAAAGATTCATTTCACAGCAAAGATCAGAATCTTTTTTTTGAGGGGCATGGTGAGCTGGGGGACAAGGGAAATGCCTTTGTTTGTAGACAGACCACAGTAATCCATCCTGAAGCTGAAAGATGAAGACCTTGTGAAGAAATGTGGAAGGACACACTGACACACAAATGTGTTCACTCTGCAAAAACAGAAAGAAGGAAAGAAAAAATAATTTAACTGCCCTATAAAGAGAATGGACAGAAAATTGGTAATAAGGGAGAGTGAAGGAAAGTTAGGGAAGGGAGGAGAAACAGTGAAAGGGAACTTGGATGCGGTGGGCAGAATAGCAGGTTTCTGGAGCTTACAATGAAGGATGATAAGAAAAAAAGTAAAGTTTAAAAAAAGTTACAAAGTTTAAAATAGTTTAAAAATTAAAAAATGAAGTTAAAAAATAATTTTTCTATAGTGACATGGAAGATTGTAAAATGATGGAGGATTTTATTTCAAAATTCAAGTTGTTTGAGTTTCTCCTCCATGCTCCAAACAACAGTAAGATCTGCTTGTGTAATTGGTTTTGGGGGACACCACAGAGAGGGGTGAGCAATGCAGTTCGGTTGGCCAGGAGCAGAATGCTTTTGTGGAAGGCAAGACAGAAGAGAGATCAACAGTTTCATGAGGACAGAAACTCAAAGCCAGAAATTATCTTAAAAAGCTTAGTGTGGTGGGCAGAAAAATGTCCCCCCCCAATATGTCTATGTCCTTATCCCCAGAACATAGGAAGAGGTAATATTCCCTGGCAAAGGGGGCCTATGTTTGCAGTTGTGGTTAACGTTGCTAACCAGCCTACTCTAAGAGAGATGAGCTGGATTATAGAGGTGGGCCCATTGTAATCACCAGGGTAGTTAAATGAGGAAGAGGGAGACAGAAGAGGGGAGAGAGGAGAGGAGATTTGACCACAGGATCAGAGTCAGAGGCACACAACCATGCTGACCTTGAAAGAAGGAAAAGAGGTCACAGGCCAAGAGACGTAGGTGGCCTCTGGAAGCCAGAAAAGTCAAACATACAGTTTCCCCTGAGGCCTTCAGAAACAGCCGTGCCAATATTTTGACTTCAGCAGGCTCCTGCGTTCAAGAACCCTACAAGGTTAAATTTGTGTTGTTTAGTGGAGACTATTTCTTTTTTCTTCCTACTACCATGTCATTTGGGGATACTTGTTACAACAGAAAGTGAATACACTAAGCTCCTTGAAATGTTCAGAAATTGCAGATAACACTGGACTGTCCACTTTGATATGGGATAGGGCTTATGTGAAAATCCAAAGGACAGTGTGACCTTTGCTAACATCTGCTTTTCTCATTTTTAGGAAGAGAACAGTAAGTCAAAACCTCTGTAGTTATTATTTTAGACAAGTGTCTCTTAAAACATTATGTAACCCTGTGCCTTAGGACACCAAGAGAGTCTCTGTTCTTAGAAGAACATGAATCCCATGAGATAGGGTCTTACATCTGAGTCCCACAGTGGTCTCTTATTGGCAATGAGAACTTGGGCAAATCATTTACCCTCTTTAAGCCACAGGATCTTCATTTGAAAAGGAAGATAAGAATAAGGATTGTTTGGGTGATTAAATTGTACACACACACACACATATATGTACAACATTTAATACAGTGACTAACACATACTAGGCACTCAACAAATTCCTGTTATGGATTTTTAAATGCATGTATAAAAGGAGGAGAAAGTTGCGGGAAGTTGTGGGAAAACTTAGTTCATGGCCCCAAAAAGGGCCATCTCTCAACGGGCTCTGATCAGTCAGTCCCCAGTGATGGGCTAATAAGTAGAAACTATAGCACTTGAGGATTTAATTTAAACATAAAAAGGAAGGAATTTAAACATAATTATTAAACAGGAGGTATGTTTACACTGTTGGCTGGATCATCTTATCTGGAGAGCTTTAATAAGCAGAGAGTCTCCCCTGTTTTAGAGATGGGCATGCAGGAAAATTACTTGGATGGGTGGGCCGTTCTCACCCCAAGATCACATGACTTAGTACTCACGGAAGTAACACCTCTTGTATGTTATTCCAGATGGACTGTCCTCCCATGATTATTGTCAGCTGCATCATCAGTTCAAGGAGACAGCCACCTGGGTCACACTGGAATATTAGAAAGAAAATCTCATTTAAATTTTAGATAGCTGTAACATGAAATAAAGTCATTATTTTATGCCTAAAAAAATCTAAGGAACAGAGAGTAAAGACACTCTTCATTGGGCAACTAAGAGAAAACATGAAACAGGTTAGACTGTCAGAACACAAAGCTGTATTCACACGTCTTCATTTCTGTATTTTCACAGCCAATACACCAGATCTCCAGGATAAGTCACAAATCTGCCATTAAAGAATGTGATGTAGAAACACGAGGAGTAGTATTTGACAAACTGGAAGAAGAACACCTTCATGGCTAGGTTGTTCCCACAGTCAGTCTGGTCCTTGGGATCTCTGCAGCTAGAATAAAGAAAAGTTAAGTCTGTAAAACTGTGAACAGCTTTGAGACCATAATCAAAGCCACGGACACATGAGTTAACAAGCTAAATATGTATATATATATATATATATACACAATTCACACTTTTTTCATATAAGCTGTTTTGAATTCCTTAAAATAGCTACTATGTTAATTCCAACTGTACACACTGTTGTAAGAGTTTCTCCCACTATGAATGCAATATCACACAAGGCAAAAAAAAAACAAAGTCACCCGTTCCTTAAAATTTATAAGCACAACAGTATCCAATGGGCAAGAACTGTCCTCTGTCAGGTGTAAGTTGAAAGAAAGCTACTTCTAAACATCCTGCTAAGTGAAATTCTCTTGTCTCCCTGAACGGCAGGAAGGTAGGACTATTGAAGAAAACAAACAAAACACGGGGCAACTTGCTAGAAGCATTTGGGGAACATAAAACATCCTCCTAGTTCAAAATTTGAATTGGTCTTAGTGTTTTCAGAAGATGACCACTGAGCAGACAACTGGGAGAACGACCCAGCCACATGCAGTGTGTGGGAAGCAGTTAACTAGGGCCGCTAAGCCGCTGGCTGGGATACAAGCCAGAGAGAAGAAACATTTGTTATAGAAGCCACAGCTGATGAGAATGGAGCTACACTAACAGGAACAGCATGGGGGGAGGACACATAACAGTGTGATTACTTGTCCTCTCCGTAACGCACAAGCAAATCTGCCACTGGAACCACGACCCTCTTCCACTTATTTGCAATAGAGAGACTATTTACTTTCAACAATAGGGTACATGATCTAATGTAATTGAAATTATTATTAAGCACTGACATATTTACACAGAGCTTGGACATTCTAAAGCTATCTTTGTCCCTTTTACTAATGCATAGCTGCAGCTAATTCACTTCTCATATAGGCTAGAGAAAATACGTTTACACTTGAAGTTTTCTAAAGACTGTAATGTACTGGAATTGAAGTGCCTAAAAGATAAAGTCTCTGTTTTGACCTGGTTCTAAAACTGGTGTAGAAATGACCTCAGCTGCAGAAGGAGCTTAACAGACTCAGTCATCTTGATTGCCACTTTCTCATATATGGCGTTCAGGGTCACGATGATGTTAAAACTGATGAGGGAAGCAGTGATGGGCGTGGCCCACCTGCACAGTCAGGTACTTCTGGATTGGGTCTCTTCCATTCAGGTTCTTGGGAAGTTCTGCTGAAAATACAATGAACACTGAAAGTCCGTAGACAATGATCCCAATAACTGAAGCAATGGTCAACAGGACCTGACAACCCAAAAGCCCAGCAGCATAAGGCTCACTAATGATCATATTTTTACACAGAAAACTTGCCCCCAATCTACGCTTAAACAGACAACATGCACGTGCTGTAAACCTCACATAAACCTGAGAAGTGATGTAAATCTCATGTAAATGCCACAAGAGACGTGAATATCCGGCATGTTAAATTTTAGGGGAGGAGGAATGAAGGATGTCAAAAAGAATGAGTGCATCCACTAATGTAACATGCTGACAGCAGGAGCAGCTGTGTGCAGGGCATAAGGAATATATGGGAACTCCACTTTCTGTGAATTTTTCTGTAAACCTAAAACTGCACTAAAGAAGGAAGCCTGTTAAGTATATCTTTAAATGGCTGAAAATGGAGTAACTGGTAGCATGTTCTTTTGGAGACAAGTCTGTGATAGCAGAACCAATGAAAGTATCCCTTCTACATCTATAGAATTATTTAGGTTATGAACTAGTTGTAACCCATGAAGGGGATATGCTTCCTTTCAAGGGAGAACCTATCACTGATTCAGGGGTCAGCAGGTGCTAGCTGTCATCTTCATTCTGAATAGGACCAGTGAAGCTGTGGACATGCCCTGAGGGAAATAGTGGAAGTGACTGCAGGTCTCTGCTGATGAAAGCTTCACATGCTTTTCATACTCCTTGAGATCTTAAAATGACAGGTACTCCTACTCCCTGCATTTGCACAAGATTCATGTCCCTGATCCATTGTAGTTCTGACTGTGTGGACTCAAGGGCAACGGGAGTGTCTGAATCATAATTTGCACGTGGCTGGTAAGGCTTCAGTTCCTCACTAGGCAGGTATTTTTCTGCCCACTGAAGAATGCACATTAAAGGTACCATTTTTAAACTGTTTTCCTTCCATCTACCTTCTTGGTCATAGTCCAGAAGCATGTACTCAGGGTCCCTGGCTGCTCCTGATGGCTGCCCCAGAGAGAAAGCTACAAAGAATGTGAATTTCAAGACTAGGTGAACCACATCATGTTATTTACAGTAACAGCGGGAGGCTGGCTTGCACCTGCAGGGGAGAGCAGATGGAGTGTTTACAAGCCCCTCCTGGAGCCACACTCCTGCATCTGGATCCCAGCTCCGATGCTAGCTGTGGGGCCTTGTGCAAATTTCTTAACTTCTAGGGGCTTCAATCTCCTCACCCATATAATGGGGGGATAATAATAGCAATTTATAGGACTATTGTGATGAGTCAATGATTTATTAATTGTGAAAACAATTAGAACATTAACCACAGGCATGTGAAAAACTATACCTAAGTGTTAGCTATGAATATGGTGACCAAAGTCTTAAAAAGGTGTTTTTCTTAGTTTTTAAGCCATCACTTTGTAGAGAAAGCATTTTATTTTCTCCTCTACTCTCTTTCATCATCCTTTTCTTCACAGTAAGTCTTCATGATTGTGAAAGGAATAACTTTTTGGTGTGTGTGTGATTAAATGTGAAAATTAGTTAAGGCTGTGAAAAATGTATTATACAAGGTATATTAAGCCTTCCTCTCTTGTACAGCACATATAGGCTATTTAAATACTATGCATTTTTAAAAAGTCTGCATAATAATTTTTTAATTATATATTAAGTAATCTTAATAGTTAAGATTCTTTAAATGCTTACTATTGCTTCAGCACACATCTATTTTTCTAAATCCTCACAATCACCCTGTTGGGAAGGTAATATTATATCTCTTTTACAGATGAGGAAATAGGGCCACATGGAGATGATGCAATTTGCCCCAAATGAAGCAACTATTAAGTGAAAGAACTGAAATACTCAAAGAGCCCAAAGACACACTAACTGTAGAGCACTGTCTACTACATGGTCTGTGAAATCAATTGTAATTCATTTCAGAACTTTTACAAACTTGACACATTTCCATTTTTCTTCCAAGCACTTAATGGGTTCAATATTTCTTACGAAACAGGAAAGCTTTCCATTCTCCTTCCTCAAGTTTCTTCTTATTTATCATCATTTCTGATCATAATTTTAACATTTGCTCATTAAAGATAATTTGAAAGTACTCAGTACTGGACAGAACTGTTGTCCTGGATCTGTCCCCAGTCTTAGAAGAGGGCCCAGAATTTGCTTTAGGATAAATAACCTCCCTTTTGTTTTTAGTCCTGTGATTTAAGCTCGATTAACCAACTCTTTCTGAAGCACCAGAGGTAGATCTCAGTTGGTTTAAGACAAATAATACCCCTCATTGTATTGGCCTCACACATGATTGGAGAATTGGCAAATAACCCAGTAAGAGCCACTATTATGTGAGGAGATACGTGCTTGTGCCCATGTGAATGATAAGCTTCCTCTATCAAGAGAGGAAGCTGCCAAAGAGACCTCTCTTGGTTTGGATGGATGATCTGGGATGCTGAGTGCCTAGAAGCAGCATGCTGAGACATAATTGGACACAGAATGAAGACAGGACAAGACCAGCCCTTGACATCATCTGGGCTACAGTATCTCTCCTTGACTGAAGCCAGACCTCAGATCTGAGGTTTTCATTTACAGGAACCAATAAATCCCATGCATCCCCATTTTTTGGGTGTTGTTTAAACACATTGGAAATTGATTTTGTCACCTACAATGAAAGGACTCCAACTCTGAAAATGAATAAAAAATAAAATAAGGAAAATGCTTCTACCTATAGACATAATTCCTTCAGAAGGGTACATTGTTTGTATATTACAAATCATTTTATATATTAATTTTATTCTCAAGCCTATCGTAAGTGTAACACTTTGACATGTCATAAAATATTTTCATGGACACACTTTTTCATGGCTGCAAACTATTCTACTTTGTGAACGTTTGGAAGAATATTTTGGCTGAGATTTTATATATATATATATACATATAAAAATATGTCTGTGACTTGCATCCGTACTGACTTTTCCCTGCCATTTTGAAATACTTCCTGATTAAAAGTTTTTCAAAGCTGAATTAGTTGATTAAAACATAGGAATATTTTTGACTCTTGATATCAACTGCCAGACTGCTTTCTAAGAAAGCTTGAGGAGTACACCAGAAATTAACACAGCATTGTAAATCAACCATACTTCACAAAAAATATCCAGTAACCTAGGCATGGGATTGGTGATCACTGGCATTTCATCCTCATAAACAGAGCTGTGTCACTTGAGAGGTGGAAAACTACTTCATTTTGATGTGCACTGAGTGAATTACCATTGGAGTGTGACATCTATTTTTCTTTGTGAATGTGTGTTCCTTTTCTCTGCCTTCTATGCTCCTGAGATTTTTTGATGTTACCTTTGAAGTGATCTGAACTCTCTATGTATTGAAGGAATTAGCCCCTTGTTGGATTTGTAAACAAATAACATCCTCTGGTGTTTTGTTTAAAATTAGGATGCTTCTGATGCATGGAAATCTTTGTATACTTTCCTCAGAAACTTACTGTTCATCTAGAGTTTGTGTAAACATCCATATTTATTTCTAGTTTTTTTCTAATTGTGTTACTTTTTAAATGTTTCTGGAATTTATCACAATATATGGTTCACTGTATGATTTCAATCTTTTCTTTTCCCCCCAAGTAGCTAACGAGTGTTCCATTCACTGAATAACCTTTATTTATCTCCCTGATTTGTAATGCCTTCCATCTCTTATATTAAATTATTATTGATATCAGAGCCCATATCTGGACTTCCTGTCCTATTTTCTAATCTGGCTATTCTTGAACTACTAAAAGTCTCATTATCTTATTAATTATTATATTACTAATATGATTTTATTCACAATAAACCCCAAATCAATTTTATAACTTCTGATATTTTGGAGATATGATCTTTTAATCTAGAATCATGTGATTAAAGCATCTTTTATATCTTTCAGTAGTTTTTACTTTTATTTTTTGATAGTTCCTACTATCCTTTTCTTAGGTTATTCTTAGACATTTTACCTTGGTTGTTACTCTTGGGAAATTTTAGAAATCTTAATGCCTCCATCTGGTCTCTTAATCAGACCCTGGAGAATCCTAAACCACTGATCTGATTTGAACAAATGAGGTGAAAAGAATAGGGGGAAGCACTGTGAGCAGAAGAGACTGTGGAACCTCCAGAGTGGCGCCCTGCATTGGCTCAGATGTTCTCTGGAAAAAGTTTTCTCTATGAGACTTCATAGTTCCCAGCTTGATTTTCAGTTTTCTCAGGATTTCACATTAGATTTTAAAAAGTCTGTGGCAGGTTCTTACCCAGAAAAAGAGCACTTGCACAAAGGGTTATATGTATAAACTTTCCCCAGGTGGTAAATGGAAAACTCTCTTCTTCCTAATTAAAAAAACAAGTTAAGTCAATCAAGGGATTACACCAATGAAATGACTTTTCTCCTAATTGGTCAATAAATCCTAAACATAATTTAAAAAAAATAATTTTCAGACATAGCCTCATTATTTGTAATTGCATGGGTTTTTTCCTTTTTTTTGTTCTTTTCTTTTCCGTTAACGATGTCAAACAAACAACAAAATACGTACAGTGTTCATTTTAATACTATTTTTTGAAAATGCATATGTGAACAGTAAACTATTTCCCTGCCATGGTCTGAGCTTGGGGGTCTGGGTACCTGACGAGGCCTGAGCTTGCCTTAGATTTCAGAAGTGACGGTAGTGACAGCATAGAGTCTGTGCAGGACAGAATGTATCAGAGGTATCGGCAGCTAACTGGTCTCCACTGTGTGTTTCTTGGTTGAGCTTTATGTGTTAATTAGCTACAACTATGAAGTTTTAGCGTTTACATTTTAGAGTTTATATTTCGAATATTTTTAAGAGATGAAATCAGTAAGAATCAAGGTTTACCTGGATTATAAAAACAGATATAGTATAATAATAGCTGTCCCTAAGTACATGGCCCTTCCTCTGTGCCAGGAAGTCTTCCAAGTAGATTCTGTACATTACTTCGACCCGTCATTGCCACAGTCATGAAGAAGCAACCCTCTTATTTTTATTTTATAGGAAACTATGGCACAGAGAAGTTAAGTTGTCCAAGATCACTCAGGAAGCAAGCTGCTGTGTTCAAATATGAATTTAGGCAACTTCATTCCCAAGCTCTCACTACCACAACGCTGGCCTCTCTAAACAATGGAGCATACTTTCGCAAGTAAAGTAAAATGCTTCAATTAAAAAACTAAACAAAAAAATATTAGGCAATTTTTTAAAAAAGGAAGTACGATAAAGTGAAATGAGTTTTCATCTTCAATTTTTCAACAAGCATGTTCTAATGAAAATTTAAACTTATTAGCTGGCAATTTTAAATTTAAAATTGGCAGTTTAAATGACCAAAAAACTTTTCTTCAGTATGTTTTGTATGCTGCCAATATGATACGTTTTTGTTTTTCAGGACTCAAAAGCATTATGTACATCTAATTTTGTCTAAGTTTCAGCTTTCAACTCTGAATGTACAGTCTTTTACCAACATATGCTTTGACCCCCATCTTCAGTTGTAAACAATGGGAAATATTCATAATGGGGATTATTAGAAGCTTATTACATTGTAAAAGACAAATGTCACTTTCTATTGGTAGCTGAACCTCATTTTTTTCCATTTATAAAAAGAGGAGTTTTACCTGCTCCCTCCAGAACTTTTCAGTGCCAACATTCTGTAGATCTGTGATTCAATTTATTAAATCTATAGTTGGAGACATTTTCAGATGCTCCTAGTAAAAGCATTTTCTTTCCAAGTGTTATTCATGTTCACAACATACTGTCCTGCTGCTGCTGACTGCAAGTACCATCAGCTCTAAATTATCTCAGCTGATGGAAAGAAGCAATAATACAGATGACTCAAAAAATCATCTTTTCATAGCTCTGGAACGTTGATACAAAGATATATAGTTTTATTTTTTTAATTTTGCAGCAGGAGTGGCAGCAATAAATTTACATTTCCAATTATATAAAATGCCTAGCTCAAACACTGCTCAAACACTGATGGCATCTCAACAAATGTTTCCCTGCTTCTCCTAACCTTTCTCTGACTTTAGGATGAGAGTCATGCTGCTTTGTGCACATCCCAAACGGAAGTGGGAGCAGTGACCGGGACTTAGTTAAAGACAAAGGGGCACCTAGTCTACGATGAAAAGGAGGCGGCAATAATGAAGGCACATGTGAAAAAATGGGAGTCAACTATAAAAACCAATGTGTCTTTCCTCCTACATCTATGTCATAGCAGCTAATTTATATTTTGCATTTATTTATTGGTGTTATGAAAGGATAAAAGTCAATGCCTCTTTTCTTATACACTTATACAAGACTTTTTCTTTTCCCCCATTTTACTGTTACTATGAATGAAGGACCACACTTCTCTTCTGTGTACATCATTCCAGTCAGTGCTCCTTCAACTTGGCTGCACATTAGAATAACCAGAGGAGATTTAAAAACTTCCCTATGCCAGAATGCACCAAAGGCCACTAAGTACCATCCGAGTTAGCAGTGATGGAATCCAGGCACCAACATTTTTTAAGGTACCCTGGTGATTCCAACATGCAGCCAAGGCTGACAAGCCCAAAAGTAAACAGACTAAAGTGCATCTAAACAGCGCCCGCTTTTCCTGGGTAATCTCATCTGTCTCCACGTGGGGACACCGCGCCTCCTATTCTGGCTGGACTTGTTCTTCCTGTTCAAACGTGTCCCATTTTTACTCAAGTTCTGCCTGGCGCCGCTTCCAGAACTCCAGAAGTAAGGTGACTAACAGAGAGAGAGAACAGCAGAATGTGGATCTTCAGTGATGACTGATGCTTCAGAAACCAGCACTTAATATTTATTACCGTTAACACTTTGGTAAACGGTTAATAAAATCACATTTATTTATAGGCGATACTAAAGAGAAACATGAGTTAATGCCTTTTTTTTAGAAAAAAGAAAATGTAGATTATTTATTGAACTTTTGGAAACAGACTAGCTCTCTAGCTCAAGAAAAAGTTATTAACGTGATGGTCTGACGCAGGTGACTGTGTCTGATGCTAAAGTACCTGCTACCAGCATATTATGCCCACTAAAAACACAAATATCAGGGGGATGGGTATAGCTCAGTGGTAGAGCACGTGCTAAGCATGTACAAGGTCCTGGGTTCAACCCCAGTACCTCCATTAAAAAAGAAAATTAAAAAAAAGTAAAATTAACTGTCACAATTTAAAAGCAGTGCACGGTCCACCCTCCAAGCCTTCTCCTCACATCCCTGTCTCTTCTGTCCAAAGGACCTGAGGGTGGGGAAGGGGATAACAATGCTTTAGTAACCCTTGCATTTCTATTTTCCACCACCCCAGTCACACAAAATTAAAATAATATTCTTAAATATGGAAAACTGCCATTTTCCTCAATCTTCGGTAAAGTAATTTTTAGAAATCGTCAATCTGTTTTAAGACTCGTAACTTCAAATAGTAGACAAAAACAACATGAAATGTTTATTGAAAAATGTGGCTTCAGGGTAAATCCCCTAAGCCCTTCTTCCAACCAGACTGTTACCCCTAGGCCCTAACTCTAGAGAAATTCCAGAATAACCACTGTTCCCTCCACCATTATACCTGAGTCTCTACCATGCTCTGAGAATAAAGAGAAAAAAGACACAGTCCCTGCTTCCGGGAGCTCCTAGGTGCACAGGACTCATCATGAAATGATGGCTGAGGAGGCGTGTTAAGACGGCTTGGATAACAGTCAGCAGTGGGTGCTCGGGGCAGAGAGCCGGAACTGTAGCCAACGCTCTCCCAGAGGAGGGAACCACTGTGGTGAGTTCTGAGATGCCCTAGAAGTGATCAGGTGAAGTTATAATGTTAAGGCCATTTCTCCCTGGGGAGCTGCACATGCAAAGGAGGGAGGCCAAAGAGAGCCAGGTCACTTCCAGGAACTGCAAATAGTCTAGAAGTGAGAACAGGGTGTGGGAGGCAGGTGAGGCAACCAGGTGGAGAGATCACAGGTGCACATCACACAGGACTCTGTGTGCCTCCAAGGTAAAGGAGACATGCAAAGTGATCTAGAAAGAAAAAAGATAGAGGCAGGGAGACCTATTGGCAGGTTCATGTGAAGGCCTGCTGAGGCCCAGCTAGGAGGAGAGAGAAGAAAACATTTCAGCAGGTGGACGGATTGGCCACAGATGTGATGGAAGGGCAGGAAGAGGTCAAAGATGCCGGCCAGCTTTCTGGCTTTGGCAGTGTCCTAAATTATAGTGCCATTTCCTAAAACAAGAAGGGCAGGAAGAGGAGCAAGTCGTGAGAGGAGACAACTGATTCAGTTCTGGCTGGGTGCCTGTGGGCTCCAGGAGAGATGTCCAATAGGCAAATAAAAGTCTAGAAATCGGGAGAAAGTTCTAGGCTGAGCCAAGTAGTTTTCCTGCTTCAAGAGGCTAATGGTTGTGAGTGGACAAGCTCACGAGAAGAGATGTAGAGGGGTAGCTCTCACCGTCCTGCACATGGGAAGCATCTGGGAGACTTTAAAACATAGTGCGCCCCAGCCTGGTGTGGGGCCTTTGTACTGTTTATTGTTTTTTAAATACTTTCCTTTTTTGGGGGGGTAGTTAGATTTATTTATTTTAATGGAGGTACTTGGAATTGAACCCAGGACCTCTTGCATGCTAAGCAAGTGCTCAGCCACTGAGCCATACCCTCCCCACCATTTTTTTGTTTTTAGACATTAGCTCTACTGAGCAGTCAGGGTTGAGAATCAACCTGTAGAGAGCAGAGAGCCTTGGGGTAGAGATCAAGGAGAAGCTTCCCAGAGCCCTGCAGACCCCAGCAAGGGCAGCCGGAGATGCAGGGAGCCTCGGATGGGCTGTGAGGAACGTGAACTCAACACTCTCCAATGACAAACATGTTTCAAGCACCCACTTCCCAGCAGTGTTTCTTCTGAGTTTACTACTTTTCCAGTAATACTGGGTGAGAATAGAAATAATCTGGACAAAGGGATCAAATTCAAATGCTCGTTCTGACCATTCTTAGCTGCGTGATTACTGATTAAAAGGTTACCGGTCTGCCACGTGTAAACTGGGGGACCTAGAACCGTGCTCGTGGGCTGCTGTGAGCGTAATGAAATGACAACTATAAAGGCACTCCTGACTCTCAGAGGTAATTGCTACTATTGTCCCCATTTGGGACACCAAGAAACAGAGTCACAGAAAGCTTCAAACATTTGCCCAAGATGAAGGTTAGTGTCTGGAATCAAGCCAATGACTTCGTGGATCCAGAGCCCAGGATCTTCTTACGAATAACACGGCACTGCCCAGGCTCCCTGCTCCAAAACCCGCCTCCCTTTGGCTCAGTTCCATGGGCCCTGCGCTGCACAGATGTCGTCACTGCCTGCCTGCCCGCCCGGTGTCTGACCCCGGCACTGCTCCCTCCATCTCACACACCGCTTCCTTGGGCACACCAACCCTCACGAGGCCATTGCTGTGGGTACTCGGATGTTTACACGGAAACGCAGGTGGCAGCCCAGCTTTTTGCTATAGATGCTGCTGTCAGTGGAGGCAAAGAGCTCACAGTTGGTGGCGGAGGCCACTTCTGGTATCCTCCTTGGCTGGAGAGCTGGATGGAATCCAGTTTCCCTCTGCAACTTAGACATCCAGCATGAGAGTTATGTAAGGCCATCTGGCCTCTCAACATAGAAATGATGCCCCCGCAGTCGTACTTAATATTGTAATCTCCTGGCTCCACCAGGGAGCAGAGGCCATGGCCTGTTGTCCAACAAGTTTTGTTTCCTTACACGACAGCTACAATAGGGTGAGTAAACACCGGACCAGAAAATCTACAAAGCCCTCGTGTACTATTTCCTGACACTTGCAGGTCACCCAAATACCCCAGATCCTCCAAGTAAACAACTAGTAAGAGGAACTGAGCTGGCTCGTCTGTCAGATCCCTGATGGCAGGACGGATTTGTCCTCTCCTGCTCTCGGGATCATCCGTTCTCCTTCTGTGTGCCCTTCCCCGATTGAAGGAGACTGTTCTTTGTTTATGGGCTATGGAGTATTTGTGGCTGTCTGACGAGAACCTTCGAAACTAGAGCTCTTGGTGAGAATGGAAGCATGGCACCCATGTCTCATGAGCTCAGCTACCGAACAGCCTCATCTAGCCAAGACTGTGGCCAACACCAGGGGTCCACGCTGTTGAGTGTTGGGTCTGGAGAGCAATGCCTCCACCACTGAGAAGCTGCCCCACCACTTGTGCCCTTGTCCCCATCCAGGGGGAGGTGACGCATCCATGGGGTGAAAGCCTTGAGGGCACTAGGTGACTGTGGACCAAGCTGTGACTGGCTGGTCCTGCCCCCCAAGTGACCCATGTTACCCTCACATGCAGAAAATCCCCAAAGAGACCCCTGCTTGAGGGAATGGGTCACCTATAAGCCAACTGTCCTTGGGCCACCTAAGAAGCAACACAGTATACACAGTGAGCCACCCACTCACTACAGTATCCAAGGCTCACAGTTCCCTCATGTGACACCATGTACCCCCAGCAAAAAGAAGACCGTTACTTTGTAATTGACTTGAGAATTCTACTGAAAACACTGCCTTCCACCTTCCACTTATGAAGTTCTTTCCACTGTGTCCCCTGCTCTGCAATTGTGCAATCAGTCCAGAGCTCCCTCATGAGAAAGGAAGGGGCCGGGCAAATCCAATAAAGGAATGGCACAGCCTTTAGCACCAAGATGGTGGAAAAGTCAACTCCCAGTAGATCTTGAGCTTCAATACACACTCACCGAAATACAGCAGGATGTTAAATGGCACTCCCACAGGTCCCAGGACAGGTTCAAGGCTGACCATAAAATGTCAAAGGGTGAGTGGTGGCCCAATTTCTGGGAATCCCAACACCTTTCCCAAAGCAGTTGGAATATTCCTCCCACTTATTAGCATATGAAGATACTGAGTGCATAAAATCTAACAATCCCACAGCTCGTGGTTGCTCTCTCTGCTGAGATAGACAGCCCACACACTGTCTGTGGAGTGTGTATCTACTTTTACTTTAAACTGGAGCACCCAACCCCCATGCCTCATGGCCTTTCTGTTGCCTTCTGAAACAGCCCACTCTGTCTATGGTGTATATATCTCTCTGAATAAATCTACTTTTACTGAACTGTGGCTCTCGAATTTGTTGCTGGGCAAACCAAGGACCCACACTTGGTGAGGTGCATCCCAGGGACCCAAATACGACCTGGGATATGGCCATCCTCTCCCCCACATTTTCCTGTATCATACATTCCTTCCCAAAGGATCTCACCTTGTGCACTCCAAAATAGACAGCACTCATGTGTCCTGACCAGGATCTGCTCCTGTGTGTATCATTTCTTATTTCCACTAGAACATCAACTTCAGGAGGACAAGGATTTGGTTCTGTTCACAAAGGAAGCACCAGCACATCACAGGTGCTGGAGAAGTATTAGCTGAATGAATGAGCTGTGGGAAGTCCTGGGATTTCCACCTGGAACTCCTAGCCTCTTGGGTCCCAGCTGACTACAGGTGCTCCCTGCTACTCATGGCTGACCTCTTGCCACCACTCTCTGCTCTGCCATCACCTGAGCTGGGATGAGCTGAGATGGGCACACACCCCGGAGAGCATGGCGCATGGTTCATGCCGTTACAACACACTCGCCCCTTGACTGTTAGAGGTTACTTAGGGTGGACAAACTGAAGGCAGCACCATGTGCACCGCCCTACCCCACAACTCACTTGAAGCACCAGGACTGCACACAGGGGAAACGCTGGCCCTTTACAACCTAAGGAGAGGGACTATGGGTGAGAAGAGGGTCTCTGTCAACTAACAGTCTCTTTACAAGCCCAGTCTTAGGAAAGCTCTTTAAAGATACTTTTTGTATCATCCTTGTGTTTCTGTAATCCCTCTAGATTTTGTCATTTTAATCTACACATCAGAAATACAGATATTCTTGAAATCTCTATTGATTTTCAATGAAGAAAATTCTCAATTTCCTACACTGCTAAGAAAATTACTGCACTTTATTTAAAAAAAGCAGCTTCCTTTCATGACTTCCTATCTTCAAACACCTAATTTCACAAGAATCAGTGAAGCAGGACATGAAAATCATGCTATGCTTTATCACCTACAGGTGGGCAGGGATGAAATGAATGAGTACTGATCTCATGAGACGGGTGAGGGTGAGGAAGGACCAAGGATGAGAAACCAACGTTTTCTAACCCATTTCTCTTTTTCAGAGTCCCAGACAAAACAGTGTGATTGTATCAACTAAAACAAGAATATCTGCACCCTTCTAAATGCACGCTACAACTTTACTACTACACACGGCACTCTGTCATTGACCTAAAGGCTGATGACAGCCAAGAAATTTGCAGGGATCTTATTCTGTGCTCATCCCTTTTTGTCTTTGGAACCTCAGGATATTTTCCTCCTCTCCCTGAGTGTCATTTTCCTCATCCTTCAAATGGGAGTGTAACTGTCATTCATTTGCTCAGGGTCTATTCGACAACTGGAGACGGCTTATGAAAACAACAACAACAAAAAAAGCAAAACAGAAATTCTGATCTGTGTTGTCTTCCTCCTTCTCCCTGAACATGAATGGCATCTTTCACTGAATCCCGTACTTAAGGAGTAGTTCTGATGAGGAAGTCACAGGACTGCCGTGTAACTGAGAAATGACCTGGTGTAAAAGAATGAATTGCCAGCAAATCCTCAAAACCCATAAGGGTGCAAACCCTGGGAGCTACAGGCATGGGTGGGAGTTCCTTGGTTCCCCATTTCACAAATGGGGAGAATTTTGCAGGGTCCATGAAAGACACAGATAGCCCAGTAAAACCACACCATGTTTTGGAGTACACCAGGGCCACGTCGATGCTGACCTGTACTTCTTCGTGTCCCAGAGCAAGGGCCCTGGGCAGGGGTGACTGTGCTTGAGGCTGGACAAGAACTTTCTGTTCTGTCTCTTTTGCTCTCTCTCTTCCTGCAATAAAACAACTGGTAGGACTCTGGTGGGGAGCAATATACCCACATTCTCTGGCAAGCCACACACCAGGCAGCTCTAGCTGATCTGAGAGAGGACTCTTCAATGAACATATATACATCAAAGTCAGGCAGAAGGCTGCCTGTGACCTTGGGAATCCAAACCAGCTTGTCCTCTTAATCAGGATATTAGACATCTAAAGAAAGTGTGCACCAGATGAAGACGATGCATTAGACAGCGTTGGTGCTTATGGCCAGCAGTATCTAAGGACAAGTCATGCTCTGGCAGATGGGAGCATTTTGGTTGCTTTAAGAGTTTGCTACTGAAGGGCTGGGACATTTCATTGGGCCTTGAATCTCCAGACCTCTTTACTCACAAAGGCAGACAAGTTAGGTGAGCCAGCTCAGCCTTTATTCCAACTTCCTAACCAAAATGCTATGAGGTTGAAAATATATTTCTCAGACTCTTCTGCAGCAAGGGTTCCAGATGTGGCTTTAAAAATGCCCATCAGAGATTGAGATTTACAAATATTAACAACTATATATAAAAATAGCTAAAAAAACTAAATTTCTTCTGTATAGCACAGGGAACTATATTTAATATCTTGTAATAACTTTTAATGAAAAATAATATGGAAAGGAATTCATACATATATATGTGTATATGAATGACTGGAACATTGTGCTGTACATCAGAAATTGACACATTGTAACTGACTATACTTCAAATAAAAAAAAATATATATATATATAATGCCCATCAGCAGCTTCTGAGTGTCACTTAAAGCAGAAAACCAGATGAATGGAGGCAAAGGTGGGTGGAGGAGCTACGTTATTTTGCTGGGGTGGATGCAGCGGGCCTGGCAGAGATCTAGAAGGAATGCTCACAACAGCCACTTACTGATCTGCAAGTGAGTTTTGGTAATAGCTTCCTGAAATCCTCCCCACCCCTCCTGATGAGCCAGGTGTCTGGCGTTTCTCTGGAAATCACTAGGCACAGCCTGGGACTCAAAGGTAAAAATTAAAAACTGCAGTAAGGTAGCGAAGAGGCTGGCAGGACGTGTTGGACAAAAGTAGGTCAGAATCAACAAAGAATGAGGAGGGGATACAACGTGGGCTGAGGACCCTGACTACAGTTGTGGATTGTCTGTGTTAAGGACTCTGAGTCAGTATGAGTAGATGGATTGGTGTGGACTAAAATGGTGGCCATTGTTCAGATAAATATGTGATTTGGACTTTATTTATTAGAGGAGGGATTTTTTTCCCCCTTCAACATTGATCATTCCTAGGGAGCAGAAAAATACTCTGCCACACAACATCTAAGTGCAAAAGAGATGCTACGGGATGGTGGTGGTGTGAAAAATTTCAGTCCCGCAGTTCCAAGGTTTCCTTAATGAGGTTCACAGAGTTGGTACTTAAAATAAAATAAGGTACTTATAATAAAGACATCATCATATGTACATATCCTTAAAGATACACATATGGTGCTATAAGTGGGCCTGAAATGTGTTCTACATTCTAAAATCCGATGAAATATAATCAGTAGCTCAATATGCCTCTCGGCTCTATAATCATGATGTAGCTAATGATCACAGAAAACAAGATCAGCTAGTAAATTTGAAATTTGTCTTTTCCAGTGTCGAAGATAATATTTTTTGCTTTACTTAAAAAGCATTTTTTTAATTAGGACTGTCAGTGTCCATTGGTATATGGGGTTCAGTAGATATGTTCAGATGTTCTAGACAGTGAATCAGAGCAAAGACTGAGGTTTAGACAGTAGTTAAATGCCTCACCCTTGTAATCAGCATCCACATATTGCTATACTGAAAATCCTTAAAACTGAGAACTTCATTAAAGCAACTAAAAGAAAGGGAAAAAAATAGCCACAGACTAGTGGAAGATTTGTAACGTGTAAAAATGACAAAGGGCTATTCATGAGCATATTCTTAAAAACCCCTACACTTTAATAAGTAAAACAACAAACGGACAACAGGTTGCACACTTCTCCCTGTAGGAGAAGCCATGCAGATGGACTCTTATGTGAATGGGGCTGGAGCTGTAGAATTAGTTACTCTTGCAAGTAACTCAGTTAAAAACAAATGCAAATGGGATACACTTCTACAATATCTGAGTAAAAATCTTGGAAAACTTACTCCTCTGTTAAGCAATGACAATGGCAAAATTTGTTAAAATTAACCTCTGCAGAACTCTGGAAATTTAACCAAGGCTTCCAGCAATAAGGGGAATGTTTATTTGAGAAAAAATAACAGCTAAATCTCCATAAAGATAGTCAGGTTTGTCATATCGTAACTTGAACTACCCCCATCCCCGTATCCTCACCAAAATGGTGGCCTTTGAAAGCAACAGTCTCACAATCAAGGAAGAGGCAGAAGTGATTTGAAGTTACCCAAAAAATCCGCCCCCAGAGAGCTGTCACTAATTCACCTATCTCAAACTCATGCTGTGCAAACAGCCTGTCCCCAGAGTGTTTGTGGAAAACAATCAGCAGTGAGTAACTTTACAACTGCATGAGGCAGTGGTACCAGTACAGGCTAATTAGATGCTGACTAGGAAACTTAGAAGGCAAAATTGAGTATTGAGACTTTCTGGGGTTGGAGGTAGGGTTAAATAGCTCCAAAAAATTCTGAGAATTGTAGAAGTCCGTACACATGTGTGGCATATGGCAAGGAAAGATCTGAGAAAATCTTAAGCCTTCAACTCTGGCTGAACTTGAGGTTCTGCATAAGCAAGAACTAAAGTCTACAGAATAGCTGCAGACTGCCTGCCGGTGCTGAGGGCTTCCCTCAGCACGCAGGCACACAGCCACCTGGCAACAGCTCAAACGATTGGCTCCAGGCATTGAAAGAATTCACTGTCCAATCATTATTACAGTGATGACAACTAGGCTTTCTGCACACATACAGATCTCATGGCCATGCATGATAAAGAATACAGACTTTACAGAATTTGTTCAGGAAAGTAACTACATAAATAGCTGCAGCAGCAATGACAATGGAAGCAACGATAAACCCTGGAGATGAGGAAAATCTGGCTTTCAGATCTGCCATATTGTAATATTTTAAATGTCCAATTTTCAACAGAAAATTACAAGATGTACAAAGAAACAGAAAAGTTTGGCCATAACACAGGGGAGAAAGTAGTCAATAGAAACTCCCTGAGGAAACCCAGACACTGGACTTACTAGACAAAGACATAAATAAGGAATTACACATATGATTAAAGAGCTAACCGAAACCATGCCTAAAGAATTTAAGTATGTGAACATCTCATTGTACAGAGAATATCAATAGATAAAATTTACATTAAAAACCAACTGGACATTCTAGAGATACAAATATAATGACTAAAATGAAAAATTCAATAAGAGATTTCTCTGTAGATATGAACTTGTTGAAGAAAAAGTCAGTTAATTTAAAACTACTGAGATTATCCAGTCTGTGGAACAGAAAGAAAAAGGAATGAAAAAAAATAAACACTGTGTCAGAGATAGGTTGGACACCATCAACAATACCAATACACATATAATATGAGCGCCAGAAGGAAGGAGAGAAAAGAAGGGGTAGAAAAAATATATAAAGAAATAATGGCTGAAAACTTCCCAAATTTGATGAAAACATTAATTTGTACATCCCAGCAGCTCAACAAACTCCACGTGGTATGAACGTAGAGACATCGAAAATAGGCACATCAGACTAAGTGTGTCAAAAGAGAAGAACAAAGAATCTTGACAGCAGAAAGAGAAAAGAGGCTCAACATATTCAAAGGCTCCTCAGTAAGACAGTTGATTTCTCATCAAAAACCATGGAGACCAGAAGGCAGTGGGATGGTATCGTCAAAGTGATAAAAGGAAAATACTGTCACCAAGTATTTTATAGCCAACAAAATGATTCTTCAAAAAAAAAAAAAAGAAGAAATTAACACACTCCTACAAAATCTGAAAGGATCAATTGCTAGCAGGCCTGCCCTACAAGAAATACTAAGGATAGTCCAGCAGGTGTAAATGAAAAGACACTCACTTGAAAAATAAAGAGCACTACTACATGAGTAAGAAAATAAAACAGTATAAATACAGTATTACATGTACGTGTTTTCTTCTATTTGATGTAAAAGACAACTACATAAAACAATACTTATGAAACAGTGTAGATGCACTTATAAATGCATAAAGGTGTAACTTGTATGACAGTGACAGCATGAGGAGGGGGAGGGAAAAGATTGTTATCAAAGCAAAGTTTTTGTGTACTATTGAAATTAAGTTGGCATTCATGTGAATAAGATTGCTTTAAAACAATATGTTAATAATAATCTCCAGGGCAATGGAGGAGAAGGAGGAGGAGGAAGAGGAGGAGGAGGAGGAGAAGAAAAAGATAAAATAAACAACAAATTAAAATGGCACACTTGAAAATGCCTACTTTGTACAAAAAAGTGTAGTAATAGAGCATTGGGGAAATAAAAAGTCATATAGAAAGCAGATAGCAGATGTAACTTCAACCTGATAAGAAATTACATTAATGTAAATGAATTAAATATTCTAATCAAAATAGTAAAGGCAGAAATAAATGGAATAGAGAATAGATGAATAACAGAGAATAATCAACAAAAAGAAAAGTTGGTTCTTTGAAAAGATCAAGAAAATTGACAAATTTTTAGCTAATACTGAAGAAAAAAAGAGAGAAGGTTCAAATTACTAAGATGAGAAATGAAAGGAAGGATGTCACTACTGCCCTAACAAAAATAACAAGGAATATAAGGGAATACCATGAATACTTGTATAGCCAATAAATGAGATAATCTAGATGAAATGGATAAATTTCTAGAAGGATATGTGACTAAATCTAATTCAAGGAGAGATAGAAAACTCAAATAATCCTACAATAAGTAGTGACTGAAACAGTAATCCAAAACATTCCCACAAGGAAATGCTAGGCCAGTATGGCTTTGCTGGTGAATTCCATCAACTACTTAAAGAAAAAACAAAAACAAAAAACAAACAAACAAAAAAATGCTTCACAAACTCGTCTAAAAATAAAGAGGTGGGCACACTTCCCAATTCATTCAATGACACGAGTATCACACTGATACCAAAACCAGACAAAGGCGTCACAAGAAAACTAAAGACTATCTCTTATGGATATAAATGCAAAAGTCCTCAACAGAATAAAAGCAAATCCAATCCAGTAACATATAAAATAGACCACAATTCAGTGGGATGTATCCAGGTATGCAAAGGCATTTCAACATACAAAAGTCAATTCATGTAATATGCCATATTAATAGAATAATAGATAAAAACTAGGAATAGAAGGGAACTTCCTCAACTTGACAGAGAACATCTATGAAAAACCTGGAGCAAAGATCATACATAATGGTGAAAGACTGAATTATTTCCTCCCAAAATCAACATTGTACTAGAGGTTCTAGTCAAAGCAAACAGACAAAGAAAATAAAGCCTCTAGATTAGAAAGAAAGAAATAAAACTATTTCAATTCCAGATGACATGATATTATACATTGAAATCACAAGGAATCCACAAAGAAAAAAGAGAGAGAGAGAGAGAAAAAAAAAACTATTAGAATTAACAACATAGTTTGACCAAAATTGTAAGACACAAATCGATATATAAAAAAGTAATTATATTTCTATACAACAGCAGTGAATAATCTAAAAATAAAATGTAGGAAACATTTTCATTTACAATAGCATCAAAAAGAATAAAATACTTAGGAATATTAAGAAAAATTTGTGGAATACTGAGGAAAATGTCTGAAACTTGTATATTGAAAACTAAAATACTACTGATAGAAGTTAAAAATGACCTAAAATAAATGGAAAGCTCTTCTGTGTTCATGGATCAGAAGCCTTATCATTGTTAGGATGGCATTTGTCCTCAAAATGACCTATAGATTCAATGCAAATCTGGCTTTTTGGGAGAAATGAGCAAACTGTTCCTAAAACTATGGAAATGCAAGATACCCAGAATAGTCAAAACAATCTTGAAAAAGAACAAAGTTTTGAAGTTTCCAAATTCAAAACTCAGTAACAAAATGGTAATCCATACAGTGTGGTACTTGCATAAGGGACACACAAATAGATTGAGAGAAAAGAACTGAGAGTCCATAAACAAACTCTTACATGTAGCCAGTTAATTTTTCGTAAAGGTTCCATGACAATCCAACGGGAAAAAAGTAATTTTTACAAAAATGATGCTGGGACACCTGAACATACACCTGGAAAGAAAGAAAACTGAACTTTTACCTTAACACCATTTATGAAAATTAACTCAAAATAAATCACAGACCTGAAATTATAAAACTTTTAGAAAATGAACAATGAGAAAATCTTCAGGATTTTGAAGTACAAATACTTCTAAGATATGACAGCAAAAGCACAAACAACAAAAGAAAATATATCAAGTGAACTGGACTTCAGTAAAATTAAACACTTCTGTGCTTCAAAGGACTTCATCAACAAAGTAAGAGGACAATCCACAGAATGGGTGAAAATATTTCCAATATTTTCCCTGATAAGGGACTTTTTATCCAGAATAGACAAAGGAGACTTAAAACATGAAAATACAAAGACAAATACAATTAAAATGGGCAAAGAATTTGAATAGATGTTTCTCCAAAGAAGACATACGAATGGGAAATAAGCACATAAAAAGATGTTCAACATCAGTAGGCATTAGGGAAACAGAAATCAAAAGCACAATGACATGCCACTTCATACCAAATAGGATGACAAATATATATGATATATGATATATAAATATGTATCTATAAACTCGGTAATAAAAAGTGTTGATGAGGATTTGGAGAAACTGGACTCCTCATACATTACTACTGGAAATATAAAATGGTGCAGTCACTTTAAAAACTACTTTAGCAATTCCTCAAAATGTTAAAAGTAGAATACATCCCAGCAATTCCATTTTTTGATATATCCTGAGAAGAACTGAAAATATGTGTTCACACAAAAACTTGTCCATGAGCATTTACAGCAGAATTATTCATCATCAACTGATAGATGGATAAGCAAAGTGGTGTATTTATAACAATGGCATATTATTTGAACACAAAAAGGACTTTGGGTACTGATATATGCTACACCATGGATGAGCCTTGACAACGTCACACTAAATGAAAGACGACAATCAAAATAGGCAGCATACTGTATGGTTCTACTTATATGAAATGCCCAGAACAGGCAAATCCGTAGAGACAGAAAGTAGAGTGGTGGCTGCTGGGGTCTAAGGGAAAGGAAGTTTAGGGAGTGACTTACTAAAGGGTACTGGTTCTTTTTGGGAGTGATGGCTACAAAACACTGAAATGTACTTAAAATCCTAATGCACAATTTCAAAGGCTGCATTTTATTGTATGTGAATTATATCTCCATAAAGCTGTTACTTTTGAAGCTGAGCCCACATATGGAGCAACTGGCCCAGCACTGACTGCAGCATCTGGAGGGGGAGTGACCCACCCACCCACCACAAAGGAAAGGATCACCTGACCCAGTGTTGGAGGGGTGCAATCTTCTTGCCGAAAGACACTGTGAGCAGCACAGACAAGGGGGCAAACAGAGCAAGGTGAGTTTGTGAAACAGGGCGAAGACACAAAGGCCTCTCAATAAAACCATTAAGAGCACACAGTCTCTAGGAGAACACATCTTTGTTTTTAAAATCTTTTTATATCTGTTTTATTCCTATTACATTTTTAATCTTTATTTTTAAACAGTCCTATATGTTTACAATTCTCATTTCATTTATATTCTCTTGGTTTTGATCTGTTATTTATTAGTCACAGTTTTCAAATATTGTATTTTGAATTTTCTCTTCTTTTTATTAAGATTCTTAAAAGATATCTCAACTCGATTGCTATTCTGCTTCAACTTGCTCTTCTATTATTGATTATACACTCTTTTCAAACCTTCTTTTCCTCCATTCTTTTAAAATTCTCTCTCTCTCTCTTTTAAGTTTTATTCCCACATAGGCTTTAGATAGATAAATAAATAAACTCCTTTAAGGACCACAATAGATAACTGATACTCCAAAAGCCACAGGGCCAGAGAGATATGAGCAGAATGAAGAAGCAGAGGAAGTCCTGCCAATTAAAATAGCAAGAGAAATCCCCTCAAAGAACGATCAATAAAATAGACATTGATGGCCTACTAGATCAAGATTTCAAAAAAGAAGTGATCAAATTACTGAAGGAACTAAAAGAGATAGTCTTTAGAGACATAAAATATATCAAAAACAAAATAGAAGCTATAAAGAAGAGCCAAGTAGAATTGGTAAATTCATTGGCTGAAATGAGATCTGACCTAAAGGCTGTACAAAGCAGGCTAGATAATGCAGCAGAACGAATAAGTGACCTAGAAGACAGGACAACAGAAAGCACCCAATCAGAACAGCTGAGAGAAAAACAAATATAAAACAATGAAAACAATATAAGGAACCTATGGGATAATATAAAGCATGCCAATCTATGCATAATAGGGGTACCAGAAGGGGAAGAAAGAACAAAGGGGATGGAAAAGGTAATTAAAGAAATCATGACTGAAAACTTCCCAAACTTAAAGAAGGAATCAGACACCCAAGCACAGGAGGATCAGAGGGTCCCAAACAGGAAGAGCCCAAAGAGAAACACGCCAAGATATATCATAAATCAAGATGGCCAGACTGAAGGATAAAGAAATGTTCCTAAAGGCAGCAAGAGAAAAACAAAGAGTGAGTTACAAGAGAAGGCTCTCAGCTGATTTCTCTACAGAAACACTACAGGCCAGAAGGGAGTGGCAAGATATATTCAAAGTCCTGAATGAAAAAAAAAAGATGCAGCCTAGGATACTTGCTCCAGCAAGGCTATCCTTTAGAATAGAAGGAGAGATAAAGAATTTCACAGAGAAGCAAATACTAAAAGAATTTAGCAACACTAAACCCATGCTAAAAGAAATATTGAAAGGTCTACTCTAAATAGAAAAGAAGCAGGATGCTACAGAAATGAGAATTCATGACTGTGAGAGTATTTTTCCTTTCTTCTTCTTTTTTTTTTTTAAATCTTGTTCTCAGTAGGATGGGTTTGAGATTACATTAATATCTGTTTAGTACACACAGTTACAGTAATTGGTTAACAGACTTACAAAAAAGTGTAATCACAAGCCAAAAACTTACAAGTGAGTCACAAAAACTAAATACAATACAAAGGAAAATTACCATACCACAAAAGGAAGAAGAAAGGAACCAAGAAGAAATACCAAATCAACTGCAAAAATAAATTGAAAATAGCAATAAACTCTCATCTATCATTAATTACTGTAAATGTTAATGGTCTAAATGCTCCAGTCAAAAGACATAGTAGCAGACTGGATAATAAAGCAAGAACCTTCAATACACTGCATACAAGAGACACACTTTAGGGAGAAGGACACATATAGATTGAGAGTGAATGGACGGAAAAGGATATTCCATGCAAATGGAAATGCCATAAAAGCAGGTGTAGCAGTATTGATTTCAGACAAAATAGACTTTAAAACAAGGGCCATAAAGAAAGATAAATAAAGACATTTTATAATGATTAAAGGATCAATACAAGATGAAGATATTACAATCATTAATATATATGCACCCAACATGAGCACCTAAGTACATTAAACAACTACTAACAGAGATAAAGGGGGAAATTGATGGGAATACAATCATTGTCAGAAATTTTAACACCACATTAACATCACTAGACAGATCTTCCAGACAGAAAATAAAAAAGGCAACAGAGAAATTAAATGATACAAGAGAATAATTGGATTTAGTGGATATTTTCAGAGCATTACAATCCCCCATAACAGAATAAACAATCTCTTAAAATGTGTGTGGAACATTTTCTAGGATTGATCATGTACTTAGTCACAAAAGAAGCCTCAACAATTTTAAGAAGATAGAAATTATCTCAAGAATCTTTTCTGACCACAATGCCATGGAAACTAGAAATCAACTTCAGAGAAACAAAGGAGAAAGAAAGGAAAGCATTGAGATTAAACAACATGCTATTAGAAAACCAATGGGTCAATGATGTAATCAAAGTTGAAATTAAAGAATACCTTGAGACAAATGAAAATGAAAACACAACCACACAAAACATATGGGACACAGCAAAAGCAGTGCTAAGAGGAAAGTTTAGGGTAATGCAGGCCTTCCTCAAAAAAGAAGAACAATACCAAATAAACAATCTAACCCACCAGCTGAAAGAACTAGAAACAGAAGAGCAAAAACACACAAAAGTCAGCAGAAGGAAGGAAATAATAAAGATCATGGAGGAAATAAATAAAATAAAGATTAAAAAAATAGAGAAAATAATCAATCAAACCAAAAGCTAGTTTTTTGAAAGAATAAATAAAATCGAAAATCCTCTGGCCGTAATCACAAAGAAGAATAAAGAGAGAGCACAAATTTGCAAAATAAGAAAGGAAAATGGAGAAATTACAACAAATAACATAGAAATACAGAATATCATATGAGAATATCATGACAAACTACATGGAAAAAAATGGATAACCTAGTGGAGATGGACAAGTTTCTGGAAACATACAGTCAACTAAGACTGAATCAAGAAGAAACTATCCACTTGAACAAATGGATCACTAGGAATGAAATTGAATTAACAATAAAAAACCTCCCTACAAATAAAAGTCCAGGACTGGACAGCTTCACCGGGGAGTTCTACCACACATACAAAGAAGAACTCATACCAGTCCTTCTCAAACTCTTCCAGAAGATTGAAAAGAAGGAATATTCCCAAACTCATTCTATGAAGCCACTATTACCCTGATACCAAAACCAGGCAAAGACACCACCAAAAAAGAGAATTACAGACTAATATCACTGATGAACACAGATGAAAAAAGTCCTTACCAAAATACTAGTAAATAAAATCCAACAGCACATAAAAAAGATAATACATCATGCTCAAGTGGGGTTCATCTCAGGGACACAAGGGTGGTTCAACATATGAAAATCAATCAATGAAATACTTCACATCAACAAGAGAAAGGACAAAAACCACATGATCATCTCAATAGATGCAGAAAACTTTTGATAAAATTCAACACCCATTTATGATAAAAATTCTCACCAAAGTGGGTATTGAGGGAACATATCTCAACATCATAAAAGCTATAGATGACAAACCTACAGCCAGCATAGCACTCAACGATGAAAACCTCAAAAGATTCCCACTAAAATCTGGGACAAGTCAAGGATTCCCACTATCACCACTCCTATTCAACATAGTCTTGGAAGTCCTGGCCACAGCAATCAGGCAAGTAACAGAAGTAAAAGGGGTCTAAATTGGAAAAGAAGAGGTAAAAGTGTCACTATATGCAGATGACACGACAATATATATAGAAAACCATAAAAGGTCCACACAAAAACTACTAGAGCTGATCGAAGAATTTAGCAAAGTAGCAGGTTACAAGATTAATGTTCAAAAATCAGTTGCATTTCTTTACACAAATGATGAGTCAACAGAAAAAGAAAGTAAAGAAACAATCCCCTTTAAAATAGCACCCAAAGTAATAAAATATCTAGGAATAAATCTAACCACAGACGTGAGAGAATTATACACAGAAAACTATAAACCATTGGTGAAGGAAATTAAAGAAGACATTAAAAAATGGAAAGGTATCCCAAGCTCTTGGATTGCAAGAATCAATATTGTTAAATTGGTCACACTGCCCAAGGCAATCTACAGATTTAATGCAATCCCTACCAAATTATCCTGGACATATTACATAGAACTAGAACAAATCACAATAAAATTTATATGGAACCATCAAAGACATAGAATTTCCAGGGAATAACTTAAGAAAAAAAGAAAGAGGCTGGAAAAATAACTGTCCCAGACTTGAGACAATACTATAGAGTTACAGTCGTCAAGACAGCATGGTATTAGTACAAAAACAGACATACAGCCAAATGGAACAGAATAGAGAGCCCAGAAATGAGCCCAAATACTTTTGGTCAACTAATATTCAACAAAGGAGGCAAGAATATACAATGGAATAAAGATAGTCTCTTCAGCAAGATAAACATAAGACAAGATACAATAAACCTCCTAGGAGAAAATACAGGCAAAATACCTGACATACATCTCAGAAATCTTCCCCTAGGGCAGTCTACCCAAGCAATAGAAATAAAAGCAAGAATAAACAAATGGGACCTAATGAAACTTACAAGCTTCTGCACAGCAAAGGACACCTTAAGTAAAACAAAATACAACTTACAGAATGGGAGAACATTTTTGCAAATGAAACTAACAAAGGCTTGATCTCCAGAATATATAAGCAGCTCATATGACTTACTAAGAAACAACCAAATAACCCAATCCAAACATAGGCAGAAGACCAAAACAAGCAATTCTCCAAGGAAGATATACAAATGATCAATGGGCACATGAAAAAATGCTCAATATCACTAATTATCAGAGAAATGCAAATCAAAAGTACAATGAGGTATCACCTCAAACCAGTCAGAATGGCCATCATTCAAAAATCCACAAATGACATATGCTAGAGAGGCTGTGGACAAAGGGAAACCTCCGACACTTCTGGTGGGAATGCAGTTTGGTGCAGCCACTGTGGAAACAGTATTGAGTTTCCTCAAAAGACTAGGAATAGAATTGCCATATGACACAGGAATCCCACTCCTGTGCATATATCCTGAAGGAACCCTACTTCAGGATGACAGCTGCAACCCCAATATACATAGCAGCACTATTTACAATAGCCAAGACATGGAGATAGCCTAAATGTCCATCAACGGATGACTGGCTAAAGAAGTGGTATATTTATACAATGGAAAACCACTCGGCTATAAAAACTGACAATATAGGGCCATTTGCAGCAACGTGGATGCTCCTGGAGAATGTCATTCTAAGTTAAGTAAGCACGGTAACAAGGAATAAAGAGAAGTTACCTCTAAGTACAGTTATTTTGATTAAAATATACATACAGAAAGCAAGTCACCCCCACGACTGCTGCCAGGAGGAGCATCTGAATGTAATAGCCCAGCCCAAGCAAAGTAGATTCCGACCTTCTCTCCGTAGAATTTCCTGTAGAAAGACAGAAGGTAGTTTCAGAAGACACACATATTCACTCTGTAGCTTCATCCTCATGTTAATTTCTTTTTTCTTTGTTTTTTGGTGGGGCATAAATAGGTTTATTTATTTGTTTTTTAAATGGAGGCATTGGGGATTGAACCCAGTACCTCATGCATGCAAGGCATTCACTCTACCACTGAGTTATACCCTCCTTCCATCATACTAATTTCTGATTCTAAATCAAGGGGGCTTTAAGTTTAAACCTCTGACTCAATTCACACTTAAAACATATGCGCTTTCACAGCAGCCCCCAAATTCTACCGTGAAATAAGAAGTATTTTACGTATCATAGAAATACAGATCACTGGTTCACCTGCTGAAGAGAGATAAATGAGAACAGAGCAAAGGAGGGGACGAGGCCGACTCCGGAGCAGATGCAGGGGATCATCACCACTCACTGGACAGTCTGGCACATTCAACAAATCCCACCAAAGATCATTCTTAACAGGCTTGACACAAGTGGACTTCAACTACTGGCTCAGTCATCTGAGTCTGCCTTATCTCGGGAACTTCCCAGGAGCAAATGCATCGTAAACCACAGATAATAAGGAAATGGCTGATAATGATAACAACTGGGAGTGCAATGTCTCTCTGACAAAATATTTATAAAACTCATGTAGGAATGGGAGAGGGCAGGAGGGATGTGGCTGAGTAAGGAACTGCCCTGTATTCTTTTTATCTAGCACGTCGGCTGTTCCTAGGTTTCAAAAACCCTTCAATGTTACTCAGTTAATCTGGAGTAGACGGAACAGGCCAGGGAGGCAAGATTAGAAGAAAGGAGTCAGGGCACGAAGCGGTGCCAGGCTGGTCCTGAAAGGGAGACAGACACAGACAGGCAGACACAGAGGGCTTAGGGATGAGGCGGAACAATGAGGCGGCGGCTCAGGTGTGTTTGCTGCTGCTGATACTTCCCTCAGCTGGAGCACTGCTGACGCGGCAGTGCTGGGTAAAACCTGTGACTTTCCTCAGCTCTGAGTTCTCTCGGAAGCTTCCGGCTCAGTCTGGAGCTGAGATGAGCTCCGAGGGCCTAGTCTAGGGGGGACTCAGCTCTGAGAACAGCCTGGAGTCCTGAGAAACTTCACGCAGGAACCCCTAGGGCTGGACCAGCGCTCACAGGGCTGCTGTGAGACCAGCTCCATCGTCAGAGACCTGGGCGTGGACCATTCCATGGGGAAAATGGCTGAGCCCGATGCCAAATCAGATAGGAGGGACAAAGTGTGTTCATTCTCATGTGACTGGTCTTTGTGGCCTGGCTCACAGATGGCAGGCTCAGGATGGTGTCTGGCAGAGAAAACCCTGGCAATGGGTTTGAGATATCTTGGACTCTTTCTTGTTAAGCTTTTTGTAATACATTCTTATCAACTATCCATCCTGAAAATGCCACATTCAAAACTGAAAGAATGTTAGAAGTTGCTTGCTCCAACTGGCCAATGGTAAACACACACTGCTACAGTTAGAGAGCTGGTCAGGCAGCCTCTGCCTGCATATTTACAATGACGGAGAGTTCATTACTTCCAAAGGTTACATGTCGGCAAGAATGTCAGAAAGAATTTTTGAACCTTAAACAGATGTCTGCCCCCTAGTCCTTGCTGAAAGGCTAGAAATAATGAGGATCCCTTCAAATGTAGTTTTGTCTGATTGTTATCTCTCTCTGTCAAAAACACCCCAATTCTTAACATCAATTTTTCAAAATTCAGCTTTGATTTCTTTTTATCAAACTTATACCATACATTCATTAAAGAGTCAAACAGTTCTCGAACACCGATTGTAAAAAGGAGCAGTTCCCAACAACCACCCCATTTCCTGGTCAGAAGCAACAATGTTCAGCTCCTACTGCTGACTCTTGGAATAAAAACTCCCTATTTCTGACTAATATCCTTGTAACACAGCCTACTGACTTTTTCAGCTTTATGTATCACCTATTTAACTTTCTATTTTGGAAAATGAATATTAAGCTCTCTTTCAAACTACATCTCCTCTACACACCCAAACCTTCATTCTTCCAACCTTTTGATACAAATACATTATAATTTTGATCAGCTCAGTATCCCTGCTTTACATTATTAGGACTCTCTACAGACTGTTCACAGCTGTAGCAAGTTGCCTGCTAGGCTTACTTTTTTATTCCCTACTTTGTTTTTCCTGGAGTTAATAATTGTCTTGGTGGTTCATAGCTTAGATTTCTCTGCGCTTAACAATTCAACCCCATACCTTCTCCTAATGAATAACTTTCTCAATACTTTCCAATTCACTGTCTACAAATTTCATCTCCTTGAATAAATCTCTTCAGATCTCCTTCAACCTGGATTAAAGACATGCTAGTCTTGTCACAGAGCTCAAGGGGCCACTAGTGGGAAGCAACAAGGGAATACATGGACCAGGAGAAGGGAACAGATCAACATAATTTCCTTCACAAAACATACTTAAAATAGTGGGAAAATTGTTTTCTTTACAAACACAAACACACACACCAACCCCAAAATCCCATAAAGAATGATTAAATAGCCATCAAACCCATTGCCCTGCCATCAAATTTTGTATAACATAAAACAAAAATAACAGAAGGAATATATCATATAAATATGAATCTCAAGGGGGATGGGGTACACTCAGTGGCAGAGTGTGTGCTCAGCAAGCATAAGGTCCTAGATTCAATCTTCAGTACCTCTATTAGAAAAAAACATTAGAAACAATAGAAAAATGTATCAACTTTAAATATTTACAAATATAAAAACTTCCTGTTTTAAAACTGTTCTACAGGATAATCCGGGTTAATGAGAAAGTGCCTCTTCATGACTGTGATCCTGCTGATAATTGTGGGAGGAAATTAGAGTATGACCACATGAAATAAAATCCCTTATGTAATAATGATCCCGGGTGACAATCATTATTGGCTGCTGTCATCACAAAAAAGAGAGTCAACTGGACATTATGTACCTTATGACAGGAGTACAAAACTTCATATAACAAATATTCTTGCACAAATTTGAACCTCGTTCAGATCAAGCTTTTAGGGGAGGATCAAATCACTTAGCTAAAGCCAATACATAGGATGGAGAAATAAGTCTAACCACAGGGGAGAATGAAATCAACCAAACAGGAAATAGAGAAATCCCTCAGCAATTTCAAGGAAAATGAGAAACAGGAAAATTATAGATTAGAACCCACTTGAGAGATATGCTAGCTGCAATGTGTGAACTTAGTCTGGATCCTGATTTCAACCCCAAAACTGCTTAAAAGTGTATTTTTGTGACAATCAGGGAATTATTTTGTAACCCTAAAAAAAATGAATATTCCAATTGTATTTGAAAGAGACCTTGTCATTTCACTAATGAAAGGTTAAGCTACGTAGGATTGCCTTCAAAATGATCCCGAAGTGGGGGAGGGGAAGAGGTGGAGATGAAAGTTGCAACAACAGTGACTCTGAGTTGATAATTCTGGAGATGGGTGACTGATACAGACAGGCTGGCTGTGCTGTTCTCTCTACTTCTGTACGTGTTTGTATCTTTCCATAAAATGTGAAACAAACAAAAAGACTTCAGTGATTTAAAACCCTCACTTGGAAGGTTAAGAGGTTTGCCCAAGTAGGTGGGCATCTGAATGGGGCACTGAGATTAGGAAGATCAGGCACCTGGCTCCAGGCCGACCTGGGGCTACCTTGACCCTTCTCTTCTCCTCACCATCCACAGCCAGCCCATAACTGCATCCTGTCAGCTCCACTCCCCAAACGCATTCTCCCTGGCTCCCACCATCTCTCATCTGGCCCACTCCAAGAGCCTCCGACCAGGCCTCCCTGCTTCCTGGGTCCCTGCAATTCATTCTCCACATTATCTTTGCAAATTGTGAGAGAAAATTACCTTAGTGCTTAAACTATCATGACTGCTTCTCACTGCACTTAGAGTCTACACTACTTTCCGTGCTCCTGATGCCCTTCTAAACCTCGCGTCTCATCACTCTCACCAGCGTTGGCTCCAGTATCTCCTCAAACCTGCTGAGCACATTTGTGCCTCGGGGCAATGGACAAGCTGCCTCTATTCCTGGGGTGACTTATCCCAGATCCTCAAAGACCAGCCTCCTTATCACCATCTCAGCTCACATGTAACCTTCTCAAAGATAGCTTTCTTGACTCCATTTCCCCCAAGTCTCCCATCTCAACACTGTATTATTTCCTTCATTTCAATCTGAAATTGTTTCCTTATTAGCCCGATTATTTTTGTTTGCTCAGTTGTCCTTGGCCTCCCTCCTCCCAGAAGCCTTGCACAAACAGCATAAGCTCCCGGGGAGCAGCCGGCGCTGATGCTCTGAGAATACACATGCTGAGCGCGACATTACAGTCACGTGGTGTAGTGAAACGGTGTCGAACAGCAGATAGAGCTAAGCAGTGAGAATACTTCTCTTATTTTATAATTTAAGTGAAACCTAACATTTACTCCTGTTTAATGAAGAATTTGGTAGGTCTTTGTTCCCAATTCCTGGACGGCAACCCCTAAAGCCTTGAAATTTCCCAAGATAGGAGTGTCTTTACTATTCATGGTGGACCCTTGGATGGCTTGTGTTCATGAGATAACTCAGGATGGGGACTGGCCAGCCAGAGACACCAACCATGTGATTAGAGGAGTGGGGCTTTGAGCTTTGTGACAAGTGACTGACCATCAGGAGAGGTAGGGGCTCAAATGTTAGGGCTTTGACTTACAGTTATTGTGTGGGGTAGCCATGTCAGTAGTGACCCAATAAACCATGTCTTTGTAATAAAGTCTCCAGTAAAAACTTGGGGCAACAAAGCTCAGAGCTCCTGTGAGCTTCCTGGTTGGTAACACTCTCGGAGGACTGTCACACTCAGAAGCCATGAGGGCAACCCTGAGCCCTTCCCACTGGAGTGCCCTCCACAACAGCTCACCTGATGAGATCTAAGGGCTGCTTCTTGTCTATGCTTCGAGGAGGAGCACATTCCCTGTACAGAAGGCCCTGTTCGCTGGGGCAGCTGAGGTCCTCTGATGGAGGCTGAAGTTGCACTGGGAAGCAGAAGCAAACAGGTGAGCGTCACTGTCACCACGTGTTCACATGTTCTGCTAATAAAATGTGGTGCTAACACTTTGTGGTCATTTGTAAATAAGGGGCCCTCCTTTGCCAGAAGGGATGGAGGTACCATATAATTTTTCATAATTCTCACCGAGGATTAATACTAACCCCTTGAGGGTCATTTGCAAACGTGGCTGGAAAGGAACACTTGGATGTTACACTCCTGGGACCACCGTGGGTACCTGGTGAGGGCCTTGCAGATGCTTAATGTCCTACAACCGGGCCAGTCTTCCACAGCAAAAAAAACTACGCCACCCAAGTGCCCAAACTGCTTCAGTGGAGGCAGCAGCCCCCTCCTTGGACACCCAGAGGAACCTGGACTCTGGCTGTTTAGGGGCAGGGTCAATTCTAAAACCCAGGCTATTTTGTCCCCACAATTCAGTAGTTATTCGGTGACAGCACATGGAATATAAACAATAAAGAAACTTGACATGATGTTATATATTTAGCTTACTCAAGAAACAAAATTTAAATCCAGTCATTCTCCTTCCCACCTGACCTACTTTCCTTTCTCCTGTACTAGAACCAGATTATTACCCACCCAGCCTTAGCATGGGTCCTGACTCCACTTACCTCCCTCCCAAACAACACATGAGATGATTCCTCAGCCTGGATGTGGAACCAGCAATTACAACAGGCTTTAGTGGAAAAGAAATGGTTGTGTGCAGATGCCAACTAAACACTGTAGAATCCTGGTGTCCCACATTAGTAATCATGACAGCTGTTTGCAAGTGTCCCCAAAGTTCATTTCAGACTCTCACTGCTAATTTTGCTCGGATATAAATATAAAACATGTGGACTGCTGGGCTGGACTGCTATGCTGAGTCTCTGATCCAGGAAGCTCAGTGTCTGCTCCCTGCAACCAGCTCCCTGTTCTGTTCATGCATGTGCATCAAGCAGCTGTTTAGTGTCCATTTTAGTATCTTAGACAGTGTATTTCAGTATGGTCTTCATCCACAAATACGTGTACCACACAGTAGTAATGATCAATCTCAGTCTTTGCTTTCTTTTGTCTTAGAGAGTCAGATAAACGGATAGCAAGGTAACAAAGTCATAGAGCGCTATAATATAGTATTTCCTTTATTTCAATGACAGGATTTATTTAAAGAGCTTAGATATAACATCTTTGCATTTATGGCATCATTTAGCGTCTGAAGCTCTTACATTTTACAAACTTCATTTCATGCGAGATGTTGTCAGTTAGAGAAGTGCTTCTGAATTTGAGGGGTTGCTGTCATCTCAGATGGAGTCCCTAAAAAATGTCAAAACTCTGCAGTATTGTCATCATGACAAGAACTCAGACAGATGAAATTTGGAAAGCCCTGTGATTTACTAGTGCACAGACAGAAAATGGTATTTCAGAGGGAAAAAGCCTGAATTACAGAAAATGATAAATGAAATGGTCTAACATGCATTTCCCTTACAAAGAACTAATACTTCTTTGGTTGATAATAACATCTGTCAGTAATTATGAAAAGAGCTGGCAAATGCATAGTACTTACTATTAGCCAGGGCTGTTCTAAAATTCAAGCAGATTCATTAATCCCCATAGCATCTCTACGAGGTGGGTACTATTATTATCCCCATTTTATTGATGAGGAACTTGATAAACACAGAGGCTAAATGACTTTTACAAGGTAGACAGCGAGAAACCAGCACAAGTGTTCCAGCCTGAGTCTATGCTCTTGGCCACTTCTACCTTTTTTTTTTTTTTTTTGGTGGCAGGGAGATAATAAGGTAATTCTGGTGGGGGGGTGGGGAGGTAATTAGGGTTATTTGTCTATTTTAGAGGAGGTGTTGGGGGCTGAACCCAGGACTTTATGCGTGCTAAGCATGCGCCCCATCACTTGAGCTGTACCCTCACCTCTCGTGTCTATGTTCTTAGATGCTAATCCACACTGCCCCACATGGTAACTCTGGGGGAAATACAGTTCATTCATTCACCCACTTGTTAAACTCAGCCTTCCTGGTGCCTGGGATTCAGCAGTGAACAAGACAACATGGTTCCTGCCCTAAATGGGCTTGTCGACTCCTGACATATTATCTTCATTTTACCCAGGAAGTAACAAGGTCAAGAAGACTCACCTTTTCCTGTTAACACCGGAGGATACATGAAGTGCTTTATTTCATTTCTGCCATTTGACTTACACCATGGGAAGGGAAAGCTGCCTTGCAGATCCCGGAGCTCACAATCCAGTTAATCCTGAATTTTTTTTTAAAACTGTCCCTTACTTGATACTTGATCTGAGAAAGGATGAAGTAAACCTAAATAGATTCTAAGAAAGCGTGTGGTTTATACAGGGTAAATAACCAGCCACTGTTTACTATCCTAACAGGAATCTGTAGGCATATTTCTTTTCTTTCTCTTTTTTCATTTTTATGGGCAGCTTTTAAAAACCAAACCAAACCAACAAAACCAAATCACTTATAATTCAACAGCAGGTTCTAAATCACCCCCAAGACAGCAGCTAAACTCGGTTTAGACTTACAGTGCGGCTCCTGGTGGTTGGATTGATGAATGTATCTCTATCCTGAATATAAAAGTCGTTCACGCAGCTCTTCTCAAATAGGGCAATGAAAAACTCTTGTTCCGGTTGTTGATACTTTCATCCACTTGGAGGACTTTCATAAAACAGCTGAAGGTATCAAAGGCTGAGGACACGGTTTTCAGATGATTGGGATTCAGAGGCAATTTTATGTACAGTATCTCAGCGTATGTACAGATCACCTCCCACAGGGTGTGTACATTTGCAAATACAAGCTTGTCATCCAAAACCTATATTGGGAGAATGAAAACACAAACCAGGAAACTATTTTCACATTTTTAGTACACAGATTTTTCTTACATTGCTGGTAGTTAAAGCACTTGTGCAAACACACACAGATATGACACTGGTAAAAGTGAAGATATAATGAAAATAGATTTGCAAACCATCATACATTTTTGCATTAAAGTTAATTTCTTTGTTGAAATTACTGAAAAGTTATTTAAAATCCTTACAATTCATTCATAAAATAACCAATGTTTTAGATGAAGAAAAGTAAACTTGTTAACTTTTAGTCCAAATTAGTAACTAAGAATAGAAACACGAAAAAATTCTTTGCAGGGGCACTGTAATGACAATTTTTTAAATTTCTTAAACCTAGGTCTATTTACATATCTGTTCAATATAATGTTAAACAGCCATTAAAAGGGATTTAAAAGAATTATATTTATTAATATGGAATATATAATAAAAGGAAAAAGAAAAAAATGTGAAATAATAATTTTCATTTTTGGAAGGGAAAAATATCTACATTTGAACAAAAAAATGTTTAGAAGGATTTTAAGATTCTTTATGTATAACTAAGGTACAGATGATTTTTAATTCCACTGTTTTTAATTCCATTGGATTTTAATTCCAATGTTCTTTCATTTTCAATTTTGGGGGAAATTTTTATAATAAAAAAACTTTAAAATTGTTCTTGCATAAATACATTAATAGATATATTTATGACTACATTCTCTGGCTATTAAAAAAGATCTCGTAGCTTTGGATCTGAAAAATACATTCCATAATGCAGATTCTGACTGACTCGCCTCCCAGTCCAGAGCGAAGGCACGGCTAGGGTGACATGTTTCAAATATCAGTCCAGGGAACATGCAGGCTCCCAGCCAACGGCTGCAAAGGGACTGAAACTGATCTGCTTGCTCCCAGCTGCAGACCATCACAGATGAGTTTAGATTCATAGGCTCAAGTTTTCTCTGTCAAAAGAAATCAGAAAATGTTAGGCTTTTACTTTCACCAAGGGAACAAGAAGTTGTTTGATTTTCTTTTATTAAAAAAAAAACAACAAACCAATTTGAACCTGAAGAAAAGACATTTGCTCAAAATACCACAGTAGCAATGAAGGTGCTCTGGCTGGCAGGGACTTGTTGGATTCCTTTGAGTGCTGGACTCCTCACATGGAATTCCCTTGGCACTCCAGAAGGCCTGTGGTTGTCCCCATGGGTTTGTGGCCATATGTGGTGCACAAAAGTCTCTGGCTTTGCCACAATTTCAAAGCCTTTTTTGGCTTATGAAAGGCTTTGCACTCAAATGGAGTTTTCTTGAGTCCACTCACTGATGTCATTCACCAGAGTTATAGTCCAGATCTGACATTCTAGACTCTTAAAATCTTGCAGACATTCAAATGGTTCAGGTTTGGATGTGTATTCACCTCTGCAGGCCTGGACCAAATTCCATAAAGCCACCCGGACAAGTTCAGCAAAATGCAAAGACATTTTTCTTTCTGCAAGACTGAAATGTCTGTGAAGCTATAAAAACTTCTGCATCTACAAAAATAGGGAACCAACTCATCAATAACATATCTATCCATAATGCATGGACATTTGAAAAAATACTGTATTTACTCCTATTAAATTCTATCTGGCTTTTGCCAAATTGTGTCCTAAACTGTAAGGAAAGTATATAAATGTAGAGAATTTTTGACCTTTTAAGAGAAAAAGGAACCCTCCTACTCGGTTGGTGGGAATGTAAATGTTGCAGCCACCATGGAGGACAGTATAGAGTTTCCTTAAAAAACTGAAAATATACTTCCGTGTGATCCAGCAATCCCATTCATGGGTATATGTCTGGAGAAAAATATAATTCAAAAAGACACATGCACCCCAGTGTTCACAGCAGCACTATTTACAATAGCCAACACACTGAAACAACCCAAATGTTCACTGGCAGATGATTGGATAAAGAAGTTGTGGTATATTATATATATATGTATATTTACATATATACACGCATATACACACACATATATACACATGAACACACACACACACAATGGAATACTGCTCAGCCATTAAAAAATTAAATAATGTCTTTTGCAATAACATGGATGGACCTACAGGGTATTATGCTAAGTGAAATATGTCAGAGAAAGAAAAACAAATATTCTATTTATTAACTTATATGTATATCTAAAAAATAAAACAAATTAATTACTATAATAAAACAGAAATAGACTCACAGGTACACAGAACAGACTGGTGGTTACCAATGGGGAGAAGGAGGAGAGGGAGGCAGGAAGGGGGTAAGGGATTGAGAGGTAAAAAGTACTATGTATAAAATGGATAGGTTATAGGGCTGTATCATACAGCACAGGGAAATATAGCCATTATTTTATGGTGACATTAAATGGAATATAATATATAAAGATGTTGAGCCTCTGTGTTGTACACCTGAAAATAATATGATGGAAATCAACTACTCAATTATAAAATACTTAATCAAAGTTTTTTTCATATTATTTGCAATAAGTTAGAAGCCAGCACTGTCAATAGAAACATAGTGCAAGTCACAATTTTCCAGTAATCTCATTTAGACAATAAAAAGGAACAAGTGTACTTAATTCCAGGAATAATTATATTTATCCCAAAATATCCAATATACTATCATTTCAAAAGTGTGATTAACACTTTGAAAACTTTTAATAAATATTTTACATTATTATTGTTGTACGAAGTCTTGAAAATCTATTATGTATTTTCCACTTATAGAACATCTCAATTCACAATAGCCACATGTGGCTGGTGGCTACCATACTAGACAGAGCAGATTACACCATTCACACTTCTGATAAATTACCTGCTCTTATTTATTTAAAAAACTTCCAGAAAAGGCTTTAGATATTCCCTATATCTAACAAAGCAACCTTGACGGGTGAGGAATATCTTCATTATAAAGTGAAAAATAAAGGTAAGAGAGCCATGGTTACATGTAAGTTAATGTAACAATTCCTTCTTAATTCATTCAGGACTTTACAATCTTTCTTCATATTCCAAGGATTCACTGTCACTGTGCAATGTTTTTCACTATAATCATCTTTGGAATTGAGAGGCTTCTGATGACCCTGCTTTGTGCATCTGTACATAAAAGAAAATAACAAAACAGAGAAAAAGACCTTATTAAAGATAATTTAGGGGAGTATAGCTCAAGTGAAAGATCATATTCTTAGCATGCACAAGGGCCTGGGTTCAATCCCCAGAACTTCTTATAAAAATAAAATAAATAAAAACCTAATTACCACCCCCTGCAAAAAATTAATTAATTACTTTAATTAAAATTTAAAAAAAGATAATTTAGAGAAGCCTTATCAGGCTACAAGAGCTACAATGAATGCCCCTCCTCCATTAATTTAGAAGAAGTTTCACAATATTTCCCAACATAAAGGCTAAAATATAATTCGGAACACTTCCTGATGGTCAGCATCATTTTAACAAAAATGTAGATAATTACCTCCCTGGTGTCAAAGCTCTGTCAGAGATGGGCACAGAAAATTTAGTAAAAATTATTTTGCAACTACCTTTGAAAGAAATGCTGAGAAATGATCTTTTCTGTTGGAAATTAGCCTGCTTTTACATTCTGCAGTAGGCATACGTGTTTACAAACCAGGCAGGAACTGGATCATATTTTACACATACTTTAGAAACTGATTTGAATTTTGCTCTCTACCTGCAAGGCTATTTCTTAGGTAATAACATAAGCTGGCCACTATACTAAATTTTGTTTCCCTGTTTGCTTAATCCTCACAACTCTGTAAGCTGCTATTATTACACCTATATAACAGACATAGAGCTTGAGACAGAAAATAATTTGGGTAACTTGGTAAATGGTGGAGCTGGGTAATATCGCAGCCAGTCTGACACTCAAGTCCATTCTTCTCACTGATGTCTGATACTGCTGCCTACATTCAGCAATGACTCCTGATTTCATATTTAAGTGTGTCATTTCTAAAAGTGCAAAGCTATATTAGTACTGCTGTGTAAATTATTCTTTTCAGATGTGATTGCCAAAAAAACAAAAACAAATAAAATCAGGGTGCCACTGAGGGGAGGGCGAACTGCATATGGATGGACACAAGGGGACTTTATGAGGACACAGTTGCACAACTCTAGAAATAGTTAAAATGGCTGAATTGTACAATTATAATATGTGAATTGTATGGCCTGTAAATTACACCTTAATACAGCTATTAAATTAAGAAACTGAGATACCAAATTAAGACTAAAACACATATATATATATCATACATAGTACAACAGGCAAATATCATTATTTACTGCACCATTTTCCTTCATGCAGCTTCCTTTCCTCACCTGTTAATGAAAGGATGATTCATTTTTAAAATAGCCTTTTAATTTATTCAGCAAATAATTTTTGACGGCCTACAATGTACCCAGGACTACTCTAGGCACTTGGAATAGATCAATAACAAAACAAAAGTCCTGTCCTCACGGAGCTTGGTTGGAGTCTAGCTGGGGTGGGGGGTGGAGATGACAATACACACAACAGAGCAGCAGAGGAGGTGGCATGCTAGGAAAGAGGAACCATGGAAAAAAGTAAAAAGGGCAAAGTAAAGAGAGTTGAGGGTATAGGATGAGGGTGATGTTGTATTAAATACCAGAGCAGGGCACACTGTGAACTGAGGTTAGAATTAAGACTAGGAGGTGAGAAGTCCCAGGAGGACGGAATAACCATCACCAAGGCCAGCGTGACCTCGCATGTTCCAGAATGGGGGCACGGATGGAGCTGCGGAGAAGGGTCAGTGCAGATCCTGTATGGCCTTGGAGGAGATTGTAAGGACTGTGGCTTTTACCCGGAGTGAAATGGGGAGGCACTGCAGAAGGACGACACAATCTAACTTAGGTTTTCAAGGCTCACTTGACTGCGGGGTGAGAATAGTGCAAACGGGTCAGAGATGAAAGGTGGGAAGCTACTGAGAAGGGCTATGCAGGAGGAGAGGACAGTGGCTCAGGGCAGGGAAGCAGCAGTGGAAGCAGGAGCCATGGTGAGAAGTGGCTGGGCTCTGGATATGTTTTAAAGGCAGTGTTAAACCAGATCTATTGACAGAATTCATGTGGTATGTCAGTGAAAGTCAGAATAACTCCAAGTTTTTTGACCCAAGCAGCTGGAAGGATTAAGTTTCCACTAACTGAATGGGGGAGGCTGCATAAAGAACCAGTTTGGGGGGTAGGAGGACCAAGAGTTCAGTTTTTACACATGTTGGTTTTAAGATATCAGAGTTCCAAGTGAAGATGCCAAATCAGCAGAATATTATAAGAGTCCAGAGTTTGAGAGAAAAAGTCTAACGGGAGACAGAACTGTGGGAATCATGGGTCACACAGGTGGTACAGGAAGACATGAAACCCAGGTACTCAAACATTAAGATACCCTGGCATTAACCATAGAAGTTATCCTTGAGGGCTTGCCTACTAGGTGAGGATATCAGTCCTATTTCCCGACCACTCGAGTTTTAAAAAGGAACTTACAAATGAATTCGTGCAAGACACTGCCTCCAGTGTGTGGGATCAGAGCTGGAGTCAGAGAATGGGATGGTGCACGCTACTCCCTACGGCACATTGTGTGTGCGTGTGTGTGTGTGTACGCATATTTGTGTGAGCAGGGGGATGAGTTACACCTGTCTTAAGAAAAAGAGGTAGAAATTCTAGAAGCCGAAAGATGAAAGAACATCCAGATCTGGTAGAGGGAACAGGGGAAACACTGTGTACTGTAAGACATATCCCCATAATGCCATTTCCCACCATTCTTTTATCAGGAACACAGTTGGAACCTGGGGAATTATGTAGATACGTGTGATGTACACAAACTTTCTGACTATGTAACACTAAATATCTACATATGTAGCAAGTTAATGATATTTATATCTGCTTCAAGTTTAATAACAAGTTCACAACAGAAGGAAAATAAAATATTGAGGACTGGTAGAATAATCCTTGAAGGCCTTTCAATGCTCAGAATGGAAGCAAAAGCGGCTTCACCCCACAAAGTATGTCATTAACAGTCAAGAATGTATTTATTTGCTTAAGAAATTGAGAGTTACAACTTCCTGCTTTAAAGAGTTAACTTTAAGACAGATACCATACTATAAACAACATCTATACTGGTGCTTTCTTAAAGCTATTTTTAGTTCCTGCTTGTTCTGATGTACTCCAGAAACTCTGCAAAGAAAACCTTCTATTCAAAGGCTTAAAGGAATAAAAAAAGAAATAACACCGCATTCTTTTAAGTGTTCTCTGTACTGAAAGTCATTTGCAAATGCAGCACTCTGCCACATATCTACATTTTTAACAATAAAGACTTTTGTGCAATTTTTCAATTGCTATGTGACTTTGCATCAGTCTCTCACTCAGAAGCAGAATGGAGTACCAGAAAATGACACATCATGTCTAAAACTACAGATGTGGAATATGAACTTACACCAGGAAACAGCTAAGTGGGAGGGTAAGGTTTACCTTTTAAGTTACCGTAAGTGCAGTTACACCTTCTCCCTGCTTCCCCTGTGAAGTGAAGAACTAGTCTTTTCCAGGAAAGCTCTCATTCTGAGTACTGTTTTCTTTAAAATATTTGGAGATTCTTTTTTAAGGTTCTTTCACTTTTAAGTCTTTCCCCAACTCTACATCCCATAACAAGTGTTAAAATTATCCAATAGCCTATTGTTACAGAACATACTCTACAAAAGCTGAGGTTTCCCAGGGCTTGGATCCCACAACTCTGCTACCAGATAATCCTAAAGCCTTCCTTCCATAACTGACTCTTCTGCCAATTCCCAGCTGAGGGCAAATTTGGCTTCTCAGCACAGTTAAATTTCTAACTCTGCCTACAAACACTCTACTGCCAGTAAGGGAACTCTAAGGGAGCCAACAAAGCCCCTAGTGAGTGTTGCCTCCTTCAAACAATCAAGATGCCATCACCAAGCAAATATTTAAACCTACTGCAAAACTTCTGAAGACACCTTACAAACAATATAGTTTATATAGATTCATACTATTTGCTCTGGAATAGTGATTTCCAATGGAGGGAACAAAGGACCACATGACCCAAGCAATTATTTAAAATTTCACATAACTATCCCTATTCACCTGAGGATTCAGGCAAGCCCGTCTTATAGGTCTAGGTGTAACAGAATGGCAGCACCTCTTCAGTAGGGTGAAAAACAGCGAGGTAGACTTTTAGTGAAAGGGAGTGATGTAAAAGGACCCACCGCCCACTTACCTCCCACCACAGGACAATCATCTCAGATCGAGAACAAACACTTTGGGAAACAGAAGTTGTTTATGTTTTTATGGTTTTCTGGTGGAAATAATGCCCTGAGTCACGTGAAGTTGTGGCTGCAAAATTGAACAGGAGACCAGACATTTTCACATTCAGGACACAAATAATCAGCCCCCGAGTGGTCACAATAACTGTTCTCCCCTTTGCCTGTTCACCCCAAAAGCTGCAGGACTCTCCTGCTTGCAGTGACACCCACCATTTCTCACAAATTCCTGCCAAGTTCACGTCAGCAGCTGGTGGTGTCAAAGTCAACATTTGTACTGCTCTGAAGTCTCTCCATTACTTTATATCCTTCTATTTTCTCTGTTGTCTTCCTAGCTACCCTTGCATTCAGAAGCTGGTTAACGCACTAACATTGACTCTGTAATCAGTCCAGGATATAGGAAGCAGAGATTCAACTGTAACCAGTCCCAGAATACTTGTCATGCCACTCTAGTGTCCCAACAAAATACTCTGGCATCCCTCATCTCACCCAAAGAACCACCGCATTACTTAGAGGTTGTAAAATTAGAGGGTTTCTCTACTGGGAAACACTGGCTTGTGGTAGAGTCTTGATTTCAGTTTTTGCAACTAGTTACAGGCAAAAAGACATGGTCCGCAAATTTTCTTCAAGCGTTTGGAATTTAAACTTTTATTAGATACAGAGCCGGCGGACTAACCGTAATCTATGAACATATGGTCATATTATAAAATAATGTCCATGTCTGCCTTACAGCCATGTAAGAACTTGAATTACACCTGCATCCTGTAGGCCTTTAGAATTGGATGTGAAGCATCCTGTGTTAAAAACCTCCTATCCAGTCCCAGAACACCTTAAAGACAACATCACATTAATGCCACTGAATACATTAGTATAGAACTTGTATGGTTAAGTTACATCTCCAATTTCCCAGAGCTGGAAAGCAGATGCCTAGAAAGGCTGGAAAAGCCCAACTACCAAAACAGCTCAAAAGTTGAAGCAGACTCCTGCACCTCCCAGGGCGGAAGGCGGAGGGTGGAGGGGGCATTGCCAACCACACTGTCCTCCCCCAGGACGTGGCATGTGGGGAAGCAGGCAGAAGTGGGTGGCTGGGACTCACAGGTGGAGAGGTGATGAAAGCAGGAGTGGAACTGCTCTGGTCCTAGAACAACAGAGCTGTAAAAAGCTCGGCTTCAGTTCAACCCGCTTCGTCTCCCACTTCCCCTCCCACCTAAGTGACAAACAGAGCACAGTCAGGCACTTTCTGCCCATGACGGTGACTACTAGCAGGAAAGGGACCAGGATAAAAGCATGTCCTACAAAAGATCAGTCTGATTTTAAAGACTGTGTTATAATCAATGAACAGCAGTGTCAGAGTGGGACACTTGTGAGGTGCTCAAATAGGGAGGAAGAGGCTGAGGATCCATTTCCAGCAATTCCATGTCTTTTATCACTCCTATTTCTGACCTTTCCTTTGCCACGTTTTGTAGCACTGCCATCACTGGCAGGTAAAGGGGCAGCAATGAGACTTGGCCGTTTGGCTGATGGGGCTACATTTCCCAGCACTGGAAGAGGAGCAGCTGGAAGATGTGAACCGCGGTCCTGGCCTGTGCCAAACACTAACCAGGTGACCCTGGGTTAGGCTGTTAGTCTCTCTGGGCTTCCAGCTGTTTACTTAAAAAAGAAGGTTTTGTCATTGCACAAATATATCCAATATGAAATGTAACGTGAAAGTCAAACATAATGACAACTCACCTGCTTGCCTCAGGGAACTGTAAAAGCACTGAACACTATGTGAATGTAAACACAGAATTAAGAAAACTGTTGAGGTAAAGCGCTAAACTGAACATGGAGATAAAGTTTTATGGATTTTCTTGGCTTTCTTTTTTAATTGCAACACTGAATTAATAGTTATTAGCTATACTCCAAACCACCACCCCTGCGAATAAAGTAGGTTAGCACTGCCTGGATGCCTGCTATTGCCCGATGCTAAGCAGGGTGAGGGTATAAAGGAGGCTGAACAAGGGAGTCTTCTCCAGTTACCAGCTAAGTGAGAAGACACATTGGAAACCAACCGGCAATGGTACCAAGTCAGTACTCAAAGACTAGATTACAGGCTACCGATCATGAACAGTGCAGAAATACAAAGAGGAGCTAGAAATATTTGGAGTAAATAGGGAAGAATCAATGAAGGGGATGGGGCTCCAACTAGTTCTCAGGGCAATTCTAAGCTGTTTTAACTGAGGACTGGATAGGAAAAGACTGGTGACTCCTGGTTTTTAATAAGGCACAGGTTACCCTAGGAGGCTAAGTCACATAATGATTGGAACAAATAAGGTAAGGCCAAAGTGATTAAGGGTCGAGACTACCTGGCTGAGATCTGGTTGTGGTAAGTCTTTGACTTGACTCTAGATGTTGGAGGGTCAAAACTGAAGGTTGACTGAAAGGAGGGGAGAGAATATTCAAGAATTCAGCAGAAGGAAAAATTCTTGTATCAGGGATGAACGCTCTTCATCAGAGTATCAGCAATCAGAATAGACATTTGAAACCAAAAACATACAGTTCCAGAAGCCAAGAATATGTGGAGGGTGGTGAGAGAAATATAAATCAAAGACCATTCCAAGCCTTTGGGTATTCAAGACTAGAAGAATGATTATGCCACTGAATAAATGGATACGCTGCAAGAAAAATGATTATGAAATCAGCTTTAGACATGTTGAATCTGACATATGAGCTAAGAGTAGGTGTTCTCTAAGAAGCTCAAAATTCAAAACTGAAGCACAGATCTAGAGTACAGGCTTAAGATGCAGATGGACAAGACATGATAAATCTCCTAAAAGAAAACATACGCAAAACATTATCTGACATAAATCTTAGCAACGTTCTCCTAGGGCAATCTACCCAGGCAATGGAAATAAGAGAAAAAAAACAAAAGGGACGTAATTAAACTCATAAATTTCTTCACAGCATAGGCAACCATAAGTAAAACAAAAGGAAACAACAACCTACGAATGGGAGAAAATATTTGCAAATGATACGACTAACAAAAAAGCCTTAATTTTCAGAATATATAAACAGCTCATACAACTTAAAAACAAAAAAACAAACAACTCAATCCAAACATAGGCAGAAGACCTAAACAAGCATTTCTACAATGAAGACACAAATGGCCAATAGGCACATGAAAAAATGCTCGATATCACTAACAAACAGAGAGATTCATATCAAAACTACAATGAGATATCAGCTCACACCAGTCAGAATGGCCATCGCTCAGAAGTTCATGAATGATAAATGCTAGAGAGGCTGTAGAGGGAAGGGTACCCTCTTACACTGCTGGTGGGAATCCAGTTTGGTGTAGTCATTATGGAAAGCATGGAAATCCCTCAAAAAACTAAAAGTATACTTACCCTATGACCCAGAAATCCCACATCTGGGTATATAACTGGAAAGAACTCCAATGTGAAAAGATATCTGCACCCCAGTATTCATAGCATCACTGTATACAGTAGCCGAGACATGGAGGCAAGCTAAATGTAGCAACAGATGACTGGATAAAGAAGTTGTGGCATATTTATAGACTGGAATATTACTCTACCATGAATAGGACAAAATAAAACCATTTGCAGCAACATGGGTGGAGCTAGAGATCGTCATTCTAAGTGAAAGCAGCCAGAAACAGAAAAATACCAAATGATATCACTCATATGTGCAATCTAAAAAAATAGAGAAAAAGACACTGTGAACTCATCTACAAAACAGAAACAGACTTGCAGACTTAGTCAACAATCTTAAGGTTACCAGGGAAAGGGGATGGCAAGGGATATATTTGGGAGTTTGAGATTTACAAATGTTAGCCACTATATATAAAAATAGATTTTAAATAAAGTTTCTTCTGTATAGCAGAGAAACCTATGTTCATTATCCAGCAATAACCTATAATGAAAAAGCCTATACAGCCACCAACTGAGGAAGCAAGAGAAGAAAGGAGAGTTAGTTATGCTGGGCTAGAGCCCACTTCCAAAATCATTGTCAGCCACTGAGGCTGCCCCGAGGGCACTGAGCACTCCTCCCAGGGACAGACTGACATGACATGCGTCCTGTGAACCTGGAGCAGCAGAGGCCGTCCACAGATCTGGCCCTGGGGGAGATGGGAGCAAGTCCACCTGATCCCCTTGGGGCAGCACCCCTCCCCGCAGACCCCGCCTCCTGACTGCACCGCTCCTGCCTCTCAGGAACCCACTGACTTGAAAACAAGTGATCCACGAACCTGGGGCAGCGGCAGGGAGATGGGCAGCGACCTGGCAGGCTGGTCGACTTGCCCCCTTCTCTCCCACGGCCTGTCCAGGGCTCGGCTTTTGCTGCTCCAGGCATGGTCCGCAGGTCAGCCTGCTTCTGGAAGGAGGGCACGGTGTGGTCGAAGGCAGTGGCGGGTTATGGGGTCTGCCCATGAGAGCCCGTGGATTGGCTTCAAACTCCCCAGCGCATGACCTGAGATTGGCCTCTGCTGCCCCAGATTCGTGGAACTCAGGTTACAGGCCAGCCTGCTCCTGGAAGGCAGGTGCTGTGCTGTCAGGGAATGGCGGCGGCTGCGATGGCGGGACTGGGGCTGCCCTGTGAAAGCGCGGGGTTTGCGACCATTTCCCGCTGTTGCTGCAGCCATCCCAGCACACTGATCACACTGCGCCCACCTCCCAGGGGCAGCCTGACCTGTAACCTGAGTCACAAGAACCTGGGGATTTAGAGGCCGCCCCCAAGGTCAGGCCGCGGGGAAGATGGGAGCAAATCCAGGGGCTCTCATGGGGCAGCCCCCATTGCATCCGAGGCCCCGCGACCGCACCGCACCCGCCTCCCGGGAGCAGGTCATGGTCTGAGGGCCAGTCAGAGATGCTTCGAAGCCGTCCGGTGCCCTCCCACCTCCCGGGGCAGTACCTGCTCTCCTAAACCCGGGTATAAGCGGCGGCAAAAACGAGGGGTTCAGGAACTACTAATAGCGGGGTTACCACTAACCACAGCGGCGGCTGGGAACCGCCTCAGGGTCCTAACGGGACGCGCGGCCGTGACCTCACCTCCGCACCCCTCCCTGTGCACCTCCTCAGTCGCACAGCCCAGGCATCACCCGCCGGCTTCGAGCAGCACGCCCCCACCAGCGCCCCCTTAACTGCCCGGCAGCGGCAGCCAAACCAAGGGCAAGAGGCGGCCCAGACCCCAGGCCGTGTTCCTCTTCCAGGAGCTGGTCCAGGAACAACCGGCTGCCTCCAGCTTCCACTCGTTCTGGGCGGGTTCCGGCGTCCGCGCATCTGTCCGTCAGCGCGTGCGCGCCCCTCCTCCTCCTCCCTCCTGCAGCGCAAACTGCTCGGGTGGGTCTCCTGCTTTACCAGACCTGGCCACTGGGGCCGGGAGGAGCCAGGTGGTGCCCCTCCTGCTCGTCCCGCCGGGTCTCCATCCCCAGAGCCTTCACCCCGCCACCGACTGGGTCCTGGCACTGAACTAGAACCACGACTGCCCTGGGCCAGGCCACACCCCACCAGCCCCACTTCCCCTGCTCACCTTCCCCTCCCTGTTACTACCCTCCCACCCCTGGCCAGGCCCAGTCTCCCACCAGACCTTAAAGACAGGGCTTCTTCTCCTCACACCGAGGTCTGTGCCCTGACACTCCGTCCTGCTTGGTCTTAACCTATGGCCCCTACACCCTCATGCCTCACCACAGGACCCCCAAAATCCTGAAACTATACTCCTCACCTCTCAGCCAGGTCAGTTCCAATCTGAGCGGCCCCACACTCCTCAACCTATATCCCCTCACCATGGGATCCCCTTCACTCTGAGTGCACCCCTACCCTAAGCTCACTCCCTCACCCCTAACCCTGTGGTTGGGGTGGGGAAATCTGAGCTCCAGTAATGATGACTACTGCCACCAGCGGGGGATCCAGCCTAGTGTGCACCTTCATAGTTAGTGTCTGAGGCTACAGGGCGAGGCAGGCTGGGCTGAAAGAGGTTCCAATTCCCGCCCTGGCACCCTGATCCCCGCACCCTGTGTCTCATCTGACCCGATGGGTCAGGGTGATCCCAGGCTGCCAGCCAATGGCCTGTGGGCCTTGGGTGGTTGATGGTCCTGATGGTGATCTGGACCCCTAGGGCGGAGGCACTAGGCACGCGGACGTTTGGGGTGGGGGAGTTCAGAGGGTGCACTTGAGCCCAGGGGTAGACAGCAGATGGTGGGCTGTGTGCATGGGGCTGTGTGCGTGGCCTGGCCTCAGCCCAGGTGGGTGCAGGTATCTTTTTCATTCACACCAGGCCAGAGGGAAGAGGGACGGGAGCTTTCAAAGCATCAATTTTAGGAAGCCAAGGCTGGAGAGAAAAGTAGGAATGTGCACTGTCCAGGCCACCATGGATCCCGCCGTGACGCTGGTCCCTTGCATCAGGGGAGACTGGCAGTTAACTGGCCAATGAGACATCCCCTGCTGTGGTATAGTTTACAGGCAATTGAAGGGATTTTGACAGGTAATTTTAATCCAATAATTGTCACTTTCTCTGCGGGAGATCAGGTCCAAAGTCATGGTGAATCTGGCAGGGACCCTGCCTGAACTGCAGCCTGGGACTGTAGAGGACCCACCCAGGAGTCATCCTCTTAGCTCTCACCCAAAGGCACTGTAATAGAGAAGAACAAATCTGACTCCATATTGGATCTTTTCCTTTCCTTTAACCCTCTGCCGTGTTTTCTAGGCTTAGTCTTGCTAGCTCTGCAACTTTTGTAAAACAATGTTGCCTTTAGGCTGAAATAAACAGAAGATCCTATTCTCAAAACTCTGACCTTTAAGGATATTAACACTTTTGCACTCTTATAAAGATAACAAGTTGCAGAATAGAAAAAGTTTGTTTTGTTGCAGGTGTTACAGGAATACGGTGATCTGATTCACGTGGACAGCTGCAAAGGATTCAAAGGACAAAGAAATCCGACACCAAGAAGTTTGCAACAACCAACCACAGCCCCTCCCCTATTTACTAGAAAAGGAGCCTGAAGTCTGACTTGGGGAAGATGGTTCTCCAAGATATTAGTCTGCCATTATCTTGGTCTGCAGCTGTCAACGTAGACCAGGTCATAGGGCCTCTGTAAAACCTCTAACAAAGCAAAAGTTATTTTCTATTCTGCAACTTGCTGTCTTTATATAAGTGCAAAAGTGTTAATATCCTTAAAGACCAAAGACTTGAAAATAGGCTTTCCTTTATATTTCAGGCTAAAGGCAACACTGTTTTACAAAAGGTGCAGAGCTAGTAAGATTAAGCCTAGAATATAGGGCACAGGGTTAAAGCCAAAAGGACAGATCTTCTATGGAGTCAGATATTTTTCTTTTCTATTATAGTATATTCTATTTTTGTTTTAAGTTTACAAGAATAAAGTTTAGCCTTTTCCCATTTTAAATTGTGCAATTTTAAGGAGCATTAAGTGCATTAAAAATGTTGTGAGACCAACACCACTGGTTTAGACAATTGCCTTCCTCAAACTAAAAGCTTGTATACAAAGCGCACCCCACATCCTACCACCCCCAGCCAATGAGAAGCACTAATCCCTTTCTCTCTCTGTCTTAACCTATCCTGGATGTTCCCTATCAATGAAATCATATAAAAGGTGGCTTTTTTTTTCTCGCTGCCCTCATATTTTAAGTAGGGACGGGTGAATTTTTTGTTTGTTTGTTTTCACGTGAATTAGCATTTTTGTATTTTGAGAGGGAAATCCAGATGGATTAAAGATGAGACGTACCAAATGAAGCCATTTTGGTAACTCTGTGCATAATCTCGTGGTAGGCACTGCTGTTCTAAGTGTGAAACCAGAGCCAGAAGGGAGATGCTTAGCTCTTCTTGTGGCAAAATAAAACCAAACTAAAGCAGAAAACAAAGGCCAAGAAAGACAGCTGGAAAGAAAAACCACAGCCTGGAAAAAGCTTTCCTCATGACCCAAGGTCGGAGAAAAGCTTCACATCGCTGTGGTGCAAAAACCTCTTGAAGCCCAGTGTTCTGAAAAGAAACAAAACACACACAGGCAGTTCCAACGAGAGGCAGTGCAGGTGGCCAGTGTGTGCTAGAGATGCTCGACCTGTAAGGTGAGGACATAGGCAGATGGACAGACTGCAGAGATAGCATTGGCCACCATCACACTGGCAGGTCTTTAGCCCGGTGACAACCAGCCCTGGTGACAACGTGAGCAGGCAGAGGCCCCAGGAGGTCCCCTGGAGGGAAGAGCAAATGGACGCTCCTCTCCAGCAGAACAAGGTACAGGATACATCAAAGTGCCACAGGAACATCCCTTCCCTAGCAGTGCTGGTCCTTAGAGAAGATTCCACCAAAGTGTTTGCACAATTTTCAAAGATAATTTTTCTTTAGTAACATGAATTCAAAATAATCAATATGTCATCAAGGGATTTTCAGAAGTGACCTGCCCTGCGCCCGAACAATACACACACATAAATACACACATATACACATAAATATATACACACATACATACCGGAAAAGAGACAGACAGACTGAAACACAGAGAAGCAGGGGAGACAGAGAAACAGAGAGAAAAGACAGAGAGAGAGGCACTGAGAGACAGAGACAGAGAGAAGGAAAACTGGAGCTGGGAAGGTGTGGAACTCACGCACATTTTCACAAGTCAGTCTGCATGTCAGAACCTGGTCTCAAAGTCCATCCATCCTCCAGGGGAGGGTGTGGGGATCACAAAAGGGCGTGGGAACTGAAGGCAAAAAGTATGAAGCCATTGTGGGGCAGTCCACCACAGAGGCCGAGATCAGACACTGGGCCTGTATGTCAACATGACAGAAAGACCTAGGAGGTTGTATGCCAGAGCTGACGACGTCAGAGTTGTATTTAAATTTAGTCGCACGACTGGGAGCTGGGAAGCAAGCAATAAGGAAAGTGACTTTCTCCAGACCTCAGGGCAGACCCAGGCCTGTGTGGCATCTTCTCTGCGCTCCGCCAGCCCTCTGTGGGGTCATTCCTTTGCTAAGTCTGTGCACGAGCTCCCTGTGATGCTAGCCCATGGGGGTGACAGATGCAGTAGGTGTTTCTAGGCCTAGAGACAGGATGGCTTCTCTAGGAAGCAGGGGCCAGAATGATCCCCACTGTGCTGACGGGAGATTGGGGAGACCCTGAGAGGCACGTGGCTTTTCCATGGTGATAGCACTGTTGAGTGGGGGGAGCCATGTCTGAACCCAGCTGTATCTTCAGAGCTGCAGCACTGGCTGCATCCAGGCCTCCCCAGGGCTATGAGGGGGGCTGAGTTGGTGTCACTGTGTGTGGACATGGCATGGAGTGAGAAATGATAGATCGGCAGCCCAGAAAGGTCCTTGGGGAGCTATGTGTCAGGAGGAAGCTTGGGTAAGTGGACCCCAGGAAGTGATCTCATTTCCCCAGCAATAGAGCCCAACAGAACTTGGAACTAAAGTCACCAGGCACCCACTCTGTAGAGAAGTCCCTACTCAGCTCACTTGATTGGAGACAGAGTCACGTTCTGCTGCATCCCAATATCCCGAGGCCACAGACCCCGGAAAGCCCGCAGCGAGGGGCTTTACCAACGCTGCCAGCGCTGGGTCATGTCTCACCCAAGGCGCCTCTGGACTTTTGGCCAGAGAGACCCAAAGGTAACACAGGGAGGCCCAGGGCAGGCCCGCCCAGGCCAGGCCACCACTCTGATCCCACCCAGGTATCCCGACGGCCCCGTCCTGGCTGGTGGAGGTGGAGCAGTCAAGTTGGGGATGGGTTTCTGCCCAAAGCAAGAGCAGTTCAGAGGCCTGGTGGGCCGGTCACATCCACAGCCCAGGGCAAAGCTGGCTGGCTGGGATGTGGAGAGCCAGGGAAGGGTCCTGCTGCCCAAGGTGGAGCCCATGCATTCTGGGTATGTCTTTTCCCTCCCGGGTGTCTGAGCTGAACAAGGTCTCGGTCTGATCTGGCAGCAGAGGGTCGAGTGGACAGAAGCAGGAGTGTTCCTGGCCGGGCAGGGCTCTGAGGCTTCCAGGCCGGGTCAGCTGCTGGTCACTGTCATTGCAGAGCTAGATACCACATATTGAACAGCAGCTGATGAATAAGAAAACCAACGCCCCCTCCCCCAAGTGAAGGGCTGATGTGCCGCTCTTCTGAGGGCCAGCGCAGGATCCAGGTGGGTCTGGATATGGCAGGGTCCCCTCCACCGTGGCCCACAAATCAGTGGGGCACGCCTCCGACCCAGAGATCACCCAGGGCTCTCCCCTGGTACCTGCCCGGGGATGACGGGTTGCTCAGCACACCCTGCTCTGACATGGAGCACAGTGCCCACCTCGCTGCAAGTCAGGTGGAGGACCAGGAGCCCCCAAAACAGAGCCCAAGTTCAGGAAGGCAGGGCTGATGCGTGTGTGTAGGTGAGGGAGGGGCGAGGGCTGGGCCACACAAGGAGGTGTACCCAGAAGCTACTGTTGGGACCAGAGAAAAGAATGGCCTCAGACCACCTGTCTGGAAAAATTCAGTCACAGAACACATCCTGTGGGCACTTTCTGGGTGGGAGCTGTCTGGAAAGCTCTGGGAAGTTTTCTGTCCTTGAAGAGGCACATGGAAAGGGAGGCAGGTGGGTAAATTTTTCCTCTCACACAGCATGAGCTCTTCCACAAGACTTAAATCTCTCTCCACATCCAATAGTTACAGAGGAGGCAGGGGCAGGGGAAGATGTCAGAGACCAAAAAAAGGATGATCTGGATCCAGCAGGAGACCGCGAGTTCCCTCCTGCCGCTCCTGCAACTCCTCCTGAACCTGCATCTGCAGCTGGACTGCTGGACAATGGAGAAACAGTTCAGGCATCACCACCAACTGGGGCAGAGCCCCCTCTGCACCCACCCACACCTTCTTCTCCAAAATGTTCTCCAAATTCCCACTATCATTCCCCTCCCCCTCCCAAACTTGACTTCCCTTCCTCTGGAGATGTTTTTGTTTGGTTTTCTTTAGTTTCCTTTGTTTGTTTCACTTCATTTATGGCAAGCTTTATTTTTCTTTTTGGAGTTTCATTAATAAAATATAGACTTTTCCCCTTTTAAGTTGTGCAACTGAGGAGCATTAGAGGCATTCACAATGTTGTGCGACCATCACTACCATCTAGTTTCATACTATTTCTTTCCTCAAAGTGAAACCTTGGATCCAGAGCGCGCACTCCCCTCCCTCCTCACCCAGCTCCTGACAACACCAAGTCCTCTTTCTCTCTGAGTGTCTTTAACTCTCCTTGGTGTTCCCTGTCAATGAAACTTTAAAAAAGTTTTCTTTTATCCCTGCCCACTTGTTTTTAGCTGGGGCTGGGGATTTTTTTTGTTTTCACTTGAAACAGCATTTTTATCATTTTAAGGGGATATCCAGGGCGATTAAAGATGTGATGTACAAAATGAAGCCCTTTTAGTAACTCTGTGCATAATCTCAGGGTAGACACTGCTGTTCCCCCTGTGACACCACAGCCAGAAGACATAAGGGAGATGCTCAGCTCTTCCTGTGGCAAAAACAAAACCAATCAAAAAAATTAGCAAAAGCCCAGAAAAACTGCTTGAAAATGAGACCACAACCTGAAAAAAGCATTCCTCATAACCCAAGGTTGGAGAAAGGATTCCCATCCCTGTAGTCCAAAATCCTTTCGAAACGCAGTGTTCTAAACAGAAACAGAACAGACATGGGCAGTTCCAATGAGAGGCAATGCAGGTGGCCAGTGTGTGTTAGAGATGCTTGACCTCTCAGGTGAGAACACAGGCAGAAGGAAACTGCAGAGAGAGCACCGGTCACCATCACACTGGCGGGTCTTTAGTCAGGTGACAACCAGCCCTGGTGACAATGTAAGCAGGCAGAGGCTCCAGCAGATCCCCTGGAGGGAAGAGAGAAGGGACACTCCTCTTCAGGAGAACAGGGTGCAGGACGCATTAAAGGGTCACAGATGCAGCTCTTCCCCAGAAGTTCTGATCCTTACAGTTCATCCCACTAAAATCCTTACACACCTATTCAAAGATGCCTTTTCAAGGGTGATCATCACAGCACTGGTTGAAACAGTCTGAATTAAAGCAATACTAATGTTGATGAAGAGTGTATGGGGTCCATTTTTTCTGGTTCATGTGGATGAATGAATGCTGTGCAGTTGGAAAAGTGGGTGTCTGGTCTCAACCCAATGTCAAGGGAGGCCTCAGGGTGGAAGTATGCAGACCCACTGTCTGCACCCAGGGTCCCATCTGCATGACCACATATGTGTGAAATCAGTATAGATGTAAACTGATCTGATTGTGAGTGTGCGAGAGACAGAGATGGAGAAAGACATACTGAGAGACACAGAGACTGAGACATAAGAACCAAATCATTCATGATAGTCACCTCTGTGGGTGGGAATTACAAATCTCTTCTCTTTTAGGCAATATTTCAATTTTTTGTACTGTGTCTATATTACTCTACTAATTCTAAAAGGATTAAAATCCTATCTTAATGTGACCCATTCATTACTCATCTAGTAATTAAAGTACATTAATCCTATTTTTAAAAGAATTTAAAGTCTTCTCAGGACGCAGTTCCATGTCAGCTCCATGGCAGCAGAGGTTCTCCAGGAGGTCGTGTCTCTTCTGAATCAGCATCCAAAGAGGTGAGGAAGAAGTACCAGACTTGGACACTTAAGACTACAATAGATTAGAGATTCTGTTGAGAGAAACTAAGACCTACATTCACAGAGAATAATCCCATATTCATGGAGCAGAAGGCTTCATTCTACTTAGATGACAATAGTCCACGAATAGATCTAAGGATTCAAAGAATGCCTACCCAAATCCCAGGTGGTGTTTTGCAGGAATTGACAATCAATCTAAAAGTCATGTGGTAAATCCAGGGGCTCAGAATACATGAGTGAATGTTGAAAAAGAAAACAAAGTTCGAGGAATGGAAAGTCAGATGGAACCCATGGTTAATACAAAAGCACTTTAAGCTGAAGACACCTGAGATTCAATAGATGTAGAAGAAAACCTGTCATGGAAGCCAATTCTCTCCTCTCCCTTTGCCCTATTAAGTTAGGTTGATAAAAAAGGCTTTAACTTTCACCATTTAACATGGTACTTACTTTTCTGGTTGGCTCCTGCTTGTGTATAAATAAACCGTTTCTCTCGTTCATCTCCTCCTTACTTCTGTGTGCCCTTTGGGAGGGACTCTGGATGATGGGGACCTGCTCTTTTCTCACCTTCTTTAGTGACATCTTTTGTCCATGGTGAAGTGCTTAAAACAAAAAGGCTCATTGGTTTTGGGTCAGATTTGGAACATGTAAACCTTTGGAGAACCCCTGGAGGTACAAGGGGGTTCAATACTGCTGGGAGAATTTACTTGTCCAAATATCTAACAAGATACAATTTGCATAGTTGTTTGTTTTTTTTTTTTTAAAGATTCTTACCCTAAAACAAATACCCTATCTAAACCTCTTGGATGATCAAATAGAAAGAAAAAAGAGAATCATGTCTGGCCTAAGAACTCTTCCTTAATAAAATGGAAGGACAGAATCAGATTCAGAGCAAAAAGTAAAATCCATTTATACCATCAACCCTCCCACTCTTTTGTACACTGTCTTCATGTAATCTGCCAGATGGCGCCCTGGAGAAGGCCCTTTGCCCGGAACTCGTGCTCATTTTCAGAGCTCTGCCAAGAATGAGGTTGGTCCCCAGGGCCTGAGAGGGGCTACTTGTGAAATCTTCTCTGCTGAGACCCACCGGACTGAAGGGAACTGTGTGCTCTGAGGGAGAGAGAGCACACCAAGCCTCTGTGGAGGCATCTCTGACATCATTCCAAAGGCACACAGCTCTAACTGTGGGCATGGGAATTTTTGAGTGGCATCTTAGATGGAAATCTCCTCCTGGATAGAAAGAAGCCGATTCAAGATGTTGCAATTGGATGGGCAGGTCGGCCTCTCGAATTTGTCGATGAGAAGGACACGCAATTCACTGCAGAATTAGGAACACCCATCCCTGCTCTGCTGACTTCATCTACAGAGAAACAGAGACGCGGCTCTAGGGGGAATTAAACACCCACCAACCCTTCTTACCGATGTCAACGTCCCCACTTTATTCTCCTTTCAGGTCTCTGCACAAAAACTGTGGCTCAGCCCCAAATATCACATAACCATCACCCTGAACCACTCTGTGTCTGTGTCCAACTCGAGCATTAAGGCCTGTTACCATTACTGTCAAATCGTGTCCCCCTTTCAGCCCGTCTCCCGCCATCATCCCAGCCCAACCTCGGTGTCTCTCTCCAGGTCAGCAGCACTCTTCCCATTGGCTTCCCATCAGCTTACCTTGCCCTGCTTCCATTGCTTATTCCACATATATTACCCACAACGGTCTTATTAAATTATGAATCGGAACAAGCTGTTCCGCTTTGCAAAATAATCTCGTAATTTTCCATTGTATTCAGAAGGATATCCAGAGTCCCTACCAAGGCCCTGTGTGATCCGGTCCCTCACCCGTCTCTGCAGCCTCAGTTCTCACCGTTCTGCTCCAGCCCATCTTCAACGCCCAGATGGTCCCCACCAGGAGAGCTGTGTTTGTAACTCCAAGTCTCGTACCTACACTTCTCCCGGCCTGGGAGGCTTTTCTTGTCTGTTACCTATGTGGCTTATTCTTTTGCTTCATTCAGGACTTTGTTCAAATTATTTTACCCTCAGAGAGGACTTACCTGACCACATTATTTAAAATAGCACGCACATATTTCCTATTCAATCATTTTCTCTCCTAATATGCTTTATGTTTCTTTCTGGCAATTATTAGAACCTGGCAGTACGTCATATATTTATTTGCTTACTGGTTTATTGTCTGTCATTCTTACTAGACCTATATTCATGGAACCACAAATAACTTTTAACCAGTAACTTTCAAAACGCCTTTAAATGAATTCTTTTATAGGATGAGAATTTCAGATGCTTCCACGGGTTGCTTAGGGGAAAAAAGAGAAAGGATTCAGGTTGAACTAGGTTATTAAGGACCTGGGAGTTGGTTATTTATTTTATACATAGTAGTGTGTATCTGTTAATCCCAAACTCCTAATCTAGCAAAAGACTGAGCTGACTACTATTTTTAAAAGACATTTTTTTCTTTTTAAACTTGGGTTCTTTGAGATCTCTTTTCTTATTTGTTATTTTTCTTTTATTGTAAAGACTTTTTCTTATTATATTTTTACACTGAGGTACTGCGAATTGAACCCAGCATGTACTCTACCCCTTCAACTATACCATCCCCTCCAAAGACAATTATTTTTATACTTTGACAATACCATATTGAATTAAGATTTTTTGTTCCATTTTCCCTTCATAGAGTTTATAACTGAGGTAAAGAGTCAGAGGAAGCCCTGGGCCATCCTTTCCTTCCAGCGGGTCACTACACAGCAGAGGAGCTTGGCTGTTTCCAGGCCCAGCTCACCTTTCTGCTCTGAGGGCCTACTCAGGCCACTTCTCTAAACAGCGGCATGTTAGAAGCAGCAGAAAGCCAACTAGCGAGCAACAATGACAAAACTGACCCACCTGCAGTTGGACATCATCTGATCTGAAATGACCCTCTTAAAGCTCTTCTTCCTATTAGTGGATGGTTTTCAAAAATATTCCCAAGGAAATGAATCTCACTCTATTTTTCTGGATTTCTTGGGACTTCTATTACTTTAACTGCAGGCTTGATTTTCTGCAGAACATCTGTAGGGAAGCCAGGCAGAACATGTGAACAGACCCTGAAGGTCACGGCTGAGGCCTCCGGTCAAAACATCCTTGTTGTGCAGAGCGTACGTTCATGGGACCATTTTCATGACTGCTGTAATTAGTTCTCATCCAAGTGTCCCACCTAAAATGTTTCTAGATAGAAGGTGGTCTGACGCAGGTGAGCAGTGGGGATGTGGGATGCAGATGGCAGACAGACTGGAAGGAGAGAAGTGAAATGTTTCTTCAGGCTTCAGTTTGGAAGATTTCTGATTTTTATATGGACATTAAAGTTGGTCAGGCTGAAGCACCGTTTGTTCTAAGACGGGGTGATGTACACGTATCCCTACAACTTCTAAAAAATATGTTGAAGCTGGACGTGACAGCCTAGGGGACAGACAGCTTAGAGTGACACCTCCGTTCCAGGCTGCCTATGATCTCGGGCTCACAAAGAGGAAAAGTATACACATATTTTTCCTGTGTAGTTCTATGTGAAATTATTTTGACCCTTGCCGGATGGTGTAAGATCAGACATCATGTAGTCTTTCTTACATCGCAAAGACGACAATTCTTGATGAGTCAGCAGACTATTTCCGATGGCCCGGGGTCTGTGCCAGACATTAGCTGTCTAGACAAATACCACACAGCCCCCATCCCTCAAGGAGATCACAGTGTGTCATGGAAGAGACAAATTTAAATAGGTTTTCAAAACAATGTGTTAAGATTCACTTGGCATCATGTTTACTGTATGTTCAGAGGGGCTTTTGCACTGCCTGGGGCAGGGTTCTAGAAGGTAGGGAAGGTGTCAGAGAGGAAATGCTTTCTGCACTGACATCTGAAGGATTCCAGCAAATCTGTAGACCAGGAGAGTGCGTGGTGGGGACGGGATTCTCAGCAGCTTGCGTGTCTCGTGCAGAGGTCTGGTCGTGTCTAACAGCACTTTGCAATTAGGGAAGGAAGGTCAGTGAGGCTAGAGGCTGTGAGGAACTAACGGAAGCTGAGGCTGTAAAAAAGCAGCAACTAGGTTATGAGAAGGTGTGACGTTAAATCAGAGAGCGGGGACTTCCTCACATACGCAGCGGGGAATTCTTTGGGGTTTTAAGGAGGAGAGTGACACAAATTTGTCATTAAAAGTGAGCAAAGTGGATTGTTCACTCTAAAGAACAGCACTGGGCAGACTAGCAAGGGGTGGGAATTAATGCAGTGGGGAGCGAGGAGCAGGGACTTAGTTGGGGGACATTAAGGAATAGAATTGTAGTACTGACGGGGGTGAGGGAGTGGAAAAGTAAAGGAAAACTCCCAGATGTTTGGCACGGAAAACAGAAGGGATAGTGATGCCGTTGTTTGAAAATGTAAACCTAGGTCTGAGCGAGTGTAAATCAAAACATACAGAGCTTGAGATTTTTATGGGCTAATAAAATGGGAATGTCTAGTTGTCAATTATACGTATATTTCTGGGACTGAACTGAGATGCCCATGCTGGAAAAGATTTGACAGTTAATCAGTGGACAGAGAGCAGTTGAAGCCACGGGAATAAATGCCACCCACTGACAGTTTAACAAAGGAAGGGGAAGCAGGGCACTTCTGGTTCAGAAAATATGGCAGACCAGAAACTTGAAGACCCACTCACTAAAGACACATAAAAAAGTAGGACAAAATGCCGCCAATCTTTTCTTGTTTTTTTACAGGCACGTTTATTGTCGTATGATTCCTGTACAGTAAAATACACATATTTCACATGTTCAATTTGATGAATTTGATAAATGTCTACACCTAGAAAACCATCACCACTATCAAGATAGCTAACATTTCCATCACTCCCCAAGACGGGCACTTTTTGAATCCCCATATTTATCCCTTCCCATCCCCTTCTCTCCCTGGGAACCGTAAGTTTGTTTCTCTATGTCTGTGGGTCTGTTTCTCTTTTGTAGTTAAATTCATTTGTGTCTTTTTTTAGATTCCACATATAAGTGAAATCATATGGCATTTTTCTCTTTTTCTGGCTTACTTCACTTAGAATGACTATCTCTACGTCCATCTATGTTACTGCAAATGACATTGTTTTGTTTTTTTTCATGGCTGAGTAGTATTCCATTGTATAAGTATACTACTACTGCTTTATCCAGTCAGCTGCTGATGGACATTTGTGTTGTTGCCATGTCCTGGCTATAATAAATAGTGCTGCTGTGAGCATTGAGGTGCATGTGACTTTTTGAATTAGAGTTTTCTTCTGACATATGTCCAGGAGTGGGAAGGCTGGATCATGAGTTAAGTCCATTTTCAGTTTTTAAAGGAACATCCACACTGTCTTCTCTAGTAACAATGCAGCCCATTTTGTGAAAGCAGAGCCATTCTCAGAAAGTAACGGGTATTTCTAGGGGCCAGATATGAAACACAGTGAGTGTGGCCTGTTCAAAAATCAGAGGGCAGTCTGCCAGGGCTGGAGGAGAGTGACAAGGGAAGTGTGGTACAGGTAGGATTCAGACCACATGGGGACCTGACAGGCTGGGATAAGGAGCCTGGGCCTCCAGTCATTCTTTGGTAACCATGGGGCACTTGTTCCAGGACTCCCCCCAGACGTCAACATCCATGGATGTTGACACCTCTTGTATAAAATGACATAGGACTTGCATGGGACTCATGTACATCCTCCCATCTACTTTTTCAATATATATACAAACTTTTTTTATTGAGATATAGTCATTTTACAACATTGTATCAAATTCCAGCATACAACAGAAGTTTTCAGTTATACATGAATATACACGTATATTTGTTGTCACTTTCTCTTTTGCTGTGTCCTCCTGTGTACTTTAAATTATCTCTAGGTTACTTCTGGTATCTAATAAAACATGAATGCTATGTAAGTAGTTGCCAGTGTATGGCAAATTCAAGTGTTGCTTTTTGAAACTTTGTGTTTTTTCCCGAGTATTTTCAATCCACAGTTAGTTGAATCTGCTGGATAGGGAGCCCCTAGATCCGGAGAACCCCCAAGCTCCTCCTTCCCACCTCCTAAATTTCCACTGCAAGCACTGAAGGGGTCCAAACATAGAAGAGCGCCATCTACCTGCTGGAAACCCTGAGGAATTCCGTCAGCGTATGTAGCGCAGGAGAGAAGGCTTAGGGCCAACTAGTGGGAAAGGAGGGCCTGCCTGGAGTGGAAGGAGGAAGGACCGCAGCGGAAGCCATCTCGTACTCTTACTGGAACTAGCTGATAGCAGTGAGGGACGCCGAGGAACTGGGGACACGGTGCATGGGGGGCGATCCTGGCCGCCAGGTGCAGGGTTCACATAGCTGGGACCCAGTTTGCAAGATCAAAATAACAAGGAGGGAGAGGGGCTGCCTCAGCCCCGGGATCCTGACAACGGCCACAGCGCCTTGACCCCAGCTAATGCGGCTCCCCTAGTAAGCCAGAAAAAGGAAACTCTGTGCCAAGATATTGCAGATTCCACCGCAGCCACACGGATAACTAGATCTCTAAGCTGACAAAATGTAACCACCAGAAACAGGAATCTTTCCTTTTCTCTTCCTTTGGACCTTTGGACAGGGAGTCACACATCTTTAACTGGAACCACCTTTAAGCCGATAGAGAGCTCACTTTTTCAGGAATAAGCATGGAGAAAAAGAGTGGGGTGATGGTTTAAGGCGGAAGTCAAAGTGGAAGCCCATGTGATAAATGGTAAAAACATGCTTCTCAATGAATTCGAGTTATGGCAAAAAGAAGGAGGAAGGTTAAGGAAATCTCTATTAATATCCATTCAGCATACAAGACTAGCCAGCCATAAAAAGACAGCACCTTAAATTAAGAATTTTTTTTTTTTTTTTTGGTGATGAAAGACAATGCCTTAATTTAAAATAAGGTTTGGGCTATGAACAACACACTGAGAGTTGTTGATGAGGAGAACATAAATCTGCATATAGATATGAAAGTTTTCCAAGTCAACCGCTTGAAAAAAATTAGTCAATCTTGTGTCCAGTTGATTGGGAAATCCCGATAAGTAAATAACTCAAAAGTGGGAAACACATGGAATTAAATAGTGTTAGTGAGCAATGAAATCCAAGATGTTTATACCTATATTTTCTTTGTTAATGTAACAAACTTAAAGCAACTGTCTAAAAAGTAACTGGAGCACACAAACACACACACGCACACACACACACACACACACACAGTTTGGAAGAGCAGAGAGGTAAAATATGCTAAATTTTTCATTATTGAGGAACAGGATCTAATAGATTATTTCATTTTTGAGACTCTTATAGGAATACTGGTCCAATTGCATATAAAGTTACGAACTTAGAGATGATTTTTAAAAATTTAGAGAGAATTTTCATTAAGAGGTAATATAGCTTCCAAATCACTGAAGAGAAAATTAACAATAAAAAAATTAATTAATCCAGGTAATATGGAGTAACACTGACCATAATTACCACCCTACAATAAACCACAAAATGGATAAAATATATGAAGCAATGATTTTTAAGACACTTGAAAACGATCATCCACTAGGACCTTGTCCTGCCACCTCTATGCCAAGGCTGCTAGGCCTCCTACTGCCATCACCAATAATGTCCACCAAGTGGTGGCATTTCCTTCCTCTGCTCCTACTGCAGAGCCAGTCCTGAGCAGTCCTTTTCCAGGTTTTGGCAGGCAGCTCCCAGAAGTGCTCTCATAGGCCTTGGTCCCTTTTAGCCACCAGCAAAGGGATCAAGGATTATCAGTGAGCATCCTTCCTCATCCAAGACCTAGGAACCTATCTGACTTCTGAGCAGCCCTTCACTCTTGTCTGCTGTCTGGTACTCTCCGCCCAGCTTCCCGAATCCCCGGCTTGGGCAGCCTGCACGCTGGCCACAGCCCATCAGAATCTGTTCCCCCGCCAAGAGGCCACGCATGATCGTGAGCAGGGCTCCAGGCCTCTGGAACAGCGTGGCTTGGACTGCGTCCTGGTCCTGGGCTCGCTAGCTCCATGTCCTTGGTTGAGTCAGTTAACATCTCTAAGCTACAGTTTCCTCATCAGTGAAATGAAGACATAATCAATATGGAAAAAAAATCAGAATCTGAGGGGGAATAAATTTCTGGTGATTGAAGATTATTTTAATTTTGAATTATACAGCAAAGGACATCATACAATTTTTATTACTTCATAATTCTAAAGGACAGCTTCTACTATTAAAACTAATACATGCACGTACACACAAACACACGTGCAGACACACTGGCTCTGCTCCACATACATCCCCACGGGCACACACACATGGAGTCATGTAACACACACACACTCATAACATACACACAACCACACACGTTCTCAGGCGCACACACATACATAACATACAGAACCATATACATCCCCAGGCATGCGCATGCAAACACACACACACACAGTCATGTACCACACACGTCCCCAGGTGCGTGCATGCGTACACACACGTCTTACACACTTTGGCGTTATTCTAAATCAATTTACAATTGAGGGTCACAGTGTCCATTGTTTTATCCACTCAGAAGATCCTGACTTTGGAGCGTGAAGCAGGAACCCCTCCTCTCTGGAGATGGTCTTTACCACTTACAGTCTCAGTAGAGCTAACATAACTGCTCTGGACCTTTGGAAGTGCAGGGCCAGAGCATACCTGGGAGCTCACATCCTATATATGTAAACATGTTAAGTGCAGTAGGGTCTAATCTCCTGCCTTTACAAATATACATTCATTATAAGGGGGAAGTCCAGGTTCAAATTTAGAATTCCCAGACACAGGGGAGTCCGGCAAAGAAAGTGAGCGTGTGGGGAGAGCTGATTCCCAGTCTCTGATCACTAGCCTGACCGTTTTCTTCCCAATGCTGGGTCCATCCCTTGCCACAAGGGGCCTTGGATGTGCACAGGGGGACACACAGACCTCATGTCCGGGCTCTGCTCATACCCTCCATGCAAACAGCTATGCTTTGGCCTCTCTGTGAGTCCTAGGAATCTGAACTCCGGGGAGAGCTGATGCAGGCACTAGAAATGGGTCAGGGGCTGTTGAGACAGGGCATTTGGGGTCCTGGGTTTCTAGAGCACAGGGCGGAGCCAATGACCATGTCCCCTTGGCCCTGCTGACTCCACCCCATGGAGGGCATGGCCAGAGGAAGTGTCAGGGCCAGAGGGACCCTCTGTAGTGCAGGACCCAGGTCAGAGGGCCCCCTTGCCGGGGTCTAAGGGCAGAAGCCCCAAGGAAAGGTCTGAGGAGGCTGTAAGGTATCTTCATTCCCATTAATTAAAAAAAATAAAAGCATACCACAATCGTGGGTGGAAAGGTTTTGTTACAAGGGAAGGCACTTGACAATGTCTGGCCATAGAGGGCTGGTAGGTTTGCCAGGTTGAGGAACCAAGATGCCGTTAGTCTCCACTGGGTCTAAACACCTCCTGAATTCCTCCGGGTGACACTGAAATGCAGTGAGACACGGAAACCTCTTAAGTTGTTAAAATCTTCATGGTGAGCCATTCAACTCTCTCCTCATTCTTGGCTATGAAAGCACGATAAACACAGGCCAGAAACGCATCAGCCTGTTGGTTGGTTCACTATCCGCCTGGTGCTCCCTCTTGTAGGAGCTTTTATCACATCACCCAGGGCTGACCCGGCTCAGGATTATAGCTGATTTTCAGCACGTGGCATCACTTGCTGGTGACACGAATCAGGCAAGTTAGCCACCTCCAAAACTCTGAGGCTCCTCCTGGGAGGAGCCTGCAGACCCCCAGTCTAGCCTCTGCACCACAATGCTCCTTATTGCCACTCCCATCTTGCTGCCCTGGCCTCTAGCTCTGACCAGAACCTCGCTGGATTGTCGATAAATGTCACCCATATACCACGTCTAAGCTTGGGGTCCAGATGTGACCATGGTTCTTATTTACTTCCCATCTATTGATTGATCTTTGTGTAATCGTGTTGGCAGGAAGGCCATTACCACCCTCTTGAGGCCTCCTCGAGCCGCCTCTGTGTATAAATGTCCTAGCACCCCAGGGGATCGGGTCTGAATCCTGGAACTCAGACAAGATGGCACCTGGAGAGACAGGAATCCACTCTTGCCATGGCTTCTGCTGAGGCTCGGTGTGGCCATAAAAACGGATCCCACAAGCCCTGACGTCACTTGACTCGCTGCAGGGATGCTCCCACACTGCCCCGTTCCCCCCAGAGACTGAGGGCTTTCTGCTTGTTCCCGAAGGCCCCAGCCCCGTGGGGGCACCGGGTCCAGTGGAGCATCCAGCCTGGTTCCCCGCCAGCCCTTAGGGCCTTGGTGGGGACTGGAACATCAACTACCCTCCCCTTAGGGACCCGTTTGTCTTTTCCAGCCAACAGACCTAGGTCTTAAGCACTTTAACTCACCTGAGGGTGTTTTCCTCACTTCAGGGGCAGTGAGGACTGGGCTTCTTCACACTCCAAGAGCCCCCGGTCTGGATGCAGACAGTCTGGCTCTCCCCCCAGTCCTGCAGTTCCCGGCCACACCTGCTGCTGGTCACAGTCTGTGCTGTGTTCTCTTCCAGGACAAGAGGTGCATTCTGACCCCAACCCCGCCCCCACCAGCGGTGGCAGAGGCAGCGGACAGGCAGGTGAGCAGGGGCCTGAGACCATCTCCGAAAATCAGTGCCCCAGAGGCCGCTGGTGACTAGAGGGGCCACGGGGCAGAAGGCAGCATGGGATGGGAGGAAGAGGAAGGCTCAGGACAAGGAGATGAAAGGGGGAACAGATAGCACTGTGAGGACCTCGGCCATGAAAGGGAAGAAAAAAGATAGTGACAGCTGAAGCGGTGTTGGCGTTAAAAGCTGCGGGCTTTTTCATTTAATTTTATTAATTACCATTACATATAGTGGCATATTTTTATTTGATTAAAGATTAGGTGCCATGCCATATAACAGGATACAGTATGTTATTATTTATTAAATAATACATAATAGTAGATATACTACCATAATATGTTCTGTTTATTTATTATCAGATAGTATATAATACGTATGTAGGTATTTATAAACATAATATATAATTCATGCATCTATATAATATATAATACATAAAAATGTAGGATTATGATTAATATATTTTATAACAAGATTACATAACAATAATGATGTAATATTACACATTGTATGCCTTGGTTCATGACACAATCTCACCTTAGGTGCCTTTGAGAAGTATTTATGTATTAAAATTAATATTATAAAAAACAGTTGTGAACCTATCACCCAGCATCAGAACAGGACTATTGACAGTGACATACTGTGTCCTAACCTGCACTTGGCCTCTTCTCACAGGAAGTAACCAGCATCCTGAATCCTGGCTTACCCTTGCCTTGTGTTACTTTCACACACACAACACTTAAGATCAGTTAAAACAAATGAACTGCAGGTACATGCAGCGAAGTGGATGAATCACCCACTCTATGTTAAATTGAAACATAAGCCCTAGAAGGTAGGCGATAGTGTGCTATGCTTTTAACTGTGTATATATATGTCAACTAATCTCACTGAATTAAGAACTACAGCTAGAGTCCAGGTGGGAGAGGGACAGATAAAAGATGAGGTGAGAAGATTTGCTGCAGGTGAGCGAGTTCCTTTCCAGTGACATGTCATTCTCTCTGAAGCAGGAGGGAAGACCATCTGATGGGAGTCAGGGAAGAGACAGAGGGAAGCTTAGAGGTGTGCAGAGAGCAGAGAATGTTGACACCACTGAGTGATAAGTGGGGAAATGTGCTCACTAGAGAAATCCTGGAGGATTGCCTGGCAGTGGCAACACGGTGGGCATTGATTTGTAGTCTTAGAAACCTGTGCTGGGAGAGCCTGCTGCCTGCAGGCTCAGAACAAATAGAGCTGGGTGAACCGAGATGGAAGTCGGCCTGGTGAGGAACTGAAAAGGTCAAGGCTCAAGGGGGTTTTGTTTGTCATAAAGAGAGTGCTGACTGTGGATGCAGAGCTGGAAGGTGGGGTAGTGGAAGTAAGAGGAATGTGGACAGGCAGGAAAGCAGAGGAGTCAGTGCATGATGCCTTAGTGAGGGTGAATGAGGGCCAACGAGGCTGGTGGAGAAGCAGCTGGATGGCTAGAGGTGGGCACTTAAAAGAGAGAGGCTAGACCTGGGGTGGAGACACACCCGGGTATGAGCCCGTGGGTAGGGTGAATGGGGGGTGGCTGGCTCAGGCTGACGGTGAAGAAGACCCTAAAATGAACATACTGGGTGGTGGAGGGAGAATGAACTTTGACGTCTTGATGGTAGGAGGCGAGGCAATACAGAGCTGGTGGTCCAGGTGCTCCTGACTGAGGCAGATGAGCAGGGAGGCCAGGGTGGCAGGCACTGCTAGGAAAGGATCTGGGTTTTCCAGGTGCTCCCAGGAGAGTAGGAGCAATCATCTGAAAGGGGAAAGTGAGCACAAGGAGGCAAACCCAGGCTCCTTATCAAACGGGGGGTGTGAGGGGGCAAAGTGTCAACTCCAGAGATGGTGGGCCAGGAAGCAGGGACCACGGGTGAAGTGAGGGGACACTCAGAAAAGAGAGGGAGAAGAGTCTTCTGGGTGTAGGGGAAAGAGAGGCCCCAGGACAAAGTAGCACAGGGGCACATTGATGAGGATGGACTGGCTCTATGGTGACACTGCAGGGCTGGCTGGATCTTTGTCCTGAGGGCTTAATTTGGGGGGGGCTGCTGGCCTCACGAGGACACCCCTCTCAGCAGCCTGGACAGACGCTCCCGTTCTTGAGAGCTGTGTGGCCAACACTGTTCTCGGAGGGGCTCTGCCTCCATCTTCTATCAGACTTTCCTGCCCAGCCCCCGTCCGCCAGCGAGGGAACCTGGGCCTTGCAGCTGTTTCCCGTGGAGGGAGACAGGCTCCTTGGAGAAGCAGGCTGATCTTACTTTTCTCCGTAACCCAGGTCCTAGCAAAGCTCCAGTGTGGCCCATTCAGAGGATCAGATACTTAATAAATTAACTTAAAGCAGTAGAATAGCAGAGCTGGAGGAATTGACCACTGAGCTCACAGAATTCACTGCCCATACCCCCATTCTACAGATGAGGAAACAGAGACCAAGCGGTGAAACAGCCTTGGCCAAGGTCACGCTGCTCCTTAATGCTGGCCTGTGTCGGGCATGCCAAGTGATGAGCTGCAGTGAAAGGCCTGAGAGGGGGCTCTGGGGCCAGACAGTTTGGGTTCAAGTCCCAGGTCTGCCATTTACTAGCTGTGTGATTAATGACTGTCCTTCCTGTAAAGTGCCACCTCATTGGGTTGTCGTGAACACAGAGTTCCTGGAACAGCAGGACAGAGTTCTGTAAGGGTTTGCTGTTGCTTTGTTTACTATTATTATCACCAAGTGAACCCTGAAATGAAGAACAAAGACAGCAAGAATTTTTATTTTAAAGGATTTTAAAATCCGATGATGAATGTTTGATTTAGTCTATTGAAGTCTGCATTTGACCCTTATTAACAACTACACAATGGATGACTTTTGAGGAAATGTTGCTTCATGTCTTTAATTCTCACTAACGACACAGGCTATTCAACAGGAAGCAGCTTTTTTCCAGGAAGAGGGACAAAAATTTAACAAAATCTCGGTACCTCTCGGTCCCCAGTGAATTGGTTGTGACCTGTCAACCCAACTCTGGGGAACTGCCCGCTCCTCCTGGGCTTGCTGCACTGCCCCGCGGCATCCAGGGGGCGCTGTACGCCCACACGAATCCAGTCTCTTGGTTCATATCTTTGCTTCAGATCCCTCAAGGACTGCCCATGCCCCAGGGCCCCATCTGCCCCGCCAGCCTCGCCTGCTGGACTCCAGGACACCATCCTGGGTCTCAACCATCCTCTCCTCCTATGCCCGCCCCACTACTCTTCACTTTGTCCTTCAAATGTGGGCTCCTGTGGCTCTCCACCCAGCAGGGGTCTCCCTGTCCTCCACCTCGGGTAACTGCATCGTCCTGCACGGTGCGGTGCGTAGCAAATCCTTGTGGAGTCAGGAAGAATACAGAACAACAGGTGCTCAGAGGGGCTGCCTTTCCCACTGCAGGGGCCCTTGAGAGCTTTCTCCCGGCTGGTTATTCACAGGCGCTGAAGCTGTAGAATCTCGATCTCACCAATTTAAAGTGCATCATCACTAATTACAAAAGCAAACATTTTTTCAGTAGCAAAAGGACAAAAGACTTTGTGCCCCGCACCTCCAACTTTCTTCCTCCGCCTTCAGAGGTGATTCTCACTCTCTGGGCAAGGGTAGAAAGCAACACACAGAATATTATTTTTCAATGTTTTCTTTCCCACTATGAAGATTGCTTTCCCAGAACCGATGAAGGCAAGGATGGTTTGGCTTCCCTGCACTGAGGATTCAGAGACGCAGGGGGGGAGGGGAGTGGGGAGATAATTCAGCATTATTGAACCAAACCGAGACATTAAAAGTTTCTATTCTAAACAGAAAGAAAGCAGGATGCTATACAAACGGGAAACCATAGTTGGAAATGCAATAACGAGTTACAAGACAATAAACATGAAGATGGAAAAAAGAAAAATTACATCAAAATACAAAAAGGTGGTAATGGGAGACGGTAGCATGAAAAGATAGATTTTTTTCTCTTTCTTTCTTTTTTTTTTCTCATTATTCTTAGGATGTGTTGGAGCCTACGTGATTATCAGTCTAAAGGAAATAGATATAGTAATGAGTTGATATACTTGAAAAAATAGATAACCACAAATCGAAAGCATACAATAGAGTCGCAAAAAAAAAAAAAAAGAAACAAGCTCAAAATTGCTTAAAGACTTAAACATTAGACAAGACGCTATAAATCTCTCAGAAGAAAACATAGGCAAAATATTATTTGATATATATCTCACCAATGTTTTCCTAGGGCAATACACCCAAGCAACAGAAATAAAATACAAAATAAACAAATGGGACCTAATTACACTTATCAGCTTTTTCACAGCAACAGAAACCATAAGCAAAACAAAAAGACAACCTATGGAATGGGAGAAAATTTTTGCAAAAGATGAGACTGAACATGGCTTAAATTCTAGACTATATAAATAGTTCATACAACTTAATAAGAAAAAAAAATAAACAACCCAATCCAAAAATGGGCAGAACAACTAAACAAGCAATTCTCCAATGAAGATATACAAATGGCCAATAGGAATATGAAAAAAAGGTTCAATATTGCTAATTATCAGAGAAATGCAAATCAAAACTACAATAAGTTATCATCTCACACTAGTCAGAATGGCCACCATTCAAACATCCACAAACCACAAATGCTGGAGAGGCTGTGGAGAAAAGGGAACCCTCCTACATTGTTGGTGGGAATGTAGTTTGGTGCAGCCACTGTGGAAAAGAGTATGGTGAGTCCTCAAAAGACTAAAAAAAGACTTATCATTTGATCCAGCAATCCCATTCCTGGGCATATATCCAGAGGGAGCCTTAATTCCAAAATATACCTGCACCCCAATGTTCACAGCAGCATTGCTTACAATGGCCAAGACATAGAAACAAACTAAACACCCACAGACAGATGATTGGATAAAGATGTAGAATTTAGATATAGAAGAATATTACTCAGTCATAACAAAGAAGGAAATAATGCCATTTACATCAACATGGATGGACCTGGAGATTATCACACTAAAGTGAAATAACTCAGACAGAGAAAGACAAGTATCATATGATATCACTTGTATGTGGAATTTTTAAAAATGATACAAATGAACTTATTTACAAAACAAAAACACACTCACAGACTTAGAAAACTAACAGGAGTTTGGGATTAACAATTACAAACTACTATATGTAAAATAGACAAACAACAAAGATTCACTGCAGAACACAGGGGAAAATATTCAGTATCTTGCAACCTTTAATGGAAAAGAACCTGAAAAAGAATAGACTATGTATATGTACAACTGAATCACTATGCTGTATACCTGAAACTAACAAAACAGCTGTATATCTGAAACTAACAAAACATTGTAAATCAACCACATTTCAATTAAAGAAAAAGATAAGTTCTAAATACCTTTATTCAAAGAAAATCTTCAACTCTTACCTCTTACGGAAAGTAAAATGGGAAGCTTGAGCAGGACCAAATTATACTGAATGAGAGGTTACATACCGTCTCCAGCACGTGGCCCATGCTACACACACATCGTGTTTTCCTTCAGGTAAGAATGGCCCTTACTGCCCAGGGAGCGAGTCCTCCTTAGACAAGGCCTGTGTGGCAGTGGCCTTCTTGTCACCGCTCCATCTCACCAGGAGGCCAGGATTTTCAGAGCGGAGGGAACACATATCTCATACACTTGAGATCTATTTCCTGAGAAAAACTATGGAAAGACCAAATTCACCTGCAGTGCGGGAAACATGAGCAGGACCCCTTAGCAGACCGACAAGCCCGAAGCAAGATGGCCTGATGTTCACATCAGAACCAGAACAACAACCGTCTGGCCCCAGTTAAACGATCACCATCTCCCCTGCAATGAACGGTTGGTACTCAGTGTCAGGGATGTTTCTGTTGAGACTTGAGAGATCAAAAAAGTCAGACCAGGGAATCCGGACCTGGTGGATGTCCAGGCTCTGCCAATGGTAGAGGCGGCCCCAAGGGGGTATCACCAGCACCGATTCCTCCATTTTCAGCAGGGTCTTCAGGAGGAAGGCGATGTGGATACAGACGCTCCTATGGAGGCTGAAGCCCTCTGGAGGGTTGACGTCACACAGAAGGTACCTGGCAGGGAGCAAAGGAGAGCGGGTCTTCAGGGCCAAGCCTCTGCACAGGAATCCCGGCTTAGATAGAACAGATACAACGGGAATCCCTGCACAGCCCATGGCCTACAATCCAGACACATTCAGCAGCTTCTGGTTTGTATAGTGGAGGCACTGCCCACCCGTCTCCATGTGGCCAATTACTTCGAGTCCGGGAGCACATGCAGAAGACATCTTGGCATCTGTCTAACAACGCTAAGTACCTGACTAGTACCTGAGCACACGTTCTCCAGGGGCTCTCAAGCTTCTTGGCCTACAGACCCCTGTACACTCTTAATTACTGAGGATTCCAAAAGGCTGCTGTTTATGTGGGTTAAATCTATCAATAGTTCCTGTGTTAGAACTTAAATAAGAACTTTAAAAAATGCTTATGATTTCACTTAAAAATAATAACAACCTACTACATGTTACCATTAATACTCTTAAGCAAAAAATAAGTATATTTTTCTAAACAAAAATCATTAATGAGAAGAAGAGCAGTGATTTTAATTTCTGCAAAACTCTTTTGGACTGGTGAGTTCTGAATTCTATCTGCCTCTAAATTCCCTGTTTTGTGATATCACAGACCAGGTTTTCCCTGGAAATCCCCACAGGAAACTCGGGAGTGCAAGAGTGTGCAAAAGGCAGGTGACATACCGGCGTTTCTATCAAAATAGTCTTGCATCTCAGGGGCCTCAGACACACTTTGATAACTGCTGCCCTACCCTAGGCGAGACTCTCCTACACAAGAGCCAGGCAAGGGTCCTGGCTTCTTTAATGAGTTATCGCAGCCACACTCCTCCCTTCTCTGTGTTAATGTTCCCACAACCTCCATTACCGCAGATGAAGATGTAATCCTCAACTGGGGCCTCTAATCCCAGAAGACTGCCAACTTTGAGAGGGAAGGCCCATCTACCATCCCTACACCCCGCACAGTCTATTTTGAGTCAAGCCCTAGATAACTGCTAATCGGCAATGACCCTTGTCTTATTCCTGAGTTTTACCGAAGGAGCCAACATCTGGATGGAACTGAAATTTCCCTGCAGATAAACAAGGCTGATAAACCACCCCATTCCAACATCTGATTCTGGGGCTCTTCAAAACCCGGATAAGGCCCCGCTTCATAAAAGTCAGGTCCTCCGCCTGCCCTTCCCGGGGGTTCTGGGAGGCCGCGGCCAAGCAGGGCTACCCGGACTCGCGGTCCCAGCCCCAGTGCCCGAGGGGGAGGAAAGCCCGAGGCTGTGCCCCAGCCCTGTCCTCCCCGCCCCAACCCGCTCCCTGGCACCACAGCGCCTCCCCGGCAGCCACACCAACCCGGATCCCACCCCGGTCCATGTCCACTGGCCCCGCCAACGGCGCGGCCGTACGTTTACCGTCTGTGGGACGCCGCCCCAGACAGGATGTCGGCCTCCGACTGACCAGGCAAGAACTAGTCGCCCAGGCGAGCAAGCCGCCAGCCCCAGCAGCAAGCACCGCCATGGTCCCGGGTAGCTGCACACTTCCGGAGCCCGCTGCCCGCCCCAGAAGCTCACACCGGCCCGCGCAGAGCGCGGCGCATGTAGCCATGGCAACGCCGCGGGGCCCTCCTCTAGCGCTTGCGTCTGTGTCCTCCCGAGGCTAGACGTGAGAGGGCAGAAATTGCGGAGCCAATGGGAGCCAGGGCTCGGCCAGGACGGGGGCTGGGGGGAGGCTTATGGGGCAGCTGGGCGGGGCCGGGGCGGGCGGTGCCGAGCAGACGTCCTCACCTGCAGCTGGCGCCGGCCGGATGCTGGGGCGGTGCTGCCACCAGTGGGCGGGGCTGCGGGGCGGTGGGGCAGCGGGGCGGGGGCACCCTCACCTGTCCGTGTGTGTCGCTCAGCCTGGGCTCCGCGGCCTCCCCTTGCACCGGACGTGGACCCAGGCTGCCGTTGGGCAAGATAGAGGACTGAGCCAAGGCACAAACGGCTGGCCAGGTAGGGCACCTGAAGTGCAGATCCTCCAGGCCCGCTGCCGGCCTTGAATTCACGCTGCTGGGCAGTTTCCAAGGAGACGGGATCTGTCCTAAGAGGGGAGATAGGGCAGGGGTGCCAGATGCCGGGTTAGGTGCAGTCTTACAGGCTAGCCACGGTGAGAGTGTTCAGAAAAGCCCCTGTGTTGGCGGGGCTAGGAATTTGGGGTATGGGGTGGGGATTGTGTGTGCCATGCTCTGTGGTCTCCCCAAGAACTCTCACCCCCAAGCAAGGGACCCTGCTCCCTCCACCATTCACTGCACCCCCTGCCTTCCCCAGCACCACTACCCCTGCCCCCGGAGTGTCCCATGACCTCTCCCCACACCGGGCACCGTCCCTGTTACAGGTACTGAGGTCCTGGTGGTTCCAGCCCGAGGGTGGGGGCTGTATCTGACCAGTTAGGATGCCTGGAGCTTTGTATGAAACCTCAGAGCATAATGCAGACGTGCACAGAGGCCCCTCAAACAGGATTCCCTGCATGGCCCTCCCACCACGGACCCACAGCGCAGCTGCCACATCAGGCCAAGCCTGCTGGAAGACCGCTGGTCCCTCTCATCCTGTTCCTGATCAAGAGTGCACCGGCCACACTGCTGGGTATTTAGGGGGCCTTAGAAAAGCAGCTGGTATTTTCATGGGCAAATATTTGCTCTTTTGGGAAGATTTCAGTGCAAAGGGATGTAGGATATGCTTTTTCTGTTGCCCTGAAACTGGTGACTAGGATGCAAACTTAAGTCAAAACAGGTTTTAGAGAGAGCTGCAAAATATCTAACCCAAAGATCACTGTTCCCCAGCAAAGGCAACACCACCTGGCCGGTGGGGTCCTGGTCCCTCATTCTGGAGGTTGGGGTTTGCACCCTCCAGCTGGGACAGAGCCCGAAACAGCTCTGAACACGCTCCAACAGGCTTTCCCAGCAAAAACGGCCTTTATTTTGAATCTGGGTGAAGGAACCAGCTGAGACATCTGAGTAAATCTTCCTGGGTGTAACCAGGCCTTTTATGCTGAATGAAAGAGCGGCTCTCCACATGCTAACTTCTTAGAACTGAATGTGTGTCAAAACCTTCATGCATGTAGCATGTTGGGAACAGCGTTTCATGGTGAGGGGAACTATAAAACTTACATGTGTATGGGGAAGCCCTCACTCCAACCGGCTTTTCCTGCGCACACTGCCTTTATTTCGAAATTGGCTGTTGCTGAGAAATCTTGGTAAGCTTTCCTAGGTGTAACCATGCCCATTATGCTGGACGAAAGAGCGGCTCTACACTTGTTCACATCTCAGAAATGAATGTGTGTTGAAGCCGTCATTCATGTAGCGTGTTGGGAACAGTTTCGTGGTGAGAAGAACTATGTAAATTACATGTCTATGATGAAGCAATTGCTCGAAATGGGTATTCCAGCGCATACTGCCTTTATTTCAAAACTGGCTTCTCAGAAGACCTGTGGTCTCCACTGCAGGTCTGTCTCCAAGCTCTGGGCCAGCATGGTGACTCTGCTCCCCCTGTCTATTCTGGGAGGTCTAGGGGTCCTCCATGGCCCTTCCACCATTGTTTCTTTTGGAAACACCCCACAGATGAAATGGGCCTGAGAACAGGAGAGCTGGATGCCAGCAGCCACTGCCCAGTTTGTGGCTCCTAGGAGGGGCATCTCCTCTCTGTGGGCTCTGATCTCCCCTACCCTCTCCCCTACCCCCACCCCTCTCCTCCTGCATTTCCCGATTGATCCCTGGATAATGGTCCATACCAGGAATGACCTGGGAGAGGTTTTATGAGTCCTTAAGGGAAAAAAAAAGAAATCTTTAAACAAATTACTGAAAGTAACTTCCAGCTTTCCCGGGAAAGCCCTCTTTCCAATGTTTAAGGCTAGTTGACAGGGTGTCAAATTGCCTAACCACTCACATCTGAGCAACTGCTAACTCTTTCCAGTTCCCCGCAGCATCCACCTCTGGCAGCTTGGCCACAAGAGGGCAAGAAAGCTCTTTCCCCATGCCAGCTCCAGCGTGGCTTTGGAGGCAGTGGAGGCTGAGAGAAAGGGCCCCGCCCTGAAGTTTGGGGGGCCTCCAGCCACAGCCAGAGGAGCAGGAGTTTTCAGAGTGCCCCAGGAGGGAAACCAGGCAAGGCTGCCTGGCCCAAGTCTTCCCTGCCCAGAGAGCCCCATGAACTGCTTTGGGCCCCACTCCCCATTTGGGCCCCCTGCAAAAAGGTACCACGGGATCCACACCTGAGAAGGCAGAAGGATGGCCCTTTGGCCTGGGGTCCCAGCAGGTGTGTCCTGTGATACCTGTGGCCACATATCTTCCTTGTCTCTCCAGGTCAGTGAAGGGTCTGTGCTGGGCACCTTGGTGCTCAGGAACATGGGAACAACTCTAAACTCAGAAGGACAGAGAGACTCTGCCTGGAAGCAAGGATTCCAGGGAGACGCCTTGCCCAGAACTGGGGGACTGTGTGCTGAGTAGACTCCTGGAGGCAATGTGGGGCTGTGGGGTCCTCATCAGAGAAGGGAGCAGGTGTGCTTTCCGGGGGTGGAGCCCTGCTTTGTCCAGTCATGTCCTTGTGTAAGACTCATTTACAAACACCTTCCAGTCCACCTAGGGGTGGCCTCAGAGTTGGGGGTAGAGGAGGAGAGTGAAGGGTGCAGACTTAGGGCCCCCTGACCCACCCAGGGAGCCAAGGGTCAGTGGGAACATCGTGGGAGTCTAGTGCAGGGGTGGAGGACGAGAACTAAGAACATGCCAAGTCATGCAATAAAGTGACCTGTGATCACGAGACACAGGTGGCTGTACACCAAAGGAGGGAGATAGAAATTTAGACCCAAGCTCTGAGAACCTTGAGAGGGGCTGGAGGGTCCCAGGAGCCCTGAGGAACAGCTCTTCTAGGGGCACAGATATCCCAATAAACACATTTCTCATGGATGCTTTTTGGGGTGCAGAGTGAGTTACCAGGATCCTAAAACTAGTATGGAATCCCACCCCCTTGTTCATCACGATTCCTGGCAATAAATTGCTGTCATTTGTTCCTGGACATGCACAGGGGAGGTGACTGCTGTGGTGGTCACTGCAGGACTAGAATCTTCTGGTGTGGGCTCTGTGACCACAGAAACCCAGGGGGATTTCTTAACGGGAGCACCTGGAGTCCATGCCTTCAAGGACCACCCTCATGGGATGGCCAATGATCCCGTGGTACCCAGGTCACCAAGTGACGAATTTGTGAGGTTGCCTGGGGTAACCTGGGGACATGTAGGTTTCTGTGGTCAGCACGTGGGCCCAGCACTGCGGGATGGTCTGCACAAAGAGGGGCCTGCCCTCCTGATGATGGCTTCTAACACCTGCAGGGAAACTGCTCCCTGGGCGCCTGGAGGTCCATATTGAGAGCGTCCTGCCAGCCATGAGAGATCACCTTCCCCTGATGCAGAGGCAGACCTCTCCCCCTTGAGGCCCAGTGGACACCTGGCTCAGGTCCCAACTGTGTGCCCTGGACACACAGAGCCCCAGATCTCTGGCACAGACTGGGGTGTGGTTGTGTCGGGGCAGAAAAGGCCCAGGTAAGGGGCTCATTCAGGGACAGAGGCCACTCTGCAGGGATACTGGACCTGGCAGCAATACACTGCTTCAGAACTTACCTGGGCTGGGTTTCCAAGCTGTGGGATGGAAGGGCCTCTCCTTCCTGCGGTGCAGTGGGGGGAACTAGATCCATCGTCAATATCAGCCCTGAAAATGGAGGCTGCACTACATCCATTCCTGGAAAGAAAAATCAGGCCCCTCCAGTCCAGGTGACTCAGAAAGTCATTCAGCAATGTTCGGGGCCCCCAGTTTAGGCTTTGAATTAGAGCTGAGCGGCTCAGGAGGCCAGATCCCTGTCCGTGGCTCCAGGAGTAGGCTTTCTGCTTGGGGACAGGATCCTCACAAACACCTGTGTCTTTGTGGGACTTTCCCCTCTGACCAGCTGGGAGGCAGGGTGCAGTTGTGGGAAATGGTGTTTCCATGAGCAGAGGGCCACCAAGTGGTGGGGGCACAGGAGACTGTGAGAATGAGTCCCGCAAAATTTCTGGAATCAAAAAACTGGCAAATGTGAAAAAGTGCATGATTTGTTTTATCGAACAACTTATGTACGTTTGGAGGGCCAGGTTCAAAGACTCTGCATCCATCCAGGACAATAGCATCAAGAGAAGAACAGACAGAGCAGAAGGAGATCTGGGGTTTCCCCCAGGAATGAGGTGGAACAGGGATTTCTGCAGATTTGCAAGGCGTCCCCTACCACTGAGCATGGGGTTACAACCCCACGTGACTACCGTCGTGTTTGGCTTGGGCTCTGGATCTGGCCTGCTCATTTATTCTTCCAGCTGAGTTCCAGAAACTCAGAGGGTGGACTTTGAGGGGCTGCGTTTGGAACCTAGTGAGGAGCTGGATGGTCCTTTATATTGAGTCCCTTCAGCCTAATCACCGTAGCTGAATCCCAACACCCCCCAGGCACCCAGGGTGGCTGTGGAGGGAGAGAAAGCCTGGCAGGCGACCTAGGGGTCCCACTGCTCTGTCCCTCCCTTGTCTTCATTCCCTTTCACCCCAGAAGGTGTGATTGTCTCGTGTCATGGTGGCCGCCGTAGTGTCCCTCCCAGCAATCTCTCTTCTCCATCAGGTGGGGTTCCCAACCCCACTCAGCCTTCTCTCTGCATGGATGCTGAAGGACCAGGACCACCTGAATTTCTGAGCTTGAGCAGTAAGGTGGAAAAAAAGAAACCAATGGAAACAAAGAAACAAGTTATTGTGGCAAAACTGCCCACCACAGAGAAGCTGCCCTGAGTGGAAGGGAGGGTGTGGGCATGCCCATTTGTTTCCTGTCTCCCAGTGCTCTTAGCTTTCTTATTGCAGACCTGCATGGTTACAACAAAATGATCTGCAAAACTGAAAATATTTACTCTCTCGCTTTTACAGAAAAGGCTGGTGAGCCTCTGGTCCGGTACCAGGCAAGTGATTGGAGTCCCTTTCCAGTTTGGAAACATCTGGGCAGGCCCAGGTTTGCAAAAGTCTTTAAGAGTAGTTACGGAGTTTTGCTTCTAAAATTCTTTACGGCTGTATATACTTCTGAGATGCGGTTGTGCTGTGTAATTCTGAGCCGGGATTTTCTCAAACTGTTTCTCACTTCTTATACCAGACATTCCTAAATTCCAAGGGGAACTGTATATTAAGGAAGCCATGGAATTTAGGAAAAGGATACAGATCTCATTTCCTTTTAAGCATCAGTGTACCTCCATCATGGCAGTATTGGTTATGAGTTATTGATAGGGGAATTAAATAGTAACCAGATTAATAGAAAATAGGGGATTTTAGGTACACAGGTTCATCTTTTCAACATTTTTTGTAATATTTGCAGTTTAAGATGGCCATTCCTGAGAAACAGGTAGCCTCTTAGAATGAAATAGCATTTCCTCTGAACCATACTTAATTTTTATTTCGTAGACAGCAGGAAGGGTAATCACACATCACACATTTGGGGACGTCAAAGAGAAAATGTAACTTTCTGGGAGCGCACTCCCCCATCTCCCCCTGCTCTTTTCACTGTCCCATTCTCCCTGGAAGGCTCTTTCTTATCTTCTTCTCATGGCTCCAGTAACTCTTTCTTCCTCCTCATCCCTCAGCTGATAAGGTTACTTTTCTACTTTGAACAAGCAAACAAGCCAACAGAAGAGAAGTTTCACAAGCAACTCCCAGCACATCCGCTCACCTAGTGTTGTCTGTGACCTCACTCTCGGTGCCCCACCTCTTATTACAGGTAACATCGAAAGCCAATTCCTCGAAAAGTCCCCAGGGCCCCATCCCTCCCATCTTCTCTGGGTTGTCACTCCCAAAACCATCCTCTCTTTCACTACCTCATCTATTTTCTTCTCCTGCTAGTTGGCTCCCATCAGTATATAAACGTCCATCTTCTTAAAAGAAACAAACAGCACTCCTTGACCCTAATTCACCCCCACCAATTGCCACCCTGTGTCTTTGCAGCAAATATTTAAGGAGTTGTTTAAACTCACTGTCTGCATCTTCTCTTGAGCCATCCCCTTTTACACCCACTCTGGCTCTTCCCCTGATCCCTCGCTCTATGGAAACTGCTCTGTCAAGGCCATCAGTGACCACACGTTGCTAAATATAGTGGTCAATTTTCAGTCCTCATCATGAGTAGACCCTCGGCAGCATTTGACCCAGCTCTTCCATCCCTCCTCCCCCGTGTTCCTGCTTCACTTAAACTCCAGCCCATCGCTCAGTCTGTTTTCTGCTTTTGGTCTACTGGCTGGTCCTTTGCCAATGTCTCCTCTTTTTCCCAAACATACACTGTGGGTGTGCCCCAGGGTTGGCTCCTGGGCCTCTCATCTCTCTCTCTGCTATTCCTTTGGTGGAAGCAACCCAGCCTTGGAAAGTGGCATGCCATCAATTTCTCGATTTCTCCAAAACTCCCTGATTTGCCCTTTCCATCTGGACCTTTATCCCTGAGACTCACATTCTTTTTCTTTCATTAATCTTGCTTTCACATTCATACATATGTTCTACTATGTAATTACTTTTCCAAATTTTGTATCAGTAAATATATATATCATGTAAAATGCTCAAATCTGTATTATTTCCACTAAGATGCTTATTCTAACTTAGAACCTTTCTGCATTTCTGTATTTATGTGGAAAAAGCGAATAGCATTTCTACAAGCCTCATAGTTAAACAGTGTGTTTGTTTGGGGCTATTATGTAACATGAAATAATGATACATTAACATAGTCCTTTTTCATTTATTTTTATGTAACACCAAGATGAGGTTTTTTCACTGAACACTGGTTTTATTGAAATTTTACCTACGTTATGGACAGTCAGTTTATGTGAAAGCCCTCATTTCTCCCCTTTCTGATATATTTTCCATTTGGCTATATATAACATATACCTTGGCATGAAACAAACTTCCCAAATCATTCACATAATACAATTAATACATTTAAATTATATTTTTTAAATGTTAAAAAGAAAAAGAAAACAGACTCCTCTACCTATTAGGCATTTCTGTGGCAATATGTAATACACACCTTAACCATGACATTGAAGAACTGAGCTGATACCAGCCCCTTTCCACCTGCTCAGCCCCACCTTGTCCCATCCCTTGTGGATGGAGAGGACATCCCTCCCATTGTCCAGGTCCAGATGTTGGAACAATGTTCTTTCTGTCTTTCTCTTACACACACAGACAGCAAATCCAGCTTGTTAGAAAATTCTGGGTATTCTGTCTTCATTAACCACCTGCTCCCTGCTCCCCGCCCTCCTAAGAGCCACCTTCAGCCCTTCCTGGACACCAATAGCCTCCTGTTTCCATCTTTGCTTTCCTACAATCTCTCATCCACACAGAGTCAGAGGGAGCCTGCAAAAGCATACATTGATGGGGTGGGTTTAGTTCAGTGGTAGGGCGCATGCTTAGCATGCAAGAGATCCTGGGTTCAAAAATGATTATAAATCAATAAAAAATGTTAAAAAAAAAAAGAGATCCTGGGTTCAATCCCCAGCACCTTCATTAAAATAAATAAATTACCTCCCACAAAAAAACACAAACACAAAAGCTTAAGTTGGACTATATCACCCCTCCCCTCAAAACTCACTAAACGGGTCATCATTTCATTAGGAGCCAAAGTCATCACAAAGGCCTCAGGACCCGGCGTGCTCTGCCTCTCTGCCCACACTCTCCCCCTCACTCAGGGGGCCTCTGACTCCGGCTCTTCCTTCTTCCTCCGGATCTATTCTGCTTCAAGTTCATTACTCCGTGAGATCTGCCAGGATTGCCTTATTCCCTCCTGCCTGCCTCCCACCCCACCGCCATCACCGGAGTTTGCTCATATCACTCTTTTTTTTTTTTTAATTTTTCCAAGCTCTTACTACCCCCAACATGCTGCCTGTTTCCTCTACTAAAACTCTGAGCCCCCAGTGATGGGGAGTCATGTCTATTTTGTTGACTGATAAAGCCCGAGAACCTTGTGAATTGGTCTAGTTAGGAGATTCCCGTACGTAGTAGGAGCTTATACACATTTGCTGAATGACTGTAGATGCCCTGGTCCAATCCGATGAAGCACTTCTGTGTCCTGCTCAAAGAATAACTGTCCTTTCCACCTGAGAGGGGGTGACAACTTCCTTGGTGATCAAAGGCAACATCTTTTTGCTTTATGCTGTTAACCTTAGGCGGGGAGACTGGGGGATCTTCATATATATTTTTAAATTTGGTTCACTCTGCAGTTTGTCTTTGGTCTCTGTATAATTTTGAAAAACTCTTTATGAGTGATCATTCTTCCATCAGATTGAACAGGGTCCAGGGGGAAGGACCAAGCCTGTCCCATCGGCCATCCTATGTGTCATGTCCTGGGACCCAGTGGATGCTCAGCACGTAAGTGAACAGACTGGAGTGAGTGAAGAAATGGGAGCATCTCCTTATTGTGGTGGCTGCTCTCTGTCAGATGCCTTGAGATTTGAGGAAGGGTTTACAAGTGCGGAGAGGGGAGATCAGGTCCTCTGTGCTCTTCCTGAGTGCCCTGGCTTTACCCATTCCCCCAGCCCACTCTGGGCAGCCAAGTTGAGGAGCTGGGCCACCGGAGGTTGTGCTGATCAATAATCCACCTTCACCCCAAGTCCGGGGGGTAGGGACCCCTGGTTGTAGTCTCTGGAGTCAGGTCCTTGGAGGAATTCCTCACTGAACTATGTTTTGGACCTTTTATTTTTCTCTATAACCTCCAGCTGAAGAAGATTGTCTTAGACACATGGAAGCTGAGGACGCCTACTGTCCCCTCGGAACCCAGGTGGGGCTGGGAGTCTGCTGTTTGTATAGCCGGTGGGCTCGTGTTGCTTTGGGCATCCCTGTGTCTGAATTCCTGCAGTACACTCGGTGGTAAGGAAGGGGTGCCTGGCAGGGAGGGAAGTGGGTCGGGAGACTGCACAGCTGGGGAGATGTTAACCTGGGGTGTGCAGGAGCCTGCTGATGCATGGCATCTCGGTTCAGGGAACTCTTCACGCTCAGAGGGGTTCCCACTCCCGCAGGGGCCATTTGATCAGGGTGCTGGGCTGTCAGGGGACCGCAGGGGTCCCAGTGAGGATTACAGTGCCTTCAGGCAATGGGAAATGAGGGGTCCAGCGGCACTTGAATTAACTGTGCACCCAAACCCAGCCCCCACCTCTTTCAGCCTTTATCCTTATCTGCAAAACTGGAATTTTATTAACCATCCCGCGGGGTAGTTTATGGGCTAGGACAGACTAGACAGTCAAGAGCTGGAATTCCTCTGTCCCCTGATTGTTTTCCTTCTTTCTGACTATTTGCTCTCACAAGCTCAGTCTCTCTGTCTCTCTCTCTTTCACTTCTAACTTTCTCTCATGCTCTGGTTTCATTTGACTTCCAACCACCGCCCCTCGCCAATCCCCAGATGAGTGAACTTGATTTCTGTGTGTCAGTTCCAAATTCCCAGGAAAGATGCTCTGTCTCCCTCTGGATCTGTTGTCCAACCCATCAGTTGTGGCCAGATGAGGGAGTCCCTCTGGGACCAGTGGAGGGTCTCCGCCCAGCCCCCCAGCCACCACTTTGGGAGCACATATCTCTCCAAGGAGGAGGTACTGGCTGTGACCTTGTGTCAGTCAGTATGAATTTATGTCTCCTCTTGCCCCTCCTTCATCCTCCTAAACAAAGATGAAAATTAAACACTCCCGGGATTTGTGTCATGGAACACGCAGGGTGGGGGCTAAGGGGGCTGGAATCTCTGCTGCATTTAAGGGACTACAGTGAATCCCCAATGAGAGCCTGCAAAGGGAACACCACCACCCCCACCTGGCACTTATGGTGCTGAGTCTGAGTGATGTTGAGCTAGGCTTCTGACCACAGCTCAGGGGTCTGGTCTGACCAGTTAGCCTTTGAAACCAACCAGCTTTGGATTCCTCAATCCCTCCCTGAGGTTTTACCTGAACCACCAGCTTCTGCATCTCTGAAGACAGATGATGAGGACCCTTCACGTAAGCCGTTCGCACAGCCCTGTGCAGGCCTTTGTGCTGCACGTTCTGCCCGGCGAGATAACTGAGGTTGGTATTTTACTGATGTTAGAAATAGTCTGGTTTCCCTATGTACTGTTTCACTGAACAAGCAACAGAAGCCACCTCTCGCTGATAAAAGCAAAAAGGGACTTAATGAGAAGATGCTGGGAGGGTGTATGGATTGGCCAGGACCGGAGCCAACCCAGGAGCTGTAGGAGGTGTTAGGGAGCCCCAGGCACCAGGCCGGGCTGGGTGCTACCGGGCCCCCTGCCACCCCAGAAGGGACCCCTCTCCACCCGACCCTCCACCTCACTCACTGCAGGTTCATATCCCGGCAGGGCCAGGTCACACTGAAGCCACCAGCACACACCTCAATGGGGGAGTTGACACCGTCTCAGCTGAGGGCGTGCCCGGTGTGGGGAGAGGCCCAGTCAGAAGAAGGCGGTTCCCCTACTATTCCGAGTTAAGGTGCAAGTCAGTGCCCATCACTCAGGAGAGCCAGGCTGGACGGACCTCATTGCGGTGACTAGGCCGTCTGAGTTCACTTAATACTTTCTATGTTTGAAGGCCCTGGAGGGAGAAAAAGTGAAGTTTCTAGAACTTATTTTGTGTTTCCCATGTACCAGGTGCGGTAAGCAAGCCACTTCAGACAAGACCCAGAGCAACCACGTTAATAGGCCACGGAGCAAGTAGTGCAGTCAGGCCTCTGTGGACCCGAAACCCGTGTCCCCATCAGCTCAGTAGTTACCAGTGGAAACTGGGGGGATTTATGGGACTGTGTGCTCCTGTAGGGGCTGGGATGTGTGTGTTTAAATCCACATCTTCAGAAACTCGGCTAGAACCACAGAAACTTATTGCACGGAGGCAGAGGAGGGGAGGATTCCAGCCTTTGTTCCAGCTCGTGTGGAGCTCAGAAATTTCTCCTTCTGTCCTGAAAACAACACCAGAGCTGAGGGAGCTGCAATCCCACTGTACTTCTTAGATCCCAGAAAAATGAGGGGAAAATCTGCTCCCAACACAGAGAGGCAGCCAGGCAGGCTTGGCGAGTCACAGCTCCCAGGGCAGAACCCGCTTTTGTAACAACCCCCAGGGCAGGCAGATTTAACAGGTCCCTGAGGCCAGTGGAAATCTCAGCGTGGGGAAGTCCGAGTGTGACAACTCCAGGGGGCCAGTCAGAGGGGCCCCCTGCTCTTTTTCATGCATTTTACCTCCAGGACCGTGTCCTGTTCTCAGAATGAAGGCCTCAGAGGATAACTCCTCATGCTTCCTGCCTGGAAAGGAGAAAATAACTCTATTGAAATATACCCAAAACATTCTGTTTCATTTGGGGAAGTTGTTTTTTGTTTGTTTGTTTTTTTAATGAGAAATTATTTTACCAGAGCCTAACCAACCTGGGAGAAGGGAAATCCCTTCTGTCTCACCCAAATTGGGGTGGGGGGAAAGAGACACACTTGTGGAGGTCACAGCTCAGGGCATAGGCTCAATGAGAACTAATCACAGGACTACAGATGCCCTGCTCTGTCCTGCTCCCCCAACACCTTACCTCCATGTCAGTAGGGCCCCTGTGTAATAACAGGAATAAAACTAAAAGAAGTAAATGTCTCAGGAGTGTCAAGGGAAAACCCAAAGACAGTGGGGAGATGAAAACAAGGACACACAGGCTGTTTTAGCCTCTCATACCAATAGCTGTAGCAAACTACACACAGCCCATCCCAGTAGATAAACAGAAAACCTCACAGAAGAAATTATTTATTTTGGTTCTCTTACCCAGTGCATTCCATGGTGCATCCTCGCCTAGAATTGAGTGGAAGCAAGTCCATCTCAGAAGGGACATAACTGAAGAGGGATGGCTTTCCAGACTCTGATGGGCAGCGAGAGCTGCAGCCTGGGTGAGAGCATGGTGAGGGGTGGGGTAGGGGGTGGGCTGCCTTCTTCCCCAAATAAGGAAACTTCCTGAGGCCAGCACAGGAGGGAGGGCCATGGGGTGGAAGCAGCCAGACTTCTTCCTGAGAACTGATGGGATGCCTCAAAGGGACCATTCAGGTACCAAAACTGGGCCGTGAGTGTGGGAGCCAGTCGGTCTGACTCAGAGCCCAGGACTGAGGTGGGCGTACAGCAGGCCGGTCTTACTTGGCTGGATCCATTTCACTTCTCCGAAGCCCTGTGTAAAACATGAAGCGTGGACGGCCTGTTGAGCACAGCTCTGCCCTCAAGACCTGTTTCAACTCCTCTCTTCCCGGAAAACAGCATCTCTGAGCCCGCCCTTGGTGACCTCAGAGAGATCACCCTAGTGGCCCAGGCTAGTGACCGGGAACATGTACCTTCCTGCAGCCAACCCCAGACGTCCACTGATGCATCATATACTGGCAAAGATGTGAGTTCCTGTGCATTGGTCTAACAGCAGAGACTCTGCCACAGGCCCAAGAGGTGGTGTGTGGGACATGCAGAGGTGCAGGAGTGTAGGCAGTGCAAAAGTGTAACTGGTGACAGGGGTGCAGGGGCTGTGGAGGGCGCAGGCAGTTCAGGGGATGCGGGGGTGCAGGGGTGCAGAAGTGCAGGCAGTGCAGAAGTGCAGATAGTGGCAGGGGTGCAGAGGTGCGGGGAGTGTAGGGATGCAGGGAGGTGCTCAGGCACGTGGCCAGGATTAGAAGGCAAGTGCACATCCTCGCAGTCAGCCTGACCCCGGGAGGCTAGTCCAATCGTTTGGGGCGGCGGAGGCGGCGGTGCGTGGGAGGCTGCCCGGGCAAGCCGGTCGATTTCTTCTCTTCCCTGCAGCCTGGCCTAGGGGGGCCTTGGCCGCTGGAGATTCGCCAGATGTTGGACTCCAGGTAAGCTTGCTCCTGGGAGGTGGGGCGGTTAGGTCAGGGGGCAGCGGCAGCGACAGGGGGGCGGAGCGCGGCTGCCTCTGGCGAACTGTTGGAATAGCTGCCTTCTCCCGGCTGCCGGGCCTGGGAGCGGCCTCTGCTGCCCCTGGTCACCGTACACGCCTGTCCCGCTCAGCTTGCTGAGTGGGGACGGTGCCATTAATGTGCGGGGCCCACGGGGTTAGGGGGGCTGCCGCGCGGAAGCCGGTCAGTTCGCTCAGCTCTCCCCCGCGGCGGAGCCAGTGGCAGCTTCTGCTGCCGTAGAGGCGGGACGCCGGTCTCCAGGTGAGCTTGCCCCTGGGAGGCGGCGGCGGCGGCTGCAGGGGGAGGGGGTCCGTTCCAGGGAGCTGCTCCATTTCTTCTGTCCCGCGCGGCCTGGCCTGAGGGCGACCTCTGCCGCCGGAGATTTGCCTGCGGTCCGACTCCAGGTGAGGTTGCACCTGGGAGATGGGTGCGGTGCAGTCAGGGGGCTGGTAAGGTGGTGGCTGCGGGGATAGGGAGGCTGCCCCGGGGGAGCTTGTGTATTAGCTCCCATGTCTGTGCCGCGTGGCCTGCAGGCGGCCTCTGCTGCGCCAGGTCCCCGGACACCCCTGTCCCACTTTGCCTGCTGGGGGCGGGAGGCAGGGTAGTCAGGGTACACGGGTGGCGGGGGTCGGGGGCCTGCATCGGGGGAGCGGGCCCATTTGCTCCCATCTTCCCCGCGGCTTGTCCTAGGGGCGGTCTCTGTTGCCCTGGGTTACGGGACACGTGTATCCTAGTCGGCCTGACCCCGGGAGGCGGGCGTGGTACGTTGGGGGTGGTGGCAGCAGCGGCAGGTTTTCCCATGGAGCCGGTCCATTTGCTCCCATTTCCCCCCATGGTTTGCCCTGAGGGCTGTCTCTGTTGTCCCAAGTTCGCCGGACGTCCATCTCCAGGTCAGCCTGCTCCCTAGAGGAGGCCACCGTGAGGTCAGGGGGCAAGAGAGGTGGCTGCTTCAGGGGTAGGTGGCTGCCTTGGGGAGCTGGTGGATTGGCTCCCGTCTCCCCGATTGCCTGGTGTGGGAGTGGCCTCTCCTCCCCCAGATCACCAGACACACCTGTCCCATTCAACCTGCTGGGGGAGGGGTGCCCTGGGCGGTGCCTTTAAGGTGCGGGGGTGGCGAAGGCGGGGGTAGAAGACCTGCAGCGCTGAGCCTGTCAATTTGCTCTCCTCTTCCCCGCTGCCAATCCTGGGGGCGTCCTCTGCTGCCCAAGAAGCCGGATGCCCGTCTCCAGGTCAGCTTGCCCCTGGGAGAAGGGCGCGATGCGGTCGAAGGGCAGAGGCAGCTGCGAGGTCCGGCTGCCCGTCCTAATGGGGCCACTTCTTCTCCTCTCCACTGACCTGGCCTGGGAATGGCCTCTCCCGCGCAAGATTCGCCTGACACCCCACACCCGGTCAGGTTGCTCCTGGGAGGTTGGCGCGGTGAGATCAGGTGTTGGAGAGGAGAGAGTGGCTGCCCCTGGCGAGGTGAAGGATAAGCTCCCATCTCTCTGGAGGCATGACGTGGCCGACCCTCGTTCCCAGGTCACGTTTCTCCGGGTCATATTGCCCCGGGGTTGCAGTAGGGTGAGGGGGCGGCGGGGTGTTGGCTGGGGTATGGAGCCTGCCGCTTGGGAGCTGGTGGTTTAGCTCCCATCTCTTCCGCAGCTTGGCCTGGGGGCAGCCTCTTTTGCCCCAGGTCCCAAAGCACAGTTTTCCTGACAGCTTAGCCACTGGAGGTGGGCAGGATGTGCTGAGGGGGCGGAGGCAGCTGCCAAGGCAGCGACGAAGGGGGCTGTCCCTGGCCAGCTGGTCAATTTGTTCCCATCTCAAACTTTGCTGCCCCAGTTTCGCAGAACGCCCTTCTCCAGTTAATTCTTCTCCTGGGAGGTGGGCGCAGTGCATGCAGCCCAAGGTCTGGGCTCTCCCCTGGGGAGGGGCAGAAACCTCTTGTTCTCCTTTGTCTTTATTCTTCAGCAAAGGGGTTACTTGACCCAATTCTTAATTCTGAGGAAGTGTAGCCTGTGTTACGGAAGAGTTGCTGGACAGTGAGGTTTCTGGGTGGGTTTTCACATCAGCTGATGCCCCAGGCAGGCAGGAAATCTATTACTTAGAGCTTCTTAGTCTGGAGTTGGGGGATGGCCCCGCCATCCTCACCATGCTTTTTAAAAATGTGTTACTCCTCTCTTTTTCCTAGGTGACATTTTAGGTTATTGGGTCACAGATTGCTGGCACACTCATCCCTGTTCTCAAATATCTTTTAAACTTGGGTGAAGTGATAAGTAGGGGAAGATGATTTACTGAAAGGTAAGAATACTTAAATTTGCATTAAAGCTAAATTCTGTCAATCTTTCTCAAATGATTTTTCTCTGATTCTAAATCCACGACCTAGTGAATGTTGTGCTCCTGTGTAAATCATTGATCTTCACATCACATTGGTTGAGTGGTCAGCGAGATTTGTTAATTAGATTATTCCTGAAAGGAAAAGCTCAGGCTTTTGAGAATTCCTTGTCGGATGTCACCCAGGCAGTCACAGTAGAAGACAGAGCTGATATAAAAATCCCTCACCTGCCTGAACTGCAAAGCTTCTGGAATTACTGATCCCTGAAATGCAGGTGACATTTGATGATAATCTGGGGGATGGTTTATATGATCAGATTCTTCCAGTCCTGTAAATGGTTTCCGTGGCCCCAGCCCTGAAAGAACTAGTCTTAGGGGCCATATCATGAGGGGTGGGATGGGAAGGCAAGGTCTAAGAGCTGAAATCACTGAGATTCCACACTCGCTAAACACAGACTCCAGAGCCTAATTGTTGTCAGATTCTGTTCTGGATTTGAGAGTGTGTTCAGACATGATTCTTGCCCTTCAGGAGACACTGCCTGCGTGGTAGTAACCTTTACATAGATCTGGGGAGGATGGCAATTAAGTAGATGGGCTGTTACGGTTCTCAGTGTGCCCAGGCTCGCTCTTCCAGGCATTCGTGGGACTAACGAGTCATCTTATTCACTCATTCACTAATTTATTACCATTGAATTGATCATTTGTCCCACAGTAAGTGAAAGAAGGTATCAGGAAGCTGAGTTTTGTCCCCTCTCCTATCACTGATTGTATCTGTCAGTCGGGCTCCTTGAGTATGCATTGTGAAATGGTGGTATTTCTTGCCCAATGGGGCTGCACTGTGAGTTTTGAGAATCAGGGGAGTCACGTGGGTAGGACAGCACCCTGACACACATGGCCACCCCACCACATGAGACAGCATTGTCGATGCTCAGGTGATCCGATGTAGACCGCTGTGCTAAACCTGAGCATGTTTAGTGATCTTGGTGGCTATGAAAATACAGACTACCCGTCCTTACCTCTGAGACTCTGAGGGTGTGCACACCAGAATTCTGCATTTTAAGAAGCACTTTAACTAAATCTGATGAAGATGATCTGATTGTCCCACTGAGAAACACTGGTGTGCGAGACACCAATATTGTGGATTCTCAGGGAGCGATGTCTTTTCAGGATTGTCCAAGGGTCCTCACTTGAGACTTTTGCCTTGGGTGTAATTGTATGTGTTCAGAAGTGATGTCTTTCACTTCCAGTGCTTGTCAGCATGCTCTCTGCAGGGGTTTGCTCTCAGTAGATGGCAAAAACTATGATTCTTCAAGTCACCGAGCTAGAGTGTGAGCGATATTTTATTTTGGTTTTCTTTATAGCAATGCAGAGTCTCCCGAGAACAGATTCAGACTGAACAGATTTGTGTCAGACTTTGGGAGACCGCTGGTGCCCCAGATGTTCTCTGGCAGGTCAATGACGAATCTAGGTCCATCTTTCACTGCTACGTCAATGAAGTGGGCCACTTCGACAAGGCCAAAGCTAGTATCCCCACCATAGCCCTTGACAGTGATGTTCGGCTCCAGGAAGCCATCAGATGCAGCGGACGGCCAGAGGAGGAGCCGAACTTGCCCATGAAATGTGACATCCCCAACTTCATCAACACGGACCAGAACTCTTCCTTTGGGGAAGATGATCTGATTTTCGAACCACCGAATGTTCTAGAAAATAAGCCAGTTGCCCAGACCCCACACAAAGACTTGAGTTGAGAAACGTGCTTTGTCAGGTGTCTTTTTGAAGATATGAATTTTGTCTTTGTATGGCAGGAAGTCCCGTTTCACAAAATTGTATGTGTTTTTCTCTGAGAGAGAGAAATGGAGACAGACAGAAAGACGAAGAAGCAGAAGAGAGCGCCCTCAGAAGAGAGCTAGTTAAGGTGAGTTTTGTGCCATTAAAAAATATTTGGGGTTTTGGGGGGAACAAAGTATTTACACTGTCTCATTCTCCTCGTTGGAAACCTTGGCCCCACACTCAGTGTCAGCATCCTTGAACAGGGGTTGGCACGGTGCATTTTATCTCGCGCTGCCTCTTCCACGTTCTGCCTTTAGCATGTTGTTTTGCCTCCCAGGGCTGCCACCCTTTAAACTGTAATGTGAGGAGTCTGGAGTAGATGATCCATCCCAGCTCTGCTGTTTTGCAAATTTCTGATTTCGTATTCGGATGAGGCTGGGATACACCCAGAGCAGTATAAACCAGGCCCTACCTCCTGTCTCTTGCTGGGGCATCCCTCAGGTCTGTGCCTTCTACTCAAGCCTTTACTGAGCCCAGCTTTTGTCAGGAGCCCAAGTGCCTACCGGGATGGCAGGAGACCTGTCTCTCGTGGTCACGGTGGCCGAAAATTCTATTTGTTGTGCTGAAACAGCTCTTCTGAGATCCTCCGGCCACCCTTGCTCCAACCTGAGGACAGACCTACCGTTCCTTTCCTAGGAGGAGGATCAATCCATGGTGCATTTTATGACAATCCTGTCCCCAGGAATGCACGGAAGGTTATCAGCTGAGTGAGGGGAAGTGCCTCTGTGTCTCTGTGTCCCTGTATCTCTGTCTGCTCACAGTGCCCTGCCACCGGCTACTGAACAAGAAAAGTGCTATTCACCATGCTGTGTCTTTTGCAGATGTGTAGGTGATGGTCTTGTGGCTCATGTGTGGGCTTTGTGCTGGGATGGTGAAGGGCTTATAAATACCTCATCAACATGTATTCGAGATGGCCTGGTGCCACACAGACTTGATTCTGAAGGCATCAAGCCTGCACACTGGTTTGGAAACAACTTGGTTTTGATCAGTCACACTGCATGCATGACTCACTGCTGATCTCTGGGTGTTTTTTTCATTTTAGATTTATTCACCCAGTGTCTTGCTTAAGCTGAAAAATACATTTATTTCACTAGAATATCCTCGGATTCTTTGTTTCACACATCCAGTTGTTTAATTCTTTAAAAATCATTTTGTGTTTATAATGCCTCCTAATTTCTATCAACTCTAGGTTCCCAGTGGCCTGAGCCATGCACCAGATTTGATGTAGGAACTGTTCCACCAAAAGAAATCCCTTTGCCATAATATCTTTTGAGGAAAATATTATTCTTTAAGGCTCTTACAGTAAATCGTAGAACAAAGCATGGAACATTTATTGTAGTTAATACATGTTCATGCAAAAAGAAATGATATTTTCATTAAACAATGTTGATTTTAATAACTTTTACTAATGTGAATATTATTATTCATAATTTAAATAACCAAATAAAACCACAGTTATTTATTATGAAGATTGAAAACTATTTACACTGTCTCTCAATTAGAGGTAGCTTTATTAGAAGACTGAAGGGTATTTAAAAGATGGAAAAATACCCATGATGACACCATCATTTTTATTAACTAAATATCAAGAACTGTGCAGGGTTAAGATTTAACCATCTGCAAGCTGTCAAGTTAGCATGAGGTAGTTTGTGGATGCTGCCAGAAGACAGGAGTCTCCCTCAGGATCAGAGACAAAGAACTTCCTGCCAGCACAGCAGGCAGCTTGGGGTTCATGTTCATGTTGGTTCCTGAGTTTCTTTCCTTTTGCTGTTGTAACAAAGGACCACAGACTCAGTGGCTTAAAGCAATACACATTCATCGTCTCACTGTTCTATTGTGCAGAAGTGCAAAGTCATTGTCAGTGGGCTAAAACCAACGTGTGGCCAAGGCTATGTTCCACACCGAGGCTCTAGGGAGGGATTCGTCCTCCTACCTTTCCCAGCTTGCAGAGGTGTTCACACTCCTTGGCCCAGGGCCCTGTGTCACTGTGACCTCTGCTGCCACTTTACATCTCTGTATCTGCCTATATAGATATAAAGGAAGAGTCTTCTACATCTGGTATGGACCGTTTTTCCTAAATGGACATTGTATCTCTATGTGCAGATTAAAACCCCTTCCCTCCAGGGTGTGGTGGCATCAGCTCACAAGATTACCACTCTGGGCTTTAAGTGTCCTCTTTGTATTGTCACCTGGGAACTTCTCTTTCCATAGTTAGCTCTGTGTTACATTTGTTGTTGTATTTTACCCGGTATTACTGAAAGTTTTACTTAAAAGGGATCCTAATTAGCTCTGTTTACCTGTTTCCAGAGCTGAAAGCTTCAGTTCTAGAGTATCTGTTTGATTTCTCTTAAAAATACATTCCAGTATATTTCTCTGGTGAAAGTCTTTACCCTGTTATCTATTCTCCCATAATTTCCTTATTTTCTTGAATATATTAAAAGTATTTCATAGCCTTTATTGGTAACTCTGATGCCTACATCACCTGGGGGTTTGCATCCTTTGTCTAATGTTTCTTATTCTCATATTATCCGTTATATAGTCTTGACATGTTGCATGTCTTGAAATTCTTTATTACAAGGCAGACATTGCAAATGAAAAATCCATATGTTATTTTCCGTGAGAGGTTTTCTACCTTCCTGTTAGGCAAACAGGGTGAGGGACTGATCATGTCACTCCAATCAGGCGCTGAAGTGGATCAGGACTGAAGTGCCTTTTTTCTTAAAACAGCTTTGAGGTATACTTGGCAAAGTAATTTTCACACGTATAAAGTGTACAGCTAATAAGTTTTGACATAAGTATATCCCCAAGAAACCATGACCACATTCAAGAGAGTGAACATACCCATCACCCACAAAGCTTCTCTCCTGCCATTTGTTGTCCCTCCCTCCCTCCCAATCTCTTCCCCTGGAAACCATTGATCTGCTTTCCATCACAACATATTGGTCTGCATTTTCAACATCGTTGTATGAATGGATTCATGCAGTATCTACTCTATGTTGTCTGACTTCTTTCATTCAGTGTAATTATTTTGAGAGTCATCTGTGTTGCTGTATTAATAGCTTTTTTGTCTTATAGCAGAGTATTGTTTTGTGCTGAGTTTTTACTGAATAGTTTGTTGTGAGCAGTGTTTGGATAGACCATCATTTGTTTCTCCATTTACTTCTTGATGGATGCATGGGTTATTTACAACTTGAGCTATTATAAATAAAATTGCAGTGAATATTTGGTTACAAGTCTTTATAAGGATATATGCTTTTCTTTTCTAAAGCACCAGATGAGGAATATCTGGGTTATATGGTAGATAGGTATTTACCTTTTTTAAAGAAACTGTAAAAGACTGTTTCAAAATGGTTGTACTATTGTAAATTCCTTGTGGTGTGTATCAGCTCTGCTTGCTCTACTTCCTTACCAGCACTTTGTAAGGTCGGTCTTTCTAATCGTATTCATTCTTGTATGTATGTGTACTAGTATCTCACTGTGGTTTTTGAAAGCATTTCTCTAATGACTAATGGCATCTTTAATCAGCATCTTTTCATATGCTTATTATCCATCTGGATATCTTTACTGAAGTGTGTTTTCTGGTCTCATTCATTCATTCAGGTGTTTGCATTATTATTGAGTTTTGAGACCTCTTTATTCTGGATCAGATACAAAGAGAGACCTTTATCAGATATATGATCTGCAAATAGCTTCTGTCTATGGCTTGTCTTTTCATTTGCTTAGCAGTGTTTAGAACAAATTTTAAGAGTCTTCATTTTGATAAAGTTCACTCTATCAGTTTCTTTTTAAAATAGATTATACTTTTGGTGTCATAGCAAAGAAATATTTGCCAAACCCAAGGTTATAAAGATTAAGCCTATGCTTTTTCTCCTAGCTGTTTTGTAGTTTTAGATTTCCTATTAAGATCTATGATCCATTGTGAGTTAATTTTTGTATATTTTGTGAGGTGTGGATCAAAGTTCATTTTTTTTTTGCATATCACTCTCTAATTCTTCCAGCACCACTTGTTGAAAAGATCCTTTCTCCACTGCATCCTTTTTGAGAATCAATTGTCTATATAAGTGTTGGTTTAGTTCTGAACATTCTATTCTGCTCCATTATTCTATTTTCCTGTTTTACACCAACACCATACTTTCTGATTACTGTAGTTTAAAAAAAAAAAAAAGCTGAAAATCAGATAGTGCAAGTCTTCCAACTTTGTTTTTCTTGTTCAAAATTGTTTTGGATATTTGGGATCCTTTGAATTTTTATATGAAATTTAGAATCAGTTTTAAAATTCCTTACATCCTGTTCTGCCAAAATTCCACCCATGTCTTTGGCCATCTCCAAAGCCACATTTTTTGAAGAAGTCTCTCTAGATCCCAGGTGAAAGGAATTTCTGTTTCATCTGTGCTCCAATCACATTTGATAATATTTGATTACATTTATTCATATTTGGCTGGATGTACTTGTGATCTTTCCTGCCATATAGTAAATCTCTGAAGATTTGGAATCTTGACTTGGTTCCCTCTGTCTGCTGAGAAAACTAGTTCTATGCTTTGCAGGACAGCGCCCTGCAGTAAGAGCTATCTGCAAGACACATCTAGCTCATTGCTTGCATATCGTCAAGGAATCCTGCAGATTTAGAATTGTTTATTGATTGTTGTCTCCAAGACGGCTCAGCCTTTTTTATTTCTATTGCTACTGCTGCAGTTTCAAAGGACAATGGGCTAATTATTTTCCAAATATCAAAACATACTGTAATTGAGTTGTGACGCAAATTATGTGCTGCTGTTTCTTAACAACCTGCTTAGTGTTCACAGGTACCTTCACTCATGGAACTTTTGGGAGAATGTCATATCCTCAGAGATAGCAATGCTGTCTTTGGCGACCTGAGCGGTAGTATCTGAACTCACTCCTGCTGTTTTTCCAGTGCCCCCTCTAGCCCTCCTCCAGCCCTCCATGGGGGGCCTGAAGTTCTGCCCTCGAAAATCCTGTTGCTTCTCAGGAAGAATTCCCTATGAAGCATATTCATGTCCTTCTTGTGGGGACATTCAGTCCAGAGACCTGACAGCAGGGGAAAATGTTTAGACTGCTTTTGGTAGAACGTAAATTCTTCCATACTTGTTAGAAGCAAATCCAATGAGGAAACTGTGTTGTCATCTAACAAATCAGCATAAATGTCTGATGAGGAAGATCAGCTTCCCCATCCCACTCAGGCGTCATGTTGATGTGACACTCACCTTGGCTAACATTTTCTCCTGTGAGCAACGTGAAGTTCAAGACGTTATGAATGGCTTTTTGTTTTTCTTCCTTAGTCTTTCCACATTCACTGTGTCTGGTGAGATTATATGAATCCTGCTTATTTTCAGCCCAGCACTAAGTTTTTAAAAGGATCACGTGTTTAAAAGGCTAGTGGACAATTTCTTAGAAGATCAAAATCCTTAGACTTTGGTCCTAGAGTTGAATCTTGGTTACTGGTGAATGAGAATTCCCGTTAAAATTTTAAATTCAGTGATATAAAGTTTTAAAAATAGTTATATATTAGTCAATTTCATTAAACACTATAGCAGTTATTTACATTTAAGCCTGTCTCTGGGGCAATTTTGCAATGATTCCCTCCCTTTATTGATTCCCTCTTTATCAGAATCCTTGAGAGGTCCCTGTCATCATTGTCAGTATCATCATCATCATCACCATCATCATGGAACTGATTCCTCTGGGAGATTCTAGGAAAATAAAGAGCCGGACGGGGTTATGTGAAGGTCAGTGTGTGCATATACAGTAAGAAGAGTTGTCAGACATTAGATTCAAGATACCCTTTCCATTTAGAGAAGAATGTGGTCATGAAATCCTGATGTGCTGAATGAAGGAAGTGATGGGAACAGGGTAGTCAATGGAAAGGAGGAGGAAGTGAGTGAAGCGGGGAGCATAGAGCCTTGGATAGGTGATCAGCACATCAGCACATTGAAAATGAGGGGAGTGTGATGGCAGAATCATGTCCCTCCCCGGCCACAGAGTAGCCACCTGTGACATGTTACTGTACATGGCAAAATGCATGACAGATATTTTAGGACAAAAATCTTAGAAGATTTCTGTCTTCTAAATTGTCTATCAGTTAGCGTTTTAAACCCATGATACATTATTAAAGATTAGTGCAGGGGAACAAATAAAAAGGATTCATATAATCCACCAGACATACTGAATGCAGAAAGGCTAAGGAAGAAAAACAAAAAGTCATTCATAAGTGCCTTGAACCATAAAATGCTCATGAGAGGAAATGTTACACAGGTGAGTGTCGCAGCCACATCCATAATGCCTGAATTGGATGGGACAAGGGGATCCTGAGATGAGACAATAGGGTGAGTAGCCTGGATTGTCCATGTGGGCCGAATGTATTCACAGGGGTCCTTAAAATGGAGGACATTTCCCAGCTGAGTTTAAAATCAGAGGGAGGTGTAGCCATAGAGCAATGTTCAGAAAGGCTGCTGACCATGAAAATGGAGGAAGTCGTTGGGCACAAGCTAAGGAAGGTGGGTGACCTCTGGAAACTGAAAAAAAAAAAAAAACAACAACAAGGAAACATTCTCTTCTAGACCCTCTAGAAGGAAGGAAACCTGCTGCTACCTTGAATTTAGCACAGTGAGAACTGTGTTGGATCTCTGACCTCCACAGCCATAAGCTGATAAATCTGTGCTGGTTTAAGCTCTTAAGCTTATGGAAATTTCTTACATTGGTAAAAGGAAAATAACATAGTGAGCCGTAGTGTAACGGATTAAAGGTATAGGATGGGGTGTGGAGAGGATTCTGACATTTACACCTAAAAAACAACCAGGTGAAATGGGAAGGTGTTTTAAGGAAGACTTACCTGGCAGGGCTGTTAAGCAGACTGGAGCGAGGGGAGCATTGGAGTTAGAGGAATCAATTAAATCTCCACAAGAAAAATAAGGAATAAAATGTAACAGGGCTTCAGTGATAGTGGATGTAGGAATGGAAATGGGCAGAGAGATATAAATATTACTTTGAAATTAGCTACAGGTTTGATGACTGCATGTTGGGGAGACTTAGCCGATGTGTGGACTGAATGTTTGCATCCCCTCAATATCCGTATGTCGAAACCCCATCTCCCAGGGTGATGGTATTGCGAGGCGGGGCCTTTGGGAGGTGATTTGTAGGATAAAATGAGGTCATGAGAGTAGAGCCCTCATGAATGGGATTAGTGTTCTTATACAAGCCCCCAGAGTGCTTGCTTCTCTCTGCTCTCTGGGATATAAAGATATTGGGAAGACAGCCATCTTCGAGCTGGCAATCCTCTCAAGGATACATTGACCTTGAAAGTCTCAGCCTCCAAACCATAAGGAATATGCTGTTTGTTTAAGCCACCCGACACGCGGTAATTTGTTACAGCTTCCCAGACTGACGAAGACAGTGGAGAATGCCTCTGAGTTTGGCACTGATTGCCTGGAGAATGCTGAAACCCAGGGAAGTGGGCAGCACAGACGTTTACTCATTTAATCCTGCCAACACAGTAGGAGATAGAGTCCACATATTCCTCGCTACTTAAAAGGTAAGGAAAAAGAGGCACAAATAATAACAACGACAACAAAAACAACAATAATTTGTCCAAGATTCACACAGAACCCCCTGGAGGCAGAGTGAGAATTTATACTCAGGCAGGCTGGCCCAAGAGCCCCTGCTCATAACTAATAAGTCAGATCACCTTGCTTATGTGGATCAGTTTTTTCAACTGTGATATAAGGATACTGTGTCTAGTAACTTATAATTTCAAAATACATCACTATAACGGAATCATTAGTCACAGGCCTTACAAACCACAGAAACCTACACATACAAAAATAACTCGTTAGGTCAAGATAACCAATAACGTTTTTAAGTATTTTACCTGCTGGGCCTTTGCAATAAAATGTCTTTTTATAATTCTGTCTGGCTACAGAATAACTTCATAATCCTGCATGTTGCTGGTGGCTCCCATGTTGGACAGCACGGGCCTAGAGATTTTAAATTACTTGCCCAGACTCACCCAGGAAGCTCGTGGTGGGATCCTAGCTATAGTCTGGGACTTTTCCTTCCTATCCAACAAGTCCCTCATGGAAGTTTAGAAGCTTCTCCTTTGGTGCCCAGCTGTCTATCCGTACTTATAACATCTTGTCAGGTGTTCCAGCCTGCTCCTGAACATCAGCCAGAACCCACTTCTGCTCTATTTTGTCCAGGTAATACCTTCTAGCAACTTCCATTGCCTTCTTGGCATCAGTTCTTACCTGGAAGGGTAGTGGCTAGAGGTGGAAATGTGTCCACATGACAGGTTTTTCATAAACATAGCAGGAGTGTTCAAGAGAATAAAACGTCAGGAAGATGAGTAGAAGCAGGTCATTTAATATACCAAATGGGTACTTTCAATGTCTGTGTTTCCGAGTCCAGGCTTGTTCTGCTCGTGCATTACAGGCCAATAAATCAGGAGACCAGGATTTGGGGCAAGAAATAGCGACTTTAATTTGGAAAGCCAGCTGAGAAATGGTAGAATAATGTCCTGAGGAACCATCACCCCAAGTCAGATTTCAGGCTCTTCTTTTATTAAAAATGGGAAGTGGGAATGCTTGGTTGTTGCAAACTTGGTGTATGAATTCTTTGTTGTTAGAATCCTTTGTTCTTGCAGCTCTTCACCTGGGTCACATCCGTGTAAACCTCCAACAAACAAATGTTATTTTCTATTCTGTAACTTGTTATCTTTATGTGAATAGAAAAGTGTTAATATCCTTCAAAGTCAGAGCCTTGAGAACAGGTTCTCCTGTATATTTCAGGCTCTAGGCAACATTGTTTTACAAAAGGTGCAGAACCAACAAGACTAAGCCTAGGAAACAGGGCACAGGGTTAAAGTCAAAGGAACAGATCTAGTATGGAGTCAGATTTTTTCTTTCCTATTTCAGTAGTGCCATGGAGAAGGCAGTTTGGGCAGCTTTTCGTAGGGTCCTGGAGGCTTTCTCTCTCAGCCTCTGTGTGCCTCTGTTGAAAACCCTTCATAGCTATCTAGCCTGCTGGAAAACCACTCCGCCTATTTTGCCCTGAAGATGTGTTCTGTTTATAACTGATCTCTACTTCTTGGAAAACAACTCAATAAAAACTCAGTAGGTTTTCCACCAGCCATGGGCAGGGGTGAGGAATAGCACTTTATTATTTTATAAAAAAAAAATAAAAGAAGTCTTAAAACAGCACTGGGCACATAGGAGAGAGTCAATAAATGCTTCCTGGCTAAAATCAAAATTGATGGCTCAGTGATTCCATGGCTGCTGTATTTGCTGAGCTTGCTACTCCTTTGCTCCATTACACATTTTTTTTAACTGAAAAAGAAATACATGCATGTGGTTAAAAAATTTCAAACAGAGCACAAAATTACACAAGTGAAAGAAGTTTTCCCTCATCCTCTCTTCTTTCAGCCCTCCCTGGAGATGCCACTGTTTACAATCCTTTGTGTGTTTTGCAGATATGCTATGCACATTCCGACCTATGTATGTAAATTCCTTTAAAGTATTACTTATTTTTAACTTAAAGGGATTTAAAACCTCGTGTCTTCTGCCCTGGTAATAGAAAAGAACAAATCTGACTCCATATTAGATCTTTTCCTTTGACTGTAACCCTGTGCTCTGTCTCCTAGGCTTCATTTTGCTTGTAAAACAATGTTGCCTAGAGCCTAAAATATACAGGAGAGCCTATTTTGAATGCTCTGACCTTTAAGGATATTTAACACTTTTCCATTCATATAAAGATAACAAGTTACATAATAGAAAATAACGTTTGTTTTGTTTGAGGTTTACAGGGATCTGACCCAGGCAGATAGCTGCAAGAACAAAGGATTCTAACAACAAAGAATTCCTACACCAAGAAGATTGCAACAACCAAGCACGTAGGAAAGGAGCCTGAATTCTGACTTGGGGAGATGGTTTTCCAGGACATTAGTTTGCCATCTAGGTCTACAGAAAGTTGCTACTCCATGCCCCAACACCTGGTCTCCCAACTTACTGGCCTGTCCTGCACTAAGGAGAATGAATTTGGACTCAGTAACACTCCTGTCTTCCTAGCAAGCTGGGCACTGGAATTGAGGGCAGCTATCCCACACCCAGGGACATACTGTGTGCCCTTGATGGTTCCCCGAGTGTGGGGAGTGGTTTACCCAGGAAGGATGGGGACTAAGCACCAAAACTCAGGCAGTATGCTCCTTTTGGGATCTGACCTTGTACCTCCCGCTCCCCGCCAACACAACACCTGGGACAGTGGAGGTAAGGCAGACATCTTGCCTGCCTGTGTCCCAGCATGTAAAAGGGGAATATGTACTCTTTCCAAGGTAGTTCTGAGCGACAACACCTGCGGGTGCTTGGTTCCCAGAGCAAGAGAAACCCAGCTCCACTTGGGAGCAACGGGTGTGATCCCCATAGGGGTTCTGCAGAGGCCTTGGGTGGAGGGCTGGACCAGGGAGGTAAAATATGAGCTGCGGGCCTTAAAGGGTTAGAGAAGTGTGCAGAGGCAGGACTGTTGCCTCCTTCAGGATGCCCCCAGAGTTAAAACTATTTCTCTCCATCTCTGCTACTGTCCTCCACCCTCCAGATCCCTGCCTTCTCTCTGTTCCTCCTGTCCATGTCTCTTCCTCCACTTTTCCCCTTCTCCCGTCCTCCTCCCATCTTCTCCGTCCCTTGCTTCCCCACCTTCTCTCACAGAACTCGGAGAGGATCGCTGGCCCTCCTGCGCATGCGCAGTCTTTGCCAGCTGGAATGAGGGTTGGAAGCTCCAGCTCCGAGCCGGGGATCGGCCCCAAAGGCTGCTCAGCTCTTTCGCCCGGTAGGACATTTGCTCCTGCCCCGGCGCCCCGGCCACAGCTGTCCAGGGTCAGGTGTGCACCTGCCGCCTCTCGCCCCAGCCGGGCTCCCCTGTGTCCGTGGCTGGCGTCCCTTTCCCTTCTCCCACCCGCGAGTCCTCTCCTCCCGGGCTGCCTCTCCTCGGCCGCCGGCCCGTCCCCGCCCCTGGGCGGGCTGTGTCCCGGGCGGGCGGGGTCTGAGGACCCGGACGGGGGCGGGCGGCTGGGGCTGGGGCTGGCCTCCGAGCGGGGCTACAGCCCGCGTACCCACCCCCGCTTTCCCTGCCCCGCGACCCCGGGGCTGCCCTCCTCTCCCTTTCCCGCCCCCTGGGGACCAGCTCAGTGGCGTCTGCGCTGCTCCCCCGGCTGAGTGCCTCCGGCTGTAAACCCCAGCTTCTCCTGGTGGAGTCGGGAAAAGGGAGCGTCAGTGCTGAGCGAGCTTCCGTCTCCTCCCTCAGTGTTTCTGCCCCAGGTAAGTACCTTGAACCCTTTCACGTGTTATGATGGCGGTGCTTGATGATGTCACTGTTTTTATAGTGAGAGGGATTACAGTGTTGAAAGCAAGGCTTGGTTCAGTTAAAAATCAGCTGAAGGCATGAGGCTGTGACATCCTCCATCCTTCCCTCTCCCAGGGTGAAACGTGTGACCGTCGATGTTAAAAAAATAGTTACAGTCCCTAACTAGCCCAATCCAGCTAGGGTTTGTTAACAGGAACAGCACCACCAGAGGCTTTGTAGACTCAGGGACATTGCAGTCCTAAAGAGCTCCTGGCAAAATTTGGTTTGTTTTGGTTTTTTTGTTCTTCTTAAATTGTGGGGCAGACTAGTTGTATAGAGGGAAAAATAATTGTCAAGAAATATTTTTTCATTTAACATCTTTATTGTGATATTGTTCACACACCATGAAGTCCACCCACATAAATGCTACAATTCAGCAGCTTTAGCATATTCACAGTGGTGCAACCATTAATATTCCAGAACGTTTTCATCACTTCAGAAAGACCAGTGGAAATGAATGACCTATCCACACCTTCCCAGTGCTGGTTCTAAAGAAGTTTCTTGGCTGTTCCTGACCATAAATTATCTTGTTACCCATAAAAAATCTGGTAGGAAATCTAAACAGAATTGTATTGAATCTGTCTATCAAAGCAAGAAGAATTAATGTCTTTATGGCATAAATTTCTTCTAGCCATGAATATATCTCGGACCCTATAATTTCATATTTCCAGAGCCTGGCCCATGGGAAGTCCTCATTAATTGTTGGGTTTGTGAATGATGAGATACATCGTTAGTTGCAACTGAAGCCTTTCACAGAAGAGAAAATAAACTCACTGAAGCCAAGTGACTCTCTGATGGTCAGAAATAGTGACAGCCAGTGCTGGAGTGATCCAGTGGACTTGGTGTTTGTAACCAGAATTCTCCAGCACCTACAGCTAAGGGGATCAGAGTATTCTTTTATTTTTTCTAAATGGCGTTGCTTTTATTTTTACTTATTTTTTAAAATTATTTTTTATTGAAGTGTAGTCAATTTAGAATGTCAGTTTCAGATGTACAGCAGAGATTCAGTTATAAACATATGCATATGTATCTACATATGTTTTAGATTGTTTTTAGTACAACTCATTACAAGAAATTGAATATAGTTCCCTGTGCTATATAGTAGGTCCTTGTCATTTATTTTATATTTATTAATGTGTATCTGTTAACCCCCCTTTTCCTGCCTGCTAACCACAGTTTGCTTTCTATGTCCATGAGTTTATTTATAGCAGCATCGATTTTCCTAGTAATATATGCTGGTAGGCTGCTTTCAGTTTCAGTAATTCCAACTTATCTGTGGGCATTTTCCTTCTGGTGCGCCTGTTTGTGTTTTGCACACGTGATATAAGAGTTGTGTATTTGGGAGAACTCCAGGCCTCGTGTAGTGCCTGGTACAGAGCACCCACTGAGCTGATGCTTGAACTGGGAAAAAAAACATAGTAAATGTTGGAATTTCCACTATGGTTGAGACTTCCAGGTTTCTATAACCGGTTTAGCCCACCTTAATATTGGCTGCACCCATACTGTGTAATTTGGTGGAACTTCATGGTATGGTGGTGTAGAGACGGGGCCTTGTATGCTTCTTCTCTTTCCGTTTTCTAAGACTCATTCTTCTGGGCCTTCCAGATCCTCCCCCAGCAGAGCACAAGGCTGGCTTGGTGCTGCGCTGAGGCAATATTTGTTAATAAGGCCCTTTCCTCATCTCTTCTGAGCCTCCGTTTCCTTCTCTGCACAATGAAGACTTAGACTAGAAAAGTGCTTTTCAGTTTCTTTTAAGCCATGTTTCCTTTGAGAAACAGAAAATACAAATCTCTCCTCCCATTCAACATATACATTTTGACACATCCTCCAAGGAGTGACATAGCTCTTTGTGGAAAATTGAAGTGATTGTGATTCCAGGTGGCAAAGAAAAGACTCTTCAGACATTTACTGCACGGAGAGGGCAGGAAAGGGGCAGTATATCCCACTTTCTAGTGTGAGCACTGGAACAGGGGCTTGGGCTTATATACAGTGTCCGACGTGGCCTCTCTCTAATCTTTTTTTTTTTTTTGCCTCTCTCTAATCTTGCACAATGTGATAAACTTCTCTCCCTCAGTTTCTTAATGCGTCAAGTTGGGGTGATAACAATTTAACTCTTTTGTGAAACATTATACACATAAGATATTTGTTTCTCGGTAGAAACAAAACCTGCGGGAGAATCAGGGATTTTTTTAAAAAAAATAAAATCTTGTCCACAGCTCTCTGTCTGTGTCTATTTTGAAGTTCCTTGAGGGTGAGGGTTGGGTCTAAAGTCCATCGTGGGACAGGTGGCCCATGGGTCTGTGTGCCGCAGATGGCCCCCTCCTCCCCAGGCCTCTTCCTCTCAGTCCAGGATGAGGTTCCCTAGTAGATTTGCACAGAGATCTTGTGGAAATGGCTTTTCATTTTATTGTTTCATGAAGAAGGGCTGCCATCATGATCTCTGTGGTCAGGTTTTGGTGACCTGAAGGCTATGCAATTACGTTTTTCTATTTAATAAAAAGAAAAAATTTACAAGTACAAAATTAGGCCTACGGTGGTGGCAGGGGCTCTTGAAAGTGGGGACCATTAGCTTTGTTAGCTTCAGGTGCAGGGGCCTCTGGCCATGAGGACACATCATCGTGCTCTGAAGTTGGAGGGACCAGTGGGCTCAGTGGGAATGTTTACTGAGTGTATCTCATGGGCTGGGCATTGACCGATTTGTACTGTGTGTTCCTTATTTGAGACAATGAGCTCATTTAACCTCAATAGCCTCTTTAATAAATTAGACTTTTTAATTTTGAGATATAATGTAGATTCCCATGTAGTTGTAAGAGATAATATGGAGAGGGCCTACGGACTTTTTGCCCAAATTTCTTTAAAGGTTCCATCTTGCAAAGTTGGTATACAATTCAGTAATGACTCACTAACCCTTTGAGGTTTGTGTTATTGCCCTCATTTCTATTCATGATTAAACTGGGGTTTAGAGGAGCACACAGGCCTGCCCAGGTCACCCATGGTTAGTGTAGAGTATGGTGAAACTTGGGCTTGGGATTTCCTGGCAGTATCATCATGATTCTCTGTGGCAGGGAGCAGCATTCACATTGCTTGATTATTCATTCATTCAACAAGCATTTATTGAGTAAACCCTGTGGGTCAGATGCTATCATAGATTTATCTGATTCTTCAGCAGTATGGAGAATCCGGTAATGTTTCCTTCTTTTTTTTAATCTGAGAAAATTAGCTCTGAGAGGTTATAAACCCCCCAAAGGAAATATAGCTCATAAATGAGGGATAGTAAATTTGTACAGTTCCTTCTTCTTATGCAGGTGGGACCCTAGGCATTTTACATTTGTAAACTTCCATAATCCAGATATATTCTTGTAAGGCAAGGATTTTTTTTTAATTGAAGTATACTCATGTTTACAATGTTGTGTCAATTGCAAGGTGTTTTTTTTTTCTTGAATTTGGAATTCAAAAAATATTTTTTGAGGGGGGTAAATAGGTTTATTTATTTGTTTCATTTTTTTTAAAATGAGGTACTGAGGATTCAACCCAGGACCTCATACATGCTAAGCATGTGCTCTACCACTGAACTGAACCCTCCTCCCCAAAGCAAGTTTTCTTATCAAGTATTCTGCAGCTTAGGAGTTCAAATAAATTGGAGTTGAAATCCAGGTCTTTTGATCCTACTGTGTTTCTTTGCATTATATCCTGCTGAGGGGTGTGGAAGCAGTTCCTTTATTCATTCCTTTATTCAGCAGTTTTGAGCACTGACTTTGCATCAGGGCCTGGCTAGGTGCTTGGAAACAGAAAACAAGAAATGACCCTTTCTGCAGAGGTCGGAAGCCTAGACCAAAAGCTGCGTAATGTGATCCGACCTGCGGTAGCCATGTGCAGATGCTGAGGACAAACTGTACCCCCGGCTTTGTTTGGGCTCCCCCTGCCTTCTGACTGGTACACACCAGGTCACCGCAACCCAGTGAGGCCCGCAGCCTGCAGCACAGTATGTACCTCGGTCTCCTCTTCCCTCTCGTCAGGGCCTGCAACATGAACATCCCTGACTACGTGCAGTGTGCTTAGGACCACCAGACTCTCCCCGTGGTGGTCCAACCCGTGGGGATCATCTCAGAGGAGAATTTCTTTTGCATCTATAAGCGAATCTCCTTGGTGAGGCAGATCATCCCTTGCGGCTCGCAGTGGGCACTCTGTATCCACTACAGTCACCACTATGCGCCCGAGAATGGGTGGAGAGACTTCGAGACCCACCGCAAGGTCGTGGGCCTTTTCACCATTACCGACTGCCTCTTGGCCAAGACCTTCGAGAAGCTCCACGTGCAGAGGAGCTGTATGGCACCACGCTCTATGACTCTCGGCTCTTTGTCTTTGTGCTGCATGGGGAGGTTGCCGAGCAGCCGCGCACCAACGTAGCCTTCAATTTACGAGTACTGCAGGGTGGTGGAGAAGAGGATCGAGGACTTCACTGAGTCTCACTTCATCATGCTCAAGTCCAAGTGGCTGGACTGTGCATCCGACAAGACTGGGGACAAGATCCTCCTGCTCTACATCCTGTTTGAGAAGGAGGACTTTGTGGGATTGGACACAGAGAGCAGGAAAGTCTACCTGGATGCACGGACACCCTGGCTGTGTGAAGGGTTGCTTCCCTACATCCAGAAAGGGATCAGCAAGGAGGAGGGCTGTCTTGTAGCCAAGGCGTGAGGGAGGTGAAACCCGCCGGTTTTCAGACGTTTAAAAGTGAATCCACCTTTGTTTCAGAGAGATACTTTTAGGGTTATTATGGACACTTACTCCCGCTTTTCAGCCAATTCCCCTGGTGTGACCCCTGGAGTTGCTGTCCAATAGAGTAGCCAAAGCCACTGATGCTAGGAGAGCTGGGGAGGAGGCTGCTCTGAGCTGAGATGTGCTCTAGGTCAAATGCACATCAGACGCTGAGACTTGTCTAGTAAAAAGAATGTAAACTATCTTGTTTCTTTCTTTATTGATTACATGTCAAAATGATAGTATTTTACATACTGTACAATAAGTAAGATATGTTCTTAAAATCAGTTTCTAGGGTTTTTTTGGGGGGGGTTACATTTTTAAATGTGGCAACTGGGAAACTTTCTTTACATGGCTGTCATTTCATTCCTGTTGGACAGCATGTCCTGGGACAGTCTCATCCCTTTGCTTATAGATGTCATGCTGAATCCTGAGACGCAGAATGAGGTGCTGGTTGAGCTGGGGGTGGAGCCAGTGTCTCCTGCCTCCCAGGTCCAGCACCTGCACGGCTTAGGAGCTCTCTCCCTGCCTGACAACCACCATGCCAATTTAGGACAACAGAAACACTGCCAGGGGCTTCCAAATGAGCTCCTTACGCAGGGAAAGGCGTGTCACGGAGCATGGGGCACAGCAGGGAAAGATTCGTCCTCACTTTGTCCCTGTGATTAGGTCAACGGACCCACTTTGCCTTGGAAGTGCAGACGAGCTCTTCTGGGCTGCCTACCCCCCCACATTCTGCTCTGTTTCCCTGTGTATCTATCGAGATGTCCCTAGGGAAGAAGAAGGTGAGATGCCTTTGCCGAGAGGTGGTCCCCCTTTGCTGGGGAGAGTGTGGGAATCTGTGCCACCCCGACCTACGGCCTCGGGCCTTGAGTATTGAGAGGGCTCATGGCGGTCCCACAGGTGACGGTCGGAGGGCCTGGCACGAGCTGCCGGGCCTGATGTGGAGGAGGGTTTCTGCGATTCTCTGTGAGTCTAAAATCAGATTCTACTTTCTGGTTGTTGGTAAGTTGGAGGAGAAGATGCCAGAGAATTGATAAAAAGATAGTCCAGACCAGTCCTGTGAGTGACAGGCACAGGGGACCCGAGTCCCACCTGCTTGTGGTGCCTGGCGGGCTCTGGATGAATTTTCACTTCCTCCCCGGACATACATCTATATCTTAAGGAAGGGGCGAGGCTTGTCGTCTCCATGACCTGTACTTGTCCTCACAGGGCCCCGTGATCTACACGGCTTTCTCCCCTTCTGCTTCTTGTAGATGAGCTGGCAGATGTAGTGGCCTGGGCAAAGCTGAGGACACAGATGCCAGCACCGTGCCACTCCCAGGCTGGCTCCATTCCCGTCACCTGTCACCTCCTGCTGAGTCCCCAGGCGTCAGTCAATGTCGGTACATCGGTGCAACGTAAGTAGGGACCAACATCTCCCCCTGGACATAATGGTGGGTGAGCAGTGGAAGCCTGGAGCCCTGCCCCAGCCCCCTGACCAGTGCCTCCTCTTTTGTCACAGGAGGCACTGGTGACATGTTTGCTCAGCAACTGCTTGGCTCTGAGTCTGCAGACCCACCAGAGAATACCAGCTTGTTTTTGCCTTTTGAAGTCTGTCCTTGGGATTTGGCGGAGTAGCTGGATGTGTGCTTAGCCCATAGTGGTTGACACTGTCACCATTGTTTACCCAGAACCTCGTGTACCAGGCATGGCTCCCGGCATCAAAATACAGCAGGGCATTAAACCTCCCTCCTGGTGGGTCTGTCTGTTTTGGTACCGTAAGGGCTCAGCCAGCCTCTGAACGTCAGTGAGATAACGCGGCCAGTGAGCTCGGGTCAAGTAAGTTCTCCTCCAGTCACTTTTACTCCATTGTTTCTTTTACTATTACACAGTCATTAATTTTTTAAACAATGCTTTGGTGCAGGAACAGAGCCTAATTCTCTCCTGTTACTCTTGGTGGGAGTGAGTAAAATTGTCCAGCTTGAAATGCGACCACATTTTGTAGCTCAAAAGCTGTTTACACGCATCTAGGTGAAGTTTAGGTTTGGGGCGCTGACCTCGTTGTGGTCCCCCGGCAGCGCCGCTCGCCTCAGGCCCCTGCCTTCCCTGGAACAATAGGTGAGGGTGGGTCTCACCGTCCCCTCGTCCCTGTCCTCACCAAACTCACCTAAATTCTTGTAATTGCTCTCAGTTATTTTTGTTCTCATGTGTTTCTAATTTTCGCTGTTCCTCTTTTCCTTTTTCTATTTCCCTTTCTATCTTGTACCGCCCTGTGAGCATGTTGTTGCGTCTGAAAAGTGGACTGTGCACACCCTGCATTGGAAAAAGCGAGATTGTCCTCCGTGCTGTCCCCATCGCTTTAAAAAGCAAAAACCTTAACAGTTGCCTTGATCTATATATTATCCTAGTCATCTTTTTATTTTCTAGATGTTTGGAATTTTTGCTTTGTTAGCACATCACCCACTGGTGTTTGATACCTGTTAAAATCCTTGCTTTGGGGAACAGTTTGGTCCTCCTTATGTTTGGTGACAAATGCGCCCTTATTAAATTTGTTTGATTGTTTTGAAGAAGTGAGATGTGAATTGATTTAGGCGGCTGCTGAGGGATTTTTTTTCAAGGAGTATTTAAACTTGGAATGTCAAAATCTGCAGCATCTTCCTTGATTCTGGCTTTTAGACAAACGTGCTTGGCACGCGGTTCAGGGCTGTCGTTGTGTGACGTGCGTGACGGAGCTTCCTGGCCGGCGGTCACTGGTGAGAAAGTGGCAGTCTCGGGGGTGAGCAGCTGCAGGGGATGCTGTTGGAAGAAGCAGTCACCGGTTTTTTGTTTTTTGTTTTTTCATTCACCTTCCCGGTGCCATTTAATTTACTTTGCCTTCATAGAGAGGCAGGAGCGGGTCTAAACTCCATGCCACTCTTATTTTCCCTTTACGAGGCTGGTTTTTCTGAGTATCAGAACAACATGGCCTTCTCCTAAGTAGCTGGCTCACTTGGATCTGGTGGACACAGGGACCGCTAAAGGGGACTGTAGCTTCCTCTCTGCTCCAGCCGGTGGGCATTCAGAGCCGGGTCTGTGGTTTGCCTCAGCAGCCATGCAGTCCTCCCTGCACCAGCCTTTACTATTAACCCATTATGGCAGTAAATAGCTGACTCCGTGTCTGTTGCAGCTGACGTCCACCACTGACGGCCGTGTCGTTAGTTTGCGGTAGTGAGTCTCCAACACCCTAGTCAGCTGTGAAGTGACCTTGCATTCTCACCCACACCCTGGTTCATCTCACCCGGGGGAAGGGTTTGGCCACCACTGTCATGCTGGCCATGAGACCTTGTTTTACCTTTCATGCCCTGGTCCAATTGTGGACACTTCATCCTTCACTGACTTGGTCTCCCTTGAGACAGACCAGACATTCTGAAAGAGCCCATCACATTCTGGGGGGGAACAGAACACAAGAATCGCAAGTAGGAGTCTAGGCTCTCTGGGTTGGCAAATGCAGGCTGGGATCTGTGAAGGCTGGGCTGTGCCCTTCACAGGCCTTTCCCGTGGCTCCCGAGAGCCCAGGGGTCGGAGTGATAACAGCCTTGCCTGGGTTCCCCCATCCTCATCTGCTCACTGGCAGGTGTGTCTGCTAACTAGGAACTCCCCCAAACCTCGGGCCCTTCAAAGTTCAGAGCACAGGAGAACCTTGAGTCCCTTCTCCTGGGCCTCCTTTGTGAGAATCCAGTGCCTTCTGAGGTGACCAGAGGCAGGAGATGCCTCCCACTCCAGGGAGCTCTCTTCGGAGGACTGTGACGCACTGCACCTTGCTGTCAGCTTGTGGGGTTCCATCCGTGGTCCTTGCAGAACCAGACTTGAGATTGGCTTAGCAATAGAAATGACAAGACTGATTCCAGGGCAGGGCCGGGGGGAGGAACAGGGGAAATTGAATGTGACCTCAAACACCTAGGTGGGTTCTGGGTCTGTTACTAAAATCGGGAGCCTGGGAGGTACCTGCCAGGAATCGAAATCTAGAGTAAATGGTGGACATGAGGCATTTTTAAGATTCCATTTTTCATCCAAGTTAGGACTTCAAAGAGGCACTTGGGTCTATGGCCCCGGGGCTCAGGTGAAGGAGCCGGACTAGAGATACACGTTGGGAGTCGTCATTCTTAGCTGGTGTTCACAGCCGTGCAGGTGGATGAGTTCATCTCGAGAGGTGCAGACTGAGGCTGAGGCGGGTCAGGGCTGTGCCTGGGTTGGAGGAAAGCCCAGACCATGCAGCTTTGGCGTGTCACTCAGTGGCGTTTGGGATTTTCAGAGCAATGGCATTTATCCTTAAGGGTCTTGGGGGTGGGCAGGGCCACCCAGGAAGAAATCTGAATGGAGGGTTGTGGCCACGCGTGTGCATCTGGGGATGAAGCAGAGGCTGCATGTTCCAGGAGGGGAACCTCCTCGGAAGATGGAGTCGGAGTGGGGAGTGTTGAGAATGTAGTCACACTCACCTGTGAGGGAGGGACAGAGGCCTAATGAGTCTCCACCCTAGCGGACTCTCTTTCCCATGAACAAAAGGCCAGCAGACAGAAGATTTGAGGTGAGAAAGAGCCAAAGTGGAGAATGGTGGTTGGACAGTTCTGGAATTGTCTCCCTGCAAAATAGAGTTAAAAAAACCCAGACTCTTAAGAACATTGATAGTGACGTTGGAGGAGATAGTTCTTTTTCTGGCCTCCTAAGGGTAAGACATGTATCCGGGGATACACAGAAGAATCGGGCAGTCTGGTCCGGGGCTTGACCCTTACCAGGGGGAACAGGGCAAGTTTAAAGGGGGAGAAGGGCAGCGGAGGGAAACTAGCCAGGTCTCGTGTCAGGTAGCAGTCGGCCTCACTACTTGCGTGTTGCATTCACATCCGTGCCTCCCAGGTGGGCGGTGGCAGCCCCCTTTTGCAGATTGGGAAGCCTTCTCAGAGGGGTTAAGGAATTGGTCCATTTCGCGGCTAGTAAATGCTGTAGCAGGATTCAAGCAGGGCCTTGTCAGACTTCAAGGGCATGTTCTCTCTACTAATTCCGGTACCTCCATGTTGTACCTGGATTGGTGAATTGGGTCAGTATTGGAGCCTTTCACAAAAAGTACGATTTAAGTGCCTCAGGACTCTTTCCCAAATCTCAGTGTTCTTTAATTGTTCAGAAGCACCGCAGTGCTTTTCGCCCCACAGAGGTAAGGTCTTACTCTTTTGACGATGACGTGGTTGCAAATGACGTACAGGTGCAAAACCAGACTTAGCAGCTTCTGAAGGGAAACTCTCCAGTTCTCCCTTGATAGGCTTTCTTCCACGGGATGTAACCTGCTGCACCGTAGGTCTGAGCTTTCTGTATGGAGTGAGGGTTTGATATCCAAAGTTAGCAAATAAGGGTCAGATGGAGAAAATCGACGTTAACTATTTATTTTGGGGTTTCATTAGACAAGATGCACTATCGCTTAATGGCCCATATAACGTAAGTAATTGAGTACAGAACATTGCATTCCTTACTTTCTAATGAGAGGTGTCTTGCATCGTAATGTTGTCTGCTTTGGAACTTCAGCTCAGCCAGTAGGGCATCTGTCAGTGTGTTGGTGTGATTGCATTTACACAGTGCATGTAATCTGGGCTTCCTCTGCCCCAAACACTCCAGTGCAGAATCATAGGCTGTAGCCATCACTTAATTATACAAATACTTCTACAACTATATGATACAAAAAAAAAAAAAACAAAGAGAGAGAGAGCGAGAGAGATTGCCTTATCAAATTTCCTTTGATTTTAACTGCAAACTGTTGTTGAGCAGCTCTGGTTTCCTTTGGATATGAATATGTACATTTCTTTGCATGTAACTTGGATCTTAGACTAGAACACCAACCTCTTGCTTTCCATGAGCCACAAAAATCATAACCAAATGACATACGTATTAAACATTTTATTCTTTTCTTCTGAGACAGAATCCTTGAATCTGGGACTTGGGCTGTGATTTTGCTTTTTGCTCTTCCCACCCCTCTTATCGTCTCACTCCTTTTTCCCACGTGGCCTCCAAGAGTTCATGGTCTCAGAGGAGCAGGTGGACAAACACCAGTTGGTCGCCAAGCAGTCCTGCTGTAGAGGGAGCCCAGCCAAGAGCTAAAGGACTTCATCAGAGAGGGCTTCCTTGAAGAAATGGGCTCTACATTCAGTTATGAGGACAGAGTAAGAGTCAGCCAGGAGAAGGAATCAAGAGGGTGACTCAGGTTGCAGGAGCAGCCCGGGTAGAGGCCTGGAGGCTTGTGGGGTGGGGACTCGGGGAGAGTGCACTGTGTGGTCCAGGGTGGAGGGTGCCCCTGCTTGGGAGGACACTGGAGTGGGCCTAGGGATGGAGGGCTTAGGAGGAGCTTGGTTTTTTACTAGAATTGACACAGAAGAGGCAGTGAAGGGTGTCAGCAGAAAGTGACCCTCAGGAGAGGTACTCCTGGTTTTGCTTCTGATGTTCTACAGAAAGAAGGGGTCGGGGTGGGCGAGAGCAGCTCTGCCCGTCCCTTTGAGACCCACCCCTTCATTCATTTATTCATAACACATGCAATTATGAGTGTCCAGGGGAGAGAGGGTGGACTCACAGTAGTAAGCAAAATGTATTGCTTCTTGAGAGTTTAGCATTGTCAGAAGTTGTCTTAGCGTAGAATGTTCTGGGAACACAGCAGGGGCACCTAACCCAAAGTGTAGAGGTTCGAGGGAAGGAAGGCTCCCTTGACAAACCGTCAAAATGCGCCTGGAGGCAAGTGGGGAGTAGCAGCAGTTCAGGGGGCGCCTGAGGTCATTGTGGACCTGGGTACTGTGGTGAAGGTGGGCGAGCAGCGTCGGGGGTGGGGCTAGAACTCTACCAGGGAGCCTCTGAAGGGTTTGAAGTGGGGGTGATGTAATCAAATTTGTGCTTTGGGAAGGCTGTCCTGGCTCCGTGTGTGTGTGTGTGTGTGTGTGTGTGTGTGTGTGTGTGTGTGTGTGTGTGTGTGTTTGTGTGTGTGTGTGTGAAGCAGGGAAGAGGGGGAGAGTGCCACCAACTGGGAGGGTCATTAGAAGACCATTGACAGGCTGGGCGGCCACCAGTGGGAGAGGGGCGTCGGGGCTGCTTGGGGACGGCAGGGGCAGTGTGAATGCCGGATTTCCTCATGAGGAGAGCTTATTAACGGGGACCCCCTAGCGGCACCTTGTGGCTGGAAGAAAACGGATGCAACAAGGTGGACTTTTCTCTTCTTCCCTGCATTGTGTGATGATCTTAGCTCAGCCAACATTTGGAAGAGAATATCTAAGTTTCAGGGTAGCACAGGATATTTTTGAGCTCGTTCGAGAGAGATCTGATAGGATTTAGTCTTGTGTTGAGATCTGCATGTTCACTTAGCTAGAAACGTCCCGTCTTTTGGATTTCCATAGGGGTATTTTTTCTTGATAAAGATTGCTTTCTTGGTGAGAGGAAATTTAATACAGCTGCTGTGTTTCTCAAAAAAAATCTTATCTTTTAAGAAATTTAATATTCAAAAGAATAGCAAAATTTTAAATTGATAAAGTAAGGCTTTGGTGTAGTTTCTTTGGTTTCTGAGTTAATGTAGAGTTAGAGCCTTTGCATTACTTAAATAGCACATCCTTGTCAGTATTTAAAGAGCTGTTAGTGAGCGCCCCAGGCCCCACTTCTCAAAGCATCATTAAATCTTGCTCTGAAATAGTGAAGTCATAAAGGTCTTGTTGGCAGAAGCCAAATAGTTGGTTTATAATTTGCAGCATAGCACCCTTTATAAAATAATAATAGGTTCAAAATTAAGAAAGTGGAAAATAATTGATTTTTTTAAAGCTGAAACATAATCTTTCTTGTGTTAATGTTGCAACTGGAAATTTCGAAAAGAAAAATCCTACTGTAATATCATCTACGTGGAATACATATATGTCTATCACGTTTGCAATGTAACTGCGCAGTGGTTTTTGAAGTCAGGACAATTCCAGCTGAGTTACTGGCAGTGATGGTGGCTGGTTTTCAATGGAAGACCCTAAATTTGCCTTCTGAGCTTTATTCTTTTCTGTTCTCTCTCTCTCTTTTTTTTTTTTTTTTGTAGTGAGAGGGCTCAGTAGTGCTTTGCCAGCATGATTTTGGGGCAATTTGGGGGCAGATATCGTGCACAAGCAGTGAGATATTTCCATGCATTTTACTTTCCGGACATCACCATGGAACATGTGGGGGTTTGTGCCTGCAGGCCGGGATGCTGCAAGACTCCCTGGTCCATCACCTTTATGTCTTGGAGCTGCTCCAGTCAGTGAATGACTTTCTGTGTCTTAGAGGTAAGGTGATCTGATGCAGATGATCAGATGTGTAACTAAGTACTGTTACTTGAAATAGAAAACCTATCAAAAATGGCTCTAAAATACAGGATGAGGGAGGAGAATTGTCTGAGCTGCTTGCATGGGGAATATTCTCAGGTGACTCCCTCATTGTGTCTCCTGTCACTCCTCCCCCAGCCCTGCACGGCAGTCATCGTGAAGCAAGCATGCACTTTCTCAGAAACGCGCTGAATTTCCTTGTGCCTCTGTTTGTTGGCTTTTTTTTTTTGAAAGCACATCTTGCCCTTTGCTTAAATGCCATCCCTGCCTAGTCACCTCTTACACTCATTCGTCTGGAGCTCGTCCATACATAGCTGCTGAATGGATGAACAGAATGTAGTATCTCCATGTAGTGGAACATTATTCAGACGTAAAAGTGAATAAAAAAGAAAAAATAAATAAAGGGGAATATGAAAAAGGCCACCTGCTCTGGGAAGTCCACACTGACTGCTCAACCAGCCCTTTTCCCTTTGAAACCCAATCACTTATGCTCCTCTCTACTCTTTTTGATAGTACTTACCACCTTCTAATAAACTTTAACACTTTCAAAAAAAAAAAAGAGAGATGCTGATACCACTTCAACCTGGACGAGCCTTGATAACAGCACGTTTAGTGAAAGGAACCAGACACAAACGGCCACATATTGTTGAATTCAGTGATCTGAAATGCCCAGAATAGGCACATGCAGAGGCAGAGGGCAGGTGATGGTTGCAAGGGGTTGGGTGAAGGGGGGTTGGGGAGTGATTGCTAGTGGCAGGGGTGTTCTTATGGGATGATGAAGTGTTCTGGAAATAGATGGTGGTGAGGGCTGCACAACCGTGAGTGTGCAGAAGACTGCTGAGCGCTGTCTCTGGGAGTGCCTGTGGTTGGGGGCGGGTTTATTTTGTTCTCATCCGTGAAGAGTCATCTTGTGCTGAGGCCATTCTACTCCTGTGAGTGGTGAGGGTCAGAGACTTTGCAGAGTCATGTGTTATTTTCCCACTTGCTGAGTGTAGGCAAAAAAGGTTTAAGCCTGAGAAAGTGCTCCATCTGCAGAAACGTCTTTTAGTTTTGCATGGTGTAAAATTCTTGAGAGCTTTTTAATAGTTGAGGACAGCCTGTGGGGGGGAAACAGCCCATGAATCCTGGGTGAGTCCCGGAAGAACTGCGCTTCCCTCCCTGACACGGGTGGGGATTTCACCCCCGTTGAGGCAGTGAAGGGCCCAGACCCGAGAGCGGAGTTGACAGTCGTGAATATTTACATGTATCCGCTGCTTCATCTTGGATATTAATTTCAAGCTGAGTCAGTATGTGGCGGCAGCCTCATCCTACGTCAGGAATCTATAGTATCTGCTCTTTGAGGTGAAGACCTGACAGACTTGATTATTTAACAGTCTCCCTTGAATTGATATGTCAGATTCCTTTCTCAATAATAGAACAGCAGAATTATAGACGTCCTTTATTGCCGATGTGACCTGGAGCAGGTTTAGTCTCTGTGCCTCAGTGGCCTTATCTTCGGTTGGGGAAGATGATAACAGTGCTTCCCTCAGAGGGTCTGGTGAGGGGGGAGTGAGAAGTAGAAAGGGAGGACTTACACGTGATGCTCATGAATGACCGAATTTAGTGCTCCCAGCCTGGTGAGGCCTCAGGGGCAGAGATGGCAGAACAGACCATTCGTAGCCGGAGCTCGATCTGTGTTGGCAGCTGTTATGATCAGGATCACCCCTGTGGGTTATCAGGCAGTTTTAAGACTTGGTAATATGAATTCATGAATAATGTTAAAAGATTAGACAACTCAGATCCGGTTTACATAGTTCTCAAGATTTCCTGTGAGAAATGGATATTTTTTTCCCCATCTTAAATCTGAGTTGATTCTCTAAAAAAAATTCTGCATTCCTCCACCTTTTTGAGTTAATTCTCCATTTCTCAAAAAAAAAGTTTTTAAATGGAGTTACTGGTGTCTGAACTGAGGGCCGCATGCATGCTGAGCACATACTCTCTCAAGTGAGGTATAATCTCCCCCCTGATTTTTTTTAAACTTTACTTTCTTTGTATGCAGAGGTTAGTGACCTCTAATTCTTTTTCTGGAGACTTGTCCATGAACCTGTAAATCTATAATTAGTGGACAAAATTTGATTTATTAAAAAAATCAATGGAACATTCTGCAATCCATTCAAAAGGAAATGCTCATTGACATAAAATGTTTCTCCTTTATGGTGATTTCTAATTTTTGGTCTGCCTTAACTTATTAAAAGTAATCCTCATCATCATAATGACCAAGCTTGCTCTGAGTGGACACTTACCTAAGGCTAAAATGCTTTCCTCATGTTTTAATTCATAGCAGGTGTTTAAGGGTAGGTATCAGTGTCTCCTTTTCTGCAGCTGAGCGGTTGAGAGATGGGGCAGCTTGTCCCAAATCTCACGCAGCTGGCGCTGGCAGGCTCAGTGCTGGAACCCAGGCTGCACAGGATGCATTCTCAATGGCTCCTCTGATCAGCCCCAAGTTGAGTGGTTTCCCGAACTCCTGTGAGTCCATAAATGAACGATTTTAGCGATCTCAGCTTCATGAAGCCTTCAAAGGAGAGACACCAGTGAGAATGTTAGACAGAGTGGCATAAATTAAAATTGTACATTTTCACAAATGTTGCTTTCTCAGGCAATGAGTTAAAAACTTTATATTTTTTTATTTTAGTGCTCTGTAAACACTAAAATCAAAACATTAAAAATGATTATAGTGCAAAATTGGAGTGGGCTTTGAAAGTCCAACCATTTCTAATGATGTTGCTTGTTTTTCTCTAGTGGTGCTTATTGACAGAAAAATTTACAAAGACTGAATTGGTTCTATGTAGTCTTAGTATGGAGGAAAGTTTTGTCAGTGAATATTGTAAGTAAAATCTTTACTCTTTTCTTTCCTGATGATGAATATGTAAGTTGTTTTCATGGCTTAAGTACATTTCCTCATTTGTGAAATTTGAGTGATGCCCTTTACCTTGTTTGACTGTGAGAGGTGGACGCCTTGTATATGAAGCACCCAAGAGCTGCTTATAAAAATATGCTGTCACAAGGACAGATAGTTTAGAAGGATCAACTCTGAATACTAAAGAGGGTGGCTTGTTTCTGATGCATATTCAATATGCATATTTATGAATATATGAATATGGCTTAAAGTAACAAGGATTCAGGGTTTTGTGTGTGTGTGTGCAGTATGAAGTTTTAATGAAATCTTTATCATTCTAGTGAGACAGGGACTAGTTAAATCACCTTAAGCAGACGGCCTTGAATATTATTTACACAGAATGTGTGTTGTTACAACTCAGAATTCATGTTGCCGTGTAACCATCCACTCAGACATTTAAATTCGTAGGAATCTGACCAGAACCATTAAGTTTAGAAAAATCTACATTGATCATTTTCAGGGAATAAGCTTCTCTCTTTTGTGATTAAAGAAAATTTTGATTTATTTTTCTGCACTCTTAATAGGTTTTAAAATATCAAAACATTGATTTGACATGTCACTTTTTTTAATAGAATAAAGCTCATGCTGTTTTAATGTGCAAATAAATGTTTTTGAATTTCAATACACTTGTATGCTTTCCTGGCACTTTGAGAAGTATTTTGCAAGATACCTAGATTAATTACTGTTGGAAAAATACAGACGTGACTTTTATGAATATAGGCCTAGTACAGATCTGTTGGTTTTTGCTACAGTGCAAGACATGAGGCCTAGGAGAGATTTGCTGCTGATTGCCAGGAGGACAGATCCCAGATCTCAGTCTCCCCTCCTGTAAAATGAAGTGGCTGGACTGGATTCTTTCCTCTACTAAGAAGTTTCCATGAGCCTGTGTCTTTTGTTTATATTCAGGAGTATTAGCAATGTCAGATTAAATACTGAATACACCTCCCTTCCCCGAAGCAAAGTGCACTATGTGCTACATAAGATTTAATTATCTGATTCTTCTTTCTGATCCAACAGGCAATTTTTGTGTTGCATCTTTCCCAGCAACCTGGAAGGTGTTTTTAGCCATAGGTGGTGCTGTTGCACCTTCTAACAGTCTTAATATTCCTTTTGCAAAAGAAGGCTTAACAAATGTTATTTTGTTTTGATTCCGTTGCTTAGTGCTTCAGAATAGCACAATGTCCATTATGTCTGTCTACCTGGAAAAATTATTCTGCTTATGTCTTAGACTTATTCTGTCATCTCGCTGTGAACATTTCAGACTTGCTGTGCAAACAATGGCAAAATCGGTCTTTTCTTCCAGTGTTAGCAACCAGTGAGCCGGAATTTTATAAAGCAGCTAAGAGCGGCCTCTGGAGCACCTTAAAGCTGAAAAGTGTACTGAGTTCCCTGAGTATTGACCCAGCAGCTGTGTATCAATTGTTGGGAGGTGATTTTGTACATATAAGAAGGGGTGTAGTTTTTTGTCTTGGGTTTGCGTGCACGTGCTGCCACTGAGCCACGTGAGCCTGAGTCAGTTTGCTCTGAGTTATTCCCTCGTCTGTGAGATGGGGACGCTCGTATCTGCTTTGCAGAATTGTGAGAATTAGAAATTATGTAAAGTGTTTAGCACAGTGGGAATGTCAAAGGGCTCATAAAGTTTAGCTCCTGTTTTGTATGAAGCCATCATTTTACAGTCTTTGGCAGTTACTAAGAAACAGGAAAATAAGAAAAGCTGGTTTTATGCTGAAAGATATTTGAGGAGGTTCCATAGTTCCTATACCCATAATTTAGCATCAGCAGGGTCAGGACAGTTACACAGTCGCCTTGAACCAATGTTAAGCCACAGAATTTTTTGTTACTTCATATATATTGGGGCTTAAGGGGACCCAATACCTATACACATGTTTTCTCCAGCAGCCAACTGAGAGATGACACAGAAGAACAGGCAGGCGATAAATGTCTCCTGTATTACTGATGAAGCCACGTTCTCCATGAACTTCAGGGCTGTGGGAAAATGCGTGTCATGATACTGTGCCCCAGAACTAGAGACTCATGCAGTCCCAGTTAGCTCTGGGCCACAGTGAGCCTTCCCTTAAGAGGATCTGCCCCATCATGCACAGGGCTGCCCTGCCATGGAGCTGAGCATCCCGGGTGCTTCCCAATGGTGGCCAACACTGGAGGGAAAGGAAAGGTTTCATATGCCCTGCTTGTCGATCCGGACTCACACCTCAATCTGTTAGTGTGAGGAGGGCTAGCCGTTGTCCAGAGGTCAGGGGTGTGAAGGGAAAAACACTCTCCATGGACCAGATTGTGGAGGAGGCATCCCTTCCCTCAGTTTAAACAAGTGGTGGGATGCAACAGAAGGGTGCTCCCCAAGAGTTTATAAGAGGGGAAATAAGGATTTCCTTTGGGACTCAGACTAGCCATGAAACACAGAAGATGATTAGAAGGGAGATTTGTAAATCACTTTCTTATTAAATTCACATTTGTTGAGCACCAGAAATGTGCTACATTCTTTTCTGAGCGTTTTACAGAAATGAATCCTTCAATCTTCACAACAAGTGAGTAAGGAAGGTTTGATAGTTATCCCAGGTTTACAATGTGGAAATTGAGGCACGGAGAGAGTAAGTAAGTTGGCCAAAGTCACAGAGCTAGTAAGTGACAGAGCTGGTATTTAAACCCTGGCTGTCTGGTTTCCAGGCTCCCAGGGATGGGCTTTGGGTGTTTAGAGGTATCTGCATCCCTGGATCTCTGTACCTCTGTGCATTACTTAGCCCAGAAAGGACAGGGAAAGGAGAGATACACAGGTGCTCACAGTCGTGTCTCAGCCACAGTCCACGGACAGTGCACTGTGATTGGCGTTAAATGTCTTCTGGGCAGCAGATCTTTTCGTATAACAGAAATTTAGTCCATTGAGTTAATCTAGAAACCCTTCCTGCTCTGCTTCTGTCCACTCTTGTCATGTGACTGCCTGCCTGTGATTGGGCTGTTGAGGAGAATCTGTACTCATGGTTGAACTCTGATATTTCAGTCTGGTTTGTAGTTTCACATCTCCTGTTACATTAATAAATTAAATTTCTGGTTTTCTTGCATCGGTCTCTCATGAGTTTGGTTAATTTGAAACCAGTCCATGGGAGCCCAGGGGTGATGACGGTATAATTTCTGAGCACGTTGTGGCACTTCTACCTGTGCGGACCTGCGTGGAAGATTTCTGCACAGCAATGACCCAGGCACTCAGCTATAAACGCTGGGCGTGCTTGCTGTTAGATAGTACATTATTCCCAAAACAGGGACCTGGCTGATCTGGTGGTCTGCTTTGTAATGAAGATATCTAAAGAATTTATCTTGTTCCCCTCTCCCCATGTCTCCCCTAAAGGTAAACTAAGCCTTTTTACTCATTGCGGATTCTACAATCTCTGCCTCATCCCATCTTTCACGAAGTTCCTCCTTACTATCACACAACTGTTAAAGACTATTTCCTTTGATTATACACAATAAATATGGGAGCATTTGAGAGGTTCTTGGAGTTGGCTCCCTAATCCCTCTCGCTTTCTTTCCTTTTTCCACAGTCTTGAGTAATTCATTCCATGTTGGTAAGACTTTTGCCAGCCAGAATCCACAGTTCCAGGTGAGAAGGATGCAGACTTTATCTCTCCTACCCGAGGGAGAGAGAGGAAAGAATTGAGGTCTGCTCCCCCGTGGTCCCTTTCTGCCCCAGGGCCACTCATGTTCACCTGCAGCCTTCTGGCCTCTGCTCAGAAGGCCTCTGTCCCAGGACTGACTGCAGCCTTTTCTTCCCTTGTCTATATTTCCTGTGCCTTTCAGAAGTTGGTCTCTTCTCTGCAATTCAACCCTGGCAGATGTGATGGTGGCCAGCGAGCTGGTGGGCAGTCATTTGGTGACTCCCAGGAGCCATGATGATTCTCCTGAGTCTCTCATTCGGGGTTACAAATCTGTCGAGCACCGGAGGAAGCCCATTCACGTGAGGTCAACACAACATCACATCACTTTAATTTTGTTTTTGAATTTTCAGTGGAGAAAGTATTTGTAGGAAACTGTTCCAGATTTTCGGCCGCCTGCTTTCCTCACCATTATTTCCTTTTTGGCTCTGGCGCTTGTTTAAAGAACCAGGTTACTTCTCTGGTCATTTGTAGCAGGTGGGCTTGCCGAATCCTTGATCTGCATTTGAAGCAGAATGCTTCTTCGTGATGTCAAACTGATTTTCCTTGTCATGTCTTAATAATTTGTGTACACTCATCAACTGTTTCAAGTTAAATGCTCTTTTCCAATTTCTGTTAACTCACATTTGCTGAACTCCTGCTTTCATGCTGAGGGCAGTTTCTTCTTCCTGTAATAAAATTTAGCAATTTGCATTTACTATGGGAAGGTAACTGGCTGGAGGTGCTTTTTTTCTTACCAGTTTTAATAACAATTCACCCATTAAAATGTACGGCAGTTTTTACTCTATGCCCAGAATTGTTCATCCCAGTCAATCTTAGAAAATTTTCATACCCCCAACAGGAAGCCCCTTACGCATATGCAGACATCCCCATCTTCCCCATCCTCCCACAGCCTCAGAAAGCCACTTTTCTCTCTCTGTGGATTTGCCTGTGCTGGAAATTTCATGTAAATCTAGTTACTTCATGTAAGTGGAACCATCTATTGTGACTGACTTCTTTCACACTGAGTAACGTTTTCGATATTTGTCCAAGTTGTGGCCTGGGTCAGTACTCTATGCCTTGCTATTGCTGAATAATATTCCACTGTATGTCTGGGCCCCTCTGTTTACCCATTCATCACGTGATAGACATTTGTGTTGTTTCTGCTTTTTGGCTGTGATGAGTAATGGAGCCGTGAATATTCCTGTAGGAGTTTTTATATGAACATTTGTTTTCAGTTCTCTTACGTGTGTGCTCAGGAAGCAAAATTGCCTGGTCATTCAGAAACCAAATGTTCAACTCTCTAAGGACCTGCCAGGCGTTTTTCCAAAGTGGCCAGTCTGTGTTACATCCTCACCAGCAACGGCTGCGACCTCTGCATCTTCTGTGTCCTCATTAGTGCTTGTTACTCTTTTATTGATTATAATCTATTGTAGTGAGTGTGAAGCGGTTTCTCCTAGTGGTTTTGACTTGATTTCCCTTACAGCTAATGATATTGAACATCGTTTCTTTGTGCTTATTGGCCATTTGTATATTTTCCTTGAAAAATATTTTTCAGATCCTCTATTCATTTTTTAATTGAGTTGCCTTTTTATTGTTGAGTTGTAGGAGGTCCTTTTTTTTTTTATACATACAAATTCCTTATCAGATAAATGATTTGAAAAAATTTTCTCCTGTGTGTTGTTTTTTCACTTTCTGTATGGTGTCATTTGAAGCAAAGTTTTTAATTTTGATGAACTCCAATTTATCTCTGTTTTCTTTGTTCCTTGTGCTTTTGTGGTAATATTTAATATCTGAGGTATTTTATTTAACCTTTTATATATAAAATAACTTAATTATTAGGACCGTTCTAGGAGACGGGTGCTGTTGTTGTCCCCAGTCTATGGATAGGAGACTGAGATTCAGAAAATTTCACTGACTTATCAGTGTCAAAGCTACACAGTGCTGTTGGAATTCAGACCCTCATGTTTGTCCCAAGTATCTGTGATCCTCACCACCATGCTCCACTCCTTCCTGGAACCGTTAATGAAAAAGCCTTTACTTTTTTGATTTCTTGTTAGTTTTTGTTTTTCTCATTGGGGCCTCATCTCCTCATTTCCTTAAAGAGATCAGTGTAGGTTTATTTTAGGTCTCTTGTAGGCAGAAGCATTGCTATCAGTTAACTTCTTTATTACTCACTCCCCAGTGATTGCTGTTGCTAGTTGACCTAATGAAGTCTTGCTTTAGTCTTTCCTTCTCATGACACTAACAACAGAGTCATGACTTACAGAATGCTTAAAGAAGAATGTACTTGATTGATTTTATTTTGCTAACCAATCAAACCAATCAAATAAATACCTGGTGTTGAAACATACGGTAAGCCCTCCAGAATAGGGTCACTGTCTTCCTTGTGTTTCATTTGTTTGGTCACAGTGTCTGGATAGTGCCTTGCTGTCCAGCAGTTTTGTTAGGATATGGTGCTTGTGAATCATTCTAAGGACAGAATTTTGACAACAGACTGTGTTGTTCATTTCACGGGGGAAAAGTTAATATAGAAATACTGCTCAGATCTATTTTAAAATTAAGTTTAGAAATTTGAGAAGAGTTCAAGAAACCATACAAAGATCTTTTTCACTAATTTTAGATCTATCTTAGACAAATTATGGTTACATAGCAGAGTACCTTATCAAGTAGATTTGACAAGAGGAGTGTATTATTGATTATTTGTTTTAGTTGAAATATTCTACCTGGGATAAAATATTCAGTGCCCATAAATGAACAAATATGTTTGTGTTTCTATGCAACATGGGAGTAGACTTCATATGTTTCTATATAATATATATGACTGTGTGTTTTAATCTGTCTGTCAGTGTTTTTATAGTTTTTCAGCAATGTTGTAACTTTGCAATTCTTCTAAGAAAATCACCTCAGATTCTAGTGCAGTTTGTACTGTGTATGCTGTCTTATGCATGGGATTCCACTGTCCCCTTAGTGAGGAATTTCCTCTTCTATTGTGTTAGTATCAGAGTTAAAGGAACTGTGATTTCTAGGCCTTTGCTTTCCATGTGTTTGCACTTGGATGTCAATCACAATTTTCCCTTTCTTGAGTTTTCATTGTTCAATTAGAATTTTTGAAAATAACTTAATTTGTTGCATCGGTCTCCCTAGAAACTTGATGTGTTTGTGCTTTTCAGTTTTCAATTAATGAAAAATGTAAATACACTCTTGTTTTTAAGTAGTCCTTTTTCACTAGATATTTGTTTACCTCTTTATAGTTAAAATATTTTTTCCCAATGAGTGAATCGGTGTGTATATTTTAAAAGAAACCTTACTTTTTATTCTTTTTATTGTAACACTTATATTCATTGTAGAGAATTTAGAAAATAAGGATAAACACAGTAATAACTTCACAATGGCCTCTAATCTCACCTGGAGATACAGTTGTAAGGATTGAAATTGAGAATTACAAGTCCTCTTAAATTGTTCTTCTTTTTCAAGTACGATTTGGTTACTGAGACCCTTGAATTCCCATATGAATTGTAGCAGCAGCTAGTCAGTTTCTGCAGAGGAGCCCGCTGGGATTGTGATCGAGACCATGTTGAATATACGGATCGCTTTGAGGAGCACTGCCATTCCAAGAGCTCTGACTTCTGATCCAGGAATATGCGTGGTGTGTCTGTCCAGTTATTTAGGTCTTCTTTAATTTTTTTTTCAACAATGCTTTGAGTTTACAGAGTTTTATTTTACTTTTTGTTTTTTGCCTTTATACTGAGGACAAGTGTGCAAGGTACCAGAATCAGAAGTGTATTTGAGCCCCGCCACTTGCTGCCACAATGGTCGCTGCGCTCTTGCTTCACCCGCTCTACAATCTTGCACAAAATAGGACCTCAGTAACTCTCTCTCTCTCTTGAATGATTGTATGATTGTTGGATGATGCTTGAGAGTCCTTGTGATGATTTTATTTCCCCAGCCTTTCCCCAATTCTTTTACTATGCCCTTTCTCTTCCTTTCCTCCAGCCTGGGTTTCAGTCTACCTGTGGCATTGATTTTTCTTGTCTGTAGACACTACCTTTCACTGGTTCACGATCATTTTACATGTGGGCTGTGGAAAATTGCTAGATGTCAAGAAAGAGCCAATCGATTGCATGCTAGTATTTTTAGAGTGTGTTACTGTTTTATCGATTGAAATTAAATCAGGTTGACCCCCTGAGCCCTCCCGTGAGCTGTTTTTGCCTTCCTACAGGTGATACTGCTCTGGTTGCTGAATGTGCCCTTTCCCCAGACTTGGTTTTGGAGTTAAGTCACCATCAGTGGAGCCCTCTCTTTAAAAGATGAAGAGAACATTTTCTCCTTCTCCCTGGTTGGGGACTTGGATGAGATGAGGTACCAGATAAAGAATGGAGCCCCACCTCATTCTAACACCCGCTCGTTCCATTCCTTTCTCCAGGGAAAAAGAGTACAATTCAACACTATAAACATTGATTGTGAGCTAATGAGATAGACAGGACAACCGATCATTTATTAAATATCCTTTCATGCCAGAAACAAATGTATTATACACACAAAAAGCACACAAAGAACGGTAGTAACGTGATTACACACGTGGGTCCGAGTTCGAGTCCTGCTCTGGAGTGACCAGTCCTGAGAGATGGAGAAATGTTAGGTCAGCTTAACTTCTCCCGGACTTGTTTGCTGTCCTGCAAAGACGGGCTTGCTAGGCGTCCCTCCCCCTTAGAGGTGCTGTGGGGTGTAAATGGCGCGTGGGCAGCCCGAGCACAGCTGCTCATTCCTCGTAAGGGCAGGATAGCATCGCTTTTGCGGTGACAGCTTTATGACCGTCCCGTGTAGACTCTTAGTGCTCCGAAGGGATGCCTTGTGGTTTGGAGATGGGATTCTCACTTCTGTAAATACCCAAGGATTGTGTTATTGGGCCGTGCTGATTTGAATCTATTCTTTAGAAAGTACATAATGTAGATATATTTTTCAAGCATGCATGCTTTTTTCTTTTATTATTTATAGTTCTACCCTCTCTCTTGGTGTGACTTTTCATGGAATCCAGGAAACAGTCCTAAGCCACCTGCCTCTTCACACTTCTCCGTGGTGGTTTTCTTCCCTGACTAGAAGAGGGTTCTGCATAGGAAATTTTCTTTGTTCCCCTTTTCTTGGAGTCTCTGTCTGTCTGCCCATCTCTCACCTGTCCATCTGTCCATTTCTCTACCCACTGAATCTTCTGACATGTTCCAAAAAGCATTTCAGGCAGCTTACAGAAGAACAGATACCAAATAAACAGGTGAGAAATTGGGGCCAAGTTCAGACAGTGAGGCTAGGAGGCAAGCCTGTGTTAGGGTTGCAGGCATGAGAGACACGCGTCTGCCCTGTGACTTATAAGATTGACAGCAACAGTGTGCCTGAGGCTCCCAGCAGACACAGGGAAACAGGGTTTGTGGGAGATGCTCACTGGCTGCGAAATAAATAAGTGGCTTAGGAGATGCCCAGCCTTTCCAGCTACTAAGGCTTAGGAGAATATTTTGAGTTTCTTCCAAAATCAGAATATTGCATCTTTTCTTTTTTCAGAGATCTATGTATAGTTTGTTACATTCTATACCTGGAAATTTCTCCAAAACTGCTTCCCACATGAGTCCCATGGCTCGGGAATGGGGTGGTTCTGCTCATTGACGGGGGTTGGCCAGAAACAGAAAATGACAGCCTCAAAGGAGCCTGGGATTTGTCAGTTATGTTTTGTCAGTACTGTAGAGTTCAAACTCTTTCACAGTATCTCTCCATCTGAGGAGGCAGCGTGCTCTCTTACCAGCATCAGGAGCTCAGGACCACAGGATGGTGCGGGCTGAATGCACTGCCGTCAAGACAGCTGTGCTAGTCACTGCAGGTGTGGTTCTTTTTCATACGGCATTTCATGTTCTTTACTAGAATGTTTCAACAGGGAGTTAATTAACTGAGTCAATTCACATTTAATAAATATGATGCTTTGTTGAAAAGACAGTTATAGGCAGAATATAAGCTGTGAAGAATTTAAAAACGGTTTCATTACTGAAATTTCTGTAGGGAAGATACACAGTTTATCTTATTTATTCCTCTCTTTTAAAGTAACAAAGAAACAAGACAGAAAAGGCAGAGGATGGTTTCTGTTCTTCCTCTCCGCTTGCAGGTGCCCTCACCTCCAGTAGCATCCATCCAGACACCAGCACTGACACTGGCCGTGCTCAGAACTGCCTCAGCCCTGAAGACACAACTGACAAATAGAAGGGGGCTACACCCTATGACAGCAGGTGCTCTCACTTTGTGGGTCCTTATGTAACTGCACGATGTTAATCAGGATCGCCCATTCTACATTGTGTAGCGCTGCTGCGGTGTCTCCTAGTTACTTGTTTCTGTAAGTATTCATGTATTATTCCCCAATGCGTGTTACTACACGCCTAAAAATGCTTTTTTCAGATGAAAAATAATTTGCATTTAATATAATAAGTCTGAAAAAAGGGGCAAAATAGTCTATCCTGGTCCCGCTACTCAGAGATAATAATTAACAATTTAACATTTATTTTCTGTTCTTTTCGTCAGTGTGTATCAGCTCTGTCATAAAAACCAGTGAGCACTCTGTCCCTGTTTACTGTGCGGAGATCTCCATTTTCCATTCGTCTTATTACATGTTTTTCTACAATATTCTATCTCCCCTGGCATGATTTTTAATGACCAGTGTAGCATTCTGTCTTAAGGAATGCATCGTCCATTTTACTTCGGACTTAAATAAACTTTTAAATTCCAAGTATACTTAACTGAAATACTGAAAAGAGAACTGTGGTGGTACAGGAAGGCCCCTAACTCCCTTCTCATTATTTCCTGAGAGTAAAAGCTGTGGAAAATTTGGTATATATATTTCATGACCTTTATGCCTATGAGATACATATATATACACATATGAGAAATCAATGTATAGGTGTGTGTATATATGATTTATTTAAAAATGAGACCATACTATATGTTTTTCTGCAGCTCGCTTTATTCACTCAGGGGTATATCATAGACGTCCTCCCACTCCAGACTCACCCGGTCCTTTCAGATAGATTGGAGGGGTCTCCTGATGTGCGGGTGTCGTCTCTTGTCCACGGACACATTTGGTGGGAGAGTGCTGTGGACAAGGCCCTGGACCACGGCGAAACGCCGGCTCCCTCAGCGCCCACAGCTCGCCTTGAATTACCGTAACATTGTCTTCATTGTGGACAGTTAAGTTTTCTCCACTTTCCACTGTCAGAAAGAATGTTTGACTTGCATCCTTCTTGTACAGACATTCCTGTGATCTTGTATGGATATTCCTTTAGTTAAGGCTTCTGGAAATTTAGTCCCTGGATGTGACACTTACATTCATCACAGACTCCTTTCAAGTGACTCTAGAAATTCCTTCTCCATTGGGGAATGAAAAAATGCGCAATTACTTATGTAACCAATTCTCTATCGCTGGATATGATTTCACTTCAGTTTTTCTTCCCACCTTTGTAAACAGTGCTGTGTAAATGCCCTGATGGATACATCTGTTTGGACTGATTGTTTTTTTTCTAAAGGAAACGATTCCTAGAAGTGGAGTTGAGTCAGTGTGTATGTACGTTTTTCAGAGTTTACATATCCATTGATATGTCATCCTCTGAAAAAGTCGCTTATGATTTGTTCTCACACAGATGGACACTAACTAGAATATCTTAAAAATATTCGCCAATATGATAAGCAAAAGTGCTTTTTCATTGTTTTTGTTTGCATTTGATGACCAGTGAAGTTTTGAGCTTTTTTCACTCATTAGCCTTTTGAATTTTTTAAAATGAATGATTCATTTTGTCCTTTGCAAACATTTAAGTGAGGGAGCTTCTTGTTGCTTTGTGACAGCTCTTTGTATGTTATGAAAATTTACTTCGTGACTTCATCAACATGTATCACAGAGCTTTTTCTTGTCATTTCTTTCCTTTCATTTTGTTCAGAAAGTTTTTTATTCTTGTTGTGGCTCAAACTACTCTTAAGATAGTAAATGTCTTCCTTATGGGTTTTATCTTTGACATTCTTAGAAATACTTCCTTATAATGGAATAAATCTCTTCTGTAGGTTTTTTTAATCTCTAAGGTGGTGATTGTAATAGTACTTGTTATAGTGAGGAGAAGTTGAGTTAATAAGAGCAAAGGGTTGTATTTGCTGTTATTAGTACTTTTTAATATTTACATCACTATGTGCAATTTATCTTGTGGTCATTATGACAGGAATAGAATTTATTCTTTCTAGGTGATTCTGATTGTCCCAGGACAATTATTGAATTCATACTTTTCTCTTTGATTTGAAATCCCACCTGTACAAAATATTTACATACACTAGAGTCTCTTTTTGAACTCATGGTTCCTTTCTGTCAATCTCCATTCCTTACTCCAGCACCATATCTTACATATTGTAAAAATTTATTTAATCACTGGCAGTCTGATTTTTTTTGATTCTTTTCTTCCATCCCAAATTTTCTTGTCTAGTATTATGACTTTATTATTCCTGAAGAGTTCCAAAATATTTTGTTCAAGTTAAAAAACATCAGATTGGAATTTTCATGGGAGTTTTTAGTAAGTTTTGAATTATTCTTAGGAGAACTTACATCTTTACAAAACTGCTTTCCTCCATGCAATATGTTTATGTCTCTACATTCATACCTCTTACTTTAACACTCAGTATAGTCCTGAAGTTTCTCCATTTAGAACATGGGCATTATTTTTGAATTTATTCCAGTTTATTGTTTATGTTTTTGTTAATTTTGTGAGAATTTTTTGCTATTATATATTTAAATGCTTAAAACTGACATTTAGAAAGGAAGATTCGGTTTGTCAATACTCAATTTGTAACTTGTCATTTAAAATTGTAAGTATTAAGCACTTGTTCCAGAATCCTTTCTTTTCTGTTTTTAAAAATTTGTTTCCAAGATTCTCAAAATGGTCATAGCTAAGTAGTAGTATAGGTGGGGAGACAGATGGAGAGAGGTAGTGTGGCTCATGTACAGACTGTGAGCAGTTTCATGGCTGCCTTTAGGCTGGAGAAGCCGCAGAAGAGCCCAGGTTAGACCGGGGGTGGCTTTGTATGCACTTGAAAGCCAGCTTTCCTGCCTGTATGGTGAAGCCTGGTGGGCGTGGCAGGTAGATGATCAAGGTCCGATGGAGGTCATTGGCTGCACAGAACGCTGTGTCTGTGAGAACTGGCTAACATTACCATGGGAAATGCTTGGCGCCAGGAACACTGCAGGGGAGCTGGGGAGCCTGTGTGTTAAGGATTTTCCAGTCCTGGGAGTGGGAAGAGCAGACTCTGCATTCAGATCTGAGTTTGAATTCATCCTCTTTAGTTTACTGGTCCTCTGACTTTTGTCAAGTTATACATCCTCTTTGAACTCCTGTTTTCTTGTCTCTCAAAACAGGAGAATTACGGCCTGCTGCTAGAGTGTTTGATCAGTGTAAATGATTTGTGTCTATAAGATGCCACGTACAGCCACAATCTCAGTGAGAAATGGGTTGTCGCCTCTTCTTCTGCAACTCAGTGCTCGATAAGACATCGGGGGAAAGCCAGTCCCTAATTTGTTGTGATGCAATGAGGAACAAAATTAACGTTTGCCTTTCCCTAGCAGTATTCTTAATTCTTTGTTTCATTTACCTCTTTCCTCCTTTACTCTCCCCTTTCACCTCCTCCACCAAAAGAGACTGAGACTGTCTGAGAACACTAGATTCAAATTACTTTAAATGTTGGCTCATCCCCATGAAATTACAGTGACATTAAAAAAAATCTGTACACATCCCAGACGATTATATTTGATTTATACACACACACACACACACACACACACAATCATGATGCCTCCCGTTTGCTGAAGGAGAAGGACCACTTTTTCTGAGTTTTCATTCACTGAGCGTGAGAGGAAAGTCTCTTAAGCAGAAATTCACCTGGCTTCGTGCATGGTTTTTTAAATTGGATTTCTGCTTTGTGTCCATAGAAATATTCTCCTATTAGAAGAGGGGAAGTGGAGACATAGATATTCTGCTGAGATATTGGTGCCATCATATTTGAGTTGGAAAGGATTTATGACAGCATAGAGTTGTAACTTTTTATGGGTGAGAATCCATGATAGTGTAACTTGGACAAGAACCCGGGTCTTCTGTCTTCGTGTCCACGTGGATGAAGAGGCAACTGGGTGGGGGATGGCAGGGATCCTTCTTGCTTGAGTTCCAGGGTCTTGCTACTTTTCATTGTTCAGCTGCCTTTAGTTTATGTCCATGTGGCCTCTCATGGGAAGGTCACTATGTCCTGATAAATTGAGTTTCTAATCAGCAAAAAGGTCTGGACCCACTAATGGTTCCCAGAGATTTTCTGCTGACCTGCTGACACTTTATATACATGAGACTTAAGAAATTGCTGGATATAAAATCCTTAATGTTATCGTTTGCCCTCGAGTTCCATAGGAATGGAGTGCTGTCTCAGGCTGTCTAAGGCTAGATCTGAACAAATATAGGGTGATAGGCTGCCCAGCTGGACCCTCCCCAATCTAATGGGATTTCCACCTTAGTTTTTAGAATCAGGCAGATTAGTTCAAATCTTGCCTTTACCATTTATTAGCTTTGTGACCTTGAGGAAGTAACTTTACTTTGTGAGGGACCAATTTTCTTTTTCTGTAAATAAGTTCAGTATTTATTTTAGGGTTTTTGTTTTAGAATTGAATGAATCAATTCCTTCATTTATTCCTAAAATACAGATCACATGGTTCTATGCTGGTGCCTTATTAGTTGATTACTAAGGGACTCAGCAGTGAGAATGTGGGTGAGGACCCCTGGATAATAGAGCTTATATTCCAGGATATGCTTGTAAAAGACTGGATTGCAGTGGATTTTTAGTAAATGTCCACTCCATTCCTAATCCCCATTGATTGTGTATATATCTTTATACTAATATATGAACAATTTTTTATTGCAATTTAAGTCTCTGTAGTATTTAAAGTATGTAGCTATAACAAAAATACGTGAAATAAAATTATCTGACTTTTATTTTCTTTTCAATAAGCAAAACAAAATAAAATAGAAAAGAAAAGAAAAAGTTTTGAAGGAGTAGAAATAATTTTATTTCCGTGGAATCAACTCCCTATGTTAGGTTTTTCGGTTGTGTTCTTAAACAGCATATAAAATTGACAGGTTTTGTGTTCAGTGTTGATAGCTGGGTGAGTAGTTTCTTTTTGTGGTTGTCTTTGATGAATTATTTGCACTAGATCATAAGTAATGTGCATGTTACATATTGGAAACGAGGAAACAGTGGAGACATACTACCTCCAATGCAGTCATTTTGTTACCGAGTCCAAACTCATTCTGCTCACCAAATGACAGGCCAATAAACCGGGAGATGAGGTGTTGGAGCAAGGAATAGTGACTTTATTTGCAAAGCTGGCAGATCCAGAAGATGGCAGACTGATGTCCTGGAGAATCATCTTCCACAAGTCAGAATTGAGTCTTCTTTTATACTAAAAAGGGGCGGGGTTTTGATTGGTTGTTGGAAACTTCTTGCTGTATGAATTGCTTGTCCTTTGAATCCGCTGTTCTTGCAGCTGTCCATGCGGATCAAATCATGTTGCCCCTGTGAAAACTCCAAAAAAAAAAACAAAGGTTATTCTCTATTTTGCAACTTGCCATCTCTACATAAGTGCAGATGAATTAGCATCCTTCAAGATCACGGCCAGGAGAATAGGCTGTCCTGGATATTTCAGTCTAAAGGCAACTTTCTTTTACAAATGGTGCAGAGCTAGGAAGTCTGAGCCTAGAAAACAGGGCACAGGTTTAAAGCCAAAGGAACAGACCTAACATGGGGTCAAAATTGTTCTTTTCTATTACAATTCCCTTTTCTGCTTCATAGATAATTTTAGTAAGAAACATGAGCAATTTTGTATTTTTGCTTCTTAATAACCGATAAGTGGGCCAACTATATTTTTGTGAGCAGAGATGCTGTGCGGGCATAGGGGTCACAGCACACTCTTGTTGGGGGTGGCCGACCCTGAAACATGTCTGATGCCACGTGAGTGTTGGTGAGGGTCCCCCTAGCCAGCGGCACTCTTCAGGAAGTAGCATATGTGCTTTGACTTATTGAGACCTCATTTTCGGCTGCAGGAAATTTTTTCAGATACTGCGATTGAAAAATCACTCCAGCTGGGGATAATTAGGGAAAAAAGGAAAAGGAAAAGGGTTTGGAGTAAAGTAGAAGAGAAGGACATAAGATCACGGAGCCTGAGTGCTTGGCAGCGGGGCCTCGGGAGAGAGGGGAGCAGAGGTGGGGAGGGGCCTGACCTTGGAACCAGCTCCTGCACCTGTCCCCGTGCCCAACCACATAGCTTCCAATGGGCCTGGGCCACCTCTCTGGGCTGGATGTCACCCTGTGCAGAACCTTGAAAATCGAATGTAAGGGGTGGGCAGCACTCACCTAGGGGGTCACTGTGGATTTCAGTCAAGTCCACAGTGCCTTTTCTGGTCATGTGCCTTCACTTGTCCTTTATCTCAGGATCTGAGGAGGAGGAGAAAGGAACTCAGGTAGAGATCCAGGAAGATATCCGACTGTGTTAAGAGAGGACAGACACAGTTAAAAGGGGACCGAGGACACTTGCAGCAAAGTAAAATGACTTCACAACTATTGCTTCAGAGCTGCAGGTGTGAGAGAGCCTAAGCCTGTTTCAGAGTGCAGGGGACAAGCGGAAAGGAATGGCAAAATTTCCACTGAAATTTGAAATTTTGTTAAATAGCCTGCTACTGTTGCTTGTATCACTTGAATGAATGCAGGCATATTTCTGTGGGCATTTATATGTTCACTCAACCCCACCAGCCACTCTTGCCCCCATCGGGGATGGGCTTTCTCAAGCACAGTGCACCTCCTGCTTCGGTGGGCCACGCTTCGGGTCCTCGCCTGGGGCCGGGCTGCTGCAGGGCACTGAGTCCCTGAGGCACGGCCTGTGATACACGACAGGAACATCTCTGCTATCGACTGAGGGCCTCCTTTTCCCCCTGCAGTGTAAGAATTCCGGTGACTGAGTTAGAAGCATGCTTCCAAGCTGTGCGTGTCCTCGGCATCCAGAAGCGGAGCCTGGAAGCTTCCGAATTTCTCCAGAATGCAGTCTACATTCACCTTCGGCAAGTGAGTGTATGTCCTTACACAAGTGGAGGAATTACTGCAGTTTTCCTGGAACTTACTCACCACTAGTCCATCTGATTTTTCTGTGCTAGGATTCAGTACGGCCTGCTAAAAAATCTGGAGTCAGATCTTGAAACCCTGATGAAGAGGATTATTTATTTTATTTCACTATATGATAATCTTTTACTTTCAAAATTCAGAATTTTTGGTTCTTTCAGGCATTTTTGGGGGGGTTGGCAAAACAAATTTGCTCTTACCGTCTTTGCGACCTGTTGCTTTGTGCCTCTCACCTGTCTTCTGTCACTTGTGAGGCAGTTCCATTTGTGACCCTGTCCGGGTTGTTCATGTTATACAACATAAAGTCTGTAAAAGTACAGTCCCTTTTACTCCGAAGACATTCCACAAATAACTCCTTAAATCTGGGTGTGGTTTTAAGAAGACAGAATCATTAGAACATGTAATTGCAGGTTGCTAGTGCAAAATCCCCAAATCAATAGTCTAGCTCAACATCTAAAATCTTTCTAATCTACCTTGGATTTGTATGGATAAGTGAAGCAATTTGCTAAGAATTGAACACCAAGGTTAGAATACAGGCTGGTGTAGCTCAGCAGGTCCTGAGCCAGCGCTGTGCCAGAGGGCGGGGCCGAGGGAGAGGGCGGGGCTTAGGGAAAGAGGAGGGCCAAGGAGGAGGGGGGTCCTGCCCTCCCTGAGCTGACAGTTTCATGGCAAACACCTTCACCATGTGAAGAACTTGGAGTTTCTTCTAAGAACACTAGGTTTGAAAAGAGTCATAAAAGAACGGGAGTGACAAAATCTAATTTGTCTCAAGTAGGGGAGAACAGCTGGAAGGCCACTTGGGAGACTCGTGAGTCCAGGTGGGCAGTGTTGGTGGCTTCTACCTGAGCGGTGGGACAGTCAGTGGGACAGTCACCGGGAAAAAACGAACAGATTTTAGGCATGTTTAGATGGTAAAAAGGAAAGGATGAATGATGTCTGTGAAGGTAGGATGGAGTAAGGCCCAGGTTTCTGGGTGGATTAATGAGGTAAATGATGGTCCTGCTGTGCTCTGAGCAGGGAAAGCTGCAGAGGGAGCTTTGGGGGAACCCTGATGAGTTCAGCTGTGGATAAAGTGAAAGGCTGTTAAATGTGTGGTCTGGGAGCTCAGGTGAGAGCCAGTAGCGAGTAGGGGGAGGGGAGAGAGACGTTCAAGTCATTTTGTCTTGTGAGCATACAAATACTTATGAGTAATGATACACTTACGCCTCTATATTCTGGATTTAACACCCATTAACATTTTGTTATATTGACTGCAGAGGTTCCTAATATTTTTTAATAGAAATAAAATAAATAGAAACAAAATAGTGGAGTTAATAAACATCTTAGAGTTGATGTGTGTCCTTCTATGTATTTTGATACCTCATCTGTTTATAACCATAATCTATAAAAAGTTAACTAGTTTAGCATAAGTGTTAAACAGAGGGACGTGACACACAGTTTTGGGGCTTGAAGCTGATCTTCTCGGGCAAATTATGTAGCCTCTCTGTACCTTTGTTCCATCTTCTGTTACTGCCCCCGGGCCCCTCATCACAGATGATTTCCTAGACTAGATGATGGGAGGGAGGCTGCTGAAGGGAGTAAGAAGTGGCAACTGCTAGGGACACTTAAGAGAGAGACAAAAAGAGATTAAAGTCAATAAACTCAGTACAAACAAATACTCTCAAAAGAGAAAGAATCCTGCAGTGTTTTGAGCCACTTAGCATAAGGGAAACAAAATCACGTGGACCCAAAGCTCTTGAGCATGTGAGTATTGTGGGTGGGAATGTGTCATCAGAAAAGGGTTGAGAAAAGGTCTTTTGGTTTCCATTGACGTTTCCATTAAGGATGGGGAGCAGAAGTGAAAACCCTCAGCTTCAGTGGAAGCTGCTGTTTTGTGTGAAACTGACCAAACTTTGGAGACCAGTCATCAGCGGTGCTGGCAAATGAAGAGGTTTCGGGATTGGGTGGGGCACTTGCTGTGACTTCCAGGTGACCTACTGGCTGGGGGCTGTGAGGCGGGCAGTAGGTTTGCAGGGAGACCCGGGCATAATCCCTCGCTCTGAGGCTGCTGGTCTGACTAGCAGACCTGGGCACAGGCAGTCCTAATTGGGCAGCTCGGGATGTGGCCTGGGACACCTGCCGTGCTGAGGGGGAGAAGAGCGCTTCCCTGAGGGGGTGTCCCTGCGGAGAGTGGAAACATCCTCTTGCAGGGGAGGAAGAGCCTCTGAGCAGGGTGCTGGTTGCACAGGCAAGACCACCCTGAGCACTGAGGGTTTGGGGAGCCGGAAGTCACACAGTGGCCAGAGCAGCCTTGTTCCTGAGAAACTAGAGGGAGAAGAGGCTGAAAAGTCAGGCTAGGGTCAGACACTGTGGTGGGTTATGAGTGACAGTAAAGGACTGGTCAGGCAGGCACGAGAGAACCCTGTGGGTGTCCCAGCTGGAGCGTCACGCCAGAGGGTGGAGCTGAGTTATAGACTTTGCCACTTATTAGCTGTGTGACTTTGAGCAAGATTACCCCACCTCTCTATATATACCTTCATCTGTAAAATGACACAGTGACAAGCTCGTGTCATCAGAAGGCTTAGTTTAGCTCTTATCCTCTGTGTCCAGTCCTGTCAGTGCTGCCCTGCAAGTTTCTGCAGTGGCTGCTCTTACCCTGAGATGGGAGGGCATAGAGGGACTTTGTAGCGCCCGAGGGCAGGAAGGGGTTGCTTTAAAAACAGACATGTAGCCGCCTGCAGCTGCAGGCCTGCAGGCAGTTTGGTTGATGGTCCTGGAGAGGACTTTGGACGCCTTAGCATCTTCATAAGACTTGTTTTCCCTTGGGGGCCAGAATTGCCTATGCAGATTAATGTGGAAAATTTGGGCTTCTGGCAAAGCTGTTTTCAGAGATGGTAATATATATAACATATCGTAGAAAATATAATGCTTTTATTTAATCTGTGGGACTTTGCAGCTGTTGGGAACACCTCTGTTGGCCTGGTCTCCACGGAGGACACTAGGGGTCGGCAGAGCGTGCCGGAGGGCAGGTAGCCTGCAGTGCTGCTGCGGGGTGTTCTCCCGAGTAGAGCACTCTGCTGAGTTGACTCTTCTCTGAGTTTGGTTGCCAGATGAGCAGACAGCAAATTAATGAGTTCTGGTGGGATTGTATAATGACAGAAAGAAAGAGGGACCCGTAGTTTTTCTGGACTAGAACACGCTTTTGGTTCCTGATCCAGTGTGTTCCATTACAGAATTGATGAGTTGTGTCTATTCTGGGACTTGTAGACTGAGAGAAATGTGTAGCCTGAAAGTTTAGAGTTACACTTTATTAGGCGGGAGGACTCGAGGCGGGATGACAGCCTTCAAATCTGTCTGAGGGACTGCTCCCAAGAAGTAGGGGAGGAACTAGGATTATATAGGAGCTTTACAACAAAGACCAGGGAGTTGGAACAATAAAAGATTGCTTGTTATCTAAAGAAATCCAGGCATCTCAAGTTAAAGAATTTAGTGCCTTTGTATGTATCATTTGACCTCACTGGATTCATTCTTTAGACAAGCACCTAGCTATCTAGGGCAATTATCCTGTCTTCTTATTCTCAGTCTGTTCAGAGGGCAGCATTGTGAGTGGCTGTAGAGGCTGGGCTTCAGGTCTGTCCGCACTGGGGGGTGGCGGCAGCCTTGATGACTTGGTTTCAGCATTCTTTGTTTACTGACATGGTTGTAGTATTTTAATTCACATTGTAGTATTTTCATTCACAGACTGATTGTGGATAATCTGGAAACTTGCAAAGGAAACGAGATGGAATTACTGCAGGTACCTTCTACTTTAATAAGCCGTGTGCAAACATAAACATGGAGGAAGCATACATTTGAATTTGGTGGTGTAGGGAAGGGTTTCTGCACATTACAGGAGAACGCAAGGCAGAATATCTCTTCTTTGTTGGCAGGGATGTGGGTCAACCTGTCTTTTCTGTAGCGGTTTCTGAGAGCACTTTATGGTAATTAACAAACATTGACAAACGGTGGCACACTTTGCATTTAAGAGCTGACCTGTGCAAACGTGTATTGGACAGGTGGATTTCATAGGCAAGTGGTGAGGTGGATTGGAGAGAGGTGTAGCCCAGGCCTGGGCTCAGATTCAGGTTTAAATCGCCATTTCCTCACCAAAGGACCTTGGACTAGAGTGTAACCTCCATTAAACTGTTGGTGAATCTGTGAAATATGCATTATAATATTCGTTTCTTCCTGGGTTTGTTGTAAGTTTAAACAGTATTATAACACACATGAAACACTTAACAGGCACTTAGCAGTGTTCACTGTGTCCTTCCGCCCCGCTTAGCGTGTGTTACAGCCGTAAAGGTAGCATGTGCCTGTTGAGGACGTACTGGTAGCCCCTTGAATAGGTTGTGAATTTGGTGATTTCCTTTAATCCTTGAAACTCTACGTGCCATGGGCAGTTATTTTCATGAACAGATGAGGAATCTTAGGGTAAAGAAGACGGTGTAATTTGCCCAAAGTCAGACCATAATTTTGGGTGCAGGGGCCTCTGTTCAGCATGGGCCCCTGGGCTTTCTGCCCTCTCCGTTCAGCACCAGAGCCAGACGTGGAGTCGCCTGTCTCCCAGCCCAGAATATCCGGCAGGCAGCAACACAAACCTGGACCTGTTCTGCTTAAGCAAAAACTCCGGAGGGGAGGCAGGTACTAAAGGGATAAATGTAAAAACAGACGACTGTAAACTGTTATCAGCTCAGAGAAGGAAAGGAACACGCCTCGCCGTGCAGAGCTGGGAGCTTTCCCTTCCGGGCTGCTCTGGGGGCGTTCATTTCAGCTAAACAAACTCCGCTCCTGCACCAAGGCATGAAGGCAGGGTGCATGTAACCAGGCTGACTGTGCCTCGTTGATCATATTCATTCTTAATCCAGTGTCAGCTGTCACGGGCACTTACCTAGTAAACAGATGTCGGCCATAATCATCACGCACTTTGCTTGGTAGTTTTATTGGCCCCACTTTTGAGATGAGGTAATTGAAGCTGGGGAGTTTGCTGCATGCCCGTGATTACCTTGGAAATACCCCCACTGGTCTTTCAACCTAGACTGGTGTGGCTGTTACATCCCAGCCCTGTGAATGGCATCGTGTAGCTTCTACCAAGTGGCCCAAATGACTGACATTGATTTTCTTAATCCGTAGGAAATGGTATGTAACAATAAGAGAAAAGGTGGTAAGAAATTCTTTGGAAAACTAGAACAAAATCCAATACTTCCCCAGCTGGGGTAGCGTACCCAGTGTCACTCATCCCACTCACAGCCTGGCACCTCCTCCCTCCCGACTCCGTGTTCAGAAGCCACTCTGAGCCTTCGAAGAACATTTTGCCTCGTGACACTTTTGACTAAGACCTATGACCTCTCTGTCCCTGGTTAACTCTCTCTTCAAGGCCATTTAAATTTTATGCAGGCTCCTCCACTCCGATGTAAGAAAAGACTCTTTAAACTTCTTGATGAAGCTCCTAAATGAAGATCTTGTGAAGGAAACCTAGTCAAAACCTGGGAGGTTTGCACACAGTGACTGCATGCAACCTCAGCACTTTGTGAAGTTCAGAATCAGAGGGGTGGGAGACACAGGAAAGGCTTTTTAAGGTAGAAAGGGGAAAGTGAAAGGATGCAGGCTGTGTGAGACTGAAACATCTCGGTCCCAGCCAGCAAGGCACCTGCGTTCAGGATGGTGTATGGGGAGTACAGAGTTCTCACAAAAAAGAAGTGGTGGGATGGGAGGGAGGACAGATAGATTCTTTACTAGGGAAGGAAAAAGTGGGCTGAAAATTTCCTGGTTGAATAAGAGGACTGTGAAATGATGTGCTTGCATTTTGGAGAAAAGGGTTTTGTGGGGACAGGCCTAGGAGAACGCTCTCTGGCTGGGGAGTCAGCACAACAGTGAACCACAGAGAACCGGGCTGACCTCAGGGCCCCTGCTGGGGGAGGGGCTGCCCGCCATTTTGGTCCTGGGGGCTACTTCTGTCCCTTAGCTGGGGCCTCAGAACTCCCTTCACATCCCAGTCCTGTTGATACAAGAAAACATAAGTGGGGCATGGGAAGGGCTGTGTCCCAGGCTTTGGTTGAGCCCCTGGAATGTGCCCCACCAGACGTGGGTCCTTGGCTTCATGCAGGAAAGATTTCAAGAGCAAGCCACTGTTGAGTAAAGGTAGATTTATTCACAGAGACACATTGGAAGGCAGGAGAAATGCCACGAGGTGTGGGGGTTGGGTGCTCATATTAAAAGTAGTTACACACTCCACAGACAAAGTGTGGGCCTTCTCCGAAGAGGGAGAGAGAGTGATGACCGCGAGGTGGCGCTGTGTTGCTGGTTTTCATGGGCTTGGTTGTTTTATATGCTAATAATTAGAAGGAGCAGCCTAAGGGCAAGGGGCTGGGATTCCCAGGGAGTTGGCCATTTCCCACACTGTGACCTTTTGTGGCTAGCCTTGGGATGGCCATGGTGCCTTGGGGCGTGTTATTCACCATGTTACTATTACAACGGGTGTATAATGAAGCTCAAGATCTGCTAGAAGTAAAATCTCTTCATCCTGAGCCTCAAGGCCTACTGGGGGTTGAATCCTTCACCATTTTGATGTTAATTGCTGTGGCCTGCATTGAATGGCTGTGCTCTGGCCCCTTCCATCCTGTCTCACTGTGTTGACACAGAGAGAGCAAAGGCCGGGCCCTGCCTGTGCTCCTGCATTTAACAGGGAGAGGGGTGGGGTGGGCTGAGGATGACTCTGAGTGGTGAGAAGGATGTTTCAGATTTTCCCACGTGGGACATGGGGACGTGCCAGCAGCCACCGCAGATTTATCTCACGGGCATTATCGCTTGTGTCACTCATCTTTTTCTATTTTTCTTTCTTTTTTTTTTCAAGTATTTAATCTAAATTTAACATCAGGTTTTCTTAGGAAAGAAATATCTCTTTTTCTTTTCATTGGGGCTCTTTTGGGGGGGTAGGTAATTAGGTGTATTTATCTGTTAGAGGAGGCCCTGGCGGTTGAACCCGGGACCCCGTGCACGCTAAGAACACGCTCTACCACTGAGCTCTACCACCCGCCCCATCATCTTTTACTTTTTGCTTTAGCTGCCAAGAATCTTACGGCTGAATTTCTAGTCGGCCTTTAACACTTACCCTGACTTCATGGCATTCGTTTTTATGAGTTTACTTCCCCCTGGTTTCATTTAAGTATTGAATCTCCATTTTCTTTTCACTCTAACTTTTGTCTTTTTGTTGTTATGGTTGTTAAGCTGTGTTAAAAATTGTTTAATTTCTCTTTTAGCAGGAGGCTGAAAGTAAATAAATATGTAAACAAACTTATCACACTTAAATGTTTTATACATTCTAAGCTGTTTATTAGTTACTTAAAAACCGAATTGAATACTGAAGTGATAACATTTTAAAATTATTTTTTAACATTTTATAAAAGTATAGCTGATTTACAATATGATATAAGTTTCAGGTGTACAATAGTTGCACAATTTTTATTGTTATGCTCCATTTATAGTTATTGTAAAACATTGGCTATATTCCCTGTGTCGTAAGATACATCCCTGTAGCGTGTTTATGTTACATGGAGCAGTTTGTATAAGAAAGTTGGGTAATACAAAGTCTGGGGCGTGGCTCTGTCTAACCCATGTTCCCGGTCACCCTTCCTGTCAGAGCCCAGGCCCTCACTCCTGTCTGCAGGGGAGCAATTGGAGGCAGCCCTCATCAGCGCTGGCACCACCCTCTGAGTGGCAGTGACAGCAGTGACTGTGTGTGGACGTGCAAAGTGTTGTTCCAGGAGCTTTACATGCATTTCTGCATTTAATAATTAAAGCCCTCCTGTGAGGAATCATTTTAGGTTTTTAATGAATAATACATTTTATTTTGATTTTGAGAGTTCAAACTTCCAGAAAATTTACTGGAATAGTACAATAAAGGCTTAGATACAGTTCACCTAAAAGGGCACTGTTTGCCCTTTTGTGTCTGGCTTATTTTCGTATAAACTTTCAAGGTTCATCCATGTTGTAGCCTCAGTCAGTACTTTATTGTTTTGGTTTTATAATATCCTTTTTCTTTTTTTTTCGTTTTTTCTCTATTTAAAAATATTTTCATTGAATTCTAGTCAGTTTATAATGTTGCGTCAGTTTATAATTTTGCATCAGTTTCTTGTGTACAGCACAACATTTCATTTATATAGGAACATACATGTATTCATTTTCATATTCTTTTTCAACATAAGTTACTATAAGTTATTAAATATATTCTCCTGTGCTATACAGTATAAACTTGCTGTTTACTCTATACATACTCAGTATCTGCAAATCTTGAACTACCAATTTATTTCTTCCCACACCCTCTCCCCTCTGGTAACCATAGTTTGGTTTCTATGTCTGTGTGTCTGTTTCTGTTCTGTAGATAAGTTTATCTTTTTGTTTGTTTGTTTTTTTAGATTCCACATGTGAGCGATCTCATATGGTATTTTTCTTTCTCTTTCTGGCTTACTTCACTTAGAATGACATTCTCCACGTCCATTCATGTTTCTACAAATGGCATTATTTTATTATTTTTTTATGGCTGAATAGTAGTCTATTGTACAAATATACTACAACCTCTTTATCCAGTCATCTGTCAGTGGACATTTAGGTTGTTTCCATGTCTTGCTATTGTAAATAGTGCTGCTCTGAATATTGGGGTGTAGGTATCTTTTTGAATTACGGTTCCTTCTGGATATATGCCCAGGAGTGGGATTGCTGGGTCATATGGGAGGTCAATGTTTTGTCTTTTGAGGAACCTCTGTACTGTTTTCCACAATGGCTCCACCAAACTGCAACCACAGTGTAGGAGGGTTCCCTATTCTCCACAGCCTCTCCAGCATTTATTGTTTGTGAACTTCTGAATGATGGCTATTCTGACTGGTGAGATGTGATATTTGATTGCAGTTTTGATTTGCATTTCTCTGATAATGATATTGAGCATTTTTTCATGTGCCTATTGGCCATTTGTATGTCTTCATTGGAGAAAAGCTTCTTTAGGCCTTCTGCCCATTTTTGGATTGAATTGTTTGTTTTTCTTTCTTATCAAGTGTAAAAGGTGTTATATATTCTGGGAATTAAGCCCTTGTCAGTCTCATTTATTGCAACTATTTTCTCCCATTCCATAGGTTGTCTTTTAGTTTTGCTTACTGTTTCCTTTGCTGTGCAAAACCTTGTAAGTTTAATTACATCCCACTTGTATATTTTTGCTTGTATTTCTATTGCTTGAGTAGACTGCTCTAGGAGAACATTGCTGAGATGTATGTCAGATATTTTGCCTATGTTTTCTTCTAAGAGGTTTATAGTGTCTTGTCTACATGTTTAAGTCTTTAAGCCATTTTGAATTTATTTTTGTGTATGCTGTGAGGGAGTAGTCTAACTTCATTCATTTACATGCAGCTGTCCAGTTATCCCTACACCATTTGCTGAAGAGGCTGTCTTTACTCCATTGTATGTTCTCACCTCCTTTGTCAAAGATTCAATGACCAAAAGTTTGTGGGCCTATTCTTGGTAATTTTGTTTATCCATTCATTGATGGATGGATATTGTTTGTAACCTTTGTCTACTCTGAATGATACTGCCATGAATATTGATGTGCAAGTTTTTGTGAGAATATGTTTTCATTCTGTTGGCTGTACAGTTGGCCCGCCATATCTGTAGTTTCCACTTCATGGATCCAGATGGCTGATTGTAAAGGGACTCAAACATCCTTGGATTATGGTATCCAGGGTGGGGGGTTCCTGAAACCAACCCCCCGAAGATACTGAGGGATGACTCTACATGTAGGAGTGGAATTGCTGAGCCATATAACTCTAACCTTTTGAGGAAACACCAGACTTCTCCAAAGAAGCTGCACCATTGTCCCTTTCCACTGGCCGCAAATGAGGTATCTCTGCCTCCTCAACGACACTTGTTATTGTCCATGTTTTGATTAAAACCGTCCTAGTGGGTGTAAAATGAGAACTCATTTTGATTTTGATTTGGCTAGTGATGCTGAGCTTCTTTTCATGTGCTTATCGGCCATTTGTGTATTTATTTAAATCCTTGGCAAATTTAAACATTGGGTCGATTTTCTTTGTATTGTTCAGTTGTAAGCATTTTTTATATATCCTGAATACTAGTCTCTTCTTAGATACATGCTTGGCAAAATTTTTCTCCTATTCTGCAGATTGTCCTTTCACTTTATTTTTTTAAGCATTAAAACAATTTCTTTACAGGGGAGGTAATTAGATGTATTGATTTATTTTATTTTTCTTGCTAAGCATGCACTCTGTCACTTGATATACCCCCTTCCCCTGTCATTTCACTTTCTTGATGATGTAATTTGTAACAAAAAGGTTTTAACTTTGATGAAGTCCAGTTTATCTGCTTTTATCTTCTATCACTTGTGCTTTTCGTATTGTATCTAGGAAACCAAAGCCTATCCTAGGACCACAAAGATTTATACTGTGTCTTCTTTTAGAAAGTTTATAGGTTTAGTTTTTACGTTTCTGTCTGTGATCAATTTTGAATTAATTTTTATTTATTTAAAATATGGGGGTCCAGATTCCAGATTCATTCTTTTGCCTGCAGATACTCAGCACTCCCTGCACCATTTGTTGAATAGACTATTCTTTCAATGGAGTGTTGTTGACACCCTTGTGGAAAACTGACTGTAAATGTAAGTTTTTCCCCCTGGGTTTTTATTATGTCTCATAGATTTATTTATCCAAACTTATGCCAGTACCATTCTGACTTAGTACTATAGCTTTTTAGTACCCTTTAAAGTGAGTCCTCCAACTTTGCTCTGCTTTTTCAAGATTGTTTTGGCTGACCTGGGCCCCTTGCACTTCCATATGAATTTTGGGATCACTTTTTCAATTTTTGCAAAGAAGTCAGCTGGAATATTGATAAGGATTTCACTGAATTTGTAACTCACTTTGGGGAGTCTTAACATTTTTAACAATATTGTCTACCATTCCATGAACATGGGATGTGTTCCATATATGTAGATCTTTTAAGTATTATTTCGGTGATACATCAAAATATTCAATGTACAAATCTTGTAAATTTTTGTTAAATTTATCTCTCATTTTATTTTTAATGCTGTTGTAAATGGAAAGGCTGAGCTTCTTGAGGGTAGGACTATATATTAATTTGTTTATTTCTAGGATTTCTACACAGCAAATACTCTAGGTTTATATTTGCTACATAAATCTATCCACAACTCTTCCCACCCCCGTGTTATAAGAAACCAAGACCCAGGTTAAGCTACCTGAACACCTATGTGGAAGTGAGAAATGAGACCCTTGGGTGGGGCTTTGTGAAGATGATACTGAGAGCTTATTTAGGATGGCTTCATCTTAAATTCCTTTAAACAACACTTCTGGTGTAGTCAGATACATTAAGATCATGCCCTTTTGATGTGCATAGGAGCTAAGACTATCATTTTCAAATAATTTCTAGTGAGAGTGTTGTACTTGAAATCAAATTTGCATCAATCTTTGAAGATATATGTTTCAGGAATTTTGACTAAAGAACACCTGTCTTTATTCATTAATGACAACTAAATTCTCAAGCAACATGTAAGAGTTTGAGCAAACTGCCCCAGCCCCGTAGTGCTGGTTGGCTGCAGCTGTAACTGGAGTCAGTGCTTACCTCTCCCAGCACGCTTGGGCTGATCTGCTCAAAGGTGTTCGTCCAAATGTTTGTCTGTAGTCTGTTGGACAAAGCCATAAAACATTGAGTTAATTTTGCTGGAATGCAATATATTCCTATTAATATTAAGTAAGCACATATTGAGTGCTTACTGTATGTTGGGAATTGTCCCTCAGCCTCACATGTATATTATTTCACTTAAAACTTCATATATTTCCTTGTTATTCTCACTTTACAGATAAGGAGACTTAGAATTAGGTCTTCTGTATTTTGGATGGAGCTCATTATCAATGACAGGAAGTTGTAAGGAAAAAGATATTGATTCATCCTGAGAAAATATTTTTCTGACCGTCAGCAGTGAAGAGGGTGAACACTGAAGAAGGTGATCATTGTTTGAGTGAGACGAGCCCCGGGTTGTACGGAGTCAGCATCCCTGTCCTGGACACGGCACGTGTAGATCTGTGTGGTGGGTGAGGCGGCGAGGCCGCGCAGGGAACGCGGATGCCGGGCCATTGGGCTGTGCTCAGGCCCGGTGGGGCTTTCTCCTAAGGGCAGTGGACCGTCATTGACAGATTTTTAGTAGGGGAGTGGGGTGCTCTCGTAGATCACTTTTGTCTTGTAGAATGCTTAGAAACATTTAGAAGGCTCTGCAGGAGGTGATGTGATGAGTCAGATTAGGGTGGCTGCCAGGTGTAGGAGTGTAGAATTTTCAAGTGGTTTTCAGTCCCAGTTTTGTGGCTGAGTAGCTGTGTCACTTTGGATGATGCACTCAAGGAAGTAAACAATTTATCTAATCAATTGAAGAAGTGATGTACCGACCTCCCAGGACTGCTGTGGTGATCCAGTGAGATAACGTGTTCACAGTGTGCAGCGTGGTCCCCAGCACACAGTCAGTGCTGAGTGAGTGCCAGTGAGTACCTGGTAGTTCAGGTGTGGGTGGTGGGACTCGGTGACTGAGGAAATCTGGGCCCTGAAGGTGGGGTCCAGTCACATCTGTGAGTGATGGGCCTGAGCTGGGAGAGGAAGGGAGACCTTGCCCCCCGACCAGGGGCCCTGGGTAGGACGACTATGGGAGGAGCACCGTGAAGTCAGCTCTTTGCAGGTGGAGCTCGAGTTGCCTTTGAGATATCTAAGTGCATTGTCATGAGCTCAAAGAGGAGGTCTGGGCCCGGGCTGTGAATTTTCCTATAATCTTAATCCCTGAGGACGCTGAGGTATTGATCACTGAACGTGAAGACATACTTTACAGGACAAGTGAATAGTAGTATCATCTCTGTCATCAAAGCTCACATCTCTTTATTCATCACAAGTTTGCTATTGGGTACTTACAGAGCTCACTTCACCGCCATCCCCTGGGCTCAGGCTCCACAGTAAAGAGCTGGTGAGCCTCCCTCTTTTCCAGAAGAAGACACATTTAGCTGGTAGAATTCTGTACCTCGCCAGACTTAGAATTTTAGTTTGTTGTTTTAATTCTATTTTCTGTTAGCCATCTCCTGACAGGAGAGACGTTTTACCTCATGGACATATTTCAATTAGCTGTTACTGAGAATTGCTGATCTGATCCATAGTGTAAGTATTATATTAACCTTGTAGAGTATTTATCATTTTTCTGTCTTTGCCCTTTAATTTTGTATGCCCCTTCAAGTCTCTATCCTATTTGGGGCCTTATTTTTTTTAATTAAAAAATGTCTATTTGCAGTTAAGAAAACAAAAGAAAAGAAAAAATACACATGATAGCTAAACTTAGAAAATATCTAGTGTGTTTTCTGTCTCGGCAACGGAGGGTTCTAGAAACTCGTGAAAACCTTCATTACACAAGTTTCTTAAAATGCTGATTAAGAAATAAAACCTTCCTTCTTCATCTTTCAAGCTGCACAGCTAATTGTGAAGAAAGTGAGGGGAAATCCTCAGAAGCCAAGACAAACCAGAAAGCAGGGATTCTGGGTGATACGCGAGCCTTAGAAGCCCTGGGGTGCCTGTTGGCTCCTGTACTGAGTTTCAGTTGCCTTGACTGGAGGGTAGGAGGTGAGCCCGAGTCCTCTCACAATGGGAGTTGGATGACTGATCATATGTAAGGCCAAGCCCATCCCGAGAAGCATGGTTTACTAAAGGGTTAACTATGAAAAAAAATTCCTCAAGGTAAGACATTAAGGAAAGTCAATTTTTTTGGAAGAGGGGAAAAATAACAAATCCAAAGTAAGGATATAGTTTAAAGCTCTTCTGGCATGAGAGTAACCACAAACTCCTGGCAGAGAATCACAGCTACTCCTGGAATGAGAAGCTGTGGTTTGAATGAATCAGTGAGCAGCCATTCCAAAAAAGGCCTCCAGAGTCTTGAGGATCAAGATACTTGAATGCAAACACCTGTCTTCCAAGGTCTCAATCAAATAACCAGAAAGGTTTTAAAGGAAAGAAGCCATAATCATAGTTCTATTTCTTAACATTACTTTATGCTAGGAATTCAGACGTGACTATGGAGTTGTCTCCTCTTTTATGGACCTTACCTTCTCTTTGGGGAGACAAACTGACATAGTTGGGGAGCTTGGTGGAGGGAGGTGATAGTCTGTTGCAATTAGCCAGGAGAGGAGATTAAGAAAGCAGTGAAGGGTGGGTGAACTTTTTAGCTAAGGACATTCTTGTTCTGCTGGCTCTTAATTGCAGGCTCAATGAGCAGTCACTGGAGGGAATAGATCTTACGGAGGATGGACTTAGCTCAGGTCTCTTTAGAATGGACAAGTGAACCTGGAGAAAGACAGTCAAATCTGTGCAGACATTAAAGTTCACTTGAACGTGCTCCATCCCTGAGCCAAAGATAGGACAAATATGCAGCACTTCTTAAGGACAGAGGAGTGGTTTTTAAGGTTCTCCAAGAATGAAGCCCAGGGAACCGAGATGGCCAGTTATCAAACTGTGACTTTGCTCTTTGGACGGTGTACCCACCAAGGGTATTGGCCTTTTATACATTTCCATTTCTCTTTAATACATGTCAGGTGATGAGGACGTGGGCACAAGTGTTTGACACCTTGTCGAGGCGACTTTGGGTACCTGCCTAGAAACGCGGGCACGGCTACAACTGCGTCACACATGTTGCCGCCCATCCCGCTCCCCGGCTCCGTGATCACGGCAGAGTGGTTCCTTGTTGACCTGTCCATCTCCTCTGTGACATCATAACCCATGAAAAGACCGGAGAGTATTAACTTGGCTTTTTTAAAGTCAAAGGAACAGATCTAATATGGAGTCAGATTTGTTCTTTCCTATTTCAGTATTGCCATGGAGAAGACAGTTTGGGCAGCTTTTTGTAGGGTCCTCGAGGCTTTCTCTCTCAGCCTCTGGGGGCCTCTATTGAAAACCCTTCATAGCTGTCTGGCCTGCTGGAAAACCACTCCGACTGTTTTGCCTTAAGATGTGTTCAGTTTATAACTCATCTCTACTCCTTGGAAAACAACTCAATAAAAACTCAGTTGGTTTTCCACCAGCCATGGGCAGGGGTGAGGGATACCTTGTTATTAATTCATAAAATAATAATAATAATAAAAATAGTAATAATAAAAATAGTAATAATAATAATAATATTAATAATATTAATAATAATAATAATAATAATAATAATAATAATAATAATAATAATAATAATAATAATAAAAGAAGTCTTAAAACAGCACTGGGCACATAGGTGAGTCAATAAATGCTTCCTGGCTTAAATCAAAAGTGATGACTCAGTGATTCCATGGCTGCTGTATTTGCTGAGCTAGTTACTCCTTTGCTCCATTACACATTTTTTAACTGAAAAAGAAATACATGCAAATGGTTAAAAAAATTCAAACAGAGCACAAAAATACACAATTGAAAGAAGTTTTCCCTCATCCTCTCTTCTTTCAGCCCTCCCTGGAGATGCCACTGTTTACTATCCTTTGGGTGCTTTTCCAGATATGCTATGCACATTCCCACATATGTATGTAAATTCCTTTAAAGTTTTAGTTATTTTTAACTTAAAGGGATTTAAATCCTCAAGTGGCTTCTGCCTGGGTAATAGAACAGAACAAATCTGACTCCATATTAGATCTTTTCCTTTGACTTTAACCCTATGCTCTGTCTCCTAGGCTTCATCTTGCTTGTAAAACAATGTTGCTTAGAGCCTGAAATATACAGGAGAACCTATTCTGAAGGCTCTGATCTTTAAGTATATTTAACACATTTTCATTCATAAAAAGATAAGAAATTGCAGAATAGAAAATAACGTTTGTTTTGTTAGAGGTTTACAGAGATTTGACCCAGGCAGATAGCTGCAAGAACAAAGGATTCTAACAAGAAGGAATTCCTACACCAAGAAGATTGCAACAACCAAGCACGTAGGAAAGGAGCCTGAATTCTGACTTGGGGAGATGGTTTTCCAGGACATTAGTTTGCCATCTAGGTCTACAGAAACTTGCTATTCCATGCCCCAACACCTGGTCTCCCAACTTATTGGCCTGTCCTGCACTGAAGAGAATGAATTTGGATTTGGTAGCACTCCAATATACCTAGCAAGCTGGGCACTGGAACTGAGTGTTATGGAAACAACAGGCCAGCCAAGGAACAATCACCACTCGGAGTGTTGGCGTACTCAGATTTATTATGCCGGCGGGCTCAGAGGGGCTTCTGCTCCGAAGTTCTGAGCACCCACCTCCAAGACATACACATGAAGTTTTAAAGGGTTAATTACAAGTAAGGGTGTATTAGCCAATAAGGCTCAAGCAACAAAAAGGAAGGAATCAGCACACTGGTGCTTGTCAACTTGTAATAGACACTTGTTGAGCTTCGATTTACGACTTAGCTTGTTAGCCCAGTAAACTGACACTAAACTTCAGATTTACGAGTTAGCCCAGCAGAATTTAGATCAGTAAACCGACACTTATCACACTTAGATTTGTGACTTAGCTTGTTAGCCCAGCTGGGCTTTTCCTTCACATGAGGACAGCTCTCCCACACCCAGGGAACTACTGTGAGCCCTTGATGGTTCCACTAGGGTGGAGTGTGGTTTACCCAGGACGGATGGGGACTATGCACCAACACTCAGGCAGTCTGCTCTGTCTGGGGCTCTGATCTTGAACCACCCCGCTCCCTGCCAGCCCAACACCTGGGACAGTGGAGCTAAGGCAAAGATCGTGCCTGCCTGTTTCCCAGCGTGTAAAAGGGGAATATGTACTCTTCCCAAGGTAGTTCTGAGCGACAACACCTGCGGGTGCTTGGTTCCCAGACCAACAGAAAACCCTGCTCTGCTTGGGGGCAACAGGTGTGATACCCGTAGGGGTTCTGCAGCAGCATCGGATGGAGGGCTGGATCAGGGAGGTAAAACTTGAGCTGCGGGCCTTGAAGTGTTACAGAAGGGTACAGAGGCAGGACTGCCGCCTTCTTCAGGGTGCCACCAGAGGTAAAGCTTTTTCTCTCCATCCCCGCTAGGACCTTACCCTTTCCAGATCCCTCCCTTCTCTCTGCTCTTCCGGTCCATCTGTCTCCCTCCACTTTTTCCCTCCTCTCCTCCCCCTCCCATCTTTTCCCTCCCTCACTGCCCCACCTTCTCTTGCAGAACCCAGAGCGGATTGCTGGCCCTCCTGCGCATGGGCGGTCGGTGTCAGCTGGACCGCGGGTTGGAAGCTCCATCTCCGAGCCGGGGATTAGCCCCAAAGGCTTCTCAGCTCTGTCGCTCGGCAGGCCTTTAGCTCCTGCCAGGGGCCGGTGCCTCTGGCTGTGGAAGTGCAATGTGGGGTCTCCCGGGAAAGGGGTCAGGTGGCTGCGGGAGGGCGGTCCGCGTGTCACAGACCACGAGGGCGTGAGTCAGCCTGTGTTCAGCTGAATTGCTCTGGCCAGACCCCTCTGCCCGCGCCACCTGCCCCAGTGCCCCAGTGCCACAGCTTCCCGGGGCCAGGTGTGCACCTGCCGCCTCTCACCCAGCCGGGCTCCCCTCAGTCCGCTGCTGGCGTCCCCTTCCCCTCTCTCACCCGCGAGTCCTCTCCTCCCGGGCTTCCTCTCCTCGGCCACCGGCCCGTCCCCACAACTGGGCGGGCTGCGTCCCAGGCGGGCGGGGTCTGCGGACCCGGACGGGGCAGCTGGGGCTGGGGCTGGGGATGGCCTCCGAGCGGGGCTGCAGCCCGCGTTTCCACCCATTTCCCTGCCCCGTGACTCCGGGGCTGCCCTGGTCTTCCTTTCCCGCTCCCTGAGGAACAGCTCAGTGGCGTCTGCGCTGCTCCCTGGGCTGAGAGCCTCCGGCTGTAAAGCCCAGCTACTGGTGGAGTCGGGAAAAGGGATCCTCAGTGCCAAGCGAGCTTCTGTCTCCTCCCTCAGTGTTTCTGCCCCAGGTAAGTACCTTGAACACTTTCAGGTGTTATGATGGCGGTGCTTGTTGGTGTCATGTGTTTTTATAGTGAGAGGGATTACAGTGTTGAAAGCAGGGCTTGGTTCAGTTAAAATTGAGCTGAAGGCATAAGGCTGTGTCATCCTCCTTCCTTCCCTCTCCCAGGGTGAAACGTGTGACCATCGATTTTAAAAAGACAGTTACATTCCCTAACTAGCCCAGCCCAGCTTGGTGTGTTAACAGGAACAGCACCACCAGAGGCGTTGGAGACCCAGGGACATTGCAGTCCTAAAGAGCTCCTGGCACAGTTTGGTTTGTTTTGGTTTTTTGTTTTTCTTAAATTGTGGGGCAGACTAAGTAGTATAGAGGGAAAAATAATTGTCAAGAAATATTTTTTCATATAACAGCTTTATTGTGATATTGTTCACACACCATGAAGTCCACCCATTTAAATGGTACAATTCAGCAGCTTTTAGCATATTTACAGTTGTGCAACAATTATTATCCTAAACGTTTTCATCACATCAGAAAGACCAGTGGAAATGAATGACCAATCCACCCCTCCCCAGTGGTGGTTCTAAAGAAGTTTCTTGGCTATTCTTGACCATAAATTAACTTGTTACATTCCATGAAAAATCTGGTAGGAATTCTAATCAGAATTGCAATGAATCTGTCTATCAAAATAGGAAGAATTATTGTCTTTATGGCATAAACTTCTTCTACCCATGAATATAACTGGGACCCTATATTTTCATCTCTCCAGAGCCTGGCCCAAGGGAAGTCCTCACTAAATTTTGGGCTTGTGAATGATGAGATTCTATACATCATTAGTTGCAACTGTAGCCTTTCACATAAGAGAAAATTAACCTCAGTGAAGCCAAGTGACTCTCTGATGGTCAGAAAGAGTGACAGCCAGTGCTGGAGTGATCCAGTGGACTTGGTGCTTGCAACCAAAATTCTTCAGCAGCTACAGCTAAGGGGATTAGAGTGTTCTTTTATTTTTTCTTAATGGCGTTGCTTTTATTTTTACTTATTTTTTTAAATTAATTTTTATTGAAGTGTAGTCAATTTACAATGTTAGTTTCAGGTGTACAGCAGAGATTCAGTTATGAACATATGCATATGTGTATAAATATGTTTTAGATTGTTTTTAGTACAACTCATTACAAGAAATTGAATATAGTTCCCTGTGCTATATAGTAGGTCCTTGTCATTTATTTTATATTTATTAACGTGTATCTGTTAATCCCCCCTTTCCTGCCTGCTAACCACAGTTGGCTTTCTATGTCCATGAGTCCATTTCTAGGAGCACCATTTTTCTTAGTAATATATGCTGGTTGGCTGCTTTCAGTTTCAGTAATTCCATCTGTGGGTGCTTTTCTTCTGGTGGCCTTTATGTGGTTTGTACACGTGGTAATAGAGGTCTGTATTTGGGAGAACTCCAGGCCTCGTGTAGTCCCTGGTACAGAGTTCCCACTGAGTTGATGCTTGAACTGGGAAAAAAACATAGTAAATGTTGGAATTTTCAATATGGTTGAGACTTCCAGGTTTCTATAACCTGCTTAGCCCACCTTAATATTGGCTGCACCCTTACTTGGTAATTTGGTGGAATTCCATGGTATGGTGGTGTAGAGACAGGGCCTTTTATGCTTATTCTCTTTCCTTTTTCTAACACTCATTCTCCTGGGTCTCCCAGATCCTCCCCCAGCAGTGCCCAGGGCTGGCTTGGTGCTGCGCTGAGGATATATTTATTAATAAGGACCTTTCCTCATCTCTTCTGAGCCTCCATTTTTTTCTCTGCACAATGAGGGCTTAGACTAGATATGTGCTTTTCAGTTTCCTTTAAAGCCATGTTTCCTTTGAGAAACAGAAAATGCAAATCACTCCTCCCATCCCAACCCTTTAGATTTTGATACAGCCTCCAAGGAGTGACATAGCACTTTGTGGAAAATTGATGTGATTGTGATTCCAGGTGGCACAGAAAAGACTCTTCAGAGATTTATTGCAGGGAGAGGGCAGGAAAGGTGCAGTATGTCACACTTTCTAGTGTGAGCACTGGAGCAGTGGCTTGGATTTAAATACGGTGTCTGACGTGGCCTCTCTCTAATCATGTACAATGTGATAAACTTCTCTACCTCAGTTTTTCTTGATGTGTCAAGTTGGCGTGATAATATTTTAGGGCTTTTGTGAAACATTATACACATAATCCATTTGTGTTTCGGTAGAAATAAGACCTGCTAGGGATTCAGGGATTTGTTTAAAAAAAAAAAATCTTGTCCATAGCAATCTGTCGGTGTGTATTTTGAATTTCCTGTTGGGTGAGGGTTGAGTCTAAAGTCCATCGTGGGACAGGTGGCCCATAGTTTTCTGTGCGCCTGATTGCCCCCTCCTCCCCAGTCCTCTTCCTCAGTCCAGGATTAAGTTCCCTAGTAGATTTACACAGAGGTCTTGTGGAAATGGCTTTTCATTTTATTGTTTCACCAAGAAGGGCTGCCATCATGATCTCTGTGGTCAGGTTTTGAAGGGCTGCCATCATGATATCTAGTCAGGTGAAGGCTATGCAATTGGGAGTTTCTATTTAATAAAAAGAAAAAAATTACAAATAGAAAATTAGAACAAGGGTGATGACAGGAGCTCTTGGAAGTGGGCACCATTAGTTTTGTTAGCTTCAGGTGCAGTGGCCTCTTGCCACGAGGACCCATCCTCTTGCTCTGAAGTTGGAGGGACCAATGGGTTGAGTGGGAATGTTAACTGAGTGTATCTCATGTGCTGGCATTGTCCTATTTGTGCTTTGTGTTCCTTATTTGAGACAGTGAGCTCATTTAACCTCAATAGCCTCTTTAAAAAATTAGACTTTTTATTTTGAGATATAATGTAGATTCCCATGTAGTTGTAAGAGATAATATGGAGAGGGCCTATGGACCCTTTGTATAGTTTTCCTTAATGGTTCCAACTTGCAAGTTTGGGGTACAATTCATTACTGACTCACTAACAATTTGAGGTTTGTTTTATTGCCCTAATTTTATTCACGATTAAACTGGGGCTTAGAGAATCACACAGGCCTGACCAGGTCACCCACATTGTTAGTGTCGAGACGGGTGGAACGTGGGCTTGGGATTTCCATGCAGTACCATTATGATGGTCTGTGGCAGGGAGCAGCATTCACTTTGCTGGTTTATTCATTCATTCAACAAACATTATTGAGTAACCTCTGTGGGTCAGATGCTTTAATAGGGTTATCTGATTCTTCAGCAGTCCTGAGAATCAGGTAATGTTTATATTTTTTAATCTGAGAAAATTAGCTCTAAGAAGTTATAAACCCCCCAAAGGAAATATAGCTCATAAAGGAGCGATACTAAATTTGTACAGTCACCCCTTTTTATGCAGGTGGTACCCTAGGCATTTTACATTTGCAAACTTCTGTAATCCAGATATATTCATGTAAGAGAAAGATTTTTTTTAATTGAAGTATAGTCAAGTTTACAATGTTGTGTCAATTGCAAGGTTTTTTTTGAATTTTGAATTAAAAAATATTTTTTCAGGAGGGTAATTAGGTTTATTTATTTGTTTCATTTTTTAAAATGAGGTACTGGTGTTTGAACCCAGGACATCGTACATGCTAAGCACGTGCTCTACCACTGAATTGTACCCTCCTCCCCAAGGCAAGTTTTCTTATCCATTATTCTGAAGCTTAGGAGTTCAAATAAATTGGATAGAAAACCAGATCTTTTGATCCCACTGTAGTACTTTTCTTTATATTCTGCTGAAGGAGGATGGGGAAAGCACTTCCTTTGTTCATTTCCTTATTCAGCATTTTTCAGCAGTGACTTTGCATCAGGGCCTTGGTAGGTGCTTGGAAAGAGAAAACAAGAAATGACCCTTCTCTGCAGGGCAGGAAGCCTAGACCAAAAGCTGGGTAATGTGATCCGAGCTACGGTAGCCATTTGAAGACTCTGAGGACAAACTGTACCCCCGGATTTACTTGAGCTTCCCTTGCCTTCTGGTTGGTACACACCAGGTCACCGCAACCCAGATGGGCCTGCAGCCCACAGTACAGTATGTACTTCGATCTCCTCTCCCCTCTCGTCAGGGCCTGCAACATGAGCATCCCTGACTACGTGCAGTGTGCTGAGGACCACCAGACTTTCCCCGTGGTGGTCGAACACGTGGGGATCATCTCAGAGGAGAATTTCTTTTGCATCTATAAGTGAATCACCTTGGTGAGTCAGATCAGTCCGTGCAGCTCCCAGTGGGCAAACTGTATCCACTACAGTCACCACTATGCGCCCAAGAATGGGTGGAGCGACTTCCAGACCCACCGCAAGGTCTTGGGCCTTGTCATCATTACTGACTGCCTCTCGGCCAAGGCTTCGAAAAGCTCCACGTGCAGAGGAGCTGTATGGCACCACGCTCTATGACTCTCAGCTCTTTGACTTTCTGCTGCATGGGGAGGTGGCCGAGCAGCCGCGCACCGAAGTGGCCTTCAATTTACGAGGACTGCAGGGAGGTGGAGAAGAGGATCGACGACTTCACTGAGTCACTCTTCATCTTGCCCAAGTCCAAGTGGCTGGACGGTGCATCCGACAATTCTGGGGACAAGATCCTCCTTCTCTGCATCCCATTTGAGAAGGAGGACATCATGGGACTGGACACAGAAAGCAGGTAAGTTTACCTGGAGGCCAGTCCACCCTGGCTGTGTGCCGGGTTTCTTCCCTACATCCAGAAAGGGATCAGCAAGGAAGAGGACTCTCTTGTAGCCAAGGGTGGAGGGAGGTGCAGCCCGCCGGTTTACAGACATTTAAAAGTGAATCTGCCTTTGTTTCAGAGAGATCCTTTTAGGGTTATTGTGGACACTTACTCCAGCTTTTCAGCCAGGACCCTGGTGGGACCCCTGGAGTTGCTGTCCAATAGAGTATCCACAGCCACTGATGCTAGGAGAGCTGGGGAGGAGGCTGCTCTGAGCTGAGATTTGCTGTAGGTCAAATGAACATCAGACGCTGAGACTTGTCTAGTAAAAAGAATGTAAACTATCTTATCACTTCCTATATTGATTACATGTCAAAATGATAGTATTTTACATACAGTAGGTTAAGATTTGTTCTTAAAATCATTTTCTAGTATTTGTTTTTTGTTTGTTGGTTTGTTTCTTTGTTTACTGTTTTAAATGTGGCAACTGGGAAACTTTCTTTACATGGCTCTCATTTCATTTATGTTGGGCAGCCTGTCTTAAGATAGTCTCATCCCTTTGCTTGTAGATGAGATGCTGAATCCCGAGAGGCAGAACGAGGCGCTGGTTGAGTTGGGGCTGGAGCCGGTGTCTCCTGCCTCCCAGGCCCAGCACCTGTTCGGCTCAGGCCCTCTCTTCCTGCCCGACAGCCAGCATGCCATGTTGGGACATCAGAATCACCGCCAGGGACCTCCGAATGAACTCCTTATGCAGGGAAAGGCATATCACGGAGTATGGGAAAGAACAGGGAAATGTTCATCCTCACTTTGTCCCTGTGATTAAGTCAACGGCCCCATTTTGTCTCGGAATTACAGACGAGCTCTTCTGGGCTGCCTACCCCCCCCACCATCTGCTCTGTTTCCCCGTGTATCTATAGTGCTGTCCTTCGTGCAGAAGAGGGTGACATGCCTTTGCCGAGAGGTGGTCCCCCTTTGCTGGGGAGAGTGAGGGAAGCTGTGTGCCCACGGCCTACGGCCTCAGGCCTTGAGTCTGGAGAGAACTCATGGCGGTCTGACAGGTGACGGTCGGAGGACCTGGCACGGCTGCCGGGCCCACTGTGGAGGCGGTGCTCTGTGATTCTTGAAATTAACTAAGATCAGATTCTACTTTCTGGTTGTTGGTAAGTTGGAGGAGAAGATGCCAGAGAATTGATAAAAAGAATGTCCAGACCAGCCCTGTGAGTGATAGGCAGAGGTGACCCGAGTCCCCCACGTGTGTGAGGTGCCTAGCGGGCTCTGGATGAATTTTCTGTTCCTCCCGGACATAACTCTATGGCTTAAGGAAGAGGCAAGGCATGTCATGGCCTGTACTTGTCCTCACAGGGCCCTGTGATCTTCATGCCCGCACTCCCCTTCTGCTCCTTGGAGATGAGGTGTCAGGTTTAGGAGCCTGGGCACTGCTGAGGGCATAGCTGCCAGCACTGTGCTACACCGAGGCTGGCTCCGTTCACCTCACATGTCACCTCCTGCTGAGCCCCCAGGCGTCAGTCAAGGTAGGTGCATAGGTGCAACATACGCAGAGACCACGTTCTCCCCCTGGACAGATTGGTTGGTGAGCAGTGGAAGCCTAGAGCCCTGCCCCAGCCCCAGGCCAGTGCCTCCTCTTTTGTCATAGGAGGCACTGGTGACATTTTTGCTCAGCAACTGCTTGGCTCTGACTCTGCAGACCCACCAGAGAATGCCAACTTGTTTTTGCCTTTTGAAGTCTGCCCTTGGGATTTGGCGGAGTAGCTGGATGTGTGCTTAGCCCATAGTGGTTGACACTGTCACCATTGTTTACCCAGAACCTCGTGTACCAGGCATGGCTCCCGGCATCAAAATACAGCAGCGCATTAAACCTCCCTCCTGGTGGGTCTGTCTGTTTTGGTACCATAAGGGCTCAGCCAGCATCTTAACGTCAGTGAGATAACGTGGCCAGTGAGCTCGGGTCAACCACATTCTCCTCCAGTCACTTTTACTCAATTTTTGCTTTTACTATTCCACAGTCATTAATTTTTTAAACAATGCTTTGGTACAGGAACAGTCTAATTCTCTCCTGCTACTCTTGGTGGAAGTGAGTAAAACTGTCCAGCCTGAAATGCGACCACAATTTGTAGCTCAAAAGCTGCCTAGACGCATATAGGTGGAGTTTTGGTTAGGGGCGCTGATCACGTTGGGGTCCCCCGGCAGCGCCGCTCCCCTCAGGCCCCTGCCTTCCCTGGAGCAGGAGGTGAGTGTGGGTCTCACCGTCCCAGCATCCCTGGCCTCACACACTCACATAAATTCTTGTACATGCTGTCAAAATCATTTTTGTTCTTGTGTGTTTCTAATTTTCTCTTGTTCCTCTTTTCCTTTTTCTTTATTCTTTTTCTCTTGTACTGCCCAGTGAGCATGTTGTTGCGTCTGAAAATGTGGGCTGTGCACACCCTGCATTGGAAATATCCAGATTGCCCTCCGTACTCTCTCCATCGCTTTAAAGAGCAAAAACTTAACAGTTACCTTGATCCATGTATTATCCTAGTCATTTTTTATTTTCTAATTTTTTGGAATATTTGCTTTGTTAGCACATCACCCACTGGTGTTTGATACCTGTTAAAATCCTTGCTTTGAGGAACCTGTTTGGTCCTCCTTATATTTGGTGACAAATGCGCCCTTATTCAATTTGTTTGATTGTTTTGAAGAAGTGAGATGCGAATTGATTTAGGCGGCTGCTGAGGGATTCTTTTCATGGAGTATTTAAACTTGTCAAGTCAAAGTCTGCAGCATCTTGCTCGATTCCTGCTTTTACACAAACGTGCTCTTCACGCGGTTCCTGGCTGTCACAGTGTGACGTGCGTGATGGCACTTCCTGGCCAGCGGTCACTGGTGAGAAAGTGGCAGGCTCATGGGTGTGCAGCTGCAGGGGACGCTGTTGGAGGAAGCAGTCACCGTTTACTTATTTAATTTTTTTTTTTTTTTTGCATTCAACATCCCTGTGCCATTTACTTTACTTTGCCTTCATAAAGTGGCTTAGGGGGGTCTAAAATCCATGCCACTCTTGTGTTCCCTTTACGAGGCTGGTTTTTCTGAGTATCAGGAAAACATGGCCTTCTCCTAAGTAGCTGGCTCACCTGGATCTTGTTGACACAGCGACCGCTAAAGGGGACCGTAGCTTCCTCTCTTCTCCAGCCAGTGGGCATTCAGAGCCGGGTCTGTGCTTTGCCTCAGCAGCCGTGCAGGCCTCCCTGCCCCGGCCTTTACTTTTAACCCATGTTGGCATAAATAGCTGACTCCGTGTCTGTTGCAGCTGATGTCCACCACTGACGGCCGTGTAGTTAGTTTGCGGTAGGGAGTCTGCAACACCCCAGCCAACCTTGAAGGAAGAAGTTTTGGCCGACCTAGGACCTTGGATTCTCACCCCCATCATGGTTCATCTCACTCGGTGGAAGGGTTTGGCCACCACCATCATGCTGAACATGAGGCCTTGTTTCTCCTTTCATGCTCTGGTCCAAATGTGGACACTTCATTTATCACTGAATTTGTATCGCTTGAGACAGGCCATAATATCTGAATGAGTCCATCACATTCTGGATGGGGAACAGAACAGAAGTAAGTGTCACAATTAGATGGAGTCTAGGCTGTCCGTGTTGGCTAATGCTGGCTGGGATCTGTGATGGCCGGGCTGTGCCCTGGACACAGGCCTTTCCCGTGGCTCCCGAGAGCCCAGGGGTTGGAGTGAGAACAGCCTTGCCTGGGTTCCTCCATCCTCATCTGCTCACTGGCAAGTGTGTCTGCTAATTAGGAGCTCCCCCAGACCTCGGGCCCTTCAAAGCTCAGACCACGGGAGAACCTTGAGTCCCTTCTCCTGGGCCTCCTTTGTGAGAATACAGTGCCTTCTGAGGTGACCAGTGGCAGGAGATGCCTCCCCCTCCAGGGAGCACCCTACGGAGGACTGTTAGTCAGTGTACCATGCTGTGAACTTGGGGGGTTACGGCCATGGTCCCTGTAGAACCACATTTGAGATGGGCTTAGCGACGGAAATAATAGGACTGATTCCAGGCCAGGGATTAGGGGAGGGAACATTGGAAATTGAATGTGACCTCAAACACATAGTTGGGTGCTGGGGCTGTTACTAAAATGGGGAGTCTGGGAGGTACCTGCCAGGAATCGAATTCCAGAGTAAATGGTGAACATGAGGCATTTTTAAGATGCCATTTGTCATCCAAGTTAGGACTTCAAAGAGGCACTCGTGTCTATGAGATTGTGGCTCAGGTGAAGGAGCCGGACTATAGATACACGTTGGGAGTCGTCATTCTTAGCTGGTGTTCATAGCCTTGCATGTGAATTAGATCATCTCGAGAGCTGCAGACTGAGGCTGAGGGGGGGCAGGGCCCTGCCTGGGTTGGAGGAAAGCCCAGACCATGCAGCTTTGGTGTGTCAGTCAGCGGCATTTGCGATTTTCAGCCTAATGCCATTTATCTTTAAGGGGCCGGGGGGTGTGCAGGGCCAGCCAGGAAGAAATCTGAAGGGAGGGTCGTGGCCACGTGTGTGTCTTGGGAAGATGCAGAGTCTGCAGGGTCCTGGAGGGTAGACTTCTTAGAAGCTGGAGTTGGAGTGAGGAGTGGGCAGAAGGTAGTCACACTCACCTGTGAGGGAGGGGGTAGTCCTTGGGAGTCCCCACCCTACCGGACTCGCTTTCCCATGAACAGAAGGCAATCATACAGAGTATCTGAAGTGAGAAAGGATGGGTGCTGGGAGGGGAGCCAACCTGGAGAATGGTGCTTGGAAAGTTCTGGAATAGTCTCCCTGGAAAATAGAGTTAAAAATACCCAGAATCTTAAGAACGTTGATAGTGACTGGGGAGGAAGCAGTTTTTCTGGCCTCCTAAGGGTAAGTCATGTATCCGGGGATACACAGAAAAATCGGGCATTCTGTTCCGTGGTCTTGATCCTTACCGGGGGAACAGTGCAAGTTTAAAGGGGGAGAAGGGCAGTGGAGGGAAACTAGCCAGGCCCCGTGTCAGGTACCAGTCGGCCGCCCTACTTGCGTGTTGAATTCACATCCATGCCTCCCAGGTGGGCGGTGGCAGCCCCCTTTTGCAGATCGGGAAGCCTTCTCAGAGGGTTAAGGAATTGGTCCGTTTAGTGGCTAGTAAATGCTGCAGCAGAATTCAAGCAAGGCCTTGTCAGACTTCAAGGGCATGTTTTCTCTACTAATTCCGGTACCTCCCTGTTGAACCTGGAATGATGAATTGGGTCAGTTTTGGAGCCTTTCAGAAAAAGTACGATTTAAGTGCCTCAGGACTGTTTCACAAAGCTCAGCGTTCTTTGATTTTTCTGAAGCACCGCAGTGCTTTTCGCCCCACAGTTGTTAGGTATTCTCCATTCTCGATGACGTGGTTGCAAATCACGTACAGGTGCAAAACCAGACTTAGCAGCTTCTGAAGGGAAACTCTCCAGTTCTCCCTTGATCGGCTTTCTTCCACGGGATGTAACTGTGCTGCAGTGTAGGCCTGAGTTTTACTTATGGAGTGAGGGTTTAATATCCAAAGTTAGCATAAAATGGTCAGATGAAGAAAATCGACGTTGACAATTTATTTTTGGGTTTCATTAGACAAGATATACTATCAATTAATGACCCATATAGCAAATGAAATTGACTACAGAACATTGCATTTCTTACTTTCTATTTAGAGTTCTCTTACAGAATAATGTTGCCTGTTTTGGAACATCATCTCCACCACCACGGCACCTATCAGTGTGTTGGTGTGATTGCATTTACGCAGTGAATGTAATCTGATCTTCCTCAGCCCCAAACACTCCAGTGAAGAATCACGGGCTGTAGCCATCTCTTGGTCACGCAAATACTTCTAAAATTATATGATGCCAGAAAAGAAGGAAGAGAGAGAGAGAGATTGCCTTTATCAAAGTTCCTTTCAATTCTAACTGCAAACTGTTGTTGAGCAGCTCTGGTTTCCTTTGGATATGAATATATACATTTCTTTGCATGTAATCTGGGTTTTGGACTAGAACACCAAGTTCTTGCTGTCCACAAGCCACAAAAACAGTAGCCAAATTGCACACGTGTGAAATTGTTTATATTTTTCCTGAGAAAGTATCCTTGAATTTGGGACTTGGGCTGTGATTTTTGCTTTTTGCTTCCCGCACCCCTCTTTTAATCTCTCACTCCTTCCCACGTGGCCCCCAAGAGTTCGTGGTCTCAAAGTAGCGGGCAAACACCCAGTTGGTCACCATGTACTGCTGCTATAGATGAAGCCCAACCAAGACCTAAAGGACATTATCAGAGAGGACTTCCTGGAAGAAATGGACTCTACATTCATTTGTGAGGACAGAGTGTCAGCCAGGAGAAGTAGTCAAGAATGTGGCTCAGGTGGCAGGTGCAGCCCGGGCAGATGCCTGGAGGCTTTTGGCTTGGGGAAACGGGGAGAGTGCCCTGTGTGGTCCAGGGTGGAAGGTGCCCCTGCTGGTGAGGACACTGGAGAGAGTCCGGGATGGAGGGCTTTGGAAGAGCTTGGGTTTTACTAGAACTGACACAGTAGTCAGTGAAGGGTGTCATCAGAAAGTGACCCTCAGGAAAGGTAATTCTGGTTTTTCTTCTGATATTCTACAGACACAAGGGTCGGGACGTGTGAGAGTAGGTATATCTGTCTCTTTGAGACCCACCCCGTCAATCATTTATTCATAACACGTGCACTTCTGTGTGTCTAGGGGAGAGAGGGTGGAGCCACATTAGTAAGCAAAATGTATTTGCTTCTTGTGAGCTTAGCATTGTCAGAAGTTGACTTAGCCTAGAATGTTCTAGGAATAGAGGAACAAATTGTGGTAGTTGGAAGGAGGGAAGGCTTCCTTGGGAAACAGTCAAAATGAGCCTGGAGACAAGTGGGAAGTAGGAGCAAGTCAGGGGGCCCCTGAGGTCACTGGGGACCTGTGTACTGAGGTGAGGCTGGGCAAGCAGTGTCTGGGGTGGGGCTAGAATTCCACCAGGGAGCCTCTGAAGGGTTTGAAGTGGGGGTGATGTAATCAAATTTGTGATTTGGGAAGACTGCTGTGGCTCTGTGTGTGTGTGTGTGTAGCAGGGAAGAGGGGAAGGGTGCCACCAACAGGGGGTGTCATTAGAAGAACATTCACAGGCTGGGAGAGAGGCGTCGGGACTGCTTGGGGACGGCAGGGGCAGTGTGGATGCCGGATTTCCTTATGGGGAGGGCTTGTTAGCAGGGCGACCCTAGAGGCGACTTTTGGCTGGAAGAAAACAGATGGAGGCTGCCAGGTGGACTTTCCTCTTCTCTCCTTCCCTGCCTTGTGTGATGATCTTAGCTCAGCCAACTTTTGGAAAAGAAGAGCTAAGTTCCAGGGTAGCCCAGGACTTTGTTGAGCTCGTTCGAGTGAGATCTGATAGGATTTAGGTTTGTGTTCAGATCTGCATGTTCACTTAGCTAGAAACGTCCCGTCATTTCGATTTCTATAGGGGTTTTTATTCTTGATAAAGATTGCTTTCTTGGTGAGAGGAAATTTAATACAGCTGTTGGCTTTCTCAAAAAAAATCATATCTTTTAAGAACTTTAATATTCAAAACAATAGGAATATATTAAAATGTTAAAGTAAGTCTTTGGTGCAGTTTCTTTGCTTTCTGAGCTAGTGTGGAGTTAGAGCCTTTGCATTACTTAAGAGCACATACTTGTCAGTATTTAAAGAGCTGTTTGTGAGCGCCCCAGGCCCCACCTCTCAAAACATCATTAAAGTTTGCTCTGAAATAGTGAGGTCATAAAGGTCTTATTTGCAGAAACCAAACAGTTGGTTTATAATATGCAGCATAGCTCCCTTTATAAAATAATAATATGTTCAAAATTAAGAAAGTGGAGGATAATTGATTTTTTTAAAGCTGAAACATAAACTTTCTTGTGCTAATGTTGCAACTGGAAATTTTGAAAAGAAAAATCCTACTGTAATATCATCTACGTGGAATACATATATGACTTTCACTTTTGAAATGTAACTGCGCGGTGGTTTTTGAAGTCAGGAGAATTCCAGCTCAGATACTGGCAGTGATGGTTGCTGGCTTTTAATGGAAGGGCCTAAATTTGCCTTATTAGCATTTTTTTTTTTTTTTTGGAGTGAAAAGTTTGAGTAGTGCTTTGCCAGCATGATTTTGGGGCAATTTGAGGGCAGATGTCGTGTACCAGCAATGAGATATTTCCATGCATTTTATTTTCCAGACATCACCAGGGCACATGTGGGGTTTGTGCCTACAGGCTGGAATGCTGCTGGACTCCCTGATCCATCACCGTTATGTCCTGGAGCTGCTCCGGTCAGTGAATGATTTTCTGTGGCTTCTAGGTAATGTGGTCTGAGGCAGATGATCAGATGTGTAGTTAAATTACTATTACTTGAAATAAGAGTAACCTAGAAACATGGCTCTAACAATACAGTGTGAGGGAGAATTGGCTGAGCTGCTTGCAGTGGGGAGTCTTATCAGGTGACTCCCTCACCGTGATACTTGCCAGTATCCGCCCCAGCCCTGCACGGTAGTCCTGCCGAAGCAAGCATGCTCTTTGCTCAGAAACGCACTGAATTTCCTTGTGCCTCTGTTTGTTGGCTTGTTTTTTGAAAGCACGTCTTGCCCTTTGCTTAAATGCCATCCATGGTAGTCACTACTTACACTCATTCTACTGGACTTCATTCATAAATAGCTGCTGAATGGAAGAACAGAATGTAGTATCTCCATGTAGTGGAACATTATTCACATGTAAGAGTGAATAAAAAAGAAAAAACAAATAAAGAGGAAAATGAAAAAGGCCACCTGTTCTGGGAACTCCTCCCTGACTGTTCAACCCGCACTTTTCCCTTTGAAACCCAATCACTTATGCTCCACCGTACTCTTTTTGATAGTACTTACTACCTTCTAATAAACTTTAACGTTTTCAAAAAAAAAAAAAAAAAAGAGAGAGAGAGATGCTGATACCACTTCAAAATGGACAAGCCTTGAAAACAGCATTTTAAGTGAAAGGAAGCAGACACAAACGGCCACATATTGTTGATTTCAGTGATCTGAAATGCCCAGAAAAGGCACATGCAGAGGCAGAGAGCAGGTGATGGTTGAAAGGGGTTGGGTGGAGGGGGATTAGGGAATGACTGATAGTGACAGGGGGTTTCTTCTGGGGTGATGAAGTGTTCAGGAAATAGATGGTGGTGAGGGCTGCACAACTGTGAGTGTGCAGAAGACTGCTGAGCTCTGTCTCTGGGAGTGCCTGTGGTTGGGGCGGCTTTATTTTGTTCTCATCGTGCAATGAGAAGACTCATCTGCTGCTGTGGCCGTTCTACTCCCGTGAGTGGTGAGGGTCAGAGACTTTGTAGAGTCATGTTTCTTTTTTTTTTGCCCCTTGCTGAGTGTAGGCAAAAAAGGTTTAAGCCTGAGAAAGTGCTCCATCTGCAGAAATGTCTTTTAGTTTTGCATGGTGTAAAAATCTTGAGAGCTTTTTAATCATTGAGGACAGCCTGTGGGGGGAAACAGCCCGTGAATCCTGGGTGAGTCCCGGAAGAGCTGCGCGTCCCTCCCTGACACGGGTGGGGATTTCACCCCCGTTCAGGCAGTGAAGGGCCCAGACCCGAGAGCGGAGTTGACAGTCGTGAATATTTACGTGAATCCGCTGCTTCATCTTGGATATTAATTTCAAGCTGAGTCAGTTTGTGGCGGCAGCCTCATCCTACATCAGGAATTTATAGTATCTGCTCTTTGAGGTGAAGACCTGACAGACTTGACTATTTAACAGTCTCCCTTGAATTGATATCTCAGATTACTTTGTCAAAAGCAAAACAGCAGAAATACAGACGTCCTTTAATGCCAATGTGACCTGGAAAGGGTTTAGACTCTGTGCCTCAGTGGCCTTATCTGCGGGTGGGGATGATGATAACAGTGCTTCCCTCAGAGGGGCTGGTGAGGGGAGAGTTAGAAGCACACATGGAGGACTTACACGAGATGCTCATGAATGACCGAATTTAGTGCTCTCAGCCTGGTCAGGCCTCAGGAGCAGAGATGTCAGAACAGAGCAGTCCTAGCGGGAGCTCGATCCGTGTTGGCAGGTGTTACGATCAGTATCACCTCTGTGGGTTATCAGGTAGTTTTAAGACTTGGTAATATGAATTCATGAATAATGTTAGAAGACTAGACATCTCAGATCCTGTTTACATAGTTCTGAAGATTTCCTCTGAGAAATGGATGTTTTCTCCCCGTCTTAAATCTGAGATGAGTCTCTAAAAAATTCTGTATTCCTCCATCTTTTTGCTTTAATTCTCCATTTCTTAAAAAAGAAAGTTTTTAAATGGAGTTTATGGGGACTGAACTGAGGGCCTCATGCATGCTAAGCACATACTCTCCCAAATGAGGTATAATCTCCCAAATGATTTTTTTTTTAATTTACTTTCTTAGTATTCAGAGGTTAGAGGCCTCTAATTCTTTTTCTGGAGACTTGTCCATGAACCTGTAAATCTATAATTAATGGACAAAACTTGGTTTATTAAAAACATCAATAGAACATTCTGCAATCCATCCAAAAGGAAATGCTGATTGAATTAAAATGTTTCTCCTTTAAGGTGATTTCTCCCTTTTGGTCTAGCTTAATTTATTAACAGCCATCCTCATCATCATAATGACCAAACTCGCTCTGAGTGGACACCTACCTAACACTAAAATGCTTTCCTCATGTTTTACTTCATAGCAGGTGTTTGAGGGTAGGTATCAGTGTCTCCTTTTTTGCAGCTGAGGGATTGAGAGATGGAGCAGCTTGTCCCAAATCACACGCAGCTGGCGGTGGCTAGCTCGGTGCTGGAACCCAGGCTGCACAGGATGCATTCTTAATTGCTCCTCTAATCAGCCTCCCGTTGAGTGGTTACCCGAACTGCTGTGACTCCATAAATGGCCGATTTTAGTGATCTCAGCCTTATGAGGCCTTCAAAGGAGAGACACCAGTGAGAATGTGAGACAGAGTGTCAAATTAAAATTGTACATTTTCACAAATGTTTAATTCTCAGGTAATTACTTAAAAAGTTAATTTTTTTAATTTAGTGGTCTGTTAGCACAAAAAACAAAACATTAAAAGCAATTATAGTGCCAAAGAGAAGTGGGCTTTGAAAGTCCGACCACTGTTAATGATGTTACTTGTTTTTCTCTAGTGGCCCTTATTGACAGAAATACTTACAAAGACTGAATTGGTTTTATGTAGTCTTAATATGGAAGAAAAGATTGTCAGTGAATATTATAAGTAAAATCTTTACTCTTTTCTTTCCTGATGGTGAATATGTAAGTTGTTTTCATGGCTTAAGTACATTTCCTCATTTGTGAAATTTGAGTAATATCGTTTAACTTGTCTGACTGTGAGAGTTAGACGCCTTGTATACAAAGAACCCAAGAGGTGCTTAATAAAAATGTGCTGTCAGAATGACAGATATTTTAGAAGTATCAACTCTGAATACTAAAAAGTGTCGCTTATTTCTGATGCATATTTAATATTTATAATATTTATATATATGATATATTTGAATATGGTTTAAAGTAACAAGGATTCATTTATTTTTTTTAGTGTAGTATGAAGTTTTAATGAAATCTGTATCATACTAGTGAGACAGGGACTAGTTAAATTGCCTTAATCAGACGACCTTGAATATTACTTACACAGAATATTTATTGTTACAACTCAGAATTCATGTTGCCGTGTAACCATCCACACAGACATTTAAATTCGTGGGATTCTGACCAGATTCATTAAGTTTAGTAAAATCCACATTGATCATTTTCAGGGAATAAGCTTCTCTCTTTTGTGATTAAGCAAAATTTTGATTTTTTTTCCTGCACTCTTAACAGGTTTAAAATATCAAAACATTGATTTAACAAGTCACTTTTTTAATAGAATAAAGCTCATGCTGTTTTATTATGTAAATAAATGTTTTTGTATTTCATCAATCTTGTATGATATCCTGGCTCTTTGAGAATTATTTTGCAAGATACTTAGATAACCTACTGTTGGAAAAATACAAACGTGACTTTTATGAATATAGGCCTAGTACAGATCTGTTGGTTTATGCTACAGTGCAAGACATGAGGCCTGGGAGAGCTTTGCTGCCGATTGCAGGACAGAACCCATGTCTCAGTTTCCCCTCCTGTAAAATGAAGTGGCTGGACTGGATTCTTTCCTCTTCTAAGATGAGTTTCCATGAACCTATGTCTTTTGTTTATATTCAGGAGTATTAGCAATATCAGATTAAATACTGAATACCCTTCCCTTCCCCCGAAGCAAAGTGCAGTATGTGCTACATAAGCTTTTAGTTATCTGATTCTCTTTTCTGATCCTACAGGCAATTTTTGTGTTGCATCTTTCCCGGCAACCTGGAAGGTCATTTTAGCCATAGGTGGCGCTGTTGCACCTTCTAACAGTCTTAATATTCCTTTTGCAAAAGAAGGCTTAACAAATATTTTTTTGCTTTGATTCCTTTGCTTAGTGCTTCAGAATAGCACAATGTCCATTATGTCTGTCTACCTGGAAAAATTATTCTGCTTATGTCTTAGACTTATTCTGTCATCTCGCTGTGAACATTTCAGACTTGCTGTGCAAACAATGGCAAAATCGGTCTTTTCTTCCAGTGTTAGAAGTCAATGAGCCGGGATTTTATAAAAGAGCTAGAAGCGGCCTCTGGAGCACCTTAAAGCTGAAAAGTGTATTGAGTTCCCTGAGTATTGACTCCGCCGCTGTGTGTTAATTGGTGGTAGGAGGTTTGGTACATATACGAAGGGGTGTAGATTTTTGAGTTGGGTTTGCGTGCACGTGCTGCCACTGAGCCACGTGAGCCTGAGTCAGTTTGCTCTGAGTTTTTCCCTCGTCTGTGAGATGGGGACATTCATATCTGCTTTGTAGAATTGTGAGAATTAGAAATTATGTAAAGTGTTTACCACAGTGGGTATGTCAAGAGGGCTCATAAACTTTAGCTGCTTTTTTGTGTGAAGCCATCATTTGAGAGTCTTTGGCAATTACTAAGAAACAGGAAAATAAGAAAAGCTGGTTTTATGCTGAAAGATATTTGAGGAGGTTCCTTAGTTCCTATACCCATAATTAAGCATCAGCAGAGTCAGAACTGTTACACAGTCGCCCTGAACCAACGTTAAGCCACAGAATTCTTTGTTACTTCATATATTTTGGGGCTTAAAGGGATCCAATACTTATACACATGTTGTCTCCAGCAGCCAACTGAGAGATGACACAAAAGAGTAGGCAGGCGATAAATGTCTTATTTGTTACTGATGAAGCCACGTTCTCCATGAACTTCAGGGCTGTGGGAAAATGCGTGTCATTATACTGTGTCCCAGAATTAGAGACTCACCCTGTCCCATGTAGCTCTGTGACACAGCGAGCCTTCTCTTAAGAGGACCTGCCCGTTCATGCACAAGGCTGTCCTGCCATGGAGCCGAGCATCCCAAGTGCTTCCCAATGGTGATCAACACTGGAGAGAAAGGAAGGGTTTCAAATGCCCTGCTTGTCTCCCTGGACTCACACCTCACTCTGTTAGTGTGAGGAGGGCTAGCTGTTGGCCAGGGGCCAGGGGTGTGAATGGAGAAGCACTCTCCATGGCCCAGAGGAGTGGTTAGGAGGCATTCCCTCCCTCGGTTTAAACAGGTGGTGGGATGGAAGAGAAGGGTCCTCCCCAAGAGTTTATAAAAGGAGAAATAAGGATTTTCTTTGGGACTTAGACTAGCCAGGAAACACATAAGATGATTAGAAGGGAGACTTGTAAATCACTTTGATATTAAGTTGACATTTGTTGAACACCCAAAATGTGCTATATTCTTTTCTGAGAGTTTTACAGAAATGAATCCTTCAATCTTCTCAACAAGCGAGTAAGGAAGGTTTGATTGTTATCCCAGTTTCACAGTGTGGAAATTGAGGCACACAGGGTAAGTTGGCCAAAATCACAGAAATAGTAAGTGGCAGAGCTGGTATTTAAACCCTGGCTTACTGGTTTGAGGCTCCCAGAGATGGGCTTTGGGTGTTTAGAGTTATCTGCATCCCTGAATCTTTGTACCTCTGTGCATATGTTAGCCCAGAAAGGACAGGGAAAGGAGAGTTACACAGATGCTCATAGTCATGTCTTGGCCACTGTCCACAGAGAGTGCATCGTGATTGGCGTTATTTGTTTTCCAGGCAGTAGATCAGTTCTTATAACAGAAATTTAGCCCATTGAGTTAATCTAGAAACCCTTCCTGCTCTGTTTCTGTCCATGCTTGCCATGTGACTGCCTCCCTGTGATTAGGCCATTGAGAAAATGTACTCATGGTTGAACTCTGATATTTCAGTCTGGTTCATAGTTTCACGTCTTCTGTTACATTAATAAGTTAAGTTTCTGGTTTTCTTTCATCAGTGTGTCATGAGTTTGGTTAATGTGAAACAAGTCCATGGGAGCCCAGGGGTGATGACGGTATAATTTCTGAGCACGTTGTGGCACTTCTACCCTTGCAGACCTGGCGGGAGTATGTCCGCCTTCCTCACTGATTTCCCCCAACAGCAGGGTCCTCTCCCACCCCCGCATGTGAGGCTGGGAGCTCTCTGAGTAGGCCAGTCAGAGGCCAAGTCCACCAATCAGAAAATGATGAAGTACCTGGAAGTGGTTTTAATAGAAGAAAAGGGTTTCCAGGTAGTCCAATGGGCTGTTCGAGCCCGTTTGGTGAAAAGCTGTCCAGTGTCTGTGGTTGAGGTGCTTCTTTGCTGTTGAAAAGCCTGGATTAGATGAAGGGATTTTAAAAAGCAGAAAAGGAGTGATTTCAGGTGAGAAGTGATGGATGACCACCTGTGTGAGGCATTGACAGGGTCTTACAAACTTCTTAAAATAACTTTAAAAGCTCTTCCATCTGAGTGCATTTCATATGGGGTCCAGTTCATCACTGGTCACCCTGAGAGGGCAAATAATTGATGATGGCAGAAAGGACACGGAGGTATCAAAAAGGTCTCAGTCATTTTCCCTTTTTAAAGGATGTGGCAAAGTGTAATATATTTGAGCTGGTTTTTCACTGAACAATTTTTAGTGTTTTCTGGGACTCCCCAATGCCCCAAGGTTCCATGCAGCTGGGTGTCCCCTCAGAGCATGTCTGTCAGAGCTTGCCCTGGGTTGACGTGGTGTCACGGGGAGCAGGACGGTCAGAGTCCCCGGATCTTCCGAGCTCCGTCTCCTCATCCTCAGTGCCGGGTTTCTCATCCGTGTCTACTTAGGGTTGTTGAGAATCACACGTGATGGTTCAGGTGTGATTTGTGATTGTCTCTGTGATTGGCATATAGTCAATATTTGAAAGAAACACTTTTTTTTAGTATAATTGTAGCACATAGATTGCAGTGCTTTTTAGTCTGCTTTTTTTATATAACTTTATTCTTATTTTTAAATATGCACTTATTTTTATTTATTTTTTTGGAGGTACTGGGGACTGAATCCAGGACATTGTTCATGCTAAGCAGGTGCTCTACAACTGAGTAATATACACCCTCCTTGTCTGCACTTGAAAATAAATATTTCAATACACAAAATAGCTCTTAAACACCATCATGGGACCTAGTCACTGTATAGAGAGTTGAACACGTATGCTTTTTCAATAAGAATAAATGTTGTTGAGACATACATTTCTGAATCTGTTAATGTGCTTAAAAACGATCATAGGTAGTGATAAACACGAATCTTTGATCCAGTACTTCTTAGGGTCTGTTTTGCCATCAAGTGAAATTACATTCTACAGAGAAAGCTAATTGGATCTCTTTGATATTTGGATGGTTTAGCAGATGATCAAGGCTTTCAAAAGCTGACAGATTTGTATTTTAAACTAACTACAAAGTTATCTTGTAGAAGTTGGAATTCCTAAACTTGTGAAGTGCCCAGTAATCCAGGGGGTATGTGTCTGTGTCTGAGTGAACGTTTGTGTGTGTGATTTCAGGAATCTAGAAATAAGTTTCATATGGACTTCTGATACCTTTCTCCTACAGTTCAAGGTATAGGCATATATTTACACAAATAAATTGATATTCTTTTGTCATTTTGCATATTTGTGGGAATAAGAGTTTCTCATACTTGTTTCAGAAGGGTTGGGGAGCATGAGCTCAGAAAACGGGAGGAGAAAGAGGCAGGGAGGCACTTCACACTTTGTGCAGGATATGAGAAACAGTAGCTTTTTTTTCTCTTTTCTTCTAAAGCAAACTGGCACTGAATTGTAACCTACTATTACCCAGAATTGCTTTTCTGATCAGATACAAGTGCCTCAGATTTTTCAAGGCAACATGAATGATGAAATGTGTTTTAGCAGTTATCATTAAAAGTAGTTTTATTTTTCAAGTAAAAGGCTATAGCGTGTTCTTCCAGCGGTACATGAAGTCCTCATTGATCTATGCACATGATCTATGTGCTTAGTTCCTTTGTTTTTTTTTTTTTTAAGTGCTTGTTTCATTGTGGTGTGAATGAATGTTTAAAATTTCTGGATTTTGATCTTTAGAACATGCTGATTTATCAGAGCTGTTAAAAACCTGATTGTTATTTGGTCCTTGTTTGTTGGGGCACCCTATTGATTTCTGTTGTCTGTTAAAGCGGGAAATGCTTCCTCTAGCCTGCAGATCATTAAGTGAATGGTTTGCAGTGTGCCTTTAAAATTATTTGAATGCATTGAGCATGTTTGTCCAGTGAATTCTGAATTAACTCATTCTATTGACTTTGCTTTGGTTCTGTGGCTTTTGCTCCTCTCCACAAGAATTTGAATTCTCTGTTGCATTTTGTATACGTGTTCTTAACAGGGGAAGAAATTTTGCATTTTTTACAGAGGTGGCTTTTCCTATCCCCTCTGAATGCCTTCTATAATTGATACAATAGTAATCTGTTATTGCAGTGCATAATTATTTCATAAACTATTTTTTGGCATAATCAGAAACAATGACAAAGTATGATAATAAAAAATATGAAAACCTTCCTTCCTTTGAAGAATAGAAATGAGGTGGTCAGGCTCACACCTGCTTTGTGCCTGACACACTTACTCTCATGTCATTGTGTATCATGATTCGGAGATGGAGTTGCTCCAGGTTTATAGATTTTTGTTTTAACATTTGTGTTGAATTCTTTCTCCAGGCTGATGTTTCCTGTTGGTTTTGTGGAAAGAGTAGAAGGGAAACAAATCCTTTGTTTTGTTTTCAGGAGGCCTGAGTTGATGAGAAAAGGGTTGAGGGTGGGCTGAGGAAAAGAGTGACACTCCCTCTCCTCCCGGCTGAAATTGATAAACAAAGAAATCAATTAAGTGTATCGGTATTTGACCAATAGAAGTTAGAGAGCCCAAAATGGCTAGATATGCCCAATGGAAATTACTGAATTCACCTGCAGAATTATGTGCTTTACCAAGTAGAAGCAACTTAGAGCAATCAGAAAAATCAGTAATATGATGAGATATAAAAGGAATATTATATCTTTTATTTCTGAAACTTTTCTACGGTAAGTTGTGTAGAGCTAAAATTAAGTTTCAAGCACCAGGAGTTAAGAGTGTGGGTAGTTCTGTAGGATCGTTATTCACAGATGTGCCTAGACCCTGCTAGAGTGGCTGAAGATGGCAGGAAAAGACCCAGAGGCAGGATTTGTCATCCTAGGGTGTCCTCCATAATGGTTCCATGTGGGACTCCATGATTGGTTTAACAAATTGTAACACACACCAGCCTCCTGTGAACTTTAAGAAGAAAAATATATGCTTAAAAACTGCTTTGCAAGCAAGTGCCTGTACATCCTCACTCCAGTCTCCTTGCCTTAAAAAGCAGAGACAATGCTTTGCTTGCATAGTTGAGCTTTTAGATAGCACTCTGCTGGTTGCAAAGCAAGGACCGAGGCCCTCAGCTATAAACGCTGAGCTTGTGTGCTGTTAGATAGTCTATGATCCACAGAACAAGGACCTGGCTGGTCTGGTGGTCTGCTTTGTAATTCACATGTCTGAAAATGTATCTTGCTCCCCTCACCCCATGACTTCCCTAAAGATACACTAATCCTTTGTACTCATTGTGTATTCTACAATCTCTGCTTCATACTGTCTTTCCCGAAGTTCCTATTACTATCACACAACTGTTAATGAATTTTTCCTTTGATTATACACAATAAATAAGGGTGCAATTGAGAGGCTCGTGGAGTTGGCTCCCTACTCCCTCTCGATTTATTGACTTTTTCCACAGAGACTTGAATAAACATTCCATGTCGGTAAGACATCTGCCAGCCAACCCACAGTTCCAGGTGAGAAGGATGCAGGTTTATCTCTCCTACCCGATGGAGAGAGAGGAGAGAATTGAGATATGCTCCCCATGGTCCCTTCCTGTCCCACGGCCACTGCAGTTCACCTGCAGCCTTCTGGCCTCTGCTCAGAGGGCCTCTGTCCCAGGACTGACTGCAGCTTTTTCTTCCCTTGTCAACATTTCCTGTGCCTTTAAGAAGTTGGTCTCTTCTCTGCAATTCAACCCTGGCAGATGTGATGGTGGTCAGCGTGCTGGTGGGCAGTCCTTTGCGGACTCCCAGGAGACATGCTGATTCTCCTGAGTCTCTCAATCGGGGTTACAGAACAGTCGAGCACCGAAGGAAGCCCATTCACGTGAGGTCAACAGAGCATTTTATCACTTTCATTTTATTTTTAAATTTTCAGTGGAGAAATTATTTGTAGCAAACTGTTCCAGATAGTCGGCCGCCTGCTTTCCTCACTACCATTTCCTTGTTGGCTCTGGTGCTTGTTTTAAGAACCAGGTTTCTTCTCTGGTCATTTGTAGCAGCTGGGCTTGCCGAATCCTTGATCTGCATTTGAAGCAGAATGCTTCTTCCTGATGTGAAACAGATTTTCCTATTTCTGAATATTTCGTGTACACTCAGCAACTGTTTCAAGTGAAATGCTCTTGTCCAATTTCGGTTAACTCACATTTGCTGATCTCCTACTTTCATGCTGAGGGCAGTTTCTTCTTCCTCTAATAAAAGTTAGCAATTTGCATTTACTAGGGAAGGTACTGGCCCGAGGTGCTTTTTTTCTTACCAGTTTTAATACAATTCACCCATTTAAATATACAGTCGTTTTTACTCTATGCCCAGAATTGTGCATCCCATTTAATCTTAGAATATTTTCATTCCCCCAAGAGGAAGCCCCGTATGCATAAGCAGTCATTCCCATCTTCCCCATCCTCCCCCAGCCCCAAGGAGCCACTCTTCTCTCTCTGTGGATTTGCCTCTGCTGGACATTTCATTTAAATCGAGTCACTTCATGTAAGTGGAACCGTCTATTGTGACTGACTTATTTCACACTGAGTAACGTTATCAAAGTTTGTCCACGTTGTGGCCTGGGTCAGTACTCTATGCTTTGCTATTGCTGAATAATATTCCACTGTATGGCTGGGCCCCACTGTTTACCCATTCATCAGGTGATAGGCAATTAGGTTGTTTCTGCTTTTTGGCTGTTATGAGTAGTGTCGCCATGAATATTCCTGTAGGAGTTTTTATGTGGACATTTGTTTTCAGTTCTCTTACGTCTGTGCCCAGACAGCAGAGTTGCTGGGTCATTCAGAAACCAAATGTTCAACTCTCTGAGGACCTGCCAGGCTGTTTTCCAAAGTGGCCACGCTGTGTTACGTCCTCACCAGCAAGGGCTGCGTGCTCCGCTTCCTCTGTGTCCTTATTAGTGCTTTTTACCCTTTTTTTTTATTATAACCTATTGTTGTGAGTGTGAAGCGGTTTCTCCTAGTGATTTTGACTTGATTTCCCTTACAGCTAAAGATATTGAACATCGTTTCTTTGTGCTTATTGGCCATTTGTATATTTTCCTTGAAAAATACCATTTCAGATACTTTATTCAACTTTTAATTGAGTTGCCTTTTTATTGTTGAGTTGTAGGAGGTACTTTTTTTTTTTATAGATACAAATTCCTTATCAGATAAATGATTTGAAAAAAATTTCTCCTGTGTGTTGTTTTTCCACTTTCTGGATAGTGCCCTTTGAAGCAAAGTTTTAAATTTTGATGAACTCCAATTTATCTCTGTTTTCTTTGTTCCTTGTGCTTTTGGGGTATTATTTAAAATCTGAGGTATTTTATTTAAAATTTTATATATAAAATAACTTAATTCGTAGGACCGTTCTAGGAGATGGGTGCGGTTGTTGTCCCCAGTGTATGGATAGAAGACTGAGATGCAGAAAATTTCTCTGAAATATCAGTTTCACAGCTACCCAGTGCTGTGGGAGTTCAGACACTCATGTTTGTCCCAAACATCTGTGATCCTCACCACCATGCTCCACTACTGCCTGGAATCGTTAATGAAAACGTCTTTCCTTTTTTGATTCCTTGTTAGTTTGCTTTCTCATTGGGGACCTCATCTCCTCATTTTCCTTTCGGATATCAGTGTAGATTTATTTTAGGTCTCATGTAGGCAGAAGCATTTCTATCAGTTAACTTCTTTATTACTCACTCTCCAGTGATGAATGTTGCTAGTTGACCTAATCAAGTCATGCTTAATTCTTTCCTTCTCATGACACTAAAAACAGTCATGACTTACAGAATGCTAAAAGCAGAAAGTACTTGATTGATTTTATTTTGCTACCCAATCAAACCAATCAAATAAAAACCCGCTGTTGACACAGATTATAAGCCCTCCAGGATAGGGTCACTGTCTTCCTTGTGTTTCATTTATTTGGTCACAGTGTCTGGATAGTGCCTTGCTGTTCAGCAGTTTTGTTAGGAAACGGTGCTCGTGAATCATTGTAAGGACAGAATTTTGACAACAGACTGTGTTGTTCATTTCACAAGGGAAAAGATAATATAGAAATACTGCTCAGATCTATTTTAAAATTAAGCTTGGAATTTTGAGAACAATTCAAGAAACCATACAAAGATTTTTCAGTAATTTTAGATCTATCTTAAACACATTATGGTTACATAGCAGAGTAACTTATCAAGTAGATTTGACAAGTGGAGTGTATTATTGATTTTTTGTTTTAGTTGAAATATTCTATCTGGGATAAAGTAATCAGTGCCTATAAATGAACAAATATGTTTGTATTTCTATGCAACATGGGAGCAGACTTCATATGTTTCTATATAATATATATGACTGTGTGTTTTAATCTGTCTGTCAGTGTTTTTATAGTTTTTCAGCAATGTTGTAACATTAGAATTCTAAGAAATTCACTCCCGATACTACTGCAGTTTGTACTGTGTATCCTGTCTTATGTATGGGATTCCACTGTCCCCTAAGTGAGGAATTTCCTCTCCTATTGAGTTAGAAGCAGATTTAAAGGAACTGTGATTTCTAGGCGTTTGCTCTCCATGTGTTTGCACTTGGGTGTCAATCACAATTTTCCCTTTCTTGAGTTTTCATTGTTCAATTAGAATTTTTGAAAATAACTATTAATATGTTTCACTAGTCTCCCTAGAAACTTGATGTTTTTGTGCTTTTCAGTTTTCAATTTATGAAAATTGTAAATGCACACTTGTTTTTAAGTAGTCCTTTTTCACTAGATATTTACCTCTTTATAGTTAAAATAATTTTTTTCCCAATGAATGAATCACAGTGCATGTTTTACAAGATACCTTACTTTTTATTTTTCTTATTCTAACAGGTATATTCATTGTAGAAAATTTTGAAAATAAGGATAAACCCAGTAATAACTTAAAAATGGCCTCTAATCTCACCTGGAGATACAGTTGTAAGGTTTGAAATTGAGAATTACAAGTCCTCTCATTTTTTTCTTTTTTTCAAGTACGTTTTGGTTACTGAGTCCCTCGAATTCCCATATGAATAGTAGCAGCAGCTAGTCAGTTACTGCAGAGGAGCCCGCTGGGATTGTGATCGAGACCACGTTGAGTATACAGATCGCTCTGGGGAGCACTGCCATCCCAAGAGCGTTGTCATGTGATCCAGGAATGTGCGTGGTGTGTCTGTACAGGTATTTAGGTCTTCTTTAATTTTTTTTAACAATGCGTAGAGTTTACATAGTATTATTTTACCTTATTTTTTTGCCTTTATACTGAGTACAAGTGTGCAAGGTACCAGGATCAGAATTGTATTATAGCCCCGCCACTTGCTGCCACCATGGACGCTGCACTCTTGCTTTGCCCTGTGTAAAATCTTGCACAAAATAGGACCTAAGTAACTCTCTCTTGAATGAATGATTATATGATAGCTGGATGATGCTGGAGAGTCCTTGTGATGATGTCTTTTTCCCAGACTTTCCCCTCTTCTTAACTATGCCTTTTCTCTTCCTTTCCTCCAGCCTGGGTTTCAGCCTGCCTGTGGCATTGATTTTCCCTGAGTGTGTACTCTTCCTTTAACTAGTTCACGATAATGTTTCATGCGGGCTATGAAAACTTGCTAGATGTCAAGAAATAGCAAATTCACTGCATGTATTTTTAGTCTGTGGTATTATATTATCCATTGAAATTAAATCAGGCTGACCCCCTGAGCCCTCCCCTGAGCTCTTTTCTCCTTCCTACGGGTGATACTTCTCTGGTTGCTGTCTGTGCCCTTCTCCCAGACTTGGTTTTGGAGTTGAGTAAGTCACCATCAGTGGAGCTCTCTCTTTAAAGATGAAGAGAACATTTGCTCCTTCTCCCTGGTTGGGGACTGGATGAGATGAGGTAACAGATAAAGAATGGAGCCCCATCTCATTCTGACCCCCGCTCTTTCCGTTCCTTTCTCCAGGGGAAAAGAGTACAATTCAAAAATATAAAGATTGTGAGCTAATGAGATAGACAAGACAACCGAACATTTGTTAAATATCCTTTCATGCCGGAAACAAATGTATTATACACACAAAAAGCACACAAATCACGGTAGTACTGCGGTTACAAACGTGGGTCCGAGTTCGAGTCCTGCTCTGGAGTGACCAGTCCTGTGAGATGGAGAACAGTTAGGTCGGCTTAGCCTCTCCCGGACTTGTTTTCTGTCCTGCAGAGATGGGGCTCGCTAGGCGGCCCTCTCCCGTAGAGGTGCTGTGGGGTGTAAATGGCGCGCGTCGGCAGCCCGAGCACAGCTGCTCATTCCTCGTAAGGGCAGGATAGCATCGCTTTTGCGGTGACAGCTTTATGACCGTCCCGTGTAGACTCTTAGTGCTCCGAAGGGATGCCTTGTGGTTTGGAGATGGGATTCTCACTTCTGTAAATACCCAAGGATTGTGTTATTGGGCCGTGCTGATTTGAATCTATTCTTTAGAAAGTACATATTGTAGATATATTTTTCAAGCATGCATGCTTTTTTCTTTTATTATTTATAGTTCTACCCTCTCATCTCTTGGTGTGACTTTTCATGGAATCCAGGAAACAGTCCTAAGCCACCTGCCTCTTCACACTTCTCCGTGGTGGTTTTCTTCCCTGACTAGAAGAGGGTTCTGCATAGGAAATTTTCTTTGTTCCCCTTTTCTTGGAGTCACTCTGTCTCCCCAACTCTCACCTGTCCATCTGTCCATTACTCTACCCACTGATTCTTCTGACTTGTTCCAAAAAGCATTTCAGGCAGCTTACAGAAGAACAGATACCAAATTAACAGGTGAGAAAATGGGGCCAAGTTCAGACAGTGAGGCTAGGAGGCGAGCCTGTGTGAGAGTTGCAGGCGTGAGACACGCGCCTCAGCCCTGTGACTTATAAGATCGACAGCAACAGTGTGCCTGAGGCTCCCAGCAGACACAGGGAAACAGGGTTTGTGGGAGATGCTCACTGGCTGTGAAATAAATAAGTGGCTTAGGAGATGCCCAGCCTTTCCAGCTACTAAGGCTTAGGAGAATATGTTGAGTTTCTTCCAAAATCAGAGTATTGCATCTTTTCTTTTTTCAGAGTTCTATGTATAGTTGGTTACATTCTATACCTGGAAATTTCTCCAAAACTGCTTCCCACGTGAGTCCCATGGCTCGGGAATGGGGTGGTTCTGCTCATTGACGGGTGTAGGCCAGAAACAGAAAATGACAGCCTCAAAGGAGCCTGGGATATGTCAGTTATGTTTTGTCAGTGCTGTAGATTTCAGAAAACGCTTTCACCGTTTCTCTCCATCTGAGGTGGCAGCGTGCTCTCTTAGCAGCATCAGGAGCTCAGGGCCACGGGATGGTGGGGGCTGACTGCACTGCTATCAAGACAGCTGTGCCAGTCACTGCAGGCGTGGTGATTTTACATAGTGCATTTCATGTTCTTTAATAGGTTTCAACAGGTAGTTAATTAACTGAGTTAATTAACATTTAAGAAATATGATGCTTTGTTGAAAAGACAGTTATAGGCAGATTATAAGTTGTGAACACTTTAAAAACGGTTTCATTACTGAAATTTTAGTAGGGAAGATTTAGTTTATCTTATTTACACCTCTCTTCAAAAGTAACAAAGTAACAAGACAGAAAAAGCAGAGGATGATTTCTGTTCTTCCTCTCGGCTTGCAGGTGCCCTCACCTCCAGTGGCATCCATCCAGACACCAGCACTGACACTGGCCGTGCTCAGAACTGCCTCAGCCCTGAAGACACAACTGACAAATAGAAGGGGGCTACGCCCTATGACAGCAGGTGCTCTCACTTTGTGGGTCCTTATGTAACTGCACGATGTTAATCAGGATCGCCCGTTCTACACTGTGTGACGCTGCTGCCGTGTCTCCTAGTTATTTCTGTAAGTACTAGTGTAATTTTTTCAATGTGTGGTACTAGACATCTAAAAATGCTTTTTTCAGATGAAAAATAATGTGTATTTAATATAATAAGTCTGAAAAATGGGACAAAAGTGTCTATCCTGGTCCCACTAGTCAGAGATAATAATTAACACTTTAACATCTATTTTCTGTTCTTTTCATCAGTGTGTATTACGTCTGTCATAAAAACCAGCGAGCACTCTGTGCCTGTTTACTGTGTGGAGACCTCCATTTTCCATTCGGCTTATTACATGTTTTTCTACAGTATTCTCTCTCCCCTGGCATGATTTTTAATGACCAGTATAGCATTCTGTCTTGTGGAGGCATCGTCCATTTTACTTCGGACTTAAATAAACTTTTAAATTCCAAGTATATTTAACTGAAATACTGAAAAGAGAACTGTGGTGGTACCGAAAGACCCCTACATCCCTTCCCCTTTTTTTCCTGAGAGTAAAAACTGCTGACAATGTGGTGTATATATTTCATGACCTTTATGCCTGTCATATATATATACACATACATACATGTATATGAGAAATCTATGTATATGTGTGTGTATATATGCTTTATTGAAAAATAAGGCCATACTATATGTTTTGTGCAGCTCGGTTTATTCACTGAGGTGTATATCATAGACGTCCTCCCACTCCAGACTCACCCGGTCCTTTCAGATAGAGTAGAGGGGTCTCCTGATGTGCAGTAGATTTGGTCTCTTGTGTAAGGACACCTTTGGTGGGAGAGTACTGTGGACAAGGCCTTGGACCACACCAAAACGCCTGCCCCTTAGTGCCCACAGCTCGCCTTGATTTACCGCATCATTGTCTTGATGGTGGATACTTAAGTTTTCTCCATTTTCCACTGTCAGAAAGGGTGTTTGACTGGCGTCCTTCTTGTACAAATATTCCTGTGATCTTGTATGAGTATTCCTTTAGTTAAGGTTTCTGGAAATTTAGTCCCTGGATGTGACAATTACATACATCACAGGCTCCTTTCAAGTGACTCTAGAAATTCCTTCTCCTGCGGGGAATGAAAAGATGTAGAATAACTTATGTAACCAATTCTCTATCGCTGGATATGATTTCACTTCAGCTTTTCTTCCCACCATTGTAAAAAGTGCTGTGTAAATGCTCTGATGAGTACATCTATTTGAACTGATTTTTTTTCTAAACGAAACGATTCCTAAAATGGAGTTCAGTCTGTGTGTACACACATTTTTCAGAGTTTACATATCCATTGACACGTCGTCCTCCAAAAAGATCGCTCAGTTTGTTCTCTCAAAGATGGACACTACCTAGAATATTTTTTAAAAACATTTGCCAATATGATGAGCAAAATTGCTTTTTCATTGTTTTAGTTTGCACTTGATGACTAGTGAGGTATTGAGCATTTTTCACTCATTAGCCATCTGACTTTTAAAAGGTGAATGATCCCTTTTGTCCTTTGCACACATTTAAGTGAGGGAGCTTCTTGTTGCTTTGTGACAGCTCTTTGTATGTTATGAACATTAACCCCTTGTCTTCATTAACATGTATCACAGAGCTTTTTCTTGTCATTTCTTGCCTTTCATTTTGTTCAGTAGGTTTATTTTTGTTGTGGCCAAAAATAATCTTAAGACAGTAAATGTCTTCTTTTTGGGTTTTATCCTTGATAGTATTCTTAGAAATACTTTCTTATAATGGTATATATCTCCTCTGTAGGATTTTTTAATCTCTATGATGGAGATGATAATACTACTTGTTATAGTGAGGAGAAGTTGAAGTACTATGAGCAAAGAGTTGTATTTGCTGTTATTAGTACTTTCTAATATTTACATCACTATCTGTAATTTTTCTTGTGGTCATTATGACTGGAATAGAATTTGGTTTTTCCAGGTGATTCTCTGATTGTCCCAAGACAATTATTGAATTCATACTTTGCTCTTTGATTTGAAATCCCACCTGTACAAAATATTTATGTACACTAGAGTCTCTTTTTGAGCTCATGGTTTATTTCTGTCAGTCTTACTTTCTTACTCCAGTGCTATATCTTACATATTGTAAAAATTTATTTAATATATGACAGTGCGATTTTTTTATTCTTTTTTCCATCCCCAATTTTCTTGTCTAGTATTATGACTTTATTATTCCTGAAGAGTTCCAAAATATTTTGCTCAAGTTAAAAAAAAAACAGATAAGAGCTGTCATGGGATTTTTAAGTAAGTTTTGAATTATCTTTAAGAGAACGTTCATCTTTACAAAACTGCTTTCCTCCATACAATATGTTGATGTCTCTGCATTCACACTTCTTACTTTACCCCTCAGTACAGTCCTGTGTTTCTCCATGTACAACATGGGCATTGTTTTTGAGTTTATTCCAGATTATTGTTGATGTTTTTGTTAATTTTGTAAGTGAGAATTTTTGCTATTATATATTTTAACTGTTAAAACTGACACCTAGGAAGGCAGATTCAATTTGTAAATAATCACTTTGTAACTTGTCATTTAAAATTGTAGGTATTAAGTACTTGTTACAGAATACTTTCTTTTCTGTTTTTAAAAATTTGTTTCCAAGATTCTCAAAATGGTCATAGCTAAGTAGTATAGGTGGGGAGACAGATGGAGAGAGGTAGTGTGGCTCATGTACAAACTGTGAGCACTTTCATGGCTGCCTTTATGCTGGAAAAGCCACTGAAGAGCCCAGGTAAGACCAGGGGTGGCTTTGTACGCACTTGAAAGCCAGCTTTCCTGTCTGTATGGAGAAGCCTGGTGAGTGAGGCAGGTATATGATCAAGGTCGAATGGAGGTTATTGGCTGCACAGAGCACTGTGTCTGTGAGAACAGGAGACCATCGCCATGGGAAATGCTTGGTGCCAGGAACAATGCAGGGAGCTGGGAAGCCTGTCTGTTAAGGATTTTCCAGCCCTGGGAGTGGGAAGATCAGACTCTCCATTCAGATCTGAGTTTGAATTCATCCTCTTTAGTTTACTGGTCCTCTGACTTTTCTCAAGTTATACATCCTCTTTGAACTCCTGTTTTCTTGTCTCTCAAAACAGGAGAATTACGGCCTGCTGCTAGAGTGTTTGATCAGGGTAAATAATTTGTGTCTATAAGATGCCATGTACAGTCACAATCTCAGTGAGAAATGGGCTGTCGCCTCTTCTTCTGCAACTCAGTGCTTGACGAGACATAGGGGAAAGTCAGTCCCTAATTTGTGTGTGATGCAAGTAGGAACAAAATTAAAGTCTTGCCTTTCCCTAGTAGTATTCTTACTCCTTTGCTTCATTTACTTCTTTCCTCCTTTCCTTTCCCCTTTCCCCTCCTCCATCAAAAGATCCTGGGACTCTCTCAGAACACTAGATTCAAGTTACTTTAAAGGTTGGCTCATCCTCATGAAATGACAGTAACATAAAAAAAATCTGTACACATCCCAGAATGCATTGTATTTGATTTACACACACACACACACGTGCACACAAACACACACACAATCAGGCTACCTCCCACTTGCAGAGGGAGAAGGAACACTTTTTCTGAGTTTTCATTCACTGAGCGTGAGAACAAAGTCTCTTAGGCAGACTTTCACCAGCCTTCGTGCATGTTGTTTTTAATTGGATTTCTGCTTTTTGGCCATAGATATAGTATCCTAATAGAAGAGAGAAAGTGAAGACATAGACATTCTGCTGAGATATTGGTGTCATCATATTTGAGTTGGAAATGGCTTAAGACAGCATAGAGTCATAAATTTTTATGGGTGAGAATCCATGATGGTGTAACTTGGACAAGAACCTGGGTCTTCTGCCATCTTGTCCATGTGGGTGAAGAGGCAACTGGGTGGGGGATGGCAGGGATCTTTCTTGCTTGAGTTCCATGGTCTTGCTAGTTTTCATTGCTCAGCTGCCTTTAGTTTATGTCCAGGAGGCCTCTCATGGGAAGGTCACTCTGTCCTGATAGATTGTTTCTTATCAGCAAAAAGCTCTGGACCCACTCATATTTCCCAGAGTTTTCTGCTGACCTGCTGACACTTTATATAAATGAGACCTAAGAAACTACTGAATATAAAATCCTTATTGTTATCGTTTGCCCTCGAGTTCCATAGGAATGGGGTGCTGTCTCAGGCTGTCTAAAGCTAGATCTGAACAAAGATAGGGTGATAGGCTGTGCTGCTGGACCTCCACAGTCGAAGGGGATTTCCACCTTAGTTTTTAGAATCAGGCAGATGAGTTCAAATATTGCCTTTACCAGTAATTATCTTTGTGACTTGGGGGAGAAACTACTTTTTTGTGTCCAATTTTCTTTGTAAATAAGTTCAGTATTTATTTTAAGGTTTCTGTTTTAGAATTGAAAGAGCTAATTCCCTCATTTATACCTAAAATAGTGATCGCGTGGTTCTATGCTGGTGCCTTGGAGGTTGATTACTCTGGGACTCGGCAGTGAGAATGGGGGTGGTGGACCCCTGGATAATAGAGCTTATATTCCAGAATATGCTTGTAAAAGACTGGATGTGCAGTGGATTTTTAGTAAATATCCACTCCTTTCCTACTCTGCTTTGATTGTGTATATATCTTTATACTAATATATGAACAATTTTTATTGCAATTTAAATATCTTTGTAGTATTTACAATATGTAGCTATAAAAAATAGGTGAAATAAAATGATTTGACTTTTATTTTCTTTTCAATAATCAAAACAAAATAAAATAGAAAAGAACAAAGTTTTGAAGGAGAAGAAATAATTTTATTTCCATGGAATCAATTCCGTATAATAGGTTTTTTGGTCGTGTTGTTAAACAGCATATAAAATTGATTGGTTGTGACATACTGGAAATGAGGAAACAGTGGAGACATACTACCTCTAATGCAGTCATTTATTTACCAAGTCCAAACTCGTTCTGCTTGCTACATGACAGGCCAATAAATCGGGAGATGAGCTTTTGGAGTAAGGAATAGTGACTTTATTTGAAAAGCTGGCAGACTCAGAAGATGGCATACTGATATCCAGGAGAACTCTCTTCCCCAAGTCAGAATTCAGTCTCCTTTTATACTAAAAAGTGGTGGGGGTGTGGTTGGTTGTTGCAAACTTCTTGCTGTACGAATTGATTTCCTTGGAATCCTTTGTTCTTGCAGCTGTCCATGTGGGTCAAATCATGGCACCCCTGTAAAACCTCAAAAAAACAAAGTTTATTCTTTATTTTGCAACTTGCCATCTCTACATAAGTGTAGAAGAGCTAACATCCTTAAAGATCAGAGCCCGCAGAATAGGCCCTCCTGGATATTTCAGGCTAAAGGCAACTTTCTTTTACAAAAGGTGCAGAGATAACAAGTCTTAGCCTAGAAAACAGGGTACAGGCTTAAAGACAAACGAACACATCTAACATGGAGTCAAATTTGTTCTTTTCTATTACAATTTCTTTTTCCACCTCATAGATAATTTTAGTAAGAAACATGAGCAATTTTTTTACTTTTGCTTCTTAATAACGGATAAGTGGCCCAACTAAAGTTTTGTGAACAGGGATGCTGTGCGGGCATAGGGGTCACAGCAAATTCTTGTTGGGGGTGGTCGACCCTGCAACATGTCTGATGCCCTGTGAGTGTTGGTGAGAGTCCCCCTAACCAGGGGCTCTCTTCAGGAACCACCATGTGGGCATTGACCTCTGGAGACTTCTTTTTCAGCTGTAGGAAATTTTTTTAGATGCTGTGATGAAAAAATCACTCCAGCTGGGGATAATCAGGGACTAAAGGAAGGGGAAAAGGGCTTGGAGTAGTGTAGAAGAGAAGGACAGAAGATCAGGGAGCCTGGGGGCTTGGGGGTGGGGCCTCGGGGGAGAGAGTAGCAGAGGTGGGGAGGGGCCCGGCTCCAGAACTAGCTCCTGCACCTTTCCCTGCACCCAAGCCTCACAGCTTTTAATTGGGCCCAAGACTCTTTCCTGTCTGGATGTCACCCTGGGCAGAACGTTGAGAATTGAAGGTAAGGGGTGGGCAGCACTCACCTAGGGGGTCACTGAGGACTTTGGTCAAGTCCACAGTGCCTTTTCTAGTCATGTGTCTTCACCTGTTCTTTATCTCAGGATCTGAGAAGCAGGAGCAAGGAACTCAGGGAGAGATCCAGGAAGACATCTGACTCTGTTAAGAGACGACAGTCACAGCGACACGGGGAGCGAGGACACTTGCAGCAAAGTAAAATGACTTCACAACTATTGCATCAGAGCTGCAGGTGTGAGAGAGCCTAAGCCTGTCTCAGAGTGCAGGGGACAAGAGGAAAGGAATGGTAAAATTAACACTGACAATTGAAATTTTGTTAAATAGCCTGCTAATATTAATTGTATCAAATGAATGTATGCAGGTGTATTTCTATGATCATTTATAGTTACACACAACCCCACCAGCCCCTCTTTCTCCCATCGGGGATGGGCTTTCTCAAGCACAGTGCCCCTCCTGGTTGAGTGGGCCACGCTGCGGGTCCTCGCCTGGGGCCAGGCTGCTGCAGGACACTGAGTCCCCGAGGCACGGCCTGGGAGAAATGACAGGAACATCTCTGCTCATAACTGAGAGCCTCCATTTCCCCCTGCAGTGTAAGAATGCCGGTGACTCAGTTAGAAGCATGCATCCAACCCGTCCTTCCGTGTCATCACCATCTAGAATCGGTGCCTGAATCTTCTGAATTTCTCCAGAATGTGGTTTAAAATCACCTTCGACAATTGAGTGTGTGTCCTCTTACAAGTGGAGGAATTGCTGCCGTTTCCCTGGAACTTACTCACCACTAGTCCATCTGATTTTTCTGTGCTAGGATTCAGTATGGCCTGCTAAAAATTCTGCAGTCAGATCTTGAAACACTGATGAAGAGGATTATTTATTTTATTTCTTTATATGATAGTGTTTTACTTTCAAAATTCAGAGTTTTCGGCTCTTTCAAAAAATTTTTGGGGGGTTGGAGAAACAACATTGCTCTTACCATCTCTGTGACCTGTTGCTTTGTGCCTCTCACCTGTCTTCTGTCACTTGTGAGGTGGTTCCATTTGTGACCCTGTCAGGGTTGTTCATGTTATAAAACATATAGTCTGTTAAAGTACAGTCCCTTTTACTCCGAAGACATTCCACAAATACTCCTTAAATCTGGGTGTGGTTTTAAGAAGACAGAATCATTAGAACATGTACTTGCAGGTTGCTAGTGCAAAATCCCCAAATCAATAGTCTAGCTCAACATCTAAAATCTTTCTAATCTACCTTGGGTTTGTATGGATAAGTGAAGCAGTTTGCTAAGAACTCAAGACCAGGGTTAGAATACAGGCTGGTGTAGCTCAGCAGGTCCTCCCAAGCTGATGCTCTGCCAGAGGGAGGGGCCGAGGGGAGAGAGCGTGTCCTGCCCTCCCTGAGCTGACAATTTGATGGCAAAGATCTTTACCAGGTGAAGAACTGGGAGTTTCTTCTAAGAAGAGTGGGTTTGAAAAGAGTCCTAAAACCGCGGGAGTGACACAATCCCTTTTGTCTCAAGTACGTGAGAGCGGCTGTGGGGACACTTGGGAGACTCGTGAGTCCAGGTGTGCAGTGTTGGTGGCTTCCACTTGAGCGGTGGGACGGTCAGTGGGTAAAAGCGAACAGATTGAAGGCATGTTTAGATGGTAAAAATGAAAGGATGAATGCTGTCTGTGAAGGTAGGATGGAGGAAGGCCCAGGTTTCTGGGTGGATTAATGAGGTAAGTGATGGTCCTGCTGTGCTCTGAGGAGGGAAAGCTGCAGAGGGAGCTCTGGGGGAAAACTGATGAATTCAGCTGTGGGTGAAGTGAAAGGCTGTTAGATGTGTGGACTGGGAGATCTGGTGAGAGCAGGTACTGAGTAGGAGGAGGGGAGAGAGACCTTCAAATCATTTTGTCTTGTGAACATACAAATAAGTATGAGTAATGACACACAACACCTCTATATTCTGGATTAAAACCCAGTAACATTTTTCTATATTGACTGCAGAGGTTCTTAATTATTTTTTAATAGAAATAAAAAAAATAGAAACAAAATAGTGAAGTTAATGAACATCTTAGAGTTGATGTGTGTCCTTGTATGTATTTTGATACCTCATCTGTTTATAACCATAATCTACAAAAAGTTAGCTTGTTTAGCATAAGAGTTAAACAGAGGGACGTGAAACACACTGTTGGGGGTTGAGGCTGATCACCTTGGGCAAACTATGTCCCCTCTCTGTCCCTTAGTTGCTTCTTCTGTGACTGCCTCCAGGCCCCTCATCACAGCTCATTTCCTAGACTAGATGTTGGGAGGGAGGCTGCTGAAGTGGCTAAGAAGTGGTAACTGCTTGGGATACTGAAGAGAGAGACAAAAACAGATTAAAGCCGAGAAACAGTACAAATACCCTCAAAAAAGGAAAAAAAAATCACACAGTGTGTTGAGCCACTTAGCGTAAGGGAAACAAAATCACGTGGACCCAATTTTCTTGAGCATATGAGTATAGTGGGTGGAAGGGTGTCATCAGAAAAGTGTTGAGAAAAGGCCTTTTGGTTTCCCTTGACGTTTGCAGTAAGGATGGGAGCTGAAGCGAAAACCCACTGTTCACTGTGGAAGGTGCTCTTTTTTGCAAAACTGACCAAAGGTTGGAGACAAGTCATCAGCGGTGCCGGCAAATGAAGAGACTTCTGGATTGGGTGGGGCACTTGCTGTGACTTCCAGGTAGCCTGCTGGCTGGGGGCTGTGAGGTGGGCAGTAGGTTTGCAGGGTGACCCGGGCATAATTCCTGGCTCTGAGGCTGCTGGTCTGACTAGCAGACCTGAGCACCCGCAGACCTAATGGGGCAGCTCAGGATGTGGCCTGGGACACCTGCCATTCTGAGGGCAAGAAGAGGGCTCCCCTGAGGGGGTGTCCCTGCGGAGAGTGGAAAAGTCCTCCTGCAGGGGAAGAAGTGCCTCTGAGCATGGGGAAGGATGCACAGGCAAGACCAGCCTGAGCATGGAGGTTTTGGGAAGCCGGAAGTCATAAAGTGGCCCAAGCAGCCTTGTTCCTGCGAGATTGGAAGGAAAAGATGCTGAAAAGGCAGGCTAGGGTCAGACCGTGTTGTGGGTTATGAGTGACAGTAAAGGACTGGTCAGGCAGGCACGAGATAACCCTGTGGGCGTCCCAGCTGGGGCATCACGCCAGAGGGAGGAGCAGAGGTATGGACTTTGCCACTTATTAGCTGTGTGACTTTGAGCAATATCACCCCACCCCTCTCTATATATATCTTCATCTGTAAAGTGACACAGCTCGTGTCATCAGAAGGCTTAGTTTAGCTCTGATCCTTTTGTCCAGTCCTGTCAGTGCTGCCCTGCAAGGTTCTGCAGCAGCTGCTCTTACCCTGAGAAGGGAGGGCGTAGAGGGACATTGTAGTGCCCAAGGGCAGGAAGGGGTTGCTTTAAAAGCAGACATGTAGCCGCCTGCAGCTGCAGGCCTGCAGGCAGTTTGGTTGATGGTCCTGGAGAGGACTTTGGAGGCCATAGCATCATCTTAAAACTTGTTTTCCCTTGGGGACCGGATTTGCCTTTGCAGATTAATGTTGAAGATTTGGGCTTCTGGCAAAGCTGTTTTCAGAGATGAGTATATACATAACATATAGTATAAAATAAAATGCTTTTATTTAATCTGTGGGACTTTGTAGCTGTTTGGAGCAGTTCTGTTGGCCTGGTCTCCACGGAGGACACTAGGGGTCAGCAGAGCGTGCGGGAGGGCAGGCCGACCGCTGTGCTTCTGCGGGGGTTTCTCCCCAGCATGGACCTCTGTTAAGTTGAATCTTCTCTGACTTTGGTTGCCAAGCGTGCAGACAGCAAATTAATGAGTTCTGGTGGGATTGTATAATGACAGAAAGAAAGAGGAAACCGTAGTTTTTCGGGACTAGAACATGCTTTTCGTTCCTGATTCAGTGTGTTCCATTACAGAATTGATGAGTTGTGTCTATTCTGGGACTTCATTGAAATAATCGTTCAGCCTAAAATTTAAGAGTTATGTTTTATTTGGCGGGAGGGCTCGAGCCTGGATGACAGCCTCTCAGATCTCTGAGGGACTGCTCCCAAGAGGTAGGGGAGGAGCTTGGATAAATAGGAACTTTACAACAAAGACCAGGTACTTGGAACAATAAAAGATTGCTTGTTATCTAAAGAAAGCCAGATATCTCAAGTTCAAGTATTTAGTGCTTTTCTATGTATGGGATGAAGCAAATATATGGGTTATTGAATTCATTCCTTTGGCAAGCACCTAGCTATCTAGGGACAGTATCCTGTCCTTTCTTATTCTGAGTCTGCTCAGAGGGCACCACTGTGAGTGGCTGAAAGGCTGGGTTTCAGGCATATCCTCGCTGGGGTGTGGCAGCAGCTGCTGAGGGCTTGGTCTCAGCATTCTTTGTTTACTGACATGGTTGCAGTATTTTCACTCACATTGTAGTATTTTCATTCACAGTGCTCCCTCTTGGTCCTAAATTCGACCTATATTTTGAGAGACATTTCATGACCAATTTTGTCCCACGGTGCTAGGATGGCTCATTCCTATTTCAGGTGAAGAATTTTCTGAGCTGCCATTCAAGGTGTTAGGTTTTTTTTCAGGGCCTGTTGATACTAAAAGTTTTCTGGATCGCCTGTCTTACTAGTCTATTATGATCCAGGAAATGTTTGCCCTTCGTTGCTCATTACCATACCTAGAATCACACTATTACATTTATTTTATGCAGGGTTAAAAATTTTATCTATTTCTTCAGGATGTTTAGCCATCATCAATCTTGTAGGCCTAGTTACACGTTGGGAAATGTAACAGACAACAATTTAATAAAATAGAGATCATATAACTAATATAGCTAGTAACGTTTTAAAGTCACGAGTAAGAATTTAATAGTAGAGAAGTTGTATATTTGGGTTAAAATTTTGCTTGTATTTCTGATTGAGTTTGAGTGATCTTATGAGAAAGTTCATATTTATGGTCAGGCTCCGAGCAGGTATTAATTGGCCAGGTGAGTTCTCCCACGTTGTAAGATCAACAGTGGCCTAAACAGAACTATAAATTATTTTTAGAATAACGTTTCTGAGGGCTATCTAGTTAGAGCCTTGGAGTAGGGAAACCCACCAAGGTAACACAGAAGTACTAGACATAGGTAATTTACCATAAACTTAACACTTGGAGTAGTTCATAATCAAAGGTAGGAGAAATTGTCAAAGTAATTGGTATACAAGCCTGGTCCGTTGTCTTGGGTCAGCTGTCGAGCTCAGATGTCGTCTTCTTCTCATCCTGGCCTGGTAGCTTTTTCACCATTTTGGCATTGTTTTCAGGTGAGCAAGTGCTCTATAGGCCAGTGAACTGAAGGGGCTGTTTCTGATAGGAAATGAATCCGAAATTCCGTTTCCTTCAGCTTTTGTGTGTATGGTCTAGTTAAGAGTACTTGATAAAAGGTCTTTCCATTCAGGTTGGAGACAGTTCTTTAAGTCATGCATGTTCCAGTATGTATAATCCCCTGGCTTAGGTCATGGAGCATTGGAAATTTACACAAGGATAGATTACTGAGCTTCGGAAACAAACCTAGAGTATCCTTTTCATAATTAAATTAAACTGTACAGCAATATGACATAAAAGCAAGGAATGATCTGGGAAGTGTCTTAGTAAATATAGACCTCAATTAACAAAACTAGAACTTAATATCCAGTAAAATATAATATTTTTTCTCTCTAAAATTACCCTCATTTTTCTCAAATAAAGCCAAATCAAGATTAATTTCTTTACAAGTCAAGTCTGATTATTTGATCATATAGGCTTTTTTAAATTGGCTGTGTTGGAACTTTTAATAAGGAGTCTCAGGGTAGAATGTTAATAAGATTTGCTAAGGCCTGGAAAGCCACGTCAATGGCTTGTCATTGATTTCTGCCTTACAGATTTAGGTAATTTCTTTTCTCTTTAAAATTCTTAAAATACCTTTAGATTCTTATATCTGTTAGGAGATGATCTTCCTCATTTGTCTGATTGAGCCATTGGGGACCTAAGAGTTTTTAGTCTCTTGAAGGATCAGATAGGGAGAAAAGATAACTGTATCAAGTCTGCTTACATAGGTATAATTTATCAAATTTCTGTGATTTATAACTAGCTTAAAAGGAAGAGTTTATGTCTGGGAAACAGGTTAAAAGCCAGTAGTAGTTCAAACAACATCAAAAATTATAACCATATTCATCAGTTTACTTAGTCCCACATAACTAATTCTTTTAATCAGAGTTTTCATTAGATATTTAAAATTTCTTACCCAGTTTAGTTCAGTGCTATAGTTTGACATTTATTAGAAATCAGTAAATCTCCTTGAAGAGAAAGCATTTTCAAAATCATTAGATGAAAACAATTAAAAGTCTATAAAAGACAAAGATTTAAAAGCATGCTTAAACACCGTTATAGTATAATCGATAAAGAAACCTGGTCACTATACCCAGAATTATCACTGGTAACATTTCAGATATACCAGAATTTTAGGGAGACCATATAATTATTAGAATATCTATATTAATAATATTTTCTCATACAATATAACCTTAGAAGATTTATTATTCATTTGACAATATCATGTTATTTAACATGCCAATTGAAACTTACTGTTTTAAAATCTCTCTTTGGGATGTTTCAGGGGCCATCTGTAACTTCCCAAACTTAACTGGAGATTAAAAGAACTTTAATTAGAAATTGATATCTGGGGATCTTTTTAAAAGATTTCAGAACACTTGGTCAGATAAACATATAGGTCACTGTAAAGCAGTACTTATTCATTAACAAGAAAATACGTCAAAGGTAAAGGCAGAACAGATCAGTTAAGTGGTATAAGAAGGTTTACAATCTGTTGCTGAAGGTGGATTAACATTTCAAAAAACATGTTTCCTCTTAACAGCGAGAAAACCAAATCTAGTCTTGTACCAACTTACTTCTAAGATTCATTTACTTTGCCCAAGTTGATTCTAAATTTAGCCAATTCCGACAACGTACGAAACTCTTTCCTTAGGGTACCTCTTCCACAAGCCTTCCACAGCTTTCTATTCTCATATTAGTGTGTCCCTTATTTTCTGTTCCATTCAGAAATAACCAGCTTCAGGACAAAGTCACCATTTTTCATTAACAAAATATAATTCCATTCTTATATCTTCCTTTACACATTTATCTTACTTTCCTAGGATACTTAGATCATTCCCTTAAAAATAGAGTCTATTTCAGGGTGGCACCAACCATTTATTAATATATCTAAACACCTTTAGTTTCTCTGTAAGAGTAAGTTAAATGTTAAGTAATTCATATTTCAATCTTATTTTATCTGAAAATGGCATAGCTATTAAATAAAATCCTATCATTTAACTTAATTTAGCACAACTCTAGAATTTAAAGATACCAAACATTTAGAGATTATGTTAAGCATACATTTTAAAAATATATTTTAAAAATTTACCCAAAGCTCTCATCTCATTTGCATTTAATTTACTTAAAATTTTACCACACCACATTACTGTTATTTTTTTCTTGACAAATCTTCACCAGATATAACAGAATCTTATTTGACTTTCATTAAACCTAGGTACAGTAAAGGTATTATACTTAATATTGATGACTTTAAAGATGTCTATATTAATTAGAACATACTTAAACTAAACAATATCAAATATTATCTTAATATTGAATTTTTCCAGTTCACGTGATGCTGAAAGTCAAATTGTTCAGTTTTTATTTTAAAAATACTTAATTTGTAAGCTCTTATTTTTTACGTCAATTAAGCAGAGCTCTTTGACTTTGATTTTTTTTTTTTAGCTGTATAAATATCTCACATCTGTAATGTGTACGCAGGTTTATAAACAGACAAAAGCTAGAGATCTCATAGCTTCACTTTAAAAGTTACTTATAAGATAGGTATAATAATAGTTCTAGTAAGCTGAATTTGCTTGCTCAAATCACTAAGGCTTACTATTTATGAAACAGATATTTAAGATTTCTTGACAAAGTCTGAAGGACCCGTCAGAGTTCTGAGTTCTAAAATGCCAAAAATTTCTTGGCCCTAAGTTTTATCTCATTGAGCTAATTAGGCTCAGTCCTAGGTCACTGTTTCTGTATTTACATTTCTGGTCTGCAAGACAAAGACACACGCTTCCAGTTCCCCAGAGAACTGCTCTGTCACCCAGAACCAATTGTATCTCCTTAATTGGCATTTTTTTATCAATCAGGAGAGCTGTAAACAAAGAATTCAATGTTTTAAAACTTTAAGGTTTACTTTATCATGTCTTCCAAAGCTTGCATAAGGTATTTAGTGATGTCTTTTTTCCTTGAGTTATAAGTTAAACCCAGGGTAAACCTCTTATTATATTTTTTTTATTAGCCACTGTATATTAGTTTTTAGTTCTACGTTATATTGGATGGCTCATGTAACTCTATTGGTTTCCTTTACTTTGTTCAATTAATATTTTCTGAGGGACAGATATGTGCCCAGCCTTATAATACCAAGAAGGGGAAGCGTTTTTCCATTGAAACAGATCTATCCCACAACATAATTAAGCAAAAGGTTTATATAAAGACCATTTAAATATACCAATTTTATAAATATTTATCTCAAATTTTTTAAATCTTATACCTTTAATTTCTATATTTATTAGGTTTAATCAATAATTTTTATTTCTAGAAGGATTGCCAGAAACTTTTTTGTTGTTGTTGTTCATTGTATCTAATTTTATAGAAAAATCTCTAGGATGCCCAAGTTTCAGCCAAAGTGCTTAGGTCCTACTCAATTTTTAATTTGATTAATTGGTCTGTTGTCCCAATCATTAATCAAGTATATCAGTCTATATATACATATATTTTAAACTGTGGCAAATAAAATGGACTTGTTTGAACTTTAATGTTGGGGGACAGTAGGTGATCTCTTTGGCCCTTTTTTTTAACTTTACTAGTGTAGTATCAAAACCTTGTATCTATTCCAAAAATGTCCATTTTATTTATCTCATTCAAAATAACCATATAAAAATATTTATCCATTTGGGATAAGCCCTTATCTTTTTTTTTTCCGAAATTTTTACAATCCTTTTTCCAGTTATTCAATTTAATTACCAATAATTATTCTAAGTTTTTATTAACATCTCTAGAACCATTTATTGGAAAGGAAAAACACAAATGTAGCTTTTCAAAACAGTTTTTTTTTTTTTAACTAAGTTCTTAGGTTAACAATTAGATATATTTTTCTATCTTTAAACTTGATTTTAATAGGTACCAATTAAACAGCTGTTTATAATGAGATCTCTTTCAACTTTCACAAATTTAAAAGTTTTTCCAAATTAAAGGATCCATCATATGGCCATCAATTTATATATATATATATATATAGTGATTTTAAATGAATAAGATGAAGAGGCTTTTCCACATGAGAGTGGGGGTGTTGCCTAAATAAAATTCAAAGCTTTACTCTCCAAAAGCTAAAGGCCTTTGTGGTCCAGGCTGATGCAACAAAGTTTAAAATGGCAAAATATCTGAAAATTGGTACAAACAAAGAATTGCTTAGAATCCAATTTATTTACGTGGCCACCATATGTACGCAATACTTGTACCTTTTGTATGGCAGAGTCCAAGGTTTCCTTTAAAAAGAAAGTAAACATACATATACATACATAAACACACTTAAAAGACCCAGAGAAAGATAAAACGTTTACATTTCAAGGACACAGGAAGAGAAATCCAAGTTCCCCCTAAAGTGGATTTTGTTTTTATAAGTTCAGAATTCCAAAAAATGTTTCTATCAGGCCTGATTATTTACTTTCAGATTGAGATTTTCTTTTATAATTCCCAATTAATGTTGTAAGTTTTGTATGTACATAAACCTGGCTGGGGTATTAATTGGAGGCTGGCAATCTGTCATTTCTTTTTCTTTTCTTTTCTTTTTTTTATTTTTTTTGAAAGTTCTATTCCCCATTGTAAGGTCGGGTTCTCAGAATAAATTTGCTAGTAAGATTTCCCGCAGGGACAACTCTATGGCATGAAGTCTTTGTCTCTACCACTCCTGCAAGATTCTCTGTCACCCGAGAAAGCTGTTACCAGCCAGGAGGATGGTCCCATTTTTGGAGTTGAAAGGTTCCTCATAAGAGTTTTACTTTTATCCTGAAAAATTCAATGGATGTAACCAAATTGAGGAAAACATTAGACCAGCCTCTTACCTAACCACTCAGTCCTGAACCCAGTGTTTTCAACTTGGACCCACTCAGGACGTCTCCACTGGGTGAGTATTTTCCTAATAGGTTTCCACCAGCCCACTTCTGACGTCTCTTCAATGTGGGTATTTCCCGTTACCTTTCAACGAGGTCCCACCCAGTATGTCTCCACTGGGTGGGTAATTCCCCCCAGTCTCCTTCAACTGGAGGGCCAGGTACCTGGAAACACCGCCAAATAAAACTCAGGATTATCAACCAATATATGAGATCCGAGAACCAGGAGAGACTCACCCAAATTCATCTGGACTCCCCGAGGAGGCGGATGGTCACAAAGGGCCACTGCTGGTACAAAGGCCCCAGTTACTCGGAGAGTTCAGGTGGAGAAAGTCTGCTCTGGGTCCCTTCATGGTGTCCAAAACAGTTGACTGAAATACATGTGCCACCTAAAATTTAAGAGTTATGTTTTATTTGCGGGAGGACTCGAGCCGGGATGACAGCCTCTCAGATCTCTCTGAGGGACTGCTCCCAAGAGGTTTGGGATGAGCTAGGATATATAGGAGCTTTACAACAAAGACAAGCTTGTTGGAACAATAAAAGATTGCTTGTTATCTAAAGAAAGCCAGGTATCTCAAGTTCAATAATTTAGTGCTTTTCTATATATGGGAGGAAGAAAATATTTTGGACTCACTGAATTCATTCTTTAGACAAGCACCTAGCTATCTAGGGCCAGTATCCTGTCCTTTCTTATACTGAGTCCCCTCAGAGGGCACCATTGTGAGTGGCTGCAGAGGCTGGGCTGCAGGCCTGTCCTCGCTGGGTGGTGGCGGCAGCCGCTGTTGACTTGGTTTCAGCATTCTTTGTTTACTGACATGGTTGCAGTATTTTCATTCAAATTGTAGTATTTTCGTTCATGGACTGATTATGGATAATCTGCAACCTTGGAAAGCAGCCGAGATGGAATTACTGCAGGTACCTTCTACTTTAATAAGCCGTGTGCAAACATAAACATGGAGGAAGCATACATTTGGATTTGGTGGTGTAGTGAAGGGTTTCTGCACATTACAGGAGAACACAATGCAGAATTCCTTAAGTCCACCATTCTTTTCTGTAGTGGTTTCTGAGAATAGTTTATGGTAATTAACCAACATTGACAAACGGTGGCACACATTGCATTTAAGAGCTGGCCGACTGCACACTTAGGTATTGGACAGGTGGAATTCATAGGCAAGTGATCAGGTGGCTGGGAGAGAGTTGGAGACAAGGCCTGGGCCCAGAATCCGGTTTAAATCGCCATTTCCTCACCATAGGGCCTTGGACTAGAATGTAAGCTCTCTTAACCTGTTGGTGAATCTGTGAAATGGGCATGATATTATTCTTTTCTTCCTGGGATTGTTGTAAGTTCTGAAGAGTATTGTAGCACACATGAAGCACTTAACACACTGGCATTTAGCAGTGTTCACTGTGTGCGGCCGCCCCGCTTCGCGTGTGTCAGATCCGTAAAGGCAGCATTTGTCTGTTGAGGACGCACTGGTAGCCCCTTGGCTAGGTTATGAATTTGGTGATTTCCTTTAATCCTTGTAACTCTGTGTGCCATGGGCATTTATTTTCATGGACAGATGAGGAATCTCAGGGTAAAGAAGACTGTAATTTGCCCAAAGTCAGATCATAATTCTGGGTGCAGTGGCCTCGGTTCAGCATGTGCCCCAGGGCCTTCTGCCCTCTCCGTTCAGCACCAGAGCCAGATGTGGGGTCAGCTGTTTCCCAGCCCAGAATATCTGGCAGGCCGCAAGACACACTGGCCCTGCACTGCTTGAGCAAAAACTCCGGGGGGAGGCTGTTATAAAAGGGATAAACATAAAAACAGATGACAGCAAACTGTGATCAGCTCTGAGAAGGAAAGGAACACACCTCGCAGTGCAGAGCTGCGAGCTTTCCCATCAGTGCTGCTCTGGGGGCGTTCATATCGGCTAAACAAACTCTGCTGCTGCACCAAGGCAGGAAGGCAGGGAGCGTGTGGCCAGGTAGACAGGGCCTTGTTATCATACTCATTCCCCATTAAGCTGCAGCTGTCACGGGCAATTACCTAGTAAACAGTTGTCGGCAATAATCATCACGCACTTTTCTTGGTAGTTTTATTGGCCCCACCTTTGAGATGAGGTCATTGAAGCTGGGGAGTTTGCTGCATGCCCGTGATCACCATGGAAATACCCCCACTGGTCTATCAACCTAGACTGGTGTGGCTGTCATGTCCCAGCCCTGTGAATGGCATCGTGTTGCTTCTCCCAAGTGGCCCAAATGACTGACATTGATATTCTTAATTCGTAGGAAATGGTATGTGACAATAGGTGAAAAAGGTAGTAAGAAATTGTTTGGAAAACTAGAACAAAATCCAATTCTTCCCCAGCTGGGGAAGCGCACCCAGTGTCACCCACCCTACTCACTGCCTGTCACCTCCTCCTTGCTGACTCCACGTTCAGAAGCCACTCTGAGCCTTTGAAGAACATTTTGCCTCATGACACTGTTGAATAGGACCTGCTAACCCTCTGTCCCTGGTTAACCCTCTCTTCAAAGCCATTTAAATTTTTTGCAGGCTCCTCCGCTCAGATGTAAGAAAAGACTCTTTAAACTTCTTGATGCAGCTCCTTAATGAAGATCTTGTGAAGGAAACCTAGTCAAAACCTGGGAGGTATGCACACAGTGACTGCAAACTCAGCACTTTGTGATGTTCAGTATCAGATTTGTGGGTGACTCAGGAAAGGCTTTTTTAAGGTAACAAGGGGAAAGTGAATGGGTGCAGGATGTGTGAGACTGAAACATCTCGGTCCCAGCCAGCAAGGCACCTGCGTTCAGGATGGTGGGTGGGGAGTGCAGAGTTGTCACAAAAAAGAAGTGGTGGGATGGGAGGGAGGACAGTTAGGTACTTTACTGGGGAGGGAAACAGTGGGTTGAACATTTCCTGGTTGAACAAGAGGACTGTGACATGATGTGCTTGTATTTTGGAGAGAAGGGTTTTGTGGGGACAGGCCTAGGGAGAACGCTCTCTGGCTGGGGAGTCAGCACAACAGGGAAACACAGAGAACTGGGCAGACCCCAGGGCCCTTGCTGGGGAAGAGGCTGCCCGCCAATTCGAGCCCTGGGGGCTGCTTCTGTCCCTTAGCTGGGGCCTCAGAGCTCCGTTCACAACCCAGTCCTGTTGATACAAGAAAAAAAAACGTGACGCATGAGAAGGGCTGTGTCTCAGGCTTTGGATGAGCCCCTGGGATGTGCCCCACCAGATTTTGTTCCTTGGCTTCATGCAGTAAAGAATTCAAGAGCAAGCCAGTGTTGAGTAAAGGTATATTTATTCAGAGAGATACATTGAAAGGCAAGAGAAACTTCACGAGTTGTGGGGGTTTGATGCTCAGATTAAAAGTAGGTACACACTCCACATAGTGTGGGCCTTCTCTGAAGAGGGAGAGAGAGTGGTGACCCCGAGGTGGTGTTGTGTTGCTCTTTTTTCTTGGGCTTGGTGGTTTCATATGCTAATAAGTAGAAGGATCAGCCTTAGGGCAAGGGGCTTGTATTCCCAGAGAGTTGACCATTTCCCACCCTTTGACATTTTGTGGCTAGCCTTGGGACTGCCATGGTGCCTGGGGCATGTTATTCACCATGTTACTATTACAGTGGGTGCATAATGAAGCTCAAGATCTGCTAGAAGTTAAATCTCTTCATCCTGTGCCTCAAGGCCTATTGGGGGTTGAATCCTTCACCATTATGATGTTAATTGTTGTGGCCTTCCTTGAATGAATGTGCTCTGCCCCCTTCCATCCTATCTCACTGTGATGACACAGAGAGAACAAAGGCCGGGCCCTGCCTGTGCTCCTGCATTTAACAGAGGGAGGTGAGGTGTGGGCTTATGATGACTCTGAGTGGTGAGAAGGATGTTTCAGATTTTCCCACGTGAGACATGGGGACCTGCCAGCAGCCACTGCAGAACTATCTCACGGGCATCGTCGCTTGTGTTCTTATGGAAACAACAGGCCAGCCAAGAAACAAGCACCACACAGAGGGTTGGAGTACTGAGATTTATTACCCCGGCGGGCTCAGAGGGGCTTCTGTTCCGAAGCTCTGAGCACCTCCAAGACCTGCACGTGAGGTTTTATAGGTTTAATTACAAGTATGGGGCTATTAGCCAATAAGGCTCCAACAACAAAAAGCAAGGAATCAGTACACTGAAGCTTATCAATTTGGAACAGATCACATTACTGACAATTGTTGACATCGGATTTACGAGTTAGCCCAGCAAAACTTAGATCAGTAAACGGACACTTATCACACTTAGATTTGTGACTTAGCTTGTTAGCCCAGCTGGGCTTTTCCTTCACAGTGTCACTCATCTTTTCTGTTTTTCTTTTTTTTTTTTTAAGTATTTAATCCAAATTTAATATCAGGATTCTTTGGGAAAGAAATTTCTCTTTTTCTTTTCTTTGGGGCTCTTTGTGGGGGTAGGTAATTAGGTGTATTTATCTGTTAGTGGAGGCCCTGGTGTTCGAACCCAGGACCCTGTGCACGCTAAGCACACGCTGTACCGCCCTCCCCATCATCTTTTTCTTTTTGCTTTATCTGTCAAGAATCTTACACCTGAATTTCTAGTCGGCCTTTAACACTTGCCCTGACTTCATGGAATCCATTTTTATGACTTTACCTCCCACTGGTTTCATTTAAGTATTGAATCTCCATTTTCTCTTCACTCTCAGTTTTGCCTTTTTGTTGTTATGGTTGTTAAGCTGTGTTTAAAAAAATTGTTTAATTTCTCTTTTAGCAGGAGGCTAAAAGTAAATAAATATGTAAACAAACAGCACACTTAAATGCTTTTATACATTCTAAGCTGTTTAGTAGTTACTTAAAAACTGAATTGAATATTAAAGTGATAACATTTTTAAATTATTTTTTAATTTTTTACAAAGATATAGCTGATTTAAAATATGATATATTTCAGGTGTACAATAGATGCTCCATTTATAGTTACTGTAAAACATTGGCTGTATTCCCTGCGTTGTAAGATACATCCCTGTAGCATGTTTACATTATATGTTGCAGTTTGTATAAGAAAGTTGGGTAATGCAGAGTCTGGAATGTGGCTGTGTCTGACCCAGGTTCACGCTCACCCTGCCTGTCAGAGCTCAGGCCCTCACTCCTGTATGCAGGAGAGCGAGTGGAGGTAGCTCTCATCAGCGCTGGTACCAACGTCTGAGTGGCAGTGAAAGCAGTGACTGTGTGTGGACGTGCAAAGTGTTGTTTCAAGAGCTTTACATGCATTTTTGCATTTAATAATTAAAGCCCTCCTGTGAGGAAGCGTTTTATGATTTTAATGAATAAAACTTTTTTTTGATATTGATAGACTTCAAACCTCCGGAAAATTTACAGAAATAGTACAATAAACACTCAGATACAGTTCACCTTAAAGGGCACTATTTGGCCTTTTGTGTCTGGCTTATTTTAGCATAAAGTTTGAAGGTTAATCCATGTTGTAGCCTGAATCAGTACTTTATTCTTTTAGTTTGATAATATCCTTTTTCTTTTTTTTCGTTTTTGGTCTATTTAAAAACATTTTCATTGAAGTCTAGTCAGTTTATAATGTGTCAGTTTCTTTTGCACAGCACAACACTTCAGTTAAAGAAGAACATACCTGTATTCATTTTCATATTCTTTTTAAACATAAGTTACTATAAGATAATAAATATATTCTCCTGTGCTATACAGTATAAACTTGCTGTTTATTCTATACATACTCTGTATCTGCAAATCTTGAACTCCCAATATATTCCTTCACACACCCTCTCCTCTCTGGTAACCATAGTTTGGTTTCTATGTCTCTGTGTCTGTTTCTGTTCTGTAGATAAGTTTATCTTTTTGTTTCTTTGCTTTATTTTTTGTTTTTTGTTTTTTTGTTTGTTTGTTTGTTTTAGATTCCACATGTGAGCGATCTCATATGGTATTTTTCTTTCTCTTTCGGGCTTACTTCACTTAGAATGACATTCTCCAGGTCCATTCATGTTGCTGCAAATGGCATTATTTTATTTTTTTTTTATGGGTGAATAGTAATCTATTGTACAAATACACTACAAACTCTTTATCCAGTCATCTGTCAGTGGACATTTAGGTTGTTTCCATGTCTTGCTATTGTAAATAGTGCTGCTCTGAATGTTGGGGTGTAGCTGTCTTTTTGAATTACGGATCCTTCTGGATATACGCCCAGGAGTGGGATTGCTGGGTCATATGAGAGGTCAATTTTTAGTCTTTTGAGGAACCTCTATACTGTTTTCCACAATGGCTCCACCAAACTTCATTCCCACCACAGTGTAGGAGGGTTCCCAATTCCCCGCAGCCTCTCCAGCATTTACTGTCTGTGAACTTCTGAATGATGGCTATTCTGACTGGTGAGAGTTGATACTTGATTGCAGTTTTGATTTGCATTTCTCTGATAATGATATTGAGCATTTTTTCATGTGCCTATTGGTCAATTGTATGTCTTCATTGGAGAAATGTTTCTTTAGGACTTCTGACCATTTTTGGATTGAATTGTTTGTTTTTCTTTCTTATGAAGTGTAAAAGCTGTTTACATATTCTGGGAATTAAGCCCTTGTCAGTCTCATTTATTGCAACTATTTTCTCCCATTCCATAGATTGTCTTTTTGTTTTGCTTATTGTTTCCTTTTCTTTGCTAAAGCTTGCAAGTTTAATTAAATCCCACTTGTATATTTTTGCTTGTATTTCTATTGCTTGAGTAGACTGCTCTAGGAAAACATTGTTGAGATGGATGTCAGATGTTTTGCCTATGTTTTCTTCTAAGAGGTTTATAGTGTCTTGACTACATGTTTAAGTCTTTAAGCCATTTTGAATTCATTTTTGTGTATGCTGTGAGGGAGTAGTCTAACTTCATTCATTTACATGCAGCTGTCCAGTTTTCCCTACATCATTTGCTGAAGAGGCTGTCTTTACTCCATTGTATGTTCTCACCTCCTTTGTCAAAGATTCAATGACCAAAAATTTGTGGGCCTATTCTTGGTAATTTTGTTTATCCATTCATTGATGGATGGATATTGTTTGTAACCTTTGGCTACTCTGAATGAGACTGCCATGAATATTGATGTGCAAGTTTTTGTGAGAATATGTTTTCATTCTGTTGGCTGTAGAGTTGGCCCTCCATATCTGTAGTTTCCACTTCAAGGATCCAGATGGCTGGTTGTAAAGGGACTTGAACATCCTTGGATTATGGTATCCAGGGTGGGGGGTTCCTGAAACGAACCCCCCGAGGATACTGAGGGATGACTCTATATGTAGGAGTGGAATTGCTGAGCCATATATTTCTAACCTTTTGAGGAAACACCAGGATTTTCCAAAGAAGCTGCACCATTGCTCCTTTCCAACCGCTGCATATTGAGGGTTCCCATTTCTCTGCCTCCTGACCGACACTTGTTATTGTCCATGTTTTGATTATAACCATCCTAGTGAGTGTAAAATCAGATATCATTTTGATTTTGATTTCGCAAGTGATGCTGAGCATCTTTTCATATGCTTATTGGCCAATTGTTTATCTATTTAAATACTTGGCATATTTAAAAATTGGGTCGATTTTCTTTGTATTGGTCAGTTGTAAGCATTTGTTTTATATCCTGGATACTAGTCTCTTATTAGATATATGCTTTGCAAAATTTTTCTCCTATTCAGCAGATTGTCGTTTCACTTTACTTTTTTTAAACATTAAAACAATTTCTTTCTAGGGGAGGTAATTAGATTTATTCATTTTATTTTTCTTGCTAAGCACGCACTCTATCACTTGAGCTACCCCCTTCCCCTTTCATTTCACTTTCTTGATGATGTCCTTTGTAACAAATGGTTTTAATTTTGATGAAGTCCATTTTATCTTTCTTGTTTTTCACTTGTGCTCTTGGTATTGTATCTAGGAAGCCATAGCCTATCCTAGGACCACAAAGATTTAAACTATGTCTTCTTTTAGAAAATTTATACATTTAGTTTTTACGTTTCTGTCTGTGATCCATTTTGAATTAATATTTTATTTGTTATATAAAATACGGGGGTCCAGATTCCAGATTCATTCTTTTGCCTTCAGATACCCAGGTGTCTCTGCACCATTTGTTGAATAGACTATTCTTTCAATGGAGTTTTGTTGGCACATTTCTGGAAAAATGACTGTAAATGTAAGTTTCCCCCCTGGATTTTTTATTGTTTCTCATAGATTTATGCATCCAAACTTATGCCAGTACCATAATGACTTGAGTACTATAGATTTGTAGTAACCATTGAGTGAGTCCTCCAACTTTGCTCTTCTTTTTCAAGATTGTTTTGGCTGACCTGGGTCCCTTGCCCTTCCATATGAATTTTGGCATCAGTTCTTCAATTTTTGCAAAGAAGTCAGCTGGAATTTTGATAGGGATTCCATTAAATTTGTAGATCACTTTCGGGAGTCTTAACATTTTTAATAATATTGTCTACCATTCCATGAACATGGGATGCCTTCCATATATGTAGATGTTTTAATTTTTTTTTGGTGATACTTCAAAATGTTCAATGTGCAAATCTTGTAAAATTTTCTTAAATGTATCTCTCATTTTATTTTTAATGCTGTTGTAGTTGGAAAGGCTGAGCTTCCTAAGGGTGGGACTATATATCAATTTATTTATTTCTAGGATTCCTACACAGCAAATACCCTAGATTTATATTTGCTACATAAATCTATCAACAATTCTTCCCACCCCCGTGTCATAAGAAACCAAGACCCAGGTTAAGCTACCTGAACACTTATGTGGAAGTGAGAAGTGAGACCCTTGGGTGGGGCTTTGTGCAGATTATACTGAAAGCTTATTCATTATGGCTTCATCTTAATTTCTTTTAAACAATCCTTTCAGTGTATATAGTCAGATACATTAAGAAAATGCCCTTTCGATGTGTGGAGGAGCTAAGACTATAATTTTCAAATAATTTCTAGTGAGAGTGTTGTACTTGAAACTAATTTGCATCAATTTGAAGATTTATGTTTCAGGAGCTTTGACTATATAATACCTGTCTTTATTCAATAACTACAACTAAATGCTCAAACAACATGTAAGAGTTTGAGCAAACTGCCCCCGCCCCGTAGTGCTGGTTGGCTGCAGCTGTAACTGGAGTCAAGTCTTACCTATCCCAGTACGCTTGGGTGGATCTGCTCAAAGGGGTTCGTCCAATAGTTTGTCGGTAGTCTTTTGGACAAAGCCATAAAGCATTGATTTAAGGTTGCTGGAATGGAATCTATTTTATTAATATTAAGTAAGCACATATTGAGTGCTTACTGTATGTTGGGAATTGTCCCTCAGCCTAACATGAATATTATTCCGCTTAAAACCTCTCATATTTCCTTGTTATTCACACTTTACAGATAAGGAGTCTGAGTATTAGGTTTTCTCTCTTTTGGGGGGAGCTCATTATCAATGATGGGAAGTTGTAAGGAAAAAGATACTGATTCATCCAGAGAAAACATTTTTCTGAGAGTCAGCACTGAAGAGGTTGATCATTGTTTGAGTAAGACGAGCCCCGGGTTGTACGGAGTCAGCATCCCTGTCCTGGACACGGCACGTGTAGCACTGCGTGGTGGGTGAGGCGGCGCGGCCGGGCAGGGAACGCGGATGCCGGGCCGTTGGGCTGTGCTCAGGCCCGGTGGGGCTTTCTCCTAAGGGAAGTGGAACGTCATTGTCAGAATTTAAGTAGGGGAGAGGGGTGCTCTCGTAGATCACTTTTGTCTTGTAGAATGCTTAGAAACATTTAGAAGGCTCGGCAGGAGGTGATGTGATAAGTCAGAGTAGGGTGGCTATGAGGTGTAGCAGTGTTCAATTTTCAAATGGTTTTCAGTCCCAGGTTTGTGGCTTAGTAGCCGTGTCACTTTGGATGACGCACTCAAGGAAGTGAAACAATTTATCTTATTACTTGAAGCAGTGATATACCGACTTCCCAGGACTTCTGTGGAGATCCAGTGAGATAACGTGTGCACAATGTGCAGCGTGGTCCCCAGCACACAGTCAGTGCTGAGGGAGTGCCAGTGAGAACTTTGTAGGTGAGGTGTGGGTGGTGTGACTCATTGACTGAGGAAATTGGGCCCTGAAGGAGGGGTCCAGTCACATCTGTGAGTGATGGGACTGAGCTGGGAGAGGCAGAGGGTGGAGTTGGTGGTGCCCTTGAAACATCTAAGTGCAGTGCCACAATCACAGAGGAGGTCTAGGCCCGGGCTGTGCATTTTCCTATAATCTCAATCCCTGAGGACGCCGAGGTATTGATCATTGAACGTGAAGACATACTTACAGGACAAGTGAATAGTAGTATCATCTCTGTCATCAAAGCTCACGTCTCTTTATTCATCACTCACTTTGCTAATTGGGTACTTACAGAGCTCAATTCACCATCCTCACCTGGGCTCAGGCTCCACAGAAAAGATCTTGTGAGTCTCCCTCTTTTCCAGAAGAAAACACATTTAGCTGGTAGACTTCTCTACTTCGCCAGACTTAGAATTTTAGTTTGTTGATTTAATTCTGTTTTCTGTTGACCGTCTCCTGACAGGAGAGACATTTTACCTCATGGTCAGGTTTCAATTAGCTGTTACTGAGAACTGCTGATCTGATCCATAGTGTATTTTTTCTATTAACTTTGTAGAGTACTTATCATTTTTCTGTCTTTGCCCTTTAATTTTGTTTCCTCTTCAATGTTCTATCCTATTTGGGGCCTTATTTTATTTTTTAATTCAAAAATGTCTGTTAGCAGTTAAGAAAACAAAAGCAAATAAAAAATGCACATGATAGCTAGATTTAGAATATATCTAGTGTGTTTTCTGTCTCGGCAATGGAGGGTTCTAGAAACTCTTGAAAACCTTCATTACATAAGTTCCTTAAAATGCTGATTAAGAAATAAGACCTTCCTTCCTCATCTTTCAAGCTGCACAGCTAATTGTCAAGAAAGTGAGGGGAAATCCTCAGAAGCCAAGTCAACCAGAAAGCAGGGATTCTGGGAGATACACGAGCCTTAGAAGCCCTGGGGGCCAGTTGGCTCCTGAACTGAGTTTCAGTTGCCTTGACAGGAGGGCAGGAGGTGAGCCCCAGGCCTCTCACACTGGGAGTTGGATGGCTGTTCTTATGTAAGGCCAAGCACATCCTGAGAATCCTGCTTTATAAAAGGGTGAATTAGAAAGAAAAGTAAAAAAGCATTCCTCAAGGCAAGGAAGTAAGGAAAGTCAATTTTTTTGGAAGCGGGGAAAAATAACATATCCAATGTAAGTATTTAGTTTAAATCTGTTCTGGCATGAGACTGACAACAAACTCCTGGCAGAAAATCACAGCTCCTCCTGGAAAGAGAAGTTGTGTTTTGAATGAATCAGTGGGCAGCCATTTAGAAAAATGTCTCCAGAGTCTTCTGGATCAAGATACTGGACCCAAACACCTCCCTTCCATGGTCTCATTTAAATAACCAGAAAGGTTTTAAAGGAAAGAAGCCATAATCATAGTTCTATTTATTGACATTAATATATGCTAGGAATTCAGATGTGACTATGGAGTTGTCACCTCTTTTATGGACCTTACTTTCTATTTGACATAGTTGGGGAACTTGGTGGAGGGTGGTGTTAGACTGTTGCAATTAGCCAGGACAGGAGATTAAGAAAGCAGTGAAGGGCGGGTGACATTTTTAGCTGAGGACAGTCCTGTTCAGTTGGTTTGTAATTGCAGGCTCGTTGAGTTGTCACTGGAGGGAATTGATCTTATGGAGTTTGGACTTAACTCAGGCCTCTTCAGAATGGACAAGTGAACCTGGAGAAAGACAGTCAAATCTGTGCAGACATTAAAGTCCACGTGAACGTGCTGTATCCCTGAGCCAAAGATAGGACAAGTAGGCAGCACTTCTTGAGGACAGAGGAGTGGTTTTTAAGGTTCTCCAAGAATGAAGCCCAGGGAACCGGGATGGCCAGTTGTCAAACTGTGACGTTGCTCTTTGGACGGTGTACCCACCGAGGTTATTGGCCGTTAATAGGTTTCCATTTCTCTTTAATGCATGACAGGTGATGAGGACGTGGGCATACACTTTTGACACCTTGTCAAAGTGACTGGGTACCTGCCTAGAAGGGCGGGCACAGCTACGGCTGCGCCATACATCTTGCCGCCCATCCCGTTCCCCGGCTCCGTGATCACGGCAGAGTGGTTCCTTGTTGAGCTGTCCGTCTCCTGTGTGACATCGTAACCCAACAAATTACCGGAGCGTATTAGCTAGGCTTTGTTCTTTTCCATCCTTCCCTTCAAATGATGATGACTGATAATGGACCCAGTTACGTTTGCAGATGATTTACAGGTAGTGCTGTCAATACAAACCTTGTAATCCCCACTGTGTGATCTAGAGAAGAAAGTTACATTCTTTCCAAATTGTTTTGATGCACTTATGTGGGAATATGATGTACGTTTGAATATGTATTTCCTCTCTGAATAACCATGGCTACAGATGAATATTTGTAGACATGGAATGAGTTTACTGTATTTGAACTGTATGGTCCCCTAAATTCTCCCCAGCTTTATAAAGTCATCACTGGAGTGCTACCTCCACAGTGTCCCAAAGCATCCACCACTGCCTGTTCTTCAGACACTGTGAGTTTCCAAGTTGGAGAAGGCTGCTGGCTGTTGAGGCATTCTCTGGCACATCTCTGGCTGGCTGATGTGAGCTTAGCACACAAGACTTGGCAGACAGTATCTAACCATGGTCACGTCCATTTCTGGAACACTCATGGAGGATTTTACACCTATGCTAGTGGCATACGTTATTTCTTTTAGTTTTCAAAACAATCATAATTAGATTTTATCACCTGTATTAATAAGGAAACTGTCAAAGCGAGTGATGTGCAGACTTTGGACTGGAACACGGGTCTTTCTGATCCCTATCTCTGTTCCCTCCCCAGCCTATCCTTCCAAATGTCCAGGAGACTCTTCCTCAGTCTTGAGTTTCCCGCTGATGTTACCACTGTCTTTGTTTCTGGAGAGGAAAACAAGTCTAAACTTACTTTCCAGTTGGAAATGGAATGGAGAGTTAACGTTGGAAGCCGGGAGAGTCTGTCCTGTGATGAAGCGGTCTCTGAGCCACTTCCATGGGGACGTCACGTCACTGTCTGGGCCCCTTGCACAGCCTGTGCACAGGTGATAAGCCAGATGTGCTGAGCAGTCCTACCGGACAGGGAAGTGCTTGGAAATGAGTTTGGGTATTTGGTTTCATTACATATGTTCCTGAGGGCCTTGGCCTGGCACTTCAAATGGGACCACTCCCTGTCCCACAGACTCGTGCTCTGGGCCGGTGCAGACCTAACGTGGCCTCAGCCTGAGGCTCAGGGCCCGTGGTGATGAGGAGCATTTTAGTCCAGGGTCTGCCGGAGGCTCTGACAATTCTGGGCCATGGGAATTTGTCCAGGATGATAATAAATCCTCCCCGAGATTCAGATTTCCTTGCCTGTGAGCTGGGGTAGTAATAGTTTCTGAAATGATTGTAATGATTCAGTAACGGGCACAGCGTGTGCTGGCAGGTTGCTTGTGTTTAAGGAGCAGAAGTCGCAGTCACTCTGTCAGCCTCTCACTGTGTGCTCTGTGCTTTGAGAGGTTGTGTGTTTGGTGAAAGTCCCGCCCAAACCCTAGGGTGTAGATGAATTGTTGTTCCTTTACTTTCCCATCCTTTTCCTCTTTCCCTTCTCTGTGTCCCATGTTTAGGTAGCAGATTCCTCTGTTTCAGGGAATACGGAACTTTCTAGTAAAAGGAGAGGCGGAACGCGGAAAGGTGGGGCCCAGAGGGGGTCTGGAGCATCCGCACAGCGCTGCTTCCCTGCATTTCTGCATCCGGTCCCATCAGTGCATGAAGTCAGCCTTCCTCTTCCTTCCTGTGTCGTTCGGTCTCTGTTTTAAGGGAAAATTTTTTACGGGTCTTTTTTCCATTACATGTTTCGTTCAGATGCTTGTTGCTTTTCTCCCTGTGCTTCAGCATTCCTAGGAGAGAATTCAGCAGTGCAGCATCCTCTCCGAGCTCTATGAGTTGATCGGCTTCCACCGCAAGTCCGCCTTCTTCAAGCGGGTGGCCCCCGTGCAGCGCGCGGCCCCCGGCATCCCGGAGCCTGGCGGGAAGGTCTTCTCCCGACTCCTTCTGCAGACGCTTCCTGGCTACAGTCTGTCGCGGGATCTGCAGGACTTCAGCAAAGGTGTTGGAACTAAAACATTGCTTCAGTCCCATTAACCATGCCTGGTTTGGGCCCTGCTGTCCTGTCTCATCAGGGTGAATTCTGATTCGTTTAGAATAGGGCTCAGCAGACTTTTTCTGTCAAGAGCTTGGGAGTAAATATTTCAGGGTCTGCAAACCTCCTGATCTCTGGTGCAGCTGCTCAGCTCTGCTGTTCAGACACCAGAGCATCCGGACATTCCACACACCCACAGAGCTTTATTAACAGCGGTGTCTGGGGCTGGATTCAGTGTATGAACTGCAGTTTGTCCCCACAGCCTCCTCACTATTGACGCCTGCACCAGAGCATGCATTTGCGACAATGGGTGAACCTGCACTGACACGTCATCATCACCCAGAGCCCAGACTTAACACTAGGATTTACACTTGGTGGTGTGCACTCTGTGGGTTTGGACATATGTGCAATGACATATATCCACCGTCACAGCATCATACAGAGTAGTCTGTCTTAGTGACCTTAAAATGCTCTGTGCTGCACCTCATTCATTGCTCCTTCCCCTCTAGCCTCTGACAGCCACTGATCTTTTAGTCTCTGTGGTTTTCCCTTTCCCAGAACACCATACAGTTGGAATCAGACAGTTGCGGAACCTTCCCAGATTGGCTTCTTTCACTTAGTAATATGCATTTAAGGTTCCTCCATGTCTTTCCATGCCTTGATAACTCATTTCATTTTAGCACCAAATAATAGTCCATTTTCTGGCTGGACCACAGTTAATCCATTCACCTACTGAAGAACAGCTTAGTTGCTTCTGAGTTCTGGTGATTATGAATAAAGCTGCTATTAACATCTGTATGCAGTTTTGTGTGTGGACATAAGTTTCCATTTCGTCGAGTAAACACCAAGGAGCACAGTTGCCGGATCATGTGTTAGGAGTACGTTTAGTTTTGTAAAAAATTGCCAGACCGTCTTCCAAAGTATCTGGGCCATTTTACATTCCCACCAGCAATGCATGAGAATTCCTTATGCTCCACATCCTCACCAGCATTTGGTGCTGTCAGTGTTCAGAGTTTTGGCAGTTCTGACAGGTGTGCAGTGGTACCTCGCTGTTTCAGTCTGCATCCCCTTGATGACAGATGCTGTGGAGCATCTTTCCATAGACTTCTTTGGCATCTAGATTTTTTCTTTGATGAGATCTGTGTCAGGAATTTTGCTCATTTTTTAATCAGGTTGTTCATCCTTCTTGTTGAGTTTAAAGAGATTTTGGTATATTCTGGATATCAGCCCTTTATCAATGTGTCCCTGCCCTTCACCTGCAGCACCGGAGTTGTCCTTTGGGTCTCAGTGGAGTGTCAGCTCTTCAAAGAGGTTCCCTGTCTTCCCTCAGCCTAAATACTGTCCTTGTATTTTTCACTTTCATTGACTCATTTTGTTCTTTTTAAATAGCATTTCCCATAATTTGTAATTATATTAAAAAAAAGGGCAATGATTGAACACCACCTCCCCACCAGGCTGTGTGCCCTGTGAGAGCAGAGGCCCTGTCCCCACTCACCATTTCCCATGACAGCACATGGCACATGTCCATGTAAAAGTGTGTAACGTGGGGCCAAACCTGATGAGCAGCTATGATGACATGTGTTGGCTACCATTTATTGAGTAGACTTTGTTTCTGATGTAAATTATTAAATCACATGAATTAAACTTGTTTGTTTTGAAAAATAAAACAACAAAGCCCACCTCCATTTGATTGGTACTTTCTACTTAGCCTTCTGACACAGGAGGGGATGTTCACAATCATTTTCTGGAGGAAGTTGGGGAGGTAAAGTAAGAGAGTGAGATCAAATAAAGTAAAAATGATAACTATCAGTTGGCTTTATTTTCACTAAGACATAAAAGTTACTTTAAACCCTATCTCAGCTGTTGTTCTGTTGTTTTAAACATTTCTCATAGAATTAAATGGAAGCCCACTAAACCCTGAAAGGGAAATTGTGTGCTCAGGTCCTGAAAATTGTTTATGTCTATTTCTTGAAATGCACATTTTCCCTGCTGGTTAAAGAAATTCGAGGCGGGAACACAGCCGTGCGCTGTATGTCTGCCGGCTTCACGGGCTGCTCACTGTCATTTTCATTTTCTTATGTTGCAGTTTATGAAGGTTTTCCCATGAGATATATTGCTCAGCCTTTTCCTGAATGAAGGATTGAATTTTCCACAGGAAATCTTATGAAAGAGAATGACAAGGCACATGGGTTTCCCAAAAAGGAATACTTGATGTAATAAACTCTCACTATGGTGAACCTTTTTTAATACAAGCCAGTTGAAAATTTTATCACTAGGTCATAGGCCACAAATCTGTCTTAAGAATAAAAAGATTCAAATTTTATAGAAGAAGCAGTTTGAATCAAGTAGAAATTATGATTTGTACACTAGTTGGTGTTAGAAATTATACTCAGTCTTATCATAATTGCCTGTGGTAGGAACTGGATTATTATTTATTTATTAAAAAAAAATCCACTAGGTGCTATTTGCCCCATTCTTGATGCAGCAGTGCTGAGGTTAGTTAAGTTGGGCCATTTAGGATTGTTAGCTAGGTTTTCCGGACATTGATTTCAGCCTCTTTATCTTTTTTACAATCTCTTCTTTTGTATCGGCCTTTGGTCTTTTGACAACGTGGAAATACTGCACGGATCTGCCTTTCCCTTTTTTCCTGTCTTTGTGGGAAAAGATTTCTGAAAGACAAACTACTAGGATATTAAGGATTTTGTGTGGGGTAAGTTTGTTCAGTTCTAAGGATTTCAATTAATACGCATTAATACTTGCTATTCAGCTAATGACAGTAAAATTATAAACTAACTTAAGTATACATGAGTAAGTATAGTACAATAAGCCAATCACCCAGATTAAGGAATTCACAAACTTTTCCATATTTCCTTTATTCAGACCTTTGTTCTTTTATTTGTCCTTTGTTGAAGTATTTGACAGCAAATCCAAGAAGACATGTCATTTTACCCTATGTGCTCAAGTAGGCATGTCTGAAAAATGAGGGCCTTTTTTTGATCAGGTTTTTCCATTTGACCCATGTGCTCATTAAGTACCAGCTTTATCATGCATCTCACTAGGCATTAGGGATCCTTGGGGCAATGAGACAGTCCTGGCTCCCAAGGAAGTAAGGACTGATGGAAGAAACCAACACAGGAGCTTGGGTGCCTCACTTAAGGTCCATACTGGATGACACCAATTGGACAAAATTTGTGCACAATACAGTAGGATTCACAGAAGGGACTGGTCAGACTTGTAGGGCAGGCCGTGAGAGAGGCGGTCAGCAGGGCTACAAGAGGAGGACTCATTTGATCAGAATCTGAAATCCTTTCTGCCAACCTTTCTACCAAGCCCCCAAGGCCATCACAAACAACCCTGTGCTGTAACTGTTTTTGATTCCAGTTACCACATCTCCTTCAGGAAGGATTTTAAGGTGGAAAATATTTAAAATCCGTAATTGTTGCCAGAAGGGACATAGAACAAGGAACATGTAAACAACACAAATGTCCATCAGCACATGACTGGATAAAGACGAGGTGATACATATATACAATGGAATACTACTCAGCCATAAAAGATGCCATTTGCAGCAACATGGATGGACCTGAAGACTGTCATTTTAAGTGAAGTGGGGTGGAAAGAGAAAGAAAAATGCCATATGACTTCATTTATGGGGAATCTAAAATTAATAGCAATAATAATAAGACCACAAATGAACTAAATATTGTTTTGATTTCTTGAATATATGCAAGCACATCTGACCGTCCTTTGTGATTGGATTACCATATTCTGTTTATTCTTTTGTAGATGTCCTTATTCCTCTGGTAACTAATTTTAAAAATCTAAAGCTCTAATCTGTTCTTATGAAACAATAATTAGTACATATATGTAAACTAAAAAATGCAGTATGCTCTATACATGTATTTACATGCAATATGTGTATGTGAAGTTGAACTGTAAAAATTCTACCTGATAAAACTGAAAAAGGAAAAAAATAAAAAATTTATTTTAAAAAAACACCCCTCTTTAGATATTAAAACGTTCATTTCTGAGATTCTGTGAAAGACAGCATGGAAGTAGGTTTTTAAGATTTTCTCCTTGTTCCTCGGTGAGCAGCCTGGGCTGCACAGCTTGGCCGCCACAGGCCCCCAGGACTTGCCGGCTTGCTCCTCACTTGTTGGGAGGAAGATTAGCTGCTTCAGGAATATTTATGTTCTTAGAAGTTGCTGAAAACCCCACAGAGCTTCTGTTTAAATGGAGTGTATCTGTCAATATACCCCATTATAGAAATTAGAACAGAAAATTTAAACCCAAGAACTGACAAGCACACGCTGCCCCAGCACGTGTTCAAAGTAGTGCTGCCACGGTGGCGTGTGTTGGTTCTAGAAAAAATGCACCATACAGTCAAGAATGAGGGTGAACCCACAGATCTCATCTCAGCAATGCTATGAAGAGGTGGGACCCAAAGCCCCTAAAACAGTGCTGAAGTCCCCAGAAGTCCCAGAACACACAGAGCCATGGGACCAAGAATCCAGTGTCTCATGGATCATCAGCTGTGGAGACCGCGTCCTGGGTCAGGAGGAGTAGAATTAGGGATAGAAGGCACACAGTCCTATTGACAGCAAAGCTTTAAAGGTTTTGAATTGACTGAAAGTTTGGCAAAGATTTGCATTTAGACTACTACATTTCCTCTCCTGGAGACGTTAGAAGGAAAACACTGATTAATAGAGGATGATTGTAATGGATTAATTATGATACTGATGACATGGGCTGTGAACACTAACCCTGCACTCAGTGTAGACTAAGCCTTTTATGTACACAATTCATTAGGTCTCCACACCCCTGCAACGTGGCTTTAAGCACTCATACAACCATGAAACCAGTGACTATAAAACAGTCACAAGCCTTCCTCTCCAGCATGAGGTAGCAAAACCAGTAAGGGTTTTCAATGACAAAAGCCAAAATCATATATTTTTGGGAAAGAAAGCAAATGAAACACTGAAGAACAATAAACCAAAAGAGCAGATGGAATGGAAAATTTTATTGAAGAAAGCAATGATTGATTCAATTAAAACAGCTAATGTCCCTGGTATAATTGAACCATCAATCCAAATTTTTGGAAAAGTGGGTTGTGAAATTACTGTTTCATTTAATATTGGAATTCTTATTTGGACCAATTTGATATGCACCACTGGTGTGAGGTTAGATATTTAGGTAAATAACAATATTCCTATTTTTTAAGTTAACAGGAAACATAACACAGGACTCCAGATTTAGGGAGAGAATGCAAAAAACTACTATCATATTCCATCCAGTAAGGACAAGTGTCCCTGCGTCACCAAAGCAATGAGAATTTGCACAAAGAAAACACAGTTCCAATTGTGACAAATACGAGACCGTGAGCCATGAGTTACGAGAACAAGCAACTGTTTAAATGCCATGGGCAAATTTTTTTTATCATCTTGAAAACATCACTGATGTTCTAGGTAAGAAAAAGAATTGTTTTACTAGCAAATCCAACTGACACGGGAGTTTTTCCAAGTGAGAAGGTGATTCCAAAAAGTGCAGTAAAATGAGTAAAGATGATCTGCGCAGTGACGGAAATGGTCTTAGACTAACCAGCACCACGGTTCCCGGTTTTACACTTGCTCTCTGCTCATCACCTCTGACACAAGAACTCATCAAATGATTGTTTTTTCTTTAGGGAAAAAAAGATAAATAAAATCTAAATACAAGATGTGGTATGTAAAGCGGTAATGAAGTTTTCTAACCTTATAATGCAGCCAGTGTAATGTAGCACTTATTCGGGCACTAGAATTTTTTAATTTATTTCTTTTATACCCTATTTCTATCCTAAAGGAGACACTTAAAGTTTTCTACTTTATTCAACGTATCTTGTGAGGGTTGTGATATACACTGGTATGGCAGTTTTAAGAGATTCAAAATCGCCTCTTTGGTTGTGGTCAGGAAAGACAGGCTCCCTCACAGCTGCGACGGAGAAGGAATCCCCGGAGTCAGCCTCCGGGCAGCTTCCGAACCGCATCTGCTTGCACTTGGCACAGGACACCATAAGCAAGTGTAACTCTGACAAGGAGATTTCCCCAGGGACTTGGGAGGTGCTCTAACATTCTGAAGCCACTTGTTTCCCAGTTAGGTAAGGGTTGGAAAAATAGTTTATTAGAAGTGACTCCCTTTGTATGTGCCTTTTGTCCTGAGTGGTCACTAATTAGCATAGAATATAAAATACCCCATAATATAAGAATTTAGGCAAAACATCTTTCCATCTACCTGTCTATTTGTTTATCATATTTATAGTTAGGTTACATTTTCTATGACGTTCACTTCCGGGCACCAGAAAAGAAAGGTTACAAAATATTTATTGTCAATAGGGGGGACTGGGTCTAAGGATTAAAAACCACTCCTGCTAACAATAAAAACCATATAATAATTTTAATCTCAGTTGCATCAGACCTTCCAGAATTACTCCTTCAATTTCACTGTTAAAACAGTAATGGAATCTCTGTTCTTCCAAGACTTGGGCCTGATCGCCACCCATCCAGACATCTGTCTGTGGGTCCCTACTTGTCCTCGAGGCCCCCGAACACACCTTATGGGGTGAACTTTCTTCAGTGTCCCTACTGTAGGGGAAACCAGGAAGTCCCAGGCACTATCCAGGATTCACACCTACCTGCAAAAATCAAAGTCATGTGACTGAAACGGGACAACCCAGGTGGAGTTATAGGACTGAAAGCTCACCAAAAAACAGGTTTGGGGGCCTAACACAAGCCCTCCAGCTCCTAAAATGAAGAAGGACAGGGAGTCCCAATTAGCCACGAGACTGGGGGGCTTCATTACTCCATGAATAAATGATTTGTTCCAGTGTCACCTTTAGACAGGGAACCCCAGAACCCAAACTTGGAAGCACCCCGTCCCCTCCCCTCTGAACAAATATTCTCTAAAGTCACGTAGTGAGAGATGGGAGCCCCGATGAGCTCTGGAATAAGATGCAATCTGAAAGACTGCTGGTAACAAATGGTGTGGAGCTCGGGCAGCCCCCAGGGCCACCAGCCCTTCTGGTACCCACACTTCCATCCACAACAGTTTCTTCAGGACCCTTATGCACACATAACCATCAAACAAAAATGATTGCTTAGACATATTTTAAGAGAAATAACATGAGAATGCCAAATTCAAGACAAGTCAGAATCAAGACCCCAGAGTATTTACTGAATGAGATCTCACGTGTGCTCCACAGTGAGCTTTAAACCCTTAGGACACAGTCATGGAACAGTAGGCATTTTCTTTCTTTCCTCCAAGTTGGCTTTACTGCAAAACTCAAACACAGGAAGACTCTGGATCCCACCTCTACTACTTACACAAAGGGCTCATCTCACCATTTGGAGTGGGATCAGCGATGGTGCGGCCGGCTTCAATGTGCGCACTGCCGTGCCCAGCTCCCCGAGGAGCAGAGCTCCCCCCACGGGAACTGCAGTGCCTGCAAGAATCAGGTGTCTGATGAGTGAGCCTGGGGCGGGCAAGACAGGAAGCAAGCACCGCTTCCTCACACTCTGCAGGTGATCTCTGTGTCATCTTGAATAAATACAGTCAGCATTAAAGATGTTTGGCAAGAGGGTAAAAGTTAAGGCCTCCCCAAATCTCCTCGCATTCCTTTAGTGGGAGTCCTGTTAGAACACATGGTGACAAGAGACGCTGGCTTTACATGCGCACGTTGCCCTCAGGGCTGCAGGTGAGGCCACGGTGCTGCCTCCGCCCCACCTCCTGCCCTCGTCCCCCAGACCTCACAGGGGCCGCTGACTCATTTCTCTGACTTTCTCTCCTTGGTATTGCTGCTCTTCCAGCTTTTAAGAGCTATAAGAACCTCACCAGAAAATCTTTAACAATGAAAGCAAATCAAATGAAATCAACCACAGAAACACACTGCCTTCATCATTACTTTACATTTTAGGAAGAAATTCTTGAAGACGACTCCCTGACCTGAAGGGATGAATGGAGGAGAAAAGAAAAGAAGACAAGCATTTTTGGCCCACAAAAAATGAAAGGTAACCAGATGGTGGCTAGTTTTCATTGCACCTCTCTGCCCGCCCCAATTTCACATGCCCCTCCCAACTCAACTCATCAGAAATCGACTGAAGGAGACGGCTTTGCAAATTTATTGGAAGCCAAAGAAATCGCTCCAGAAACAGTCTCCCAAACCCAGCGAGAACACTGTAAACTGACCAGTGCCAGGATCTGAATACTAAAACACACAGATTCAAACTCCGACACCCTCCCTGGTGGGTGTACTTACCGTGAAGGTGTTGCCGTGAAATTTGTCAGCATCCAACATATAAAAATGAATGGGACACCAGTTTTCAACATCACAGTCCCTCTGAAACAACTGGTAGTCAATTAGCGTTTGTCGGCAGCAAAAGTCGATTTTCTCCCCTGCACGTGGAGATCAACACACAGAAGAGACTGATGATCCCCGCTGCGAGTGTAGCTAAGTGTGTCTAAGCAAACTGGCTCCATCAGCCTCCTGATGAGCAGGGGAGTGTGTGAGCCGCGGGGCTCTGCAGACTAATGGCCAGGCATTGAGGGCGCTTCCTTACTTTGGGGAGAAAAACGCGGAAGCAGCACTCGCTGTAAATAAATTCTAATTAAAATTTCAGGTGCAGTTACTGCAGCATAACCCAGGCCAATAGATGAGGCTCCCTCCGTGCTGTCCAGTCATGTGAGCCAGGCTCATTATTGTAACTGTGTGTTTGGTTTAGCAAGTGAATCATGTCTGTTTTCTGGAAATTACATTAGGGTGGAAAACCTTCCAAACATGTTCATTTATTTGCTGTGGAATTTGTTTAATACTCTTAAGAACATTTACAATGACAACCTTCTTAAATAAGCATCTTTGCCCGAGAGACATTTCCAGGCACATGTGCCAAAACCTAGGACAACCCAGAAGCAAAATCAAATCCGTTTCAGCTGCACAGCACCACAGAATGCGTCCAGTTTGCGAGTCAACGATTTTTTTCTCCACACCCTTTTACACTTCTGCCCAAATTAATCAGCCTCTGCTTCTCTTGTATAGTGAGTATCGTATGACTCATCTTCTCTGCCTGTAAAATGGAAATGGGAGATAGTTCTACCCAATAAAATGTCATAGAACTAACCACCAAAATTATATATATTAAAAAAAAAAAAGCCAGTGCTTTATGCTGTCCAGGGATATGAATCATTTATTTAATGTGTCAATTGTTACAAGAATAAACTTTTCTAAATGTAAAACCTCCTCAGAAATCTTCAAGTACTTTTCAAGAAAAATATCACAGAAAATTTCTGAAAAGTATTTAAAGGAAAACCATTTTTAACTGAATCATATTCTAGGCACACTGAATAAATTCTCTTTAGAGAACTCCTACTTTTTTTTTAAATAAATGAACTATAAAAATACACCCAGCATTAATCAGTAAATCTTCATTCCTTATTTTTAAAATTCTTAAGGCATGCTATTTTTCTTAAATCAAATGAGGAGGTATTCTCAAGCCAATGGACAACGGAATTACCTAAGAGGACATTATAAACCAGCAAGAGCAACTAGCACTTTGCCAAGCATTCTGCCTGAGAGTCACTCGTACCATCTCATTTTGACCTGACCACTTGGAGGTGAGCTCTATCAGCCCATTTAACACATGAAGAAACTGAGGCTGTAGGTGGTCATGTTTCCAGTACTTGATGGAACCAGGATCCAAACCCGGATCTTTGTCTATAGAGCCTGCGCCTTTACCAGATCACACTTAACATTTCTCACACTTCAAATGCACTCAGTCCCCGAAGTAACACACCTTCCTTGCGTTTCTGAGAATTTTAGGAAGTACTGAATTACAAGGACTAAGAAGTCATTTGTGTGGGCTAATTTTTTATTTTCTGATTTTCCTGAATCAGCTCAGGCTGAATTCATACTACTTACGAGGAGAAGTCCTGAGGCAGAGGAGAGAGGGGAAGATAAGACAGACATAAACAATTTCAAGAGATCCAATTCATCAAGGAAGCAAAGTATTAAATAAACCACTTCAGCTACACGCTTGTCAATAAACCTTGGTGTCTCTGTCTCAGCCTGAAGGAGGGTAAGCCCTCCAACCCATCTGCCTTCCAGCCACTTACCCTGGATGATCTTGGTTCCCTCACCTGTGACACGTGTGTTCTCCAGGGAATCTTTGTAGAGATTAAATGATAAAAATATATGCAAAGGGGATACTTATTTGTTAGACAGTAGGCACTAAACAAATAATAAAATTATTTTATTTCATGAAAATGGGAGGTAGGTCTCCCAATTAAACATTCCTGATAGAATCCCAACAAGGACTTTAATTTATCTGCCAGAAATTGTAAAATAACTTTTCTTTTTTAAAGGCTGTATCCATTCTCCCTACTTTTTACCAATCCTGGCTGTTATCCTGAAAATCTATTCCCAGAACTTGGCATCCATCTCCCATATTTAAATCCTTAAAGTTTGAAATTATGATGAAGCTTGGGCACATAAAGATTCACACCATAATTCACAGAATAAACAAAGACCACAGGAACAGGGCCACTTCCAGACCCCATGTGCTCAGGACAGTCTCCAAACTTCATAAAATCAGATGCGTGCTGTTTGAACAGAAAGAAAATTGAATGTGATGAAGGAGGCTGACATAGAGCACTGGCCGGCTCACGAGACGACTCCTTCACCCCTCATCTGACTTAAGTCATCTAACAGTTATCAGTTGACCTCTAACTAAAAGTAAAACAGGGGTAGGGTTGGAAAGTAACATTTTTTCCTACAATATATACATATTGTCAACTAAAAATTGGCACTTGTCATCTGCCTCTGATTTGATTAAGTCATGAGCCGCTGCAGCTGCTGACCTTGAACACCCTCTGAAAGTAGTTCAGGGTGGAGATCAGGAATGAGGCGCTCTGTGCTCTGGGAAAATGGGCAGAAAATCTTTCAGATAGTTAGACATTTTCAGGAAATTTTATGAGCCCAAATTCTTGCATCTCCTCCTATCTAGAAAAGCACTAAAATCATTAACAGAGACACCTGTTCCTCGAATAGCAGCAGCCTCTGACTTAACGTATACTTGACTGCACGTCAGCATTCAATGAAATCTCATATAATGCTGAACTCCCCCTCAAATTCAGAGCAGTTCCTCCGAGCTCTCTGAGATGCTGACACCTGGGCTCTGGTCCTCATTTTGCCCCAGATAAAACTTAACCCACAACTCTCACGTTGTGTGTTTTAACGACAGTACCACAAAAATTAAGCTTACATACTTGGACTCATAGTAAACTTTCAGTATCAAACATTTCTTGACTTAAATTACTTTTTAAAAGTAAATAATTATTCCATTTTTTAAATATAGCATCTTTAAATATAAAGTAACAGATATTTGTGAATCTTAGGAAAATATATTCTGGAAAAATTTTTAGCTAATTAATAAAAAAGCTATTGTGTGGAGTTATAGAAATTCAGAAGTGGAAAAGAATAGTATTGTAACTCAACTTCTTGTTTTAATTGCAGAGATCCCGAGGCCTCAATAGACACATAAATTTGCCTGATTTTATACACTGTCCTTTAACAGAAAACCTAGAACTAAGATCCTGGTCTTTGAGAAACCAAGACTTGTTCTGCTTGTGCAGGGCTGAATCTGATGAAATTGGGTGGTGAGAATGCGGGGGGCTGGGCGAGGCAGTGGAGGAAAGGAGGGTCTCACCTGGTCGTGGGTGAGAAATAGGCTCCCACAGTGCTGGTGTGATGGGCATCCCCCAAGTGCCTGAAAACTACTATTTAGCACACCTGCCACCGAAACGCACACAAGCTGTTTAACTAAAAGGCTGACCAGGAGGCTTTCTCAGTGACACAACAAGCTATTTTCATGTAACTCTACAACTACAGGAAGAGAAAGAATAGAAAGCTGATATTAATTATTAATAATTTACACCAATAGCCAAGGAATTTCCAGGAGAAATATAAAGACTTGTTGGAAGTTTCATTATGTGAACTTACTGCCAATTCAATTGTCTTAAAAGTTGTTCTATAAATTATATTGTCCTTTGCTGTTAAAAATCACATTTGAAAGAAATAATGTTTCTTAACGGTGTTTCTGGAATTTTCTTCTATTTCCTAACACCAAATCTCAGAGCTTTAAAGAAATGGAGGGTTGGAATTTTGTCCACTCTTCTCTAGGCAATTTGTTTTTCCTTCAAAGAACAAGGGGGGAATCACACAGAAAAGCATTTGAGCATCAGGCTGCTTACATTTCCTCTGGAAGTCTTGGAAAATAACGTGGAAATGAACAGCAGGACAGCAACCTGGCGGGAGGGTCACTGGCTAGAAGGTGAGAACAAATGTGTTCTCCAACGTGCTCTGGTAGCCACTAGTTTAAATGAACCGAGCAATTGTTCAAGCATACACGCACCTCTACATGAAAATCTCAACCGTTACCAACCGCTCAGTGCAGCCCAAAGCAATGGGCGGACTGCAGAGGCCCCCGGCGGCTCATCGTGGTGTCTTACACCATGTGCAGGATGATCGGTTCCTCCCCGCGCACTCCCTCCCCTCCCCTCGAGGGAGAAGGCTGGTCCTGAGTTGAGCTTACCTCATAGCAAGCTGTCTCTCAGCCCTCTGTCTAAAGCAAGATAAAAGCAGGAAAGCTACCTGGGACTTTACAGAACCATCCCAAAAGGGAACTGAAGCACCTTTCTTCCCTCCTCTCTGCTGCCTGGAATGTGGACCTGATGGTTGACCCTCAGGCAGCCACTTTGGGCCATCAGGTTGATGGGCTGAAGATAACAGGCATCTTGTTCTCTGACCCAGGGGCCATCATGCAAACCAGCCCTGGGCTACCGATTGCTTGACTTCTTTATGTAAGAGGGAAATACAATTTTAGCATGTTTAAGCCACTGCTGTTATCTGGGGAACTAGGTGTTGTGCATTGCCATGGTAAGACCTAATAATAAAGTTCAATATTCACCAAAAACTCTTTACCAAATAGTTAATAAATGATAAAGAGATCTTGATTTTTGTTTTAAAGCTATGAAATTTAAATCAAGTTACAGCATATGCCAGTAAAACAAGACACTGTGGAGATAAACAAAACAGAGTTTGTAGAACACAGTCCCAAAGCATCCTCCTCTCCAAGGCACAGAAAGACAGCAGTGACTCTACGTGCCAAGGCTGGAGTCACATGGGATCCTTGTTTTCCTTGTCTTGGGTTATGTTTTGTTTCCAGCCTTGGGAAAAATGGATAAGACTGCTGGTCAAATCATTTCAGGAGCAGCTTCCATCATGTAGAACCCCAGTCTCTTCCTTTCCTCTGCCTCATGGAATGTTCTGACACAATATCAGTCCAGCCTTCTAAATTGAGCAAATGGGGCTCAATCTGCTTTTAGACAGAGTTAAAAATAGACATTAAAAAGCATAACTAGGAAATCTTATCTTCCAGAGGTCATTGCACAGATGAAATAGGAGAATATTTGTGAATCACTCTGTAAACACTAAGTACAATACAAACAATATTAGTACTGATTCTATGTTACATTCATCAATAAAGGAATACAGAACCCTTTCTTACCAGAAGGAAAAGGTGCTTTGTAATTTTCTGTCACTTTAATTCTTCAAAAGTTTCTATAAAATTGATGTCTTTAAAAAAATCAATGCACATTAGGGACTAATTTTAAATCCTTCACATCCCCCGGTTTAACACATATCAAGAATGTTACCATTTCTAGATATTTTATTTAGGAAAGCCTTTGGTATACATGTGGCACAGAGCACGGCAAATTGTCAGTATCACTCAGGATAGGAAAACCATGTTGGATACCCGAAATTGAGGACATGAAGAAGATGCCTGACATGTCCCACTGACCTTTCAAGCTATTCTTTTTCAAACACTTGTTTCTTCTTGGTCCAGAACAGACACGCATTTGTTGATGTGAGACCCTTTAAGTGAAAAGGTCAACCCATCATTGACACTTTAGAGAATGAAATCTTACCCTCCTCATCCATGTGGACATAGCATCCTTACTGATTCCGAACATAAAAAATGACAATTGATGACATCTCAGGATGCTCCACTGCAGAGGTCCTCTGCTGCAGTGAGGAGGAAAGAGTCGTGTGCTTCAAGATGTACTTACTGTATTTAGCTCACTTGGCAAGACACGGCAACTTGTCTAAGCTAAAGCTTAAAAGTGGCGAATAGAGACAACATCCATGGCAAAGGGCATTCGGAGGCTAATTCCTTGGCCTCACTTCATCGCTTCTCAAGAGCCGTCGGCAATACCTTGAGAAAGGCAGCAACGTGGTACCCAAGACTTCAAAAAGCTGCACCTCCACTAGTTGACAGTAAAGCAAGTGTCATCTGGCTCAACAGATCTCCCTGTGTCTCTACAGTGTATGGCTACATTTTCTTAATTTTCTCGGTTGGGGGACACTCCATTTTTGAAAATCCCCCTCCCTGCAGTAGAAGTTCTTAGTTTCCCAATCAAAATGCAGGCTTGAAGGGGGGATAACAGAGCTGATAAAACATATATCACTATTTATTCCTTGATATATTATTGGCACATGGACTAAAAATCTTTGGGTCAGTTGGACATCAAGATCATATCTAATTTACACAATTGTCAACTCTCATTTTACTACCAGCTCCTGAAACAGTCACGTGGTCACTAGGTTTTTTTTTTCCTTCCCTTGACACTGGATTTGATGATTTCTAACAAGACACAATAGATTTTTGAAAAGAAATCTGGTTCACCTTTTGTTTTTAAACTAATTTTGTGTACCTGACCCTGACTTCACTCTAACATTCACAAAAAGCTATCCAAGGACACCCACTTTTGACATCATCTCTAGATGTCTCGAATAGACTGCTGAGCTGATTCTTCCAGATCATTAAAATATATATGCACATTATGCTGTGGTCCTCTTCAATTTGTGGTGTTTTCAGTAATCATTACCTCTTTGGATGCTTTATTACACATTTAACATTTCTTTATCCAATTCAGTTACATTAGTATATAAGATTTCAAAAGTACTGGTTTCTCAAAATGATGATATGTAAAATCTATGGCCTTTTCTTAATCAAGTAATTCTATAAGGCTATCAAGGACAGCAGTGGAAGTTGTGTGTGGTGATTGCTGCTTCAGAGTCTCCGGTCCTGCCCCATGATCTTGCAGGTGTTTACGCATCCTTGTGAATGTCAAAACATCAGTCTATTAGGAGCTGAAATTAAACTACCTGGATGTTAATTTTTCTTTTAAAAACAATAAACTCAATTTCCCCTACTAATTCTTTATTGTTTCTCATACTGAGGCTCACCACTTTTCCTAATATATATGTTTGGTGGGGAGGGGGCACAGCCCTGAAAGCCTGCAGACAGCACCCACTCTATAAGATTAACCAGAGGTGGCCGTGGATGTTGTGTGACTTCAGCCACTGAGCACGAGCACCTGCTGTCCCTCCAACTGTTCTGCCTCCATTGCTGACAGTCCTGAAGGTCACTGCCTCTTGTAAAATTCTACAACATTACAGTTCATATATTTTTAAAAGGTATCAAATTGTGAAAGTCGTCTATTGATTGTGTAAAATGGGGGGTACTTGCCTTTGCTCATTTCAGGCTAAACTAAGTCCAGAAGGACACACACACACACACAAACACACACACACACACACACACACACACACACACACACACACACACACTCAGTTCTGAGTGCCCCCAAAGAAAAGTTTGAAAGTCTTCGGGACAGAGGTGACACGCAAACCTTTGGAATTTTGAGCTCTGTGAAAGTATCACTTATTCAGAAATTAAGCATTATAGTTCTAGACCAACAGAATCAGGGTCCTCCGCAAGTTACTTACCAGAGATTTTTTAAAGAAACTATCTTCCCTAAAATCCAATGATAAATCAAATATCCATGGAAAGAATATAGATCAGTAATATCAAGCAACAATTTCTACACTAATGCTGATTAGCCATCAGCCCAAACCAAAGGACATAGAAATAAGACACCTGGAGATAAAGAGATGGAAGAGAGGTATTAAAAAGCAAGAATATAAAAGAAGTAATGGCCATATGGAAACCTGCTCATTTTTTTGAAATAATTACTTGGTTAAAGGAACTCACTCTTGAGGATTGGTAATGCACCAAGAGGAAATCTAGCAGGGAAAAGAAGCAGAAGCAGGTCTCAGTTTTCTCCGAGGCTGATCCTAAATGAAAAAAAATTTCCTTGGCTTCCACAATACACAACCTGCATTGATGTCTAAGCAGAAGAATGAGGATGAGAGAAAACTGAATATGTGTGGAAGCCACCCTTCACCAACACTGCTGGAAAACAGAATTGTGGTGTTGGGGCACTGCCCGAACCGATATATATAACAGCAGGAATAAGCTCTAACTAGGTATCTGAGCGAAAAATGCTTTTAGCTTTAAATCTACTCAAGTAAACATGCAGAGAAATCATGGTAAGTGCTTGAGATTTAGCCTTGCTGTTTAGGTGAGACAAAGGAATTCTTCTACACTTGTTCCATTTTGGAAACATATGTGAGTGGAAGCCAACTTTCACCTAGGTTTTTGAGAACCCAGTTTCTGGTCTCGGGGAATTACGGTACTTACTTATATAAGGTGAGGCACAAGCTCCAGTTGGCTTTTCCATTCCAAAGAGCTTTTACTTGAAACCAGCTTTCAGAATCATGCTGAGAAATCAGAGTTAGTGTTTCTATATGTCACTCCACCTTTTATGCTGTATGAAAGAACTCCACAACACATGCTCAATTTTTAGATAATGTATGAGTTTGGAAGCTGTCCTTCAACTAGCTAATTGGGAACCCACAGTTTCTGGGGTAGGGAAACTACGCTACATACATATCTATGGGGATGCATTAGTACCAAAACGGTTTTTCACTGCAAACCATGTTTACTTGCAACCGGCTCTGAAAAAAACACTGAGAAATCAGAGTAAGTGTTTCTGTATGTCACTTAACCGTCAATGCTGGACGAAAGAACGCCTCTCCACATGATAACTTCTGACATTTGAATGTGTGTTGGAGGTGTCCTTCACCTTACTTGTTGGAAGCCCAGAGTTTCTGGTCTAGGGGAACTAAGCTACTTACAAATGTAACCGGAGGCAGTCGCTCCAACGCGGTTTTCCTAAGCAAACCACTTTTACTTTGAAACCAGCGTTAGTAAACACGCTGAGAAATCAGAGAATGTGTTTCTACATGTCACTCTGCCTTTTATGATGGATGAAAGAACGCCACTCCAAATGCTCTATTTTCAAATCTGTATATGTATGGAAGCCTTCTTTCACCTATTTGTTGGGAACCATAATTTCAGGACTAGGGGAACTACGCTGCTTTCTTATATTTGGGGACGTCCTAGCACCAACCCTCATTTCCACTGCAAACCGCTTTACTTGAAACCGGCTTTGAGAAACATGCTGAGAAATCAGAGATAGTGTTTCAGTATGTCACTTAACCTTCAATGCAGGATGAAAGAACGCCTCTCCACATGCTCACTTATGACAGCTGGATGAGTGTTGGAGACGTCCTTCACTTAAAATGTTGGAAAACAAGATTTTCTGGTCTAGGGGTACTACGCTGCTTACATATCTAAGGGGAGGCACTCTCTCCAATGCAGTTTTCCACACAAACAGCTTTTACTTTTAAATCGGCGTTAGTAAACATGCTGAGAAATCAGAGAATGTGTTTCTGCATGTCACTCTGCCTTTTATGCTGGATGAAAGAACATCACTCCACATGCTCTATTTTCAGATCTGTATAAGTGTGGAGGCCGTCCTTCACCAAGCTTGTTGGGAACACAGAATTTCTGGACTAGGGAAACTACGCAGCTTTCATATATATGGCAATGTACTAACACCAACTCGGTTTTCCTATGCAAACTGCTTTTACTTGAAACCGGCTTTGCGAAACATTCTGAGAAATCAGAGTAAATGTTTCTGTATGTCACTTTACCTTCAATGCTGGATGAAAGAACGCATCTCCACATGCTCACGTCTGACAGCTGAATGTGTGTTGGAACTGTCCTTCACCTAACTTGCAGTAAACCCATTGTTTCTGGTCTAGGGGAACTACGCTACTAACATGTCTAAGGGGAGGCACTCGCTTCAACGTGGATTTCCACAGCTAACTACTTTTACTTTGAAATCGGCGTTAGTAAACATGCTGAGAAATCAGAGAATGTGTTTCTATATGTCACTCTGCCTTTTATGCTGGGTGAAATAAGGCCTCTACACATGCTCTATTTTCAAACCTGTATATGTATGGAAGCCGTCCTTCACCTAGCTCGTTGGGAACCAACAGTTTCTGGACTAGGGAAACAACGCTGCTTTCATATATATGCGAACGAACTAGCACCAACTCTCATTTCCACTGCAAGACGTTTTTACTTGAAACGGATTTCAGAAACATGCTAAGAAATCAGAGTGAGTGTTTCAGTATGTCACTTAACCTTCAATGGTGGAAGAAGGAACGCCTCCCAACATGCTCACTTCTGACATCTAAATGTGAGTTGGAGCCATTCACATAACTTCTTCGAAAACAAGGGTTTCTGGTCTAGGGGAACTACGCTGCTTACATATCTAAGCAGAGGCTCTCGCTCCAAAGTGGTTTTCCACAGCAAACCACTCTTCCTTAGAAACTGGCATTAGGAAACATGCTGAGAATTCAGAGTAAGTATTTCTGTATGTCACTTAACCTTCAATGCTGGATGAAAGAACACCTTTCCACAAGATCACTTCTGACACTTGAATTTGTGTTGGAGACATCCTTCTCCTAACCTGTTGGAAAACCAGAGCTTCTGGAAAACGGGAACTACCCAATTTACATATCAAAGCGGAGGAACTCGATTCAAAGCAGTTTACCAAAGCAAAGTGATTTTTCTTTCAAACCACCGTTTCACAGTAAACATAAAAGGCAGAGTGAGATGTACAAACACGTTCTCTGATTTCTCAGTATATTTCTTAAACCCGGTTTCAAGTAAAAGCGGTTTGCAGTGAAAAACTGAGTTCGTGCTAGTACGTCCCCATATATATGAAAGCAGCGAAGTTTACCTTGGACTGAAAATCTGGGTTTCCAACAAGCTAGGTGAAAGGTGGCTTCCACACTCCTATATTCCTGAAAATTGAGCATGTGGAGAGGCGTTCCTTCATCCAGCATAAAAGGCAGAGGGACTTCTAGACACACATTCTCTGATTTCTGACCGTGTTTCTTATGCCGGTTTCAATGTAAAAGCGGTTTGATCTGGAAAACGAAGTTGGAGTGAAAGCCCCCCCTTACAAATGTAAGTAGCGTAGTTACCCTATACAAGAAACTCTGGGGTTCCAACAAGTTAGGTGAAGGACGGCTCCAAGAGAAATTCAGATGTCAAAAGTGAGCTTGTGGAGAGGCTTCTTTCATCCAGCCTTGAAGGTTAAGTTACATACAGAAACAAGTACTCTGATTTCTCAGCATGTTTCTCAAAGCCGGTTTCAAGTAAAAGCCGATTGCAGTGAAAAATCGAGTTCATGCTAGTACATCCCCATATATTGGAAAGCAGAGTAGTTTACCTTGGACTGAAACACTGGTTTTCCAAAAACTTAGGTGAAGAACGGCTTTCACACTCGTACAGATCTGATAATTGAGCATATTGAGAGGCGTTCCTTCATGCAGCATAAAAGGCAGAGGTATTCTAGACACAAATTCTCTGATTTGTAAGCATGTTTCCTAACGCCTTTTTCAATGTAAAAGCGATTTAGTGTGGAAAACCACGTTGGAGCGAGTGTCTCCCCTTAGATATGTAAGTAGCGTAGTTCCCCTGTACCAGAAACTATGGATTTCCAACAAGTTAGCTGAAGGACGGCTCCAACGCAAACTCAGATATCAGAATTGAGCTTGTGGAGAGACGTTCTTTCATCCAGCATTGAAGGTTAAGTGACATACAGAAATAATTACTCTGATTTCTCAGCATGTTTCTCAAAGCCGATTTCAAGTAAAGGCGATTTGCAGTTTAAAATTGAGTTAGTACTATTACGTCCCGATATATATGGAAGCAGATTAGTTTGCCTTGGACTGAAACTCTGGGTTTCCAACAAGCTAGGTGAATTAAAGCTTCCAAACTCATAGAGTTATGAAAATTGAGCATGTTGAGAGGAGTTCCTTCATGCAGAATAAAATGCAGAGGTATTACAGACACACATTCTCTAAAATTTCAGCATGTTTCCTAACGCCGTTTTCAATGTAAAAGCAATTTAGTGTGGAAAACCACGTTGGAGTGAGCGCCTGCCCTTAGATACGTAAGTAGCTTAGTTCCCCTACAACAGAACCTCTGGTTTTCAAACAAGTTAAGTGAAGGTCGTCTCCAAAACAAATTCAGATGTCAGAAGTAAGCCTGTGGAGAGGAGTTTTTTCATCCAGCATTGAAGGTTAAGTGATATACAGAAACAGATTCTATGAGTTGTCAGCATGTTTCTCAAAGCCGGTTTCAAATAAAAGAAGTTTACAGTATAAAACCGAGTCCATGCTAGAAAGTTCCTATATATATGAAAGAAAAGTAATTTCCATTGGACTGAAACTCTGGGTTATCAACAAGGTAGATGAAGGATGGCTTCAACACTCATTCAGTTTTGAATATTGAGAATGTGGAGAGATATTCATTTGTCTAGCATAAAGGGAATGGTGTGCAGGAGAAACACCTACACTGGATTCTGACTATGCTTCCTAGTGCTGGTTTGAAGTTCATGCAGTTTTCATTGTAAATACGAGTTGTAACTAGTATCTCCACATTTATACAAATGTAGTGAATTATAACACTCATAAGAAACTGTGTGTTCCCAAGAAATTTAATTGAAGACTTTCACACACACTTAACACTCAGAATTGTGCAAGTGGAGAGAAGTTCGTTCATATATAAAAAGGAAAAGGGTTGAAATAGAATCACATACCCTGGACTCACAGTATGATTCAGAGTGACACTTTGAAGTTCACGCAGTTTTCACTGTAAAATCGACTTGGAGCTAGTACTTTCCCATATATATGCATGTAGTGTATTTACCCACTGAAAAGAAACGGTTTTTCCAACAATTAAGCTTTCTGATGCCATGCACAAATATTTATCTGTCAGAATTGAGAATGAGAAGAGAAGTTCTATTATCCAGTATAAATGGAATGGACTGTAGTAGAAAAAATTACTCTGGTTTATCAGTATCTTATCCTAGATCCGGGCAAATATCATGAAGTTTTTCTGTAAAGCTGAGTTGGAGCTAGTAATCACCATATATATGTATGTAGTGCAGAATACAACAGAAAAAAAATGTGTTCTAAATAATTTAGAACATTGAAGACTTACCAAAAACTTAACACTCAATATTCAACATATAGAGAGACATTTGTTCAACTAACAAAAGGGAGTGGGTTCAGTAGAAAGACTTATAATGGATTCTTATTCGGTTTCCTAGTGCTGGTTTGAAGTTCTTGCAGTTTTCACTGTAAAACCGAGTTGGAGCTAGTAGATCCCCACATATATGTATGGAGTGGAGTTACAACTGAAAAGAAACTTTGTGTTCCCAACAAGCTAGGTGAAGGACGGCTTTCACACACACTTATCTCTAAGAACTGAGCAAGTGGAGAGACGTTCGTTCATCTAGCACGAAGGGAACGGGTTGCAGGAGACACTTTTTCTCTGCTTTCTCAGTCTGTTTCCTAGTGCCGGTTTGAAGTTCCTGCAGTTTTCACTGTCAAACCGAGTTGGAGATAGTACCTCCCCATATATATGTATGGAGTGGAGTTTGCAACTGAAAAGAAACTTTGTGGTCCCAACAAGCTAGGTAAAGGACGGCTTTCACACACACTTATCTCTCAGAACTGAGCAAGTGGAGAGACGTTCGTTCATCTAGCACCAAGGGAACGGGTTGCAGGAGACACTTTTTCTCTGCTTTCTCAGTCTGTTTCCTAGTGCCGGTTTGAAGTTCCTGCAGTTTTCACTGTAAAACCGAGTTGGAGCTAGTACCTCCCCATATATATGTATGGAATGGAGTTTGCAACTGAAAAGAAACTTTGTTTTCCCAACAAGCTAGGTGAAGGACGGCTTTCACACACACTTATCTCTCGGAACTGAGCAAGTGGAGAGACGTTAGTTCATCTAGCACCAATGGAACGGGTTGCAGGAGAAACTTTTTCTCTGCTTTCTCAGTCTGTTTCCTAGTGCCGGTTGGAAGTTCCTGCAGTTTTCACTGTAAAACCGAGTTGGAGATAGTACCTATCCATATATATGTATGGAATGGTGTTTGCAACTGAAAAGAAACTTTGTGTTCCCAACAAGCTAGGTGAAGGTCGGCTTTCACACACACTTATCTCTCAGAACTGAGCAAGTGGAGAGACGTTCGTTCATCTAGCACCAAGGGAACGGGATGCAGGAGACACTTTTTTTCTGCTTTCTCAGTCTGTTTCCTAGTGCCGGTATGAAGTTCCTGCAGTTTTCACTGTAAAACCGAGTTGGAGCTAGTACCTCCCCATTTATATGTATGGAGTGGAGTTAGCAACTGAAAAGAAACTATGTGTTCCCAACAAGATATATGAAGGAAGTCTTTCACACACACTTATCTCTCAGAACTGAGCAAGTGGAGAGACGTTCGTTCATCTAGCACCAAGGGAACGGGTTGCAGGAGACACTTTTTCTCTGCTTTCTCAGTCTGATTCCTAGTGCCGGTTTGAAGTTCCTGCAGTTTTCACTGTAAAACCGAGTTGGAGATACTACCTCCCCATATATATGTATGGAATGGAGTTTGCAACTGAAAAGAAACTTTGTGTTCCCAACAAGCTAGGTGAAGGACGGCTTTCACACACACTTATCTCTCAGAACTGAGCGTGTACAGAGACGTTCGTACATCTAGCACCAAGGGAACGGGTTGCAGGAGACACTTTACTCTGTTTTCTCAGTCTGTTTCCTGGTGCCGGTTTGAAGTTCCTGCAGTTTTCACTGTAAAACCGAGTTGGAGCTAGTAACTCCCCATATATATGTATGGAATGGAGTTTGCAACTGAAAAGAAACTTTGTGTTCCCAACAAGCTAGGTGAAGGACGGCTTCCACACACACTTATCTCTCAGAACTGAGCAAGTGGAGAGACGTTCTTTCATCTAGCACCAAGGGAACGGGTTGCAGGAGACACTTTTTCTCTGCTTTCTCAGTCTGTTTCCTAGTGCCGGTTTGATGTTCCTGCAGTTTTCACTGTCAAACCGAGTTGGAGCTAGTACCACCCCATATATATGTATGGAATGGAGTTTGCAACTGAAAAGAAAATTTGTGTTCCCAACAAGCTAGGTGAAGGACGGCTTTCACACACAATTATCTCTCAGAACTGAGCAAGTGGAGAGACGTTCGTTCATCTAGCACCAAGGGAACGGTTTGCAGGAGACACTTATTCTCTGCTTTCTCAGTCTGTTTCCTAGTGCCGGTTTGAAGTTCCTGCAGTTTTCACTGTAAAACCGAGTTGGAGCTTCTACCTCCCCATATATATGTATGGAATGGAGTTTGCAACTGAAAAGAAACTTTGTGTTCCCAACAAGCTAGGTGAAGGACGGCTTTCACACACACTTATCTCTCAGAACTGAGCAAGTGGAGAGACGTTCGTTCATCTAGCACCAAGGGAACGGTTTGCAGGAGACACTTTTTCTCTGCTTTCTCAGTCTGTTTCCTAGTGCCGGTTTGAAGTTCCTGCAGTTTTCACTGTAAAACCGAGTTGGAGCTAGTACCTCCCCATATATATGTATGGAATGGAGTTTGCAACTGAAAAGAAACTCTGTGTTCCCAACAAGCTAGGTGAAGGACGGCTTTCACACACACTTATCTCTCAGAACTGAGCAAGTGGAGAGACGTTCGTTCATCTAGCACCAAGGGAACGGGTTGCAGGAGACACTTTTTCTCTGCTTCCTCAGTCTGTTTCCTAGTGCCGGTTTGATGTTCCTGCAGTTTTCACTGTAAAACCGAGTTGGAGCTTCTACCTCCCCATATATATGTATGGAATGGAGTTTGCAACTGAAAAGAAACTTTGTGTTCCCAACAAGCTTGGTGAAGGACGGCTTTCACACACACTTATCTCTCAGAACTGAGCAAGTGGAGAGACGTTCGTTCATCTAGCACCAAGGGAACGGGTTGCAGGGGACACTTTTTCTCTGATTTCTCAGTCTGTTTCCTAGTGCCGGTTTGAAGTTCCTGCAGTTTTCACTGTCAAACCGAGTTGGAGCTTCTACCTCCCCATATATATGTATGGAATGGAGTTTGCAACTGAAAAGAAACTTTGTGTTCCCAACAAGCTAGGTGAAGGACGGCTTTCACACACACTTATCTCTCAGAACTGAGCAAGTGGAGAGACGTTCGTTCATCTAGCACCAAGGGAACGGTTTGCAAGAGACACTTTTTCTCTGCTTTCTCAGTCTGTTTCCTAGTGCCGGTTTGAAGTTCCTGCAGTTTTCACTGTCAAACCGAGTTGGAGCTAGTACCTCCCCATATATATGTATGGAATGGAGTTTGCAACTGAAAAGAAACTTTGTGTTCCCAACAAGCTAGGTGAAGGACGGCTTTCACACACACTTATCTCTCAGAACTGAGCAAGTGGAGAGACGTTCGTTCATCTAGCACCAAGGGAACGGGTTGCAGGAGACACTTTTTCTCTGCTTTCTCAGTCTTTTTCCTAGTGCCGGTTTGAAGTTCCTGCAGTTTTCACTGTAAAACCGAGTTGGAGCTTTTACCTCCCCATATATATGTATGCAATGGAGTTTGCAACTGAAAAGAAACTTTGTGTTCCCAACAAGCTATGTGAAGGACGGCTTTCACACACACTTATCTCTCAGAACAGAGCAAGTGGAGAGACGTTCGTTCATCTAGCACCAAGGGAACGGGTTGCAGGAGACACTTTTTCTCTGCTTTCTCAGACTGTTTCCTAGTGCCGGTTTGAAGTTCCTGCAGTTTTCACTGTCAAACCGAGTTGGAGCTAGTACCTCCCCATATATATGTATGGAATGGAGTTTGCAACTGAAAAGAAACTTTGTGTTCCCAACAAGCTAGGTGAAGGACGGCTTTCACACACACTTATCTCTCAGAACTGAGCAAGTGGAGAGACGTTCGTTCATCTAGCACCAAGGGAAAGGGTTGCAGGAGACACTTTTTCTCTTCTTCCTCAGTCTGTTTCCTAGTGCCGGTTTGAAGTTCCTGCAGTTTTCACTGTAAAACCGAGTTGGAGCTTGTACCTCCCCATATATATGTATGGAATGGAGTTTGCAACTGAAAAGAAACTTTGTGTTCCCAACAAGCTAGGTGAAGGACGTCTTTCACACACACTTATCTCGCAGAACTGAGCGTGTACAGAGACGTTCGTACATCTAGCACCAAGGGAACGGGTTGCAGGAGACACTTTACTCTGTTTTCTCAGTCTGTTTCCTGGTGCCGGTTTGAAGTTCCTGCAGTTTTCACTGTAAAACCGAGTAGGAGCTAGTAACTCCCCATATATATGTAAGGAATGGAGTTTGCAACTGAAAAGAAACTTTGTGTTCCCAACAAGCTAGGTGAAGGACGGCTTCCACACACACTTATCTCTCAGAACTGAGCAAGTGGAGAGACGTTCGTTCATCTAGCACCAAGGGAAAGGGTTGCAGGAAACACTTTTACTCTGCTTTCTCATTCTGATTCCTAGTGCCGGTTTGAAGTTCCTGCAGTTTTCACTGTAAAACCGAGTTGGAGATACTACCTCCCCATATATATGTATGGAATGGAGTTTGCAACTGAAAAGAAACTTTGTGTTCCCAACAAGCTAGGTGAAGGACGTCTTTCACACACACTTATCTCTCAGAACTGAGCGTGTACAGAGACGTTCGTACATCTAGCACCAAGGGAACGGGTTGCAGGAGACAATTTACTCTGTTTTCTCAGTCTGTTTCCTGGTGCCGGTTTGAAGTTCCTGCAGTTTTCACTGTAAAACCGAGTTGGAGCTAGTAACTCCCCATATATATGTAAGGAATGGAGTTTGCAACTGAAAAGAAACTTTGTGTTCCCAACAAGCTAGGTGAAGGACGGCTTCCACACACACTTATCTCTCAGAACTGAGCAAGTGGAGAGACGTTCGTTCATCTAGCACCAAGGGAACGGGTTGCAGGAGACACTTTTTCTCTGCTTTCTCAGTCTGTTTCCTAGTGCCGGTTTGATGTTCCTGCAGTTTTCACTGTCAAACCGAGTTGGAGCTAGTACCACCCCATATATATGTATGGAATGGAGTTTGCAACTGAAAAGAAACTTTGTGTTCCCAACAAGCTAGGTGAAGGACGGCTTTCACACACACTTATCTCTCAGAACAGAGCAAGTGGAGAGACGTTCCTTCATCTAGGACCAAGGGAACGGTTTGCAGGAGACACTTTTTCTCTGCTTTCTCAGTCTGTTTCCTAGTGCCGGTTTGAAGTTCCTGCAGTTTTCACTGTAAAACCGAGTTGGAGCTTCTACCTCCCCATATATATGTATGGAATGGAGTTTGCAACTGAAAAGAAACTTTGTGTTCCCAACAAGCTAGATGAAGGACGGCTTTCACACACACTTATCTCTCAGAACTGAGCAAGTGGAGAGACGTTCGTTCATCTAGCACCAAGGGAACGGGTTGCAGGAGACACTTTTTCTCTGCTTTCTCAGTCTGTTTCCTAGTGCCGGTTTGAAGTTCCTGCAGTTTTCACTGTAAAACCGAGTTGGAGCTTGTACCTCCCCATATATATGTATGGAATGGAGTTTGCAACTGAAAAGAAACTTTGTGTTCCCAACAAGCTAGGTGAAGGACGGCTTTCACACACACTTATCTCTCAGAACTGAGCAAGTGGAGAGACGTTCGTTCATCTAGCACCTAGGGAACGGGTTGCAGGGGACACTTTTTCTCTGCTTTCTCAGTCTCATTCCTAGTGCCGGTTTGAAGTTCCTGCAGTTTTCACTGTAAAACCGAGTTGGAGATACTACCTCCCCATATATATGTATGGAATGGAGTTTACAACTGAAAAGAAACTTTGTGTTCCCAACAAGCTAGGTGAAGGACGGCTTTCACACACACTTATCTCTCAGAACTGAGCAAGTGGAGAGACGTTCGTTCATCTAGCACCAAGGGAACGGGTTGCAGGAGACACTTTTTCTCTGCTTTCTCAGTCTCATTCCTAGTGCCGGTTTGAAGTTCCTGCAGTTTTCACTGTAAAACCGAGTTGGAGCTAGTAACTCCCCATATATATGTAAGGAATGGAGTTTGCAACTGAAAAGAAACTTTGTGTTCCCAACAAGCTAGGTGAAGGACGGCTTCAACACACACTTATCTCTCAGAACTGAGCAAGTGGAGAGACGTTCGTTCATCTAGCACCAAGGGAACGGGTTGCAGGAAACACTTTTTCTCTGCTTTCTCAGTCTGTTTCCTAGTGCCGGTTTGATGTTCCTGCAGTTTTCACTGTCAAACCGAGTTGGAGCTAGTACCACCCCATATATATGTATGGAATGGAGTTTGCAACTGAAAAGAAACTTTGTGCTCCCAACAAGCTAGGTGAAGGACGGCTTTCACACACACTTATCTCTCAGAACTGAGCAAGTGGAGAGACGTTCGTTCATCTAGCACCAAGGGAACGGGTTGCAGGGGACACTTTTTCTCTGCTTTCTCAGTCTTTTTCCTAGTGCCGGTTTGAAGTTCCTGCAGTTTTCACTGTAAAACCGAGTTGGAGATTCTACCTCCTCATATATATATATGGAATGGAGTTTGCAACTGAAAAGAAACTCTGTGTTCCCAACAAGCTAGGTGAAGGACGGCTTTCACACACACTTATCTCTCAGAACTGAGCAAGTGGAGAGACGTTCGTTCATCTAGCACCAAGGGAACGGGTTGCAGGAGACACTTTTTCTCTGCTTCCTCAGTCTGTTTCCTAGTGCCGGTTTGAAGTTCCTGCAGTTTTCACTCTAAAACCGAGTTGGAGCTTCTACCTCCCCATATATATGTATGGAATGGAGTTTGCAACTGAAAAGAAACTTTGTGTTCCCAACAGGCTTGGTGAAGGACGGCTTTCACACACACTTATCTCTCAGAACTGAGCAAGTGGAGAGACGTTCGTTCATCTAGCTCCAAGGAACGGGTTGCAGGGGACACTTTTTCTCTGATTTCTCAGTCTGTTTCCTAGTGCCGGTTTGAAGTTCCTGCAGTTTTCACTGTAAAACCGATTTGGAGCTTCTACCTCCCCATATATATGTATGGAATGGAGTTTGCAACTGAAAAGAAACTTTGTGTTCCCAACAAGCTAGGTGAAGTACGGCTTTCACACACACTTATCTCTCAGAACAGAGCAAGTGTAGAGACGTTCGTTCATCTAGCACCAAGGGAACGGGTTGCAGGAGACAATTTTTCTCTGCTTCTCAGTCTGTTTCCTAGTGCCGGTTTGAAGTTCCTGCAGTTTTCACTGTCAAACCGAGTTGGAGCTAGAACCTCCCTATATATATGTATGGAATGGAGTTTGCAACTGAAAAGAAACTTTGTGTTCCCAACAAGCTAGTTGAAGGACGGCTTTCACACACACTTATCTCTCAGAACTGAGCAAGTGGAGAGACGTTCGTTCATCTAGCACCAAGGGAACGGGTTGCAGGAGACACTTTTTCTCTGCTTTCTCAGTCTGTTTCCTAGTGCCGGTTTGAAGTTCCTGCAGTTTTCACTGTAAAACAGAGTTGGAGCTAGTACCTCCCCATATATATGTATGGAATGGAGTTTGCAACTGAAAAGAAACTTTGTGTTCCCAACAAGCTAGGTGAAGGACGGCTTTCACACACACTTATCTCTCAGAACTGAGCAAGTGGAGAGACGTTCGTTCATCTAGCACCAAGGGAACGGGTTGCAGGAGACACTTTTTCTCTGCTTTCTCAGTCTTTTTCCTAGTGCCGGTTTGAAGTTCCTGCAGTTTTCACTGTAAAACCGAGTTGGAGCTTCTACCTCCCCATATATATGTATGGAATGGAGTTTGCAACTGAAAAGAAACTTTGTGTTCCCAACAAGCTAGGTGAAGGACGGCTTTCACACACACTTATCTCTCAGAACAGAGCAAGTGGAGAGACGTTCGTTCATCTAGCACCAAGGGAACGGGTTGCAGGAGACACTTTATCTCTGCTTTCTCAGTCTGTTTCCTAGTGCCGGTTTGAAGTTCCTGCAGTTTTCACTGTAAAACCGAGTTGGAGCTTCTACCTCCCCATATATATGTATGGAATGGAGTTGGCAACTGAAAAGAAACTTTGTGTTCCCAAAAAGCTAGGTGAAGTACGGCTTTCACACACACTTATCTCTCAGAACAGAGCAAGTGGAGAGACGTTCGTTCATCTAGCACCAAGGGAACGGGTTGCAGGAGACACTTTTTCTCTGCTTTCTCAGTCTGTTTCCTAGTGCCGGTTTGAAGTTCCTGCAGTTTTCACTGTCAAACCGAGTTGGAGCTAGAACCTCCCCATATATATGTATGGAATGGAGTTTGCAACTGAAAAGAAACTTTGTGTTCCCAACAAGCTAGGTGAAGGACGGCTTTCACACACACTTATCTCTCAGAACTGAGCAAGTGGAGAGACGTTCGTTCATCTAGCACCAAGGGAACGGTTTGCAGGAGACACTTTTTCTCTGCTTTCTCAGTCTGTTTCCTAGTGCCGGTTTGAAGTTCCTGCAGTTTTCACTGTAAAACCGATTTGGAGCTTCTACCTCCCCATATATATGTATGGAATGGAGTTTGCAACTGAAAAGAAACTTTGTGTTCCCAACAAGCTAGGTGAAGTACGGCTTTCACACACACTTATCTCTCAGAACAGAGCAAGTGTAGAGACGTTCGTTCATCTAGCACCAAGGGAACGGGTTGCAGGAGACAATTTTTCTCTGCTTCTCAGTCTGTTTCCTAGTGCCGGTTTGAAGTTCCTGCAGTTTTCACTGTCAAACCGAGTTGGAGCTAGAACCTCCCTATATATATGTATGGAATGGAGTTTGCAACTGAAAAGAAACTTTGTGTTCCCAACAAGCTAGTTGAAGGACGGCTTTCACACACACTTATCTCTCAGAACTGAGCAAGTGGAGAGACGTTCGTTCATCTAGCACCAAGGGAACGGGTTGCAGGAGACACTTTTTCTCTGCTTTCTCAGTCTGTTTCCTAGTGCCGGTTTGAAGTTCCTGCAGTTTTCACTGTAAAACAGAGTTGGAGCTAGTACCTCCCCATATATATGTATGGAATGGAGTTTGCAACTGAAAAGAAACTTTGTGTTCCCAACAAGCTAGGTGAAGGACGGCTTTCACACACACTTATCTCTCAGAACTGAGCAAGTGGAGAGACGTTCGTTCATCTAGCACCAAGGGAACGGGTTGCAGGAGACACTTTTTCTCTGCTTTCTCAGTCTTTTTCCTAGTGCCGGTTTGAAGTTCCTGCAGTTTTCACTGTAAAAACGAGTTGGAGCTTCTACCTCCCCATATATATGTATGGAATGGAGTTGGCAACTGAAAAGAAACTTTGTGTTCCCAAAAAGCTAGGTGAAGTACGGCTTTCACACACACTTATCTCTCAGAACAGAGCAAGTGGAGAGACGTTCGTTCATCTAGCACCAAGGGAACGGGTTGCAGGAGACACTTTTTCTCTGCTTTCTCAGTCTGTTTCCTAGTGCCGGTTTGAAGTTCCTGCAGTTTTCACTGTCAAACCGAGTTGGAGCTAGAACCTCCCCATATATATGTATGGAATGGAGTTTGCAACTGAAAAGAAACTTTGTGTTCCCAACAAGCTAGGTGAAGGACGGCTTTCACACACACTTATCTCTCAGAACTGAGCAAGTGGAGAGACGTTCGTTCATCTAGCACCAAGGGAACGGTTTGCAGGAGACACTTTTTCTCTGCTTTCTCAGTCTGTTTCCTAGTGCCGGTTTGAAGTTCCTGCAGTTTTCACTGTAAAACCGAGTTGGAGCTTCTACCTCCCCATATATATGTATGCAATGGAGTTTGCAACTGAAAAGAAACTTTGTGTTCCCAACAAGCTAGGTGAAGGACGGCTTTCACACACACTTATCTCTCAGAACAGAGCAAGTGGAGAGACGTTCGTTCATCTAGCACCAAGGGAACGGGTTGCAGGAGACACTTTATCTCTGCTTTCTCAGTCTGTTTCCTAGTGCCGGTTTGAAGTTCCTGCAGTTTTCACTGTAAAACCGAGTTGGAGCTTCTACCTCCCCATATATATGTATGGAATGGAGTTGGCAACTGAAAAGAAACTTTGTGTTCCCAAAAAGCTAGGTGAAGTACGGCTTTCACACACACTTATCTCTCAGAACAGAGCAAGTGGAGAGACGTTCGTTCATCTAGCACCAAGGGAACGGGTTGCAGGAGACACTTTTTCTCTGCTTTCTCAGTCTGTTTCCTAGTGCCGGTTTGAAGTTCCTGCAGTTTTCACTGTAAAACAGAGTTGGAGCTAGTACCTCCCCATATATATGTATGGAATGGAGTTTGCAACTGAAAAGAAACTTTGTGTTCCCAACAAGCTAGGTGAAGGACGGCTTTCACACACACTTATCTCTCAGAACTGAGCAAGTGGAGAGACGTTCCTTCATCTAGCACCAAGGGAACGGTTTGCAGGAGACACTTTTTCTCTGCTTTCTCAGTCTGTTTCCTAGTGCCGGTTTGAAGTTCCTGCAGTTTTCACTGTAAAACCGAGTTGGAGCTTCTACCTCCCCATATATATGGATGGAATGGAGTTTGCAACTGAAAAGAAACTTTGTGTTCCCAACAAGCTAGATGAAGGACGGCTTTCACACACACTTATCTCTCAGAACTGAGCAAGTGGAGAGACGTTCGTTCATCTAGCACCAAGGGAACGGTTTGCAGGAGACACTTTTTCTCTGCTTTCTCAGTCTGTTTCCTAGTGCCGGTTAGAAGTTCCTGCAGTTTTCACTGTAAAACCGAGTTGGAGCTAGTACCTCCCCATATATATGTATGGACTGGAGTTTGCAACTGAAAAGAAACTTTGTGTTCCCAACAAGCTAGGTGAAGGACGGCTTTCACACACACTTATCTTTCAGAACTGAGCAAGTGGAGAGACGTTCGTTCATCTAGCACCAAGGGAACGGGTTGCAGGAGACACTTTTCCTCTGCTTCCTCAGTCTGTTTCCTAGTGCCTGTTTGAAGTTCCTGCAGTTTTCACTGTAAAACCGTGTTGGAGCTTGTACCTCCCCATATATATGTATGGAATGGAGTTTGCAACTGAAAAGAAACTTTGTGTTCCCAACAAGCTAGGTGAAGGACGGCTTTCACACACAATTATCTCTCAGAACTGAGCAAGTGGAGAGACGTTCGTTCATCTAGCACCAAGGGAACGGGTTGCAGGGGACACTTTTTCTCTGCTTTCTCAGTCTGTTTCCTAGTGCCGGTTTGAAGTTCCTGCAGTTTTCACTGTAAAACCGAGTTGGAGATTCTACCTCCCCATATATATGTATGGAATGGAGTTTGCAACTGAAAAGAAACTTTGTGTTCCCAACAAGCTAGGTGAAGGACGGCTTTAACACACAATTATCTCTCAGAACTGAGCAAGTGGAGAGACGTTCGTTCATCTAGCACCAAGGGAACGGGTTGCAGGGGACACTTTTTCTCTGCTTTCTCAGTCTGTTTCCTAGTGCCGGTTTGAAGTTCCTGCAGTTTTCACTCTAAAACCGAGTTGGAGCTTCTACCTCCCCATATATATGTATGGAATGGAGTTTGCAACTGAAAAGAAACTTTGTGTTCCCAACAGGCTTGGTGAAGGACGGCTTTCACACACACTTATCTCTCAGAACTGAGCAAGTGGAGAGACGTTCGTTCATCTAGCTCCAAGGAACGGGTTGCAGGGGACACTTTTTCTCTGATTTCTCAGTCTGTTTCCTAGTGCCGGTTTGAAGTTCCTGCAGTTTTCACTGTAAAACCGATTTGGAGCTTCTACCTCCCCATATATATGTATGGAATGGAGTTTGCAACTGAAAAGAAACTTTGTGTTCCCAACAAGCTAGGTGAAGTACGGCTTTCACACACACTTATCTCTCAGAACAGAGCAAGTGTAGAGACGTTCGTTCATCTAGCACCAAGGGAACGGGTTGCAGGAGACAATTTTTCTCTGCTTCTCAGTCTGTTTCCTAGTGCCGGTTTGAAGTTCCTGCAGTTTTCACTGTCAAACCGAGTTGGAGCTAGAACCTCCCTATATATATGTATGGAATGGAGTTTGCAACTGAAAAGAAACTTTGTGTTCCCAACAAGCTAGTTGAAGGACGGCTTTCACACACACTTATCTCTCAGAACTGAGCAAGTGGAGAGACGTTCGTTCATCTAGCACCAAGGGAACGGGTTGCAGGAGACACTTTTTCTCTGCTTTCTCAGTCTGTTTCCTAGTGCCGGTTTGAAGTTCCTGCAGTTTTCACTGTAAAACAGAGTTGGAGCTAGTACCTCCCCATATATATGTATGGAATGGAGTTTGCAACTGAAAAGCATCTTTGTGTTCCCAACAAGCTAGGTGAAGGACGTCTTTCACACACACTTATCTCTCAGAACTGAGCAAGTGGAGAGACGTTCGTTCATCTAGCACCAAGGGAACGGGTTGCAGGAGACACTTTTTCTCTGCTTTCTCAGTCTTTTTCCTAGTGCCGGTTTGAAGTTCCTGCAGTTTTCACTGTAAAACCGAGTTGGAGCTTCTACCTCCCCATATATATGTATGGAATGGAGTTTGCAACTGAAAAGAAACTTTGTGTTCCCAACAAGCTAGGTGAAGGACGGCTTTCACACACACTTATCTCTCAGAACAGAGCAAGTGGAGAGACGTTCGTTCATCTAGCACCAAGGGAACGGGTTGCAGGAGACACTTTATCTCTGCTTTCTCAGTCTGTTTCCTAGTGCCGGTTTGAAGTTCCTGCAGTTTTCACTGTAAAACCGAGTTTGAGCTTCTACCTCCCCATATATATGTATGGAATGGAGTTGGCAACTGAAAAGAAACTTTGTGTTCCCAAAAAGCTAGGTGAAGTACGGCTTTCACACACACTTATCTCTCAGAACAGAGCAAGTGGAGAGACGTTCGTTCATCTAGCACCAAGGGAACGGGTTGCAGGAGACACTTTTTCTCTGCTTTCTCAGTCTGTTTCCTAGTGCCGGTTTGAAGTTCCTGCAGTTTTCACTGTCAAACCGAGTTGGAGCTAGAACCTCCCCATATATATGTATGGAATGGAGTTTGCAACTGAAAAGAAACTTTGTGTTCCCAACAAGCTAGGTGAAGGACGGCTTTCACACACACTTATCTCTCAGAACTGAGCAAGTGGAGAGACGTTCGTTCATCTAGCACCAAGGGAACGGTTTGCAGGAGACACTTTTTCTCTGCTTTCTCAGTCTGTTTCCTAGTGCCGGTTTGAAGTTCCTGCAGTTTTCACTGTAAAACCGAGTTGGAGCTAGTACCTCCCCATATATATGTATGGAATGGAGTTTGCAACTGAAAAGAAACTTTGTGTTCCCAACAAGCTAGGTGAAGGACGGCTTTCACACACACTTATCTCTCAGAACTGAGCAAGTGGAGAGACGTTCGTTCATCTAGCACCAAGGGAACGGGTTGCAGGAGACACTTTTTCTCTGCTTTCTCAGTCTTTTTCCTAGTGACGGTTTGAAGTTCCTGCAGTTTTCACTGTAAAACCGAGTTGGAGCTTCTACCTCCCCATATATATGTATGGAATGGAGTTTGCAACTGAAAAGAAACTTTGTGTTCCCAACAAGCTAGGTGAAGGACGGCTTTCACACACACTTATCTCTCAGAACAGAGCAAGTGGAGAGACGTTCGTTCATCTAGCACCAAGGGAACGGGTTGCAGGAGACACTTTATCTCTGCTTTCTCAGTCTGTTTCCTAGTGCCGGTTTGAAGTTCCTGCAGTTTTCACTGTAAAACCGAGTTGGAGCTTCTACCTCCCCATATATATGTATGGAATGGAGTTGGCAACTGAAAAGAAACTTTGTGTTCCCAAAAAGCTAGGTGAAGTACGGCTTTCACACACACTTATCTCTCAGAACAGAGCAAGTGGAGAGACGTTCGTTCATCTAGCACCAAGGGAACGGGTTGCAGGAGACACTTTTTCTCTGCTTTCTCAGTCTGTTTCCTAGTGCCGGTTTGAAGTTCCTGCAGTTTTCACTGTCAAATCGAGTTGGAGCTAGAACCTCCCCATATATATGTATGGAATGGAGTTTGCAACTGAAAAGAAACTTTGTGTTCCCAACAAGCTAGTTGAAGGACGGCTTTCACACACACTTATCTCTCAGAACTGAGCAAGTGGAGAGACGTTCGTTCATCTAGCACCAAGGGAACGGTTTGCAGGAGACACTTTTTCTCTGCTTTCTCAGTCTGTTTCCTAGTGCCGGTTTGAATTTCCTGCAGTTTTCACTGTAAAACCGAGTTGGAGCTAGTACCTCCCCATATATATGTATGGAATGGAGTTTGCAACTGAAAAGAAACTTTGTGTTCCCAACAAGCTAGGTGAAGGACGGCTTTCACACACACTTATCTCTCAGAACTGAGCAAGTGGAGAGACGTTCGTTCATCTAGCACCAAGGGAACGGGTTGCAGGAGACACTTTTTCTCTGCTTTCTCAGTCTTTTTCCTAGTGACGGTTTGAAGTTCCTGCAGTTTTCACTGTAAAACCGAGTTGGAGCTTCTACCTCCCCATATATATGTATGCAATGGAGTTTGCAACTGAAAAGAAACTTTGTGTTCCCAACAAAATATGTGAAGGACGGCTTTCACACACACTTATCTCTCAGAACTGAGCAAGTGGAGAGACGTTCGTTCATCTAGCACCAAGGGAACGGGTTGCAGGAGACACTTTTTCTCTGCTTTCTCAGTCTGTTTCCTAGTGCCGGTTTGAAGTTCCTGCAGTTTTCACTGTCAAACCGAGTTGGAGCTAGAACCTCCCCATATATATGTATGGAATGGAGTTTGCAACTGAAAAGAAACTTTGTGTTCCCAACAAGCTAGTTGAAGGACGGCTTTCACACACACTTATCTCTCAGAACTGAGCAAGTGGAGAGACGTTCGTTCATCTAGCACCAAGGGAACGGTTTGCAGGAGACACTTTTTCTCTGCTTTCTCAGTCTGTTTCCTAGTGCCGGTTTGAATTTCCTGCAGTTTTCACTGTAAAACCGAGTTGGAGCTAGTACCTCCCCATATATATGTATGGAATGGAGTTTGCAACTGAAAAGAAACTTTGTGTTCCCAACAAGCTAGGTGAAGGACGGCTTTCACACACACTTATCTCTCAGAACTGAGCAAGTGGAGAGACGTTCGTTCATCTAGCACCAAGGGAACGGGTTGCAGGAGACACTTTTTCTCTGCTTTCTCAGTCTTTTTCCTAGTGACGGTTTGAAGTTCCTGCAGTTTTCACTGTAAAACCGAGTTGGAGCTTCTACCTCCCCATATATATGTATGCAATGGAGTTTGCAACTGAAAAGAAACTTTGTGTTCCCAACAAGATATGTGAAGGACGGCTTTCACACACACTTATCTCTCAGAACTGAGCAAGTGGAGAGACGTTCGTTCATCTAGCACCAAGGGAACGGGTTGCAGGAGACACTTTTTCTCTGCTTTCTCAGTCTATTTCCTAGTGCCGGTTTGAAGTTCCTGCAGTTTTCACTGTCAAACCGAGTTGGAGCTAGTACCTCCCCATATATATGTATGGAATGGAGTTTGCAACTGAAAAGAAACTTTGTGTTCCCAACAAGCTAGGTGAAGGACGGCTTTCACACACACTTATCTCTCAGAACTGAGCAAGTGGAGAGACGTTCGTTCATCTAGCACCAAGGGAAAGGGTTGCAGGAGACACTTTTTCTCTTCTTCCTCAGTCTGTTTCCTAGTGCCGGTTTGAAGTTCCTGCAGTTTTCACTGTAAAATCGAGTTGGAGCTTGTACCTCCCCATATATATGTATGGAATGGAGTTTGCAACTGAAAAGAAACTTTGTGTTCCCAACAAGCTAGGTGAAGGACGGCTTTCACACACACTTAACTCTCAGAACTGAGCTAGTGGAGAGACGTTCGATCATCTAACACCAAGGGAACGGTTTGCAGGGGACACTTTTTCTCTGATTTCTCAGTCTGTTTCCTAGTGCCGGTTTGAAGTTCCTGCAGTTTTCTCTGTAAAACCGTTTTGGAGCTTCTACCTCCCCATATATATGTATGGAATGGAGTTTGCAACTGAAAAGAAACTTTGTGTTCCCAACAAGCTAGGTGAAGGACGGCTTTCACACACACTTATCTCTCAGAACAGAGCAAGTGGAGAGACGTTCGTTCATCTAGCACCAAGGGAACGGGTTGCAGGAGACACTTTTTCTCTGCTTTCTCAGTCTCTTTCCTAGTGCCGGTTTGAAGTTCCTGCAGTTTTCACTGTCAAACCGAGTTGGAGCTAGAACCTCCCCATATATATGTATGGAATGGAGTTTGCAACTGAAAAGAACCTTTGTGTTCCCAACAAGCTAGGTGAAGTACGGCTTTCACACACACTTATCTCTCAGAACTGAGCAAGTGGAGAGACGTTCGTTCATCTAGCACCAAGGGAACGGGTTGCAGGAGACACTTTTTCTCTGCTTTCTCAGTCTGTTTCCTAGTGCCGGTTTGAAGTTCCTGCAGTTTTCACTGTCAAACCGATTTGGAGCTAGTACCTCCCCATATATATGTATGGAATGGAGTTTGCAACTGAAAAGAAACTTTGTGTTCCCAACAAGCTAGGTGAAGGACGGCTTTCACACACACTTATCACTCAGAACTGAGCAAGTGGAGAGACGTTCGTTCATCTAGCACGAAGGGAACGGGTTGCAGGAGACACTTTTTCTCTGCTTTCTCAGTCTGTTTCCTAGTGCCGGTTTGAAGTTCCTGCAGTTTTCACTGTCAGACCGAGTTGGAGCTAGAACCTCCCCATATATATGTATGGAATGGAGTTTGCAACTGAAAAGAAACTTTGTGTTCCCAACAAGCTAGGTGAAGGACGGCTTTCACACACACTTATCTCTCAGAACTGAGCAAGTGGAGAGACGTTCGTTCATCTAGCACCAAGGGAACGGGTTGCAGGAGACACTTTTTCTCTGCTTTCTCAGTCTGTTTCCTAGTGCCGGTTTGAAGTTCCTGCAGTTTTCACTGTCAGACCGAGTTGGAGCTAGTACCTCCCCATATATATGTATGGAATGGAGTTTGCAACTGAAAAGAAACTTTGTGTTCCCAACAATCTAGGTGAAGGACGGCTTTCACACACACTTATCTATCAGAACAGAGCAAGTGGAGAGACGTTCGTTCATCTACCACCAAGGGAACGGGTTGCAGGAGACACTTTTTCTCTGCTTTGTCAGTCTGTTTCCTAGTGCCGGTTTGAAGTTCCTGCAGTTTTCACTGTAAAACCGAGTTGGAGATACTACCCCCCCATATATATGTATGGAATGGAGTTTGCAACTGAAAAGAAACTTTGTGTTCCCAACAAGCTAGGTGAAGGACGGCTTTCACACACACTTATCTCTCAGAACTGAGCAAGTGGAGAGACGTTCGTTCATCTAGCACCAAGGGAAAGGGTTGCAGGAGACACTTTTTCTCTTCTTCCTCAGTCTGTTTCCTAGTGCCGGTTTGAAGTTCCTGCAGTTTTCACTGTAAAACCGAGTTGGAGCTTGTACCTCCCCATATATATGTATGGAATGGAGTTTGCAACTGAAAAGAAACTTTGTGTTCCCAACAAGCTAGGTGAAGGACGGCTTTCACACACACTTATCTCTCAGAACTTAGCAAGTGGAGAGACGTTCGTTCATCTAGCACCAAGGGAACGGGTTGCAGGAAACACTTTTTCTCTGCTTTCTCAGTCTGATTCCTAGTGCCGGTTTGAAGTTCCTGCAGTTTTCACTGTAAAACCGAGTTGGAGATACTACCTCCCCATATATATGTATGGAATGGAGTTTGCAACTGAAAAGAAACTTTGTGTTCCCAACAAGCTAGGTGAAGGACGGCTTTCACACACACTTATCTCTCAGAACTGAGCGTGTACAGAGACGTTCGTACATCTAGCACCAAGGGAACGGGTTGCAGGAGACACTTTACTCTGTTTTCTCAGTCTGTTTCCTGGTGCCGGTTTGAAGTTCCTGCAGTTTTCACTGTAAAACCGAGTTGGAGCTAGTAACTCCCCATATATATGTAAGGAATGGAGTTTGCAACTGAAAAGAAACTTTGTGTTCCCAACAAGCTAGGTGAAGGACGGCTTCCACACACACTTATCTCTCAGAAATGAGCAAGTGGAGAGACGTTCGTTCATCTAGCACCAAGGGAACGGGTTGCAGGAGACATTTTTTTCTCTGCTTTCTCAGTCTGTTTCCTAGTGCCGGTTTGAAGTTCCTGCAGTTTTCACTGTCAGACCGAGTTGGAGCTAGTACCTCCCCATATATATGTATGGAATGGAGTTTGCAACTGAAAAGAAACTTTGTGTTCCCAACAATCTAGGTGAAGGACGGCTTTCACACACACTTATCTCTCAGAACAGAGCAAGTGGAGAGACGTTCGTTCATCTACCACCAAGGGAACGGGTTGCAGGAGACACTTTTTCTCTGCTTTGTCAGTCTGTTTCCTAGTGCCGGTTTGAAGTTCCTGCAGTTTTCACTGTCAAACCGAGTTGGAGCTAGTACCTCCCCATATATATGTATGGAATGGAGTTTGCAACTGAAAAGAAACTTTGTGTTCCCAACAAGCTAGGTGAAGGACGGCTTTCACACACACTTATCTCTCAGAACTGAGCAAGTGGAGAGACGTTCGTTCATCTAGCACCAAGGGAAAGGGTTGCAGGAGACACTTTTTCTCTTCTTCCTCAGTCTGTTTCCTAGTGCCGGTTTGAAGTTCCTGCAGTTTTCACTGTAAAACCGAGTTGGAGCTTGTACCTCCCCATATATATGTATGGAATGGAGTTTGCAACTGAAAAGAAACTTTGTGTTCCCAACAAGCTAGGTGAAGGACGGCTTTCACACACACTTATCTCTCAGAACTTAGCAAGTGGAGAGACGTTCGTTCATCTAGCACCAAGGGAACGGGTTGCAGGAAACACTTTTTCTCTGCTTTCTCAGTCTGATTCCTAGTGCCGGTTTGAAGTTCCTGCAGTTTTCACTGTAAAACCGAGTTGGAGATACTACCTCCCCATATATATGTATGGAATGGAGTTTGCAACTGAAAAGAAACTTTGTGTTCCCAACAAGCTAGGTGAAGGACGGCTTTCACACACAATTATCTCTCAGAACTGAGCGCGTACAGAGACGTTCGTACATCTAGCACCAAGGGAACGGGTTGCAGGAGACACTTTACTCTGTTTTCTCAGTCTGTTTCCTGGTGCCGGTTTGAAGTTCCTGCAGTTTTCACTGTAAAACCGAGTTGGAGCTAGTAACTCCCCATATATATGTAAGGAATGGAGTTTGCAACTGAAAAGAAACTTTGTGTTCCCAACAAGCTAGGTGAAGGACGGCTTCCACACACACTTATCTCTCAGAACTGAGCAAGTGGAGAGACGTTCGTTCATCTAGCACCAAGGGAACGGGTTGCAGGAGACACTTTTTCTCTGCTTTCTCAGTCTGTTTCCTAGTGCCGGTTTGATGTTCCTGCAGTTTTCACTGTCAAACCGAGTTGGAGCTAGTACCACCCCATATATATGTATGGAATGGAGTTTGCAACTGAAAAGAAACTTTGTGTTCCCAACAAGCTAGGTGAAGGACGGCTTTCACACACACTTATCTCTCAGAACTGAGCAAGTGGAGAGACGTTCCTTCATCTAGCACCAAGGGAACGGTTTGCAGGAGACACTTTTTCTCTGCTTCCTCAGTCTGTTTCCTAGTGCCGGTTTGAAGTTCCTGCAGTTTTCACTGTAAAACCGAGTTGGAGCTTCTACCTCCCCATATATATGTATGGAATGGAGTTTGCAACTGAAAAGAAGCTTTGTGTTCCCAACAAGCTAGGTGAAGGACGGCTTTCACACACACTTATCTCTCAGAACTGAGCAAGTGGAGAGACGTTCGTTCATCTAGCACCAAGGGAACGGTTTGCAAGAGACACTTTTTCTCTGCTTTCTCAGTCTGTTTCCTAGTGCCGGTTTGAAGTTCCTGCAGTTTTCACTGTAAAACCGTGTTGGAGCTAGTACCTCCCCATATATATGTATGGAATGGAGTTTGCAACTGAAAAGAAACTTTGTGTTCCCAACAAGCTAGGTGAAGGACGGCTTTCACACACACTTATCTCTCAGAACTGAGCAAGTGGAGAGACGTTCGTTCATCTAGCACCAAGGGAAAGGGTTGCAGGAGACACTTTTTCTCTTCTTCCTCAGTCTGTTTCCTAGTGCCGGTTTGAAGTTCCTGCAGTTTTCACTGTAAAACCGAGTTGGAGCTTGTACCTCCCCATATATATGTATGGAATGGAGTTTGCAACTGAAAAGAAACTTTGTGTTCCCAACAAGCTAGGTGAAGGACGGCTTTCACACACACTTATCTCTCAGAACTTAGCAAGTGGAGAGACGTTCGTTCATCTAGCACCAAGGGAACGGGTTGCAGGAAACACTTTTTCTCTGCTTTCTCAGTTTGATTCCTAGTGCCGGTTTGAAGTTCCTGCAGTTTTCACTGTAAAACCGAGTTGGAGATACTACCTCCCCATATATATGTATGGAATGGAGTTTGCAACTGAAAAGAAACTTTGTGTTCCCAACAAGCTAGGTGAAGGACGGCTTTCACACACACTTATCTCTCAGAACTGAGCGTGTACAGAGACGTTCGTACATCTAGCACCAAGGGAACGGGTTGCAGGAGACACTTTACTCTGTTTTCTCAGTCTGTTTCCTGGTGCCGGTTTGAAGTTCCTGCAGTTTTCACTGTAAAACCGAGTTGGAGCTAGTAACTCCCCATATATATGTAAGGAATGGAGTTTGCAACTGAAAAGAAACTTTGTGTTCCCAACAAGCTAGGTGAAGGACGGCTTCCACACACACTTATCTCTCAGAACTGAGCAAGTGGAGAGACGTTCGTTCATCTAGCACCAAGGGAACGGGTTGCAGGAGACACTTTTTCTCTGCTTTCTCAGTCTGTTTCCTAGTGCCGGTTTGATGTTCCTGCAGTTTTCACTTTCAAACCGAGTTGGAGCTAGTACCACCCTATATATATGTATGGAATGGAGTTTGCAACTGAAAAGAAACTTTGTGTTCCCAACAAGCTAGGTGAAGGACGGCTTTCACACACACTTATCTCTCAGAACTGAGCAAGTGGAGAGACGTTCCTTCATCTAGCACCAAGGGAACGGTTTGCAGGAGACACTTTTTCCCTGCTTCCTCAGTCTGTTTCCTAGTGCCGGTTTGAAGTTCCTGCAGTTTTCACTGTAAAACCGAGTTGGAGCTTCTACCTCCCCATATATATGTATGGAATGGAGTTTGCAACTGAAAAGAAGCTTTGTGTTCCCAACAAGCTAGGTGAAGGACGGCTTTCACACACACTTATCTCTCAGAACTGAGCAAGTGGAGAGACGTTCGTTCATCTAGCACCAAGGGAACGGTTTGCAAGAGACACTTTTTCTCTGCTTTCTCAGTCTGTTTCCTAGTGCCGGTTTGAAGTTCCTGCAGTTTTCACTGTAAAACCGAGTTGGAGCTAGTACCTCCCCATATATATGTATGGAATGGAGTTTGCAACTGAAAAGAAACTTTGTGTTCCCAACAAGCTAGGTGAAGGACGGCTTTCACACACACTTATCTCTCAGAACAGAGCAAGTGGAGAGACGTTCGTTCATCTAGCACCAAGGGAACGGGTTGCAGGAGACACTTTTTCTCTGCTTTCTCAGTCTGTTTCCTAGTGCCGGTTTGAAGTTCCTGCAGTTTTCACTGTCAAACCGAGTTGGAGCTAGTACCTCCCCATATATATGTATGGAATGGAGTTTGCAACTGAAAAGAAACTTTGTGTTCCCAACAAGCTAGGTGAAGGAAGGCTTTCACACACACTTATCTCTCAGAACTGAGCAAGTGGAGAGACGTTCGTTCATCTAGCACCAAGGGAAAGGGTTGCAGGAGACACTTTTTCTCTTCTTCCTCAGTCTGTTTCCTAGTGCCGGTTTGAAGTTCCTGCAGTTTTCACTGTAAAACCGAGTTGGAGCTTGTACCTCCCCATATATATGTATGGAATGGAGTTTGCAACTGAAAAGAAACTTTGTGTTCCCAACAAGCTAGGTGAAGGACGGCTTTCACACACACTTATCTCTCAGAACTTAGTAAGTGGAGAGACGTTCGTTCATCTAGCACCAAGGGAACGGGTTGCAGGAAACACTTTTTCTCTGCTTTCTCAGTCTGATTCCTAGTGCCGGTTTGAAGTTCCTGCAGTTTTCACTGTAAAACCGAGTTGGAGATACTACCTCCCCATATATATGTATGGAATGGAGTTTGCAACCTAAAAGAAACTTTGTGTTCCCAACAAGCTAGGTGAAGGACGGCTTTCACACACACTTATCTCTCAGAACTGAGCGTGTACAGAGACGTTCGTACATCTAGCACCAAGGGAACGGGTTGCAGGAGACACTTTACTCTGTTTTCTCAGTCTGTTTCCTGGTGCCGGTTTGAAGTTCCTGCAGTTTTCACTGTAAAACCGAGTTGGAGCTAGTAACTCCCCATATATATGTAAGGAATGGAGTTTGCAACTGAAAAGAAACTTTGTGTTCCCAACAAGCTAGGTGAAGGACGGCTTCCACACACACTTATCTCTCAGAACTGAGCAAGTGGAGAGACGTTCGTTCATCTAGCACCAAGGGAACGGGTTGCAGGAGACACTTTTTCTCTGCTTTCTCAGTCTGTTTCCTAGTGCCGGTTTGATGTTCCTGCAGTTTTCACTGTCAAACCGTGTTGGAGCTAGTACCACCCCATATATATGTATGGAATGGAGTTTGCAACTGAAAAGAAACTTTGTGTTCCCAACAAGCTAGGTGAAGGACGGCTTTCACACACACTTATCTCTCAGAACAGAGCAAGTGGAGAGACGTTCGTTCATCTAGCATTAAGGGAACGGGTTGCAGGAGACACTTTATCTCTGCTTTCTCAGTCTGTTTCCTAGTGCCGGTTTGAAGTTCCTGCAGTTTTCACTGTAAAACCGAGTTGGAGCTTCTACCTCCCCATATATATGTATGGAATGGAGTTGGCAACTGAAAAGAAACTTTGTGTTCCCAAAAAGCTAGGTGAAGTACGGCTTTCACACACACTTATCTCTCAGAACAGAGCAAGTGGAGAGACGTTCGTTCATCTAGCACCAAGGGAACGGGTTGCAGGAGACACTTTTTCTCTGCTTTCTCAGTCTGTTTCCTAGTGCCGGTTTGAAGTTCCTGCAGTTTTCACTGTCAAACCGAGTTGGAGCTAGTACCTCCCCATATATATGTATGGAATGGAGTTTGCAACTGAAAAGAAACTTTGTGTTCCCAACAAGCTAGGTGAAGGACGGCTTTCACACACACTTATCTCTCAGAACTTAGCAAGTGGAGAGACGTTCGTTCATCTAGCACCAAGGGAACGGGTTGCAGGAAACACTTTTTCTCTGCTTTCTCAGTCTGATTCCTAGTGCCGGTTTGAAGTTCCTGCAGTTTTCACTGTAAAACCGAGTTGGAGATACTACCTCCCCATATATATGTATGGAATGGAGTTTGCAACTGAAAAGAAACTTTGTGTTCCCAACAAGCTAGGTGAAGGACGGCTTTCACACACACTTATCTCTCAGAACTGAGCGTGTACAGAGACGTTCGTACATCTAGCACCAAGGGAACGGGTTGCAGGAGACACTTTACTCTGTTTTCTCAGTCTGTTTCCTGGTGCCGGTTTGAAGTTCCTGCAGTTTTCACTGTAAAACCGAGTTGGAGCTAGTAACTCCCCATATATATGTAAGGAATGGAGTTTGCAACTGAAAAGAAACTTTGTGTTCCCAACAAGCTAGGTGAAGGACGGCTTCCACACACACTTATCTCTCAGAACTGAGCAAGTGGAGAGACGTTCGTTCATCTAGCACCAAGGGAACGGGTTGCAGGAGACACTTTTTCTCTGCATTCTCAGTCTGTTTCCTAGTGCCGGTTTGATGTTCCTGCAGTTTTCACTGTCAAACCGAGTTGGAGCTAGTACCACCCCATATATATGTATGGAATGGAGTTTGCAACTGAAAAGAAACTTTGTGTTCCCAACAAGCTAGGTGAAGGACGGCTTTCACACACACTTATCTCTCAGAACAGAGCAAGTGGAGAGACGTTCGTTCATCTAGCACCAAGGGAACGGGTTGCAGGAGACACTTTTTCTCTGCTTTCTCAGTCTGTTTCCTAGTGCCGGTTTGAAGTTCCTGCAGTTTTCACTGTCAAACCGATTTGGAGCTAGTACCTCCCCATATATATGTATGGAATGGAGTTTGCAACTGAAAAGAAACTTTGTGTTCCCAACAAGCTAGGTGAAGGAAGGCTTTCACACACACTTATCTCTCAGAACTGAGCAAGTGGAGAGACGTTCGTTCATCTAGCACCAAGGGAAAGGGTTGCAGGAGACACTTTTTCTCTTCTTCCTCAGTCTGTTTCCTAGTGCCGGTTTGAAGTTCCTGCAGTTTTCACTGTAAAACCGAGTTGGAGCTTGTACCTCCCCATATATATGTATGGAATGGAGTTTGCAACTGAAAAGAAACTTTGTGTTCCCAACAAGCTAGGTGAAGGACGGCTTTCACACACACTTATCTCTCAGAACTTAGTAAGTGGAGAGACGTTCGTTCATCTAGCACCAAGGGAACGGGTTGCAGGAAACACTTTTTCTCTGCTTTCTCAGTCTGATTCCTAGTGCCGGTTTGAAGTTCCTGCAGTTTTCACTGTAAAACCGAGTTGGAGATACTACCTCCCCATATATATGTATGGAATGGAGTTTGCAACCTAAAAGAAACTTTGTGTTCCCAACAAGCTAGGTGAAGGACGGCTTTCACACACACTTATCTCTCAGAACTGAGCGTGTACAGAGACGTTCGTACATCTAGCACCAAGGGAACGGGTTGCAGGAGACACTTTACTCTGTTTTCTCAGTCTGTTTCCTGGTGCCGGTTTGAAGTTCCTGCAGTTTTCACTGTAAAACCGAGTTGGAGCTAGTAACTCCCCATATATATGTAAGGAATGGAGTTTGCAACTGAAAAGAAACTTTGTGTTCCCAACAAGCTAGGTGAAGGACGGCTTCCACACACACTTATCTCTCAGAACTGAGCAAGTGGAGAGACGTTCGTTCATCTAGCACCAAGGGAACGGGTTGCAGGAGACACTTTTTCTCTGCTTTCTCAGTCTGTTTCCTAGTGCCGGTTTGATGTTCCTGCAGTTTTCACTGTCAAACCGTGTTGGAGCTAGTACCACCCCATATATATGTATGGAATGGAGTTTGCAACTGAAAAGAAACTTTGTGTTCCCAACAAGCTAGGTGAAGGACGGCTTTCACACACACTTATCTCTCAGAACAGAGCAAGTGGAGAGACGTTCGTTCATCTAGCATTAAGGGAACGGGTTGCAGGAGACACTTTATCTCTGCTTTCTCAGTCTGTTTCCTAGTGCCGGTTTGAAGTTCCTGCAGTTTTCACTGTAAAACCGAGTTGGAGCTTCTACCTCCCCATATATATGTATGGAATGGAGTTGGCAACTGAAAAGAAACTTTGTGTTCCCAAAAAGCTAGGTGAAGTACGGCTTTCACACACACTTATCTCTCAGAACAGAGCAAGTGGAGAGACGTTCGTTCATCTAGCACCAAGGGAACGGGTTGCAGGAGACACTTTTTCTCTGCTTTCTCAGTCTGTTTCCTAGTGCCGGTTTGAAGTTCCTGCAGTTTTCACTGTCAAACCGAGTTGGAGCTAGTACCTCCCCATATATATGTATGGAATGGAGTTTGCAACTGAAAAGAAACTTTGTGTTCCCAACAAGCTAGGTGAAGGACGGCTTTCACACACACTTATCTCTCAGAACTTAGCAAGTGGAGAGACGTTCGTTCATCTAGCACAAAGGGAACGGGTTGCAGGAAACACTTTTTCTCTGCTTTCTCAGTCTGATTCCTAGTGCCGGTTTGAAGTTCCTGCAGTTTTCACTGTAAAACCGAGTTGGAGATACTACCTCCCCATATATATGTATGGAATGGAGTTTGCAACTGAAAAGAAACTTTGTGTTCCCAACAAGCTAGGTGAAGGACGGCTTTCACACACACTTATCTCTCAGAACTGAGCGTGTACAGAGACGTTCGTACATCTAGCACCAAGGGAACGGGTTGCAGGAGACACTTTACTCTGTTTTCTCAGTCTGTTTCCTGGTGCCGGTTTGAAGTTCCTGCAGTTTTCACTGTAAAACCGAGTTGGAGCTAGTAACTCCCCATATATATGTAAGGAATGGAGTTTGCAACTGAAAAGAAACTTTGTGTTCCCAACAAGCTAGGTGAAGGACGGCTTCCACACACACTTATCTCTCAGAACTGAGCAAGTGGAGAGACGTTCGTTCATCTAGCACCAAGGGAACGGGTTGCAGGAGACACTTTTTCTCTGCATTCTCAGTCTGTTTCCTAGTGCCGGTTTGATGTTCCTGCAGTTTTCACTGTAAAACCGAGTTGGAGCTAGTACCACCCCATATATATGTATGGAATGGAGTTTGCAACTGAAAAGAAACTTTGTGTTCCCAACAAGCTAGGTGAAGGACGGCTTTCACACACACTTATCTCTCAGAACTGAGCAAGTGGAGAGACGTTCCTTCATCTAGCACCAAGGGAACGGTTTGCAGGAGACACTTTTTCTCTGCTTTCTCAGTCTGTTTCCTAGTGCCGGTTTGAAGTTCCTGCAGTTTTCACTGTAAAACCGAGTTGGAGCTTCTACCTCCCCATATATATGTATGGAATGGAGTTTGCAACTGAAAAGAAACTTTGTGTTCCCAACAAGCTAGATGAAGGACGGCTTTCACACACACTTATCTCTCAGAACTGAGCAAGTGGAGAGACGTTCGTTCATCTAGCACCAAGGGAACGGTTTGCAAGAGACACTTTTTCTCTGCTTTCTCAGTCTGTTTCCTAGTGCCGGTTTGAAGTTCCTGCAGTTTTCACTGTAAAACAGATTTGGAGCTAGTACCTCCCCATATATATGTATGGAATGGAGTTGGCAACTGAAAAGAAACTTTGTGTTCCCAAAAAGCTAGGTGAAGTACGGCTTTCACACACACTTATCTCTCAGAACAGAGCAAGTGGAGAGACGTTCGTTCATCTAGCACCAAGGGAACGGGTTGCAGGAGACACTTTTTCTCTGCTTTCTCAGTCTGTTTCCTAGTGCCGGTTTGAAGTTCCTGCAGTTTTCACTGTCAAACCGAGTTGGAGCTAGTACCTCCCCATATATATGTATGGAATGGAGTTTGCAACTGAAAAGAAACTTTGTGTTCCCAACAAGCTAGGTGAAGGACGGCTTTCACACGCACTTATCTCTCAGAACTGAGCAAGTGGAGAGACGTTCGTTCATCTAGCACCAAGGGAAAGGGTTGCAGGAGACACTTTTTCTCTTCTTCCTCAGTCTGTTTCCTAGTGCCGGTTTGAAGTTCCTGCAGTTTTCACTGTAAAACCGAGTTGGAGCTTGTACCTCCCCATATATATGTATGGAATGGAGTTTGCAACTGAAAAGAAACTTTGTGTTCCCAACAAGCTAGGTGAAGGACGGCTTTCACACACACTTATCTCTCAGAACTTAGCAAGTGGAGAGACGTTCGTTCATCTAGCACCAAGGGAACGGGTTGCAGGAAACACTTTTTCTCTGCTTTCTCAGTTTGATTCCTAGTGCCGGTTTGAAGTTCCTGCAGTTTTCACTGTAAAACCGAGTTGGAGATACTACCTCCCCATATATATGTATGGAATGGAGTTTGCAACTGAAAAGAAACTTTGTGTTCCCAACAAGCTAGGTGAAGGACGGCTTTCACACACACTTATCTCTCAGAACTGAGCGTGTACAGAGACGTTCGTACATCTAGCACCAAGGGAACGGGTTGCAGGAGACACTTTACTCTGTTTTCTCAGTCTGTTTCCTGGTGCCGGTTTGAAGTTCCTGCAGTTTTCACTGTAAAACCGAGTTGGAGCTAGTAACTCCCCATATATATGTAAGGAATGGAGTTTGCAACTGAAAAGAAACTTTGTGTTACCAACAAGCTAGGTGAAGGACGGCTTCCACACACACTTATCTCTCAGAACTGAGCAAGTGGAGAGACGTTCGTTCATCTAGCACCAAGGGAACGGGTTGCAGGAGACACTTTTTCTCTGCTTTCTCAGTCTGTTTCCTAGTGCCGGTTTGATGTTCCTGCAGTTTTCACTGTCAAACCGAGTTGGAGCTAGTACCACCCCATATATATGTATGGAATGGAGTTTGCAACTGAAAAGAAACTTTGTGTTCCCAACAAGCTAGGTGAAGGACGGCTTTAACGCACACTTATCTCTCAGAACTGAGCAAGTGGAGAGACGTTCCTTCATCTAGCACCAAGGGAACGGTTTGCAGGAGACACTTTTTCTCTGCTTTCTCAGTCTGTTTCCTAGTGCCGGTTTGAAGTTCCTGCAGTTTTCACTGTAAAACCGAGTTGGAGCTTCTACCTCCCCATATATATGTATGGAATGGAGTTTGCAACTGAAAAGAAACTTTGTGTTCCCAACAAGCTAGATGAAGGACGGCTTTCACACACACTTATCTCTCAGAACTGAGCAAGTGGAGAGACGTTCGTTCATCTAGCACCAAGGGAACGGTTTGCAAGAGACACTTTTTCTCTGCTTTCCCAGTCTGTTTCCTAGTGCCGGTTTGAAGTTCCTGCAGTTTTCACTGTAAAACCGAGTTGGAGCTAGTACCTCCCCATATATATGTATGGAATGGAGTTTGCAACTGAAAAGAAACTTTGTGTTCCCAACAAGCTAGGTGAAGGACGGCTTTCACACACACTTATCTCTCAGAACTGAGCAAGTGGAGAGACGTTCGTTCATCTAGCACCAAGGGAACGGGTTGCAGGAGACACTTTTTCTCTGCTTTCTCAGTCTGTTTCCTAGTGCCGGTTTGAAGTTCCTGCAGTTTTCACTGTAAAACCGAGTTGGAGCTTCTACCTCCCCATATATATGTATGCAATGGAGATTGCAACTGAAAAGAAACTTTGTGTTCCCAACAAGCTATGTGAAGGACGGCTTTCACACACACTTATCTCTCAGAACTGAGCAAGTGGAGAGACGTTCGTTCATCTAGCACCAAGGGAACGGGTTGCAGGAGACACTTTTTCTCTGCTTTCTCAGTCTGTTTCCTAGTGCCGGTTTGAAGTTCCTGCAGTTTTCACTGTAAAACCGAGTTGGAGCTAGTACCTCCCCATATATATGTATGGAATGGAGTTTGCAACTGAAAAGAAACTTTGTGTTCCCAACAAGCTAGGTGAAGGACGGCTTTCACACACACTTATCTCTCAGAACTGAGCAAGTGGAGAGACGTTCGTTCATCTAGCACCAAGGGAACGGGTTGCAGGAGACACTTTTTCTCTGCTTTCTCAGTCTTTTTCCTAGTGCCGGTTTGAAGTTCCTGCAGTTTTCACTGTAAAACCGAGTTGGAGCTTCTACCTCCCCGTATATATGTATGCAATGGAGTTTGCAACTGAAAAGAAACTTTGTGTTCCCAACAAGCTATGTGAAGGACGGCTTTCACACACACTTATCTCTCAGAACAGAGCAAGTGGAGAGACGTTCGTTCATCTAGCACCAAGGGAACGGGTTGCAGGAGACACTTTTTCTCTGCTTTCTCAGTCTGTTTCCTAGTGCCGGTTTGAAGTTCCTGCAGTTTTCACTGTCAAACCGAGTTGGAGCTAGTACCTCCCCATATATATGTATGGAATGGAGTTTGCAACTGAAAAGAAACTTTGTGTTCCCAACAAGCTAGGTGAAGGACGGCTTTCACACACACTTATCTCTCAGAACTGAGCAAGTGGAGAGACGTTCGTTCATCTAGCACCAAGGGAAAGGGTTGCAGGAGACACTTTTTCTCTTCTTCCTCAGTCTGTTTCCTAGTGCCGGTTTGAAGTTCCTGCAGTTTTCACTGTAAAACCGAGTTGGAGCTTGTACCTCCCCATATATATGTATGGAATGGAGTTTGCAACTGAAAAGAAACTTTGTGTTCCCAACAAGCTAGGTGAAGGACGGCTTTCACACACACTTATCTCTCAGAACTTAGCAAGTGGAGAGACGTTCGTTCATCTAGCACCAAGGGAACGGGTTGCAGGAAACACTTTTTCTCTGCTTTCTCAGTCTGATTCCTAGTGCCGGTTTGAAGTTCCTGCAGTTTTCACTGTAAAACCGAGTTGGAGATACTACTTCCCCATATATATGTATGGAATGGAGTTTGCAACTGAAAAGAAACTTTGTGTTCCCAACAAGCTAGGTGAAGGACGGCTTTCACACACACTTATCTCTCAGAACTGAGCGTGTACAGAGACGTTCGTACGTCTAGCACCAAGGGAACGGGTTGCAGGAGACACTTTACTCTGTTTTCTCAGTCTGTTTCCTGGTGCCGGTTTGAAGTTCCTGCAGTTTTCACTGTAAAACCGAGTTGGAGCTAGTAACTCCCCATATATATGTAAGGAATGGAGTTTGCAACTGAAAAGAAACTTTGTGTTCCCAACAATGTAGGTGAAGGACGGCTTCCACACACACTTATCTCTCAGAACTGAGCAAGTGGAGAGACGTTCGTTCATCTAGCACCAAGGGAACGGGTTGCAGGAGACTCTTTTTCTCTGCTTTCTCAGTCTGTTTCCTAGTGCCGGTTTGATGTTCCTGCAGTTTTCACTGTCAAACCGAGTTGGAGCTAGTACCACCCCATATATATATATGGAATGGAGTTTGCAACTGAAAAGAAACTTTGTGTTCCCAACAAGCTAGGTGAAAGACGGCTTTCACACACACTTATCTCTCAGAACTGAGCAAGTGGAGAGACGTTCCTTCATCTAGCACCAAGGGAACGGTTTGCAGGAGACACTTTTTCTCTGCTTTCTCAGTCTGTTTCCTAGTGCCGGTTTGAAGTTCCTGCAGTTTTCACTGTAAAACCGAGTTGGAGCTTCTACCTCCCCATATATATGTATGGAATGGAGTTTGCAACTGAAAAGAAACTTTGTGTTCCCAACAAGCTAGATGAAGGTCGGCTTTCACACACACTTATCTCTCAGAACTGAGCAAGTGGAGAGACGTTCGTTCATCTAGCACCAAGGGAACGGTTTGCAAGAGACACTTTTTCTCTGCTTTCTCAGTCTGTTTCCTAGTGCCGGTTTGAAGTTCCTGCAGTTTTCACTGTAAAACCGAGTTGGAGCTAGTACCTCCCCATATATATGTATGGAATGGAGTTTGCAACTGAAAAGAAACTTTGTGTTCCCAACAAGCTAGTTGAAGGACGGCTTTCACACACACTTATCTCTCAGAACTGAGCAAGTGGAGAGACGTTCGTTCATCTAGCACCAAGGGAACGGGTTGCAGGAGACACTTTTTCTCTGCTTTCTCAGTCTTTTTCCTAGTGCCGGTTTGAAGTTCCTGCAGTTTTCACTGTAAAACCGAGTTGGAGCTTCTACCTCCCCATATATATGTATGCAATGGAGTTTGCAACTGAAAAGAAACTTTGTGTTCCCAACAATGTAGGTGAAGGACGGCTTCCACACACACTTATCTCTCAGAACTGAGCAAGTGGAGAGACGTTCGTTCATCTAGCACCAAGGGAACGGGTTGCAGGAGACTCTTTTTCTCTGCTTTCTCAGTCTGTTTCCTAGTGCCGGTTTGATGTTCCTGCAGTTTTCACTGTCAAACCGAGTTGGAGCTAGTACCACCCCATATATATATATGGAATGGAGTTTGCAACTGAAAAGAAACTTTGTGTTCCCAACAAGCTAGGTGAAGGACGGCTTTCACACACACTTATCTCTCAGAACTGAGCAAGTGGAGAGACGTTCCTTCATCTAGCACCAAGGGAACGGTTTGCAGGAGACACTTTTTCTCTGCTTTCTCAGTCTGTTTCCTAGTGCCGGTTTGAAGTTCCTGCAGTTTTCACTGTAAAACCGAGTTGGAGCTTCTACCTCCCCATATATATGTATGGAATGGAGTTTGCAACTGAAAAGAAACTTTGTGTTCCCAACAAGCTAGATGAAGGACGGCTTTCACACACACTTATCTCTCAGAACTGAGCAAGTGGAGAGACGTTCGTTCATCTAGCACCAAGGGAACGGTTTGCAAGAGACACTTTTTCTCTGCTTTCTCAGTCTGTTTCCTAGTGCCGGTTTGAAGTTCCTGCAGTTTTCACTGTAAAACCGAGTTGGAGCTAGTACCTCCCCATATATATGTATGGAATGGAGTTTGCAACTGAAAAGAAACTTTGTGTTCCCAACAAGCTAGTTGAAGGACGGCTTTCACACACACTTATCTCTCAGAACTGAGCAAGTGGAGAGACGTTCGTTCATCTAGCACCAAGGGAACGGGTTGCAGGAGACACTTTTTCTCTGCTTTCTCAGTCTTTTTCCTAGTGCCGGTTTGAAGTTCCTGCAGTTTTCACTGTAAAACCGAGTTGGAGCTTCTACCTCCCCATATATATGTATGCAATGGAGTTTGCAACTGAAAAGAAACTTTGTGTTCCCAACAAGCTATGTGAAGGACGGCTTTCACACACACTTATCTCTCAGAACTGAGCAAGTGGAGAGACGTTCGTTCATCTAGCACCAAGGGAACGGGTTGCAGGAGACACTTTTTCTCTGCTTTCTCAGTCTGTTTCCTAGTGCCGGTTTGAAGTTCCTGCAGTTTTCACTGTCAAACCGAGTTGGAGCTAGTACCTCCCCATAAATATGTAAGGAATGGAGTTTGCAACTGAAAAGAAACTTTGTGTTCCCAACAAGCTAGGTGAAGGACGGCTTTCACACACACTTATCTCTCAGAACTGAGCAAGTGGAGAGACGTTCGTTCATCTAGCACCAAGGGAAAGGGTTGCAGGAGACACTTTTTCTCTTCTTCCTCAGTCTGTTTCCTAGTGCCGGTTTGAAGTTCCTGCAGTTTTCACTGTAAAACCGAGTTGGAGCTTGTACCTCCCCATATATATGTATGGAATGGAGTTTGCAACTGAAAAGAAACTTTGTGTTCCCAACAAGCTAGGTGAAGGACGGCTTTCACACACACTTATCTCTCAGAACTGAGCAAGTGGAGAGACGTTCGTTCATCTAGCACCAAGGGAACGGGTTGCAGGAGACACTTTTTCTCTGCTTTCTCAGTCTGATTCCTAGTGCCGGTTTGAAGTTCCTGCAGTTTTCACTGTAAAACCGAGTTGGAGATACTACCTCCCCATATATATGTATGGAATGGAGTTTGCAACTGAAAAGAAACTTTGTGTTCCCAACAAGCTAGGTGAAGGACGTCTTTCACACACACTTATCTCTCAGAACTGAGCGTGTACAGAGACGTTCGTACATCTAAAACCAAGGGAACGGGTTGCAGGAGACACTTTACTCTGTTTTCTCAGTCTGTTTCCTGGTGCCGGTTTGAAGTTCCTGCAGTTTTCACTGTAAAACCGAGTTGGAGCTAGTAACTCCCCATATATATGTAAGGAATGGAGTTTGCAACTGAAAAGAAACTTTGTGTTCCCAACAAGCTAGGTGAAGGACGGCTTCCACACACACTTATCTCTCAGAACTGAGCAAGTGGAGAGACGTTCGTTCATCTAGCACCAAGGGAACGGGTTGCAGGAGACACTTTTTCTCTGCTTTCTCAGTCTGTTTCCTAGTGCCGGTTTGATGTTCCTGCAGTTTTCACTGTCAAACCGAGTTGGAGCTAGTACCACCCCATATATATGTATGGAATGGAGTTTGCAACTGAAAAGAAACTTTGTGTTCCCAACAAGCTAGGTGAAGGACGGCTTTCACACACACTTATCTCTCAGAACAGAGCAAGTGGAGAGACGTTCCTTCATCTAGCACCAAGGGAACGGTTTGCAGGAGACACTTTTTCTCTGCTTTCTCAGTCTGTTTCCTAGTGCCGGTTTGAAGTTCCTGCAGTTTTCACTGTAAAACCGAGTTGGAGCTTCTACCTCCCCATATATATGTATGGAATGGAGTTTGCAACTGAAAAGAAACTTTGTGTTCCCAACAAGCTAGATGAAGGACGGCTTTCACACACACTTATCTCTCAGAACTGAGCAAGTGGAGAGACGTTCGTTCATCTAGCACCAAGGGAACGGGTTGCAGGAGACACTTTTTCTCTGCTTTCTCAGTCTGTTTCCTAGTGCCGGTTTGAAGTTCCTGCAGTTTTCACTGTCAAACCGAGTTGGAGCTAGAACCTCCCCATATATATGTATGGAATGGAGTTTGCAACTGAAAAGAAACTTTGTGTTCCCAACAAGCTAGGTGAAGGACGGCTTTCACACACACTTATCTCTCAGAACTGAGCAAGTGGAGAGACGTTCGTTCATCTAGCACCAAGGGAACGGGTTGCAGGAGACACTTTTTCTCTGCTTTCTCAGTCTCATTCCTAGTGCCGGTTTGAAGTTCCTGCAGTTTTCAGTGTAAAACCGAGTTGGAGATACTACCTCCCCATATATATGTATGGAATGGAGTTTGCAACTGAAAAGAAACTTTGTGTTCCCAACAAGCTAGGTGAAGGACGGCTTTCACACACACTTTTCTCTCAGAACTGAGCAAGTGGAGAGACGTTCGTTCATCTAGCACCAAGGGAACGGGTTGCAGGAGACACTTTTTCTCTGCTTTCTCAGTCTCATTCCTAGTGCGGGTTTGAAGTTCCTGCAGTTTTCACTGTAAAACCGAGTTGGAGATACTACCTCCCCATATATATGTATGGAATGGAGTTTGCAACTGAAAAGAAACTTTGTGTTCCCAACAAGCTAGGTGAAGGACGGCTTTCACACACACTTATCTCTCAGAACTGAGCGTGTACAGAGACGTTCGTACATCTAGCACCAAGGGAACGGGTTGCAGGAGACACTTTACTCTGTTTTCTCAGTCTGTTTCCTGGTGCCGGTTTGAAGTTCCTGCAGTTTTCACTGTAAAACCGAGTTGGAGCTAGTAACTCCCCATATATATGTAAGGAATGGAGTTTGCAACTGAAAAGAAACTTTGTGTTCCCAACAAGCTAGATGAAGGACGGCTTTCACACACACTTATCTCTCAGAACTGAGCAAGTGGAGAGACGTTCGTTCATCTAGCACCAAGGGAACGGTTTGCAAGAGACACTTTTTCTCTGCTTTCTCAGTCTGTTTCCTAGTGCCGGTTTGAAGTTCCTGCAGTTTTCACTGTAAAACCGATTTGGAGCTAGTACCTCCCCATATATATGTATGGAATGGAGTTGGCAACTGAAAAGAAACTTTGTGTTCCCAAAAAGCTAGGTGAAGTACGGCTTTCACACACACTTATCTCTCAGAACAGAGCAAGTGGAGAGACGTTCGTTCATCTAGCACCAAGGGAACGGGTTGCAGGAGACACTTTTTCTCTGCTTTCTCAGTCTGTTTCCTAGTGCCGGTTTGAAGTTCCTGCAGTTTTCACTGTCAAACCGAGTTGGAGCTAGTACCTCCCCATATATATGTATGGAATGGAGTTTGCAACTGAAAAGAAACTTTGTGTTCCCAACAAGCTAGGTGAAGGACGGCTTTCACACACACTTATCTCTCAGAACTGAGCAATTGGAGAGACGTTCGTTCATCTAGCACCAAGGGAAAGGGTTGCAGGAGACACTTTTTCTCTTCTTCCTCAGTCTGTTTCCTAGTGCCGGTTTGAAGTTCCTGCAGTTTTCACTGTAAAACCGAGTTGGAGCTTGTACCTCCCCATATATATGTATGGAATGGAGTTTGCAACTGAAAAGAAACTTTGTGTTCCCAACAAGCTAGGTGAAGGACGGCTTTCACACACACTTATCTCTCAGAACTTAGCAAGTGGAGAGACGTTCGTTCATCTAGCACCAAGGGAACGGGTTGCAGGAAACACTTTTTCTCTGCTTTCTCAGTCTGATTCCTAGTGCCGGTTTGAAGTTCCTGCAGTTTTCACTGTAAAACCGAGTTGGAGATACTACCTCCCCATATATATGTATGGAATGGAGTTTGCAACTGAAAAGAAACTTTGTGTTCCCAACAAGCTAGGTGAAGGACGGCTTTCACACACACTTATCTCTCAGAACTGAGCGTGTACAGAGACGTTCGTACATCTAGCACCAAGGGAACGGGTTGCAGGAGACACTTTACTCTGTTTTCTCAGTCTGTTTCCTGGTGCCGGTTTGAAGTTCCTGCAGTTTTCACTGTAAAACCGAGTTGGAGCTAGTAACTCCCCATATATATGTAAGGAATGGAGTTTGCAACTGAAAAGAAACTTTGTGTTCCCAACAAGCTAGGTGAAGGACGGCTTCCACACACACTTATCTCTCAGAACTGAGCAAGTGGAGAGACGTTCGTTCATCTAGCACCAAGGGAACGGGTTGCAGGAGACAGTTTTTCTCTGCTTTCTCAGTCTGTTTCCTAGTGCCGGTTTGATGTTCCTGCAGTTTTCACTGTCAAACCGAGTTGGAGCTAGTACCACCCCATATATATGTATGGAATGGAGTTTGCAACTGAAAAGAAACTTTGTGTTCCCAACAAGCTAGGTGAAAGACGGCTTTCACACACACTTATCTCTCAGAACTGAGCAAGTGGAGAGACGTTCCTTCATCTAGCACCAAGGGAACGGTTTGCAGGAGACACTTTTTCTCTGCTTTCTCAGTCTGTTTCCTAGTGCCGGTTTGAAGTTCCTGTAGTTTTCACTGTAAAACCGAGTTGGAGCTTCTACCTCCCCATATATATGTATGGAATGGAGTTTGCAACTGAAAAGAAACTTTGTGTTCCCAACAAGCTAGATGAAGGACGGCTTTCACACACACTTATCTCTCAGAACTGAGCAAGTGGAGAGACGTTCGTTCATCTAGCACCAAGGGAACGGTTTGCAAGAGACACTTTTTCTCTGCTTTCTCAGTCTGTTTCCTAGTGCCGGTTTGAAGTTCCTGCAGTTTTCACTGTAAAACCGATTTGGAGCTAGTACCTCCCCATATATATGTATGGAATGGAGTTTGCAACTGAAAAGAAACTTTGTGTTCCCAACAAGCTAGGTGAAGGACGGCTTTCACACACACTTATCTCTCAGAACTGAGCAAGTGGAGAGACGTTCGTTCATCTAGCACCAAGGGAACGGGTTGCAGGAGACACTTTTTCTCTGCTTTCTCAGTCTGTTTCCTAGTGCCGGTTTGAAGTTCCTGCAGTTTTCACTGTCAAACCGAGTTGGAGCTAGTACCTCCCCATATATATGTATGGAATGGAGTTTGCAACTGAAAAGAAACTTTGTGTTCCCAACAAGCTAGGTGAAAGACGGCTTTCACACACACTTATCTCTCAGAACTGAGCAAGTGGAGAGACGTTCCTTCATCTAGCACCAAGGGAACGGTTTGCAGGAGACACTTTTTCTCTGCTTTCTCAGTCTGTTTCCTAGTGCCGGTTTGAAGTTCCTGCAGTTTTCACTGTAAAACCGAGTTGGAGCTTCTACCTCCCCATATATATGTATGGAATGGAGTTTGCAACTGAAAAGAAACTTTGTGTTCCCAACAAGCTAGGTGAAGGACGGCTTTCACACACACTTATCTCTCAGAACTGAGCAAGTGGAGAGACGTTCGTTCATCTAGCACCAAGGGAACGGGTTGCAGGAGACACTTTTTCTCTGCTTTCTCAGTCTGTTTCCTAGTGCCGGTTTGAAGTTCCTGCAGTTTTCACTGTAAAACCGAGTTGGAGCTTCTACCTCCCCATATATATGTATGCAATGGAGATTGCAACTGAAAAGAAACTTTGTGTTCCCAACAAGCTATGTGAAGGACGGCTTTCACACACACTTATCTCTCAGAACTGAGCAAGTGGAGAGACGTTCGTTCATCTAGCACCAAGGGAACGGGTTGCAGGAGACACTTTTTCTCTGCTTTCTCAGTCTGTTTCCTAGTGCCGGTTTGAAGTTCCTGCAGTTTTCACTGTAAAACCGAGTTGGAGCTAGTACCTCCCCATATATATGTATGGAATGGAGTTTGCAACTGAAAAGAAACTTTGTGTTCCCAACAAGCTAGGTGAAGGACGGCTTTCACACACACTTATCTCTCAGAACTGAGCAAGTGGAGAGACTTTCGTTCATCTAGCACCAAGGGAACGGGTTGCAGGAGACACTTTTTCTCTGCTTTCTCAGTCTTTTTCCTAGTGCCGGTTTGAAGTTCCTGCAGTTTTCACTGTAAAACCGAGTTGGAGCTTCTACCTCCCCGTATATATGTATGCAATGGAGTTTGCAACTGAAAAGAAACTTTGTGTTCCCAACAAGCTATGTGAAGGACGGCTTTCACACACACTTATCTCTCAGAACAGAGCAAGTGGAGAGACGTTCGTTCATCTAGCACCAAGGGAACGGGTTGCAGGAGACACTTTTTCTCTGCTTTCTCAGTCTGTTTCCTAGTGCCGGTTTGAAGTTCCTGCAGTTTTCACTGTCAAACCGAGTTGGAGCTAGTACCTCCCCATATATATGTATATAATGGAGTTTGCAACTGAAAAGAAACTTTGTGTTCCCAACAAGCTAGGTGAAGGACGGCTTTCACACACACTTATCTCTCAGAACTGAGCAAGTGGAGAGACGTTCGTTCATCTAGCACCAAGGGAAAGGGTTGCAGGAGACACTTTTTCTCTTCTTCCTCAGTCTGTTTCCTAGTGCCGGTTTGAAGTTCCTGCAGTTTTCACTGTAAAACCGAGTTGGAGCTTGTACCTCCCCATATATATGTATGGAATGGAGTTTGCAACTGAAAAGAAACTTTGTGTTCCCAACAAGCTAGGTGAAGGACGGCTTTCACACACACTTATCTCTCAGAACTTAGCAAGTGGAGAGACGTTCGTTCATCTAGCACCAAGGGAACGGGTTGCAGGAAACACTTTTTCTCTGCTTTCTCAGTCTGATTCCTAGTGCCGGTTTGAAGTTCCTGCAGTTTTCACTGTAAAACCGAGTTGGAGATACTACTTCCCCATATATATGTATGGAATGGAGTTTGCAACTGAAAAGAAACTTTGTGTTCCCAACAAGCTAGGTGAAGGACGGCTTTCACACACACTTATCTCTCAGAACTGAGCGTGTACAGAGACGTTCGTACGTCTAGCACCAAGGGAACGGGTTGCAGGAGACACTTTACTCTGTTTTCTCAGTCTGTTTCCTGGTGCCGGTTTGAAGTTCCTGCAGTTTTCACTGTAAAACCGAGTTGGAGCTAGTAACTCCCCATATATATGTAAGGAATGGAGTTTGCAACTGAAAAGAAACTTTGTGTTCCCAACAATGTAGGTGAAGGACGGCTTCCACACACACTTATCTCTCAGAACTGAGCAAGTGGAGAGACGTTCGTTCATCTAGCACCAAGGGAACGGGTTGCAGGAGACTCTTTTTCTCTGCTTTCTCAGTCTGTTTCCTAGTGCCGGTTTGATTTTCCTGCAGTTTTCACTGTCAAACCGAGTTGGAGCTAGTACCACCCCATATATATATATGGAATGGAGTTTGCAACTGAAAAGAAACTTTGTGTTCCCAACAAGCTAGGTGAAGGACGGCTTTCACACACACTTATCTCTCAGAACTGAGCAAGTGGAGAGACGTTCCTTCATCTAGCACCAAGGGAACGGTTTGCAGGAGAAACTTTTTCTCTGCTTTCTCAGTCTGTTTCCTAGTGCCGGTTTGAAGTTCCTGCAGTTTTCACTGTAAAACCGAGTTGGAGCTTCTACCTCCCCATATATATGTATGGAATGGAGTTTGCAACTGAAAAGAAACTTTGTGTTCCCAACAAGCTAGATGAAGGACGGCTTTCACACACACTTATCTCTCAGAACTGAGCAAGTGGAGAGACGTTCGTTCATCTAGCACCAAGGGAACGGTTTGCAAGAGACACTTTTTCTCTGCTTTCTCAGTCTGTTTCCTAGTGCCGGTTTGATGTTCCTGCAGTTTTCACTGTAAAACCGAGTTGGAGCTAGTACCTCCCCATATATATGTATGGAATGGAGTTTGCAACTGAAAAGAAACTTTGTGTTCCCAACAAGCTAGTTGAAGGACGGCTTTCACACACACTTATCTCTCAGAACTGAGCAAGTGGAGAGACGTTCGTTCATCTAGCACCAAGGGAACGGGTTGCAGGAGACACTTTTTCTCTGCTTTCTCAGTCTTTTTCCTAGTGCCGGTTTGAAGTTCCTGCAGTTTTCACTGTAAAACCGAGTTGGAGCTAGTACCTCCCCATATATATGTATGGAATGGAGTTTGCAACTGAAAAGAAACTTTGTGTTCCCAACAAGCTAGTTGAAGGACGGCTTTCACACACACTTATCTCTCAGAACTGAGCAAGTGGAGAGACGTTCGTTCATCTAGCACCAAGGGAACGGGTTGCAGGAGACACTTTTTCTCTGCTTTCTCAGTCTTTTTCCTAGTGCCGGTTTGAAGTTCCTGCAGTTTTCACTGTAAAACCGAGTTGGAGCTTCTACCTCCCCATATATATGTATGGAATGGAGTTTGCAACTGAAAAGAAACTTTGTGTTCCCAACAAGCTAGGTGAAGGACGGCTTTCACACACACTTATCTCTCAGAACTGAGCAAGTGGAGAGACGTTCGTTCATCTAGCACCAAGGGAACGGGTTGCAGGAGACACTTTTTCTCTGCTTTCTCAGTCTGTTTCCTAGTGCCGGTTTGAAGTTCCTGCAGTTTTCACTGTAAAACCGAGTTGGAGATACTACCTCCCCATATATATGTATGGAATGGAGTTTGCAACTGAAAAGAAACTTTGTGTTCCCAACAAGCTAGGTGAAGGACGTCTTTCACACACACTTATCTCTCAGAACTGAGCGTGTACAGAGACGTTCGTACATCTAGCACCAAGGGAACGGGTTGCAGGAGACACTTTACTCTGTTTTCTCAGTCTGTTTCCTGGTGCCGGTTTGAAGTTCCTGCAGTTTTCACTGTAAAACCGAGTTGGAGCTAGTAACTCCCCATATATATGTAAGGAATGGAGTTTGCAACTGAAAAGAAACTTTGTGTTCCCAACAAGCTAGGTGAAGGACGGCTTCCACACACACTTATCTCTCAGAACTGAGCAAGTGGAGAGACGTTCGTTCATCTAGCACCAAGGGAACGGGTTGCAGGAGACACTTTTTCTCTGCTTTCTCAGTCTGTTTCCTAGTGCCGGTTTGATGTTCCTGCAGTTTTCACTGTCAAACCGAGTTGGAGCTAGTACCACCCCATATATATGTATGGAATGGAGTTTGCAACTGAAAAGAAACTTTGTGTTCCCAACAAGCTAGGTGAAGGACGGCTTTCACACACACTTATCTCTCAGAACAGAGCAAGTGGAGAGACGTTCCTTCATCTAGCACCAAGGGAACGGTATGCAGGAGACACTTTTTCTCTGCTTTCTCAGTCTGTTTCCTAGTGCCGGTTTGAAGTTCCTGCAGTTTTCACTGTAAAACCGAGTTGGAGCTTCTACCTCCCCATATATATGTATGGAATGGAGTTTGCAACTGAAAAGAAACTTTGTGTTCCCAACAAGCTAGATGAAGGACGGCTTTCACACACACTTATCTCTCAGAACTGAGCAAGTGGAGAGACGTTCGTTCATCTAGCACCAAGGGAACGGGTTGCAGGAGACACTTTTTCTCTGCTTTCTCAGTCTGTTTCCTAGTGCCGGTTTGAAGTTCCTGCAGTTTTCACTGTCAAACCGAGTTGGAGCTAGAACCTCCCCATATATATGTATGGAATGGAGTTTGCAACTGAAAAGAAACTTTGTGTTCCCAACAAGCTAGGTGAAGGACGGCTTTCACACACACTTATCTCTCAGAACTGAGCAAGTGGAGAGACGTTCGTTCATCTAGCACCAAGGGAACGGTTTGCAGGAGACACTTTTTCTCTGCTTTCTCAGTCTCATTCCTAGTGCCGGTTTGAAGTTCCTGCAGTTTTCACTGTAAAACCGAGTTGGAGATACTACCTCCCCATATATATGTATGGAATGGAGTTTGCAACTGAAAAGAAACTTTGTGTTCCCAACAAGCTAGGTGAAGGACGGCTTTCACACACACTTATCTCTCAGAACTGAGCAAGTGGAGAGACGTTCGTTCATCTAGCACCAAGGGAACGGGTTGCAGGAGACACTTTTTCTCTGCTTTCTCAGTCTCATTCCTAGTGCCGGTTTGAAGTTCCTGCAGTTTTCACTGTAAAACCGAGTTGGAGATACTACCTCCCCATATATATGTATGGAATGGAGTTTGCAACTGAAAAGAAACTTTGTGTTCCCAACAAGCTAGGTGAAGGACGGCTTTCACACACACTTATCTCTCAGAACTGAGCGTGTACAGAGACGTTCGTACATCTAGCACCAAGGGAACGGGTTGCAGGAGACACTTTACTCTGTTTTCTCAGTCTGTTTCCTGGTTCCGGTTTGAAGTTCCTGCAGTTTTCACTGTAAAACCGAGTTGGAGCTAGTAACTCCCCATATATATGTAAGGAATGGAGTTTGCAACTGAAAAGAAACTTTGTGTTCCCAACAAGCTAGGTGAAGGACGGCTTCAACACACACTTATCTCTCAGAACTGAGCAAGTGGAGAGACGTTCGTTCATCTAGCACCAAGGGAACGGGTTGCAGGAGACACTTTTTCTCTGCTTTCTCAGTCTGTTTCCTAGTGCCGGTTTGATGTTCCTGCAGTTTTCACTGTCAAACCGAGTTGGAGCTAGTACCACCCCATATATATGTATGGAATGGAGTTTGCAACTGAAAAGAAACTTTGTGTTCCCAACAAGCTAGGTGAAGGACGGCTTTCACACACACTTATCTCTCAGAACTGAGCAAGTGGAGAGACGTTCCTTCATCTAGCACCAAGGGAACGGGTTGCAGGAGACACTTTTTCTCTGCTTTCTCAGTCTGTTTCCTAGTGCCGGTTTGAAGTTCCTGCAGTTTTCACTGTCAAACCGAGTTGGAGCTTCTACCTCCCCATATATATGTATGGAATGGAGTTTGCAACTGAAAAGAAACTTTGTGTTCCCAACAAGCTAGATGAAGGACGGCTTTCACACACACTTATCTCTCAGAACTGAGCAAGTGGAGAGACGTTCGTTCATCTAGCACCAAGGGAACGGGTTGCAGGAGACACTTTTTCTCTGCTTTCTCAGTCTGTTTCCTAGTGCCGGTTTGAAGTTCCTGCAGTTTTCACTGTAAAACCGAGTTGGAGCTTCTACCTCCCCGTATATATGTATGCAATGGAGTTTGAAACTGAAAAGAAACTTTGTGTTCCCAACAAGCTATGTGAAGGACGGCTTTCACACACACTTATCTCTCAGAACAGAGCAAGTGGAGAGACGTTCGTTCATCTAGCACCAAGGGAACGGGTTGCAGGAGACACTTTTTCTCTGCTTTCTCAGTCTGTTTCCTAGTGCCGGTTTGAAGTTCCTGCAGTTTTCACTGTCAAACCGAGTTGGAGCTAGTACCTCCCCATATATATGTATGGAATGGAGTTTGCAACTGAAAAGAAACTTTGTGTTCCCAACAAGCTAGATGAAGGACGGCTTTCACACACACTTATCTCTCAGAACTGAGCAAGTGGAGAGACGTTCGTTCATCTAGCACCAAGGGAACGGTTTGCAAGAGACACTTTTTCTCTGCTTTCTCAGTCTGTTTCCTAGTGCCGGTTTGAAGTTCCTGCAGTTTTCACTGTAAAACCGATTTGGAGCTAGTACCTCCCCATATATATGTATGGAATGGAGTTTGCAACTGAAAAGAAACTTTGTGTTCCCAACAAGCTAGGTGAAGGACGGCTTTCACACACACTTATCTCTCAGAACTGAGCAAGTGGAGAGACGTTCGTTCATCTAGCACCAAGGGAACGGGTTGCAGGAGACACTTTTTCTCTGCTTTCTCAGTCTTTTTCCTAGTGCCGGTTTGAAGTTCCTGCAGTTTTCACTGTAAAACCGAGTTGGAGCTTCTACCTCCCCATATATATGTATGCAATGGAGTTTGCAACTGAAAAGAAACTTTGTGTTCCCAACAAGCTATGTGAAGGACGGCTTTCACACACACTTATCTCTCAGAACTGAGCAAGTGGAGAGACTTTCGTTCATCTAGCACCAAGGGAACGGGTTGCAGGAGACACTTTTTCTCTGCTTTCTCAGTCTGTTTCCTAGTGCCGGTTTGAAGTTCCTGCAGTTTTCACTGTCAAACCGAGTTGGAGCTAGTACCTCCCCATATATATGTAAGGAATGGAGTTTGCAACTGAAAAGAAACTTTGTGTTCCCAACAAGCTAGGTGAAGGACGGCTTTCACACACACTTATCTCTCAGAACTGAGCAAGTGGAGAGACGTTCGTTCATCTAGCACCAAGGGAACGGGTTGCAGGAGACACTTTTTCTCTGCTTTCTCAGTCTGTTTCCTAGTGCCGGTTTGAAGTTCCTGCAGTTTTCACTGTAAAACCGAGTTGGAGCTTCTACCTCCCCATATATAAGTATGCAATGGAGTTTGCAACTGAAAAGAAACTTTGTGTTCCCAACAAGCTATGTGAAGGACGGCTTTCACACACACTTATCTCTCAGAACTGAGCAAGTGGAGAGACGTTCGTTCATCTAGCACCAAGGGAACGGGTTGCAGGAGACACTTTTTCTCTGCTTTCTCAGTCTGTTTCCTAGTGCCGGTTTGAAGTTCCTGCAGTTTTCACTGTCAAACCGAGTTGGAGCTAGTACCTCCCCATATATATGTAAGGAATGGAGTTTGCAACTGAAAAGAAACTTTGTGTTCCCAACAAGCTAGGTGAAGGACGGCTTTCACACACACTTATCTCTCAGAACTGAGCAAGTGGAGAGACGTTCGTTCATCTAGCACCAAGGGAAAGGGTTGCAGGAGACACTTTTTCTCTTCTTCCTCAGTCTGTTTCCTAGTGCCGGTTTGAAGTTCCTGCAGTTTTCACTGTAAAACCGAGTTGGAGCTTGTACCTCCCCATATATATGTATGGAATGGAGTTTGCAACTGAAAAGAAACTTTGTGTTCCCAAAAAGCTAGGTGAAGGACGGCTTTCACACACACTTATCTCTCAGAACTGAGCAAGTGGAGAGACGTTCGTTCATCTAGCACCAAGGGAACGGGTTGCAGGAAACACTTTTTCTCTGCTTTCTCAGTCTGATTCCTAGTGCCGGTTTGAAGTTCCTGCAGTTTTCACTGTAAAACCGAGTTGGAGATACTACCTCCCCATATATATGTATGGAATGGAGTTTGCAACTGAAAAGAAACTTTGTGTTCCCAACAAGCTAGGTGAAGGACGTCTTTCACACACACTTATCTCTCAGAACTGAGCGTGTACAGAGACGTTCGTACATCTAGCACCAAGGGAACGGGTTGCAGGAGACACTTTTTCTCTGCTTTCTCAGTCTGTTTCCTAGTGCCGGTTTGATGTTCCTGCAGTTTTCACTGTCAAACCGAGTTGGAGCTAGTACCACCCCATATATATGTATGGAATGGAGTTTGCAACTGAAAAGAAACTTTGTGTTCCCAACAAGCTAGGTGAAGGACGGCTTTCACACACACTTATCTCTCAGAACAGAGCAAGTGGAGAGACGTTCCTTCATCTAGCACCAAGGGAACGGTTTGCAGGAGACACTTTTTCTCTGCTTTCTCAGTCTGTTTCCTAGTGCCGGTTTGAAGTTCCTGCAGTTTTCACTGTAAAACCGAGTTGGAGCTTCTACCTCCCCATATATATGTATGGAATGGAGTTTGCAACTGAAAAGAAACTTTTTGTTCCCAAAAAGCTAGATGAAGGACGGCTTTCACACACACTTATCTCTCAGAACTGAGCAAGTGGAGAGACGTTCGTTCATCTAGCACCAAGGGAACGGGTTGCAGGAGACACTTTTTCTCTGCTTTCTCAGTCTGTTTCCTAGTGCCGGTTTGAAGTTCCTGCAGTTTTCACTGTAAAACCGAGTTGGAGCTTGTACCTCCCCATATATATGTATGGAATGGAGTTTGCAACTGAAAAGAAACTTTGTGTTCCCAACAAGCTAGGTGAAGGACGGCTTTCACACACACTTATCTCTCAGAACTTAGCAAGTGGAGAGACGTTCGTTCATCTAGCACCAAGGGAACGGGTTGCAGGAGACACTTTTTCTCTGCTTTCTCAGTCTCATTCCTAGTGCCGGTTTGAAGTTCCTGCAGTTTTCACTGTAAAACCGAGTTGGAGATACTACCTCCCCATATATATGTATGGAATGGAGTTTGCAACTGAAAAGAAACTTTGTGTTCCCAACAAGCTAGGTGAAGGACGGCTTTCACACACACTTATCTCTCAGAACTGAGCAAGTGGAGAGACGTTCGTTCATCTAGCACCAAGGGAACGGGTTGCAGGAGACACTTTTTCTCTGCTTTCTCAGTCTCATTCCTAGTGCCGGTTTGAAGTTCCTGCAGTTTTCACTGTAAAACCGAGTTGGAGATACTACCTCCCCATATATATGTATGGAATGGAGTTTGCAACTGAAAAGAAACTTTGTGTTCCCAACAAGCTAGGTGAAGGACGGCTTTCACACACACTTATCTCTCAGAACTGAGCGTGTACAGAGACGTTCGTACATCTAGCACCAATGGAACGGGTTGCAGGAGACACTTTACTCTGTTTTCTCAGTCTGTTTTCTGGTTCCGGTTTGAAGTTCCTGCAGTTTTCACTGTAAAACCGAGTTGGAGCTAGTAACTCCCCATATATATGTAAGGAATGGAGTTTGCAACTGAAAAGAAACTTTGTGTTCCCAAAAAGCTAGGTGAAGGACGGCTTCAACACACACGTATCTCTCAGAACTGAGCAAGTGGAGAGACGTTCGTTCATCTAGCACCAAGGGAACGGGTTGCAGGAGACACTTTTTCTCTGCTTTCTCAGTCTGTTTCCTAGTGCCGGTTTGATGTTCCTGCAGTTTTCACTGTCAAACCGAGTTGGAGCTAGTACCACCCCATATATATGTATGGAATGGAGTTTGCAACTGAAAAGAAACTTTGTGTTCCCAACAAGCTAGGTGAAGGACGGCTTTCACACACACTTATCTCTCAGAACTGAGCAAGTGGAGAGACGTTCCTTCATCTAGCACCAAGGGAACGGTTTGCAGGAGACACTTTTTCTCTGCTTTCTCAGTCTGTTTCCTAGTGCCGGTTTGAAGTTCCTGCAGTTTTCACTGTAAAAGCGAGTTGGAGCTTCTACCTCCCCATATATATGTATGGAATGGAGTTTGCATCTGAAAAGAAACTTTGTGTTCCCAACAAGCTAGATGAAGGACGGCTTTCACACACACTTATCTCTCAGAACTGAGCAAGTGGAGAGACGTTCGTTCATCTAGCACCAAGGGAACGGTTTGCAAGAGACACTTTTTCTCTGCTTTCTCAGTCTGTTTCCTAGTGCCGGTTTGAAGTTCCTGCAGTTTTCACTGTCAAACCGAGTTGGAGCTAGTACCTCCCCATATATATGTATGGAATGGAGTTTGCAACTGAAAAGAAACTTTGTGTTCCCAACAAGCTAGGTGAAGGACGGCTTTCACACACACTTATCTCTCAGAACTGAGCAAGTGGAGAGACGTTCGTTCATCTAGCACCAAGGGAACGGGTTGCAGGAGACACTTTTTCTCTGCTTTCTCAGTCTGTTTCCTAGTGCCGGTTTGATGTTCCTGCAGTTTTCACTGTCAAACCGTGTTGGAGCTAGTACCACCCCATATATATGTATGGAATGGAGTTTGCAACTGAAAAGAAACTTTGTGTTCCCAACAAGCTAGGTGAAGGACGGCTTTCACACACACTTATCTCTCAGAACTTAGCAAGTGGAGAGACGTTCGTTCATCTAGCACCAAGGGAACGGGTTGCAGGAAACACTTTTTCTCTGCTTTCTCAGTCTGATTCCTAGTGCCGGTTTGAAGTTCCTGCAGTTTTCACTGTAAAACCGAGTTGGAGATACTACCTCCCCATATATATGTATGGAATGGAGTTTGCAACTGAAAAGAAACTTTGTGTTCCCAACAAGCTAGGTGAAGGACGGCTTTCACACACACTTATCTCTCAGAACTGAGCGTGTACAGAGACGTTCGTACATCTAGCACCAAGGGAACGGGTTGCAGGAGACACTTTACTCTGTTTTCTCAGTCTGTTTCCTGGTGCCGGTTTGAAGTTCCTGCAGTTTTCACTGTAAAACCGAGTTGGAGCTTGTACCTCCCCATATATATGTAAGGAATGGAGTTTGCAACTGAAAAGAAACTTTGTGTTCCCAACAAGCTAGGTGAAGGACGGCTTCCACACACACTTATCTCTCAGAACTGAGCAAGTGGAGAGACGTTCGTTCATCTAGCACCAAGGGAACGGGTTGCAGGAGACACTTTTTCTCTGCTTTCTCAGTCTGTTTCCTAGTGCCGGTTTGATGTTCCTGCAGTTTTCACTGTCAACCCGTGTTGGAGCTAGTACCACCCCATATATATGTATGGAATGGAGTTTGCAACTGAAAAGAAACTTTGTGTTCCCAACAAGCTAGGTGAAGGACGGCTTTCACACACACTTATCTCTCAGAACAGAGCAAGTGGAGAGACGTTCGTTCATCTAGCATTAAGGGAACGGGTTGCAGGAGACACTTTATCTCTGCTTTCTCAGTCTGTTTCCTAGTGCCGGTTTGAAGTTCCTGCAGTTTTCACTGTAAAACCGAGTTGGAGCTTCTACCTCCCCATATATATGTATGGAATGGAGTTGGCAACTGAAAAGAAACTTTGTGTTCCCAAAAAGCTAGGTGAAGTACGGCTTTCACACACACTTATCTCTCAGAACAGAGCAAGTGGAGAGACGTTCGTTCATCTAGCACCAAGGGAACGGGTTGCAGGAGACACTTTTTCTCTGCTTTCTCAGTCTGTTTCCTAGTGCCGGTTTGAAGTTCCTGCAGTTTTCACTGTCAAACCGAGTTGGAGCTAGTACCTCCCCATATATATGTATGGAATGGAGTTTGCAACTGAAAAGAAACTTTGTGTTCCCAACAAGCTAGGTGAAGGACGGCTTTCACACACACTTATCTCTCAGAACTGAGCAAGTGGAGAGACGTTCCTTCATCTAGCTCAAGGGAAAGGGTTGCAGGAGACACTTTTTCTCTTCTTCCTCAGTCTGTTTCCTAGTGCCGGTTTGAAGTTCCTGCAGTTTTCACTGTAAAACCGAGTTGGAGCTTCTACCTCCCCATATATATGTATGGAATGGAGTTTGCAACTGAAAAGAAACTTTGTGTTCCCAACAAGCTAGGTGAAGGACGGCTTTCACACACACTTATCTCTCAGAACTTAGCAAGTGGAGAGACGTTCGTTCATCTAGCACCAAGGGAACGGGTTGCAGGAAACACTTTTTCTCTGCTTTCTCAGTCTGTTTCCTAGTGCCGGTTTGAAGTTCCTGCAGTTTTCACTGTAAAACCGAGTTGGAGATACTACCTCCCCATATATATGTATGGAATGGAGTTTGCCACTGAAAAGAAACTTTGTGTTCCCAACAAGCTAGGTGAAGGACGGCTTTCATACACACTTATCTCTCAGAACTGAGCGTGTACAGAGACGTTCGTACATCTAGCACCAAGGGAACGGGTTGAAGGAGACACTTTACTCTGTTTTCTCAGTCTGTTTCCTGGTGCCGGTTTGAAGTTCCTGCAGTTTTCACTGTAAAACTGAGTTGGAGCTAGTAACTCCCCATATATATGTAAGGAATGGAGTTTGCAACTGAAAAGAAACTTTGTGTTCCCAACAAGCTAGGTGAAGGACGGCTTCCACACACACTTATCTCTCAGAACTGAGCAAGTGGAGAGACGTTCGTTCATCTAGCAACAAGGGAACGGGTTGCAGGAGACACTTTTTCTCTGCTTTCTCAGTCTGTTTCCTAGTGCCGGTTTGAAGTTCCTGCAGTTTTCACTGTCAAACCGAGTTGGAGCTAGTACCTCCCCATATATATGTATGGAATGGAGTTTGCAACTGAAAAGAAACTTTGTGTTCCCAACAAGCTAGGTGAAGGATGGTTTTCACACACACTTATCTCTCAGAACTGAGCAAGTGGAGAGACGTTCGTTCATCTAGCACCAAGGGAAAGGGTTGCAGGAGACACTTTTTCTCTTCTTCCTCAGTCTGTTTCCTAGTGCCGGTTTGAAGTTCCTGCAGTTTTCACTGTAAAACCGAGTTGGAGCTTGTACCTCCCCATATATATGTATGGAATGGAGTTTGCAACTGAAAAGAAACTTTGTGTTCCCAACAAGCTAGGTGAAGGACGGCTTTCACACACACTTATCTCTCAGAACTTAGCAAGAGGAGAGACGTTCGTTCATCTAGCAACAAGGGAACGGGTTGCAGGAAACACTTTTTCTCTGCTTTCTCAGTCTGATTCCTAGTGCCGGTTTGAAGTTCCTGCAGTTTTCACTGTAAAACCGAGTTGGAGATACTACTTCCCCATATATATGTATGGAATGGAGTTTGCAACTGAAAAGAAACTTTGTGTTCCCAACAAGCTAGGTGAAGGACGGCTTTCACACACACTTATCTCTCAGAACTGAGCGTGTACAGAGACGTTCGTACGTCTAGCACCAATGGAACGGGTTGCAGGAGACACTTTACTCTGTTTTCTCAGTCTGTTTCCTGGTGCCGGTTTGAAGTTCCTGCAGTTTTCACTGTAAAACCGAGTTGGAGCTAGTAACTCCCCATATATATGTAAGGAATGGAGTTTGCAACTGAAAAGAAACTTTGTGTTCCCAACAATGTAGGTGAAGGACGGCTTCCACACACACTTATCTCTCAGAACTGAGCAAGTGGAGAGACGTTCGTTCATCTAGCACCAAGGGAACGGGTTGCAGGAGACTCTTTTTCTCTGCTTTCTCAGTCTGTTTCCTAGTGCCGGTTTGATGTTCCTGCAGTTTTCACTGTCAAACCGAGTTGGAGCTAGTACCACCCCATATATATATATGGAATGGAGTTTGCAACTGAAAAGAAACTTTGTGTTCCCAACAAGCTAGGTGAAGGACGGCTTTCACACACACTTATCTCTCAGAACTGAGCAAGTGGAGAGACGTTCCTTCATCTAGCACCAAGGGAACGGTTTGCAGGAGACACTTTTTCTCTGCTTTCTCAGTCTGTTTCCTAGTGCCGGTTTGAAGTTCCTGCAGTTTTCACTGTAAAACCGAGTTGGAGCTTCTACCTCCCCTTATATATGTATGGAATGGAGTTTGCAACTGAAAAGAAACTTTGTGTTCCCAACAAGCTAGGTGAAGGACGGCTTTCACACACACTTATCTCTCAGAACTGAGCAAGTGGAGAGACGTTCGTTCATCTAGCACCAAGGGAACGGGTTGCAGGAGACACTTTTTCTCTGCTTTCTCAGTCTGATTCCTAGTGCCGGTTTGAAGTTCCTGCAGTTTTCACTGTAAAACCGAGTTGGAGATACTACCTCCCCATATATATGTATGGAATGGAGTTTGCAACTGAAAAGAAACTTTGTGTTCCCAACAAGCTAGGTGAAGGACGTCTTTCACACACACTTATCTCTCAGAACTGAGCGTGTACAGAGACGTTCGTACATCTAGCACCAAGGGAACGGGTTGCAGGAGACACTTTACTCTGTTTTCTCAGTCTGTTTCCTGGTGCCGGTTTGAAGTTCCTGCAGTTTTCACTGTAAAACCGAGTTGGAGCTAGTAACTCCCCATATATATGTAAGGAATGGAGTTTGCAACTGAAAAGAAACTTTGTGTTCCCAACAAGCTAGGTGAAGGACGGCTTCCACACACACTTATCTCCAGAACTGAGCAAGTGGAGAGACGTTCGTTCATCTAGCACCAAGGGAAGGGGTTGCAGGAGACACTTTTTCTCTGCTTTCTCAGTCTGTTTCCTAGTGCCGGTTTGATGTTCCTGCAGTTTTCACTGTCAAACCGAGTTGGAGCTAGTACCACCCCATATATATGTATGGAATGGAGTTTGCAACTGAAAAGAAACTTTGTGTTCCCAACAAGCTAGGTGAAGGACGGCTTTCACACACACTTATCTCTCAGAACTGAGCGGGTACAGAGACGTTCGTACATCTAGCACCAAGGGAACGGGTTGCAGGAGACACTTTACTCTGTTTTCTCAGTCTGTTTTCTGGTTCCGGTTTGAAGTTCCTGCAGTTTTCACTGTAAAACCGAGTTGGAGCTAGTAACTCCCCATATATATGTAAGGAATGGAGTTTGCAACTGAAAAGAAACTTTGTGTTCCCAACAAGCTAGGTGAAGGACGGCTTCAACACACACTTATCTCTCAGAACTGAGCAAGTGGAGAGACGTTCGTTCATCTAGCACCAAGGGAACGGGTTGCAGGAGACACTTTTTCTCTGCTTTCTCAGTCTGTTTCCTAGTGCCGGTTTGATGTTCCTGCAGTTTTCACTGTCAAACCGAGTTGGAGCTAGTACCACCCCATATATATGTATGGAATGGAGTTTGCAACTGAAAAGAAACTTTGTGTTCCCAACAAGCTAGGTGAAGGACGGCTTTCACACACACTTATCTCTCAGAACTGAGCAAGTGGAGAGACGTTCCTTCATCTATCACCAAGGGAACGGTTTGCAGGAGACACTTTTTCTCTGCTTTCTCAGTCTGTTTCCTAGTGCCGGTTTGAAGTTCCTGCAGTTTTCACTGTAAAACCGAGTTGGAGCTTCTACCTCCCCATATATATGTATGGAATGGAGTTTGCAACTGAAAAGAAACTTTGTGTTCCCAACAAGCTAGATGAAGGACGGCTTTCACACACACTTATCTCTCAGAACTGAGCAAGTGGAGAGACGTTCGTTCATCTAGCACCAAGGGAACGGTTTGCAAGAGACACTTTTTCTCTGCTTTCTCAGTCTGTTTCCTAGTGCCGGTTTGAAGTTCCTGCAGTTTTCACTGTAAAACCGAGTTGGAGCTAGTACCTCCCCATATATATGTATGGAATGGAGTTTGCAACTGAAAAGAAACTTTGTGTTCCCAACAAGCTAGGTGAAGGACGGCTTTCACACACACTTATCTCTCAGAACTGAGCAAGTGGAGAGACGTTCGTTCATCTAGCACCAAGGGAACGGGTTGCAGGAGACACTTTTTCTCTGCTTTCTCAGTCTGTTTCCTAGTGCCGGTTTGATGTTCCTGCAGTTTTCACTGTCAAACCGTGTTGGAGCTAGTACCACCCCATATATATGTATGGAATGGAGTTTGCAACTGAAAAGAAACTTTGTGTTCCCAACAAGCTAGGTGAAGGACGGCTTTCACACACACTTATCTCTCAGAACTTAGCAAGTGGAGAGACGTTCGTTCATCTAGCACCAAGGGAACGGGTTGCAGGAAACACTTTTTCTCTGCTTTCTCAGTCTGATTCCTAGTGCCGGTTTGAAGTTCCTGCAGTTTTCACTGTAAAACCCAGTTGGAGATACTACCTCCCCATATATATGTATGGAATGGAGTTTGCAACTGAAAAGAAACTTTGTGTTCCCAACAAGCTAGGTGAAGGACGGCTTTCACACACACTTATCTCTCAGAACTGAGCGTGTACAGAGACGTTCGTACATCTAGCACCAAGGGAACGGGTTGCAGGAGACACTTTACTCTGTTTTCTCAGTCTGTTTCCTGGTGCCGGTTTGAAGTTCCTGCAGTTTTCACTGTAAAACCGAGTTGGAGCTAGTAACTCCCCATATATATGTAAGGAATGGAGTTTGCAACTGAAAAGAAACTTTGTGTTCCCAACAAGCTAGGTGAAGGACGGCTTCCACACACACTTATCTCTCAGAACTGAGCAAGTGGAGAGACGTTCGTTCATCTAGCACCAAGGGAACGGGTTGCAGGAGACACTTTTTCTCTGCTTTCTCAGTCTGTTTCCTAGTGCCGGTTTGATGTTCCTGCAGTTTTCTCTGTCAAACCGTGTTGGAGCTAGTACCACCCCATATATATGTATGGAATGGAGTTGGCAACTGAGAAGAAACTTTGTGTTCCCAAAAAGCTAGGTGAAGTACGGCTTTCACACACACTTATCTCTCAGAACAGAGCAAGTGGAGAGACGTTCGTTCATCTAGCACCAAGGGAACGGGTTGCAGGAGACACTTTTTCTCTGCTTTCTCAGTCTGTTTCCTAGTGCCGGTTTGAAGTTCCTGCAGTTTTCACTGTAAAACCGAGTTGGAGATACTACCTCCCCTTATATATGTATGGAATGGAGTTTGCAACTGAAAAGAAACTTTGTGTTCCCTACAAGCTAGGTGAAGGACGGCTTTCACACACACTTATCTCTCAGAACTGAGCGTGTACAGAGACGTTCGTACATCTAGCACCAAGGGAACGGGTTGCAGGAGACACTTTACTCTGTTTTCTCAGTCTGTTTCCTGGTGCCGGTTTGAAGTTCCTGCAGTTTTCACTGTAAAACCGAGTTGGAGCTAGTAACTCCCCATATATATGTAAGGAATGGAGTTTGCAACTGAAAAGAAACTTTGTGTTCCCAACAAGCTAGGTGAAGGACGGCTTCCACACACACTTATCTCTCAGAACTGAGCAAGTGGAGAGACGTTCCTTCATCTAGCACCAAGGGAACGGTTTGCAGGAGACACTTTTTCTCTGCTTTCTCAGTCTGTTTCCTAGTGCCGGTTTGAAGTTCCTGCAGTTTTCACTGTAAAACCGAGTTGGAGCTTCTACCTCCCCATATATATGTATGGAATGGAGTTTGCAACGGAAAAGAAACTTTGTGTTCCCAACAAGCTAGGTGAAGGAAGGCTTTCACACACACTTATCTCTCAGAACTGAGCAAGTGGAGAGACGTTCGTTCATCTAACACCAAGGGAACGGTTTGCAATAGACACTTTTTCTCTGCTTTCTCAGTCTGTTTCCTAGTGCCGGTTTGAAGTTCCTGCAGTTTTCACTGTAAAACCGAGTTGGAGCTAGTACCTCCCCATATATATGTATGGAATGGAGTTTGCAACTGAAAAGAAACTTTGTGTTCCCAACAAGCTAGGTGAAGGACGGCTTTCACACACACTTATCTCTCAGAACTGAGCAAGTGGAGAGACGTTCGTTCATCTAGCACCAAGGGAACGGGTTGCAGGAGACACTTTTTCTCTGCTTTCTCAGTCTTTTTCCTAGTGCCGGTTTGAAGTTCCTGCAGTTTTCACTGTAAAACCGAGTTGGAGCTTCTACCTCCCCATATATATGTATGCAATGGAGTTTGCAACTGAAAAGAAACTTTGTGTTCCCAACAAGCTATGTGAAGTACGGCTTTCACACACACTTATCTCTCAGAACAGAGCAAGTGGAGAGACGTTCGTTCATCTAGCACCAAGGGAACGGGTTGCAGGAGACACTTTTTCTCTGCTTTCTCAGTCTGTTTCCTAGTGCCGGTTTGAAGTTCCTGCAGTTTTCACTGTCAAACCGAGTTGGAGCTAGTACCTCCCCATATATATGTATGGAATGGAGTTTGCAACTGAAAAGAAACTTTGTGTTCCCAACAAGCTAGGTGAAGGACGGCTTTCACACACACTTATCTCTCAGAACTGAGCAAGTGGAGAGACGTTCGTTCATCTAGCACCAAGGGAAAGGGTTGCAGGAGACACTTTTTCTCTTCTTCCTCAGTCTGTTTCCTAGTGCCGGTTTGAAGTTCCTGCAGTTTTCACTGTAAAACCGAGTTGGAGCTTGTACCTCCCCATATATATGTATGGAATGGAGTTTGCAACTGAAAAGAAACTTTGTGTTCCCAACAAGCTAGGTGAAGGACGGCTTTCACACACACTTATCTCTCAGAACTTAGCAAGTGGAGAGACGTTCGTTCATCTAGCACCAAGGGAACGGGTTGCAGGAAACACTTTTTCTCTGCTTTCTCAGTCTGATTCCTAGTGCCGGTTTGAAGTTCCTGCAGTTTTCACTGTAAAACCGAGTTGGAGATACTACCTCCCCATATATATGTATGGAATGGAGTTTGCAACTGAAAAGAAACTTTGTGTTCCCAACAAGCTAGGTGAAGGACGGCTTTCACACACACTTATCTCTCAGAACTGAGCGTGTACAGAGACGTTCGTACATCTAGCACCAAGGGAACGGGTTGCAGGAGACACTTTACTCTGTTTTCTCAGTCTGTTTCCTGGTGCCGGTTTGAAGTTCCTGCAGTTTTCACTGTAAAACCGAGTTGGAGCTAGTAACTCCCCATATATATGTAAGGAATGGAGTTTGCAACTGAAAAGAAACTTTGTGTTCCCAACAAGCTAGGTGAAGGACGGCTTCCACACACACTTATCTCTCAGAACTGAGCAAGTGGAGAGACGTTCGTTCATCTAGCACCAAGGGAACGGGTTGCAGGAGACACTTTTTCTCTGCTTTCTCAGTCTGTTTCCTAGTGCCGGTTTGATGTTCCTGCAGTTTTCACTGTCAAACCGTGTTGGAGCTAGTACCACCCCATATATATGTATGGAATGGAGTTTGCAACTGAAAAGAAACTTTGTGTTCCCAACAAGCTAGGTGAAGGACGGCTTTCACACACACTTATCTCTCAGAACAGAGCAAGTGGAGAGACGTTCGTTCATCTAGCATTAAGGGAACGGGTTGCAGGAGACACTTTATCTCTGCTTTCTCAGTCTGTTTCCTAGTGCCGGTTTGAAGTTCCTGCAGTTTTCACTGTAAAACCGAGTTGGAGCTTCTACCTCCCCATATATGTGTATGGAATGGAGTTGGCAACTGAAAAGAAACTTTGTGTTCCCAAAAAGCTAGGTGAAGTACGGCTTTCACACACACTTATCTCTCAGAACAGAGCAAGTGGAGAGACGTTCGTTCATCTAGCACCAAGGGAACGGGTTGCAGGAGACACTTTTTCTCTGCTTTCTCAGTCTGTTTCCTAGTGCCGGTTTGAAGTTCCTGCAGTTTTCACTGTCAAACCGAGTTGGAGCTAGTACCTCCCCATATATATGTAAGGAATGGAGTTTGCAACTGAAAAGAAACTTTGTGTTCCCAACAAGCTAGGTGAAGGACGGCTTTCACACACACTTATCTCTCAGAACTGAGCAAGTGGAGAGACGTTCGTTCATCTAGCACCAAGGGAAAGGGTTGCAGGAGACACTTTTTCTCTTCTTCCTCAGTCTGTTTCCTAGTGCCGGTTTGAAGTTCCTGCAGTTTTCAGTGTAAAACAGAGTTGGAGCTTGTACCTCCCCATATATATGTATGGAATGGAGTTTGCAACTGAAAAGAAACTTTGTGTTCCCAACAAGCTAGGTGAAGGACGGCTTTCACACACAATTATCTCTCAGAACTTAGCAAGTGGAGAGACGTTCGTTCATCTAGCACCAAGGGAACGGGTTGCAGGAAACACTTTTTCTCTGCTTTCTCAGTCTGATTCCTAGTGCCGGTTTGAAGTTCCTGCAGTTTTCACTGTAAAACCGAGTTGGAGATACTACCTCCCCATATATATGTATGGAATGGAGTTTGCAACTGAAAAGAAACTTTGTGTTCCCAACAAGCTAGGTGAAGTACGGCTTTCACACACACTTATCTCTCAGAACAGAGCAAGTGGAGAGACGTTCGTTCATCTAGCACCAAGGGAACGGGTTGCAGGAGACACTTTTTCTCTGCTTTCTCAGTCTGTTTCCTAGTGCCGGTTTGAAGTTCCTGCAGTTTTCACTGTCAAACCGAGTTGGAGCTAGTACCTCCCCATATATATGTAAGGAATGGAGTTTGCAACTGAAAAGAAACTTTGTGTTCCCAACAAGCTAGGTGAAGGACGGCTTTCACACACACTTATCTCTCAGAACTGAGCAAGTGGAGAGACGTTCGTTCATCTAGCACCAAGGGAAAGGGTTGCAGGAGACACTTTTTCTCTTCTTCCTCAGTCTGTTTCCTAGTGCCGGTTTGAAGTTCCTGCAGTTTTCAGTGTAAAACAGAGTTGGAGCTTGTACCTCCCCATATATATGTATGGAATGGAGTTTGCAACTGAAAAGAAACTTTGTGTTCCCAACAAGCTAGGTGAAGGACGGCTTTCACACACAATTATCTCTCAGAACTTAGCAAGTGGAGAGACGTTCGTTCATCTAGCACCAAGGGAACGGGTTGCAGGAAACACTTTTTCTCTGCTTTCTCAGTCTGATTCCTAGTGCCGGTTTGAAGTTCCTGCAGTTTTCACTGTAAAACCGAGTTGGAGATACTACCTCCCCATATATATGTATGGAATGGAGTTTGCAACTGAAAAGAAACTTTGTGTTCCCAACAAGCTAGGTGAAGGACGGCTTTCACACACACTTATCTCTCAGAACTGAGCGTGTACAGAGACGTTCGTACATCTAGCACCAAGGGAACGGGTTGCAGGAGACACTTTACTCTGTTTTCTCAGTCTGTTTCCTGGTGCCGGTTTGAAGTTCCTGCAGTTTTCACTGTAAAACCGAGTTGGAGCTAGTAACTCCCCATATATATGTAAGGAATGGAGTTTGCAACTGAAAAGAAACTTTGTGTTCCCAACAAGCTAGGTGAAGGACGGCTTCCACACACACTTATCTCTCAGAACTGAGCAAGTGGAGAGACGTTCGTTCATCTAGCACCAAGGGAACGGTTTGCAAGAGACACTTTTTCTCTGCTTTCTCAGTCTGTTTCCTAGTGCCGGTTTGAAGTTCCTGCAGTTTTCACTGTAAAACCGAGTTGGAGCTAGTACCTCCCCATATATATGTATGGAATGGAGTTTGCAACTGAAAAGAAACTTTGTGTTCCCAACAAGCTAGGTGAAGGACGGCTTTCACACACACTTATCTCTCAGAACTGAGCAAGTGGAGAGACGTTCGTTCATCTAGCACCAAGGGAACGGGTTGCAGGAGACACTTTTTCTCTGCTTTCTCAGTCTTTTTCCTAGTGCCGGTTTGAAGTTCCTGCAGTTTTCACTGTAAAACCGAGTTGGAGCTTCTACCTCCCCATATATATGTATGCAATGGAGTTTGCAACTGAAAAGAAACTTTGTGTTCCCAACAAGCTATGTGAAGGACGGCTTTCACACACACTTATCTCTCAGAACTGAGCAAGTGGAGAGACGTTCGTTCATCTAGCACCAAGGGAACGGGTTGCAGGAGACACTTTTTCTCTGCTTTCTCAGTCTGATTCCTAGTGCCGGTTTGAAGTTCCTGCAGTTTTCACTGTAAAACCGAGTTGGAGATACTACCTCCCCATATATATGTATGGAATGGAGTTTGCAACTGAAAAGAAACTTTGTGTTCCCAACAAGCTAGGTGAAGGACGGCTTTCACACACACTTATCTCTCAGAACTGAGCGTGTACAGAGACGTTCGTACATCTAGCACCAAGGGAACGGGTTGCAGGAGACACTTTACTCTGTTTTCTCAGTCTGTTTCCTGGTTCCGGTTTGAAGTTCCTGCAGTTTTCACTGTAAAACCGAGTTGGAGCTAGTAACTCCCCATATATATGTAAGGAATGGAGTTTGCAACTGAAAAGAAACTTTGTGTTCCCAACAAGCTAGGTGAAGGACGGCTTCAACACACACTTATCTCTCAGAACTGAGCAAGTGGAGAGACGTTCGTTCATCTAGCACCAAGGGAACGGGTTGCAGGAAACACTTTTTCTCTGCATTCTCAGTCTGTTTCCTAGTGCCGGTTTGATGTTCCTGCAGTTTTCACTGTCAAACCGAGTTGGAGCTAGTACCACCCCATATATATGTATGGAATGGAGTTTGCAACTGAAAAGAAACTTTGTGTTCCCAACAAGCTAGGTGAAGGACGGCTTTCACACACACTTATCTCTCAGAACTGAGCAAGTGGAGAGACGTTCCTTCATCTAGCACCAAGGGAACGGGTTGCAGGAGACACTTTTTCTCTGCTTTCTCAGTCTGTTTCCTAGTGCCGGTTTGAAGTTCCTGCAGTTTTCACTGTAAAACCGAGTTGGAGCTTCTACCTCCCCATATATATGTATGCAATGGAGTTTGCAACTGAAAAGAAACTTTGTGTTCCCAACAAGCTATGTGAAGGACGGCTTTCACACACACTTATCTCTCAGAACAGAGCAAGTGGAGAGACGTTCGTTCATCTAGCACCAAGGGAACGGGTTGCAGGAGACACTTTTTCTCTGCTTTCTCAGTCTGTTTCCTAGTGCCGGTTTGAAGTTCCTGCAGTTTTCACTGTAAAACCGAGTTGGAGCTTCTACCTCCCCATATATATGTATGCAATGGAGTTTGCAACTGAAAAGAAACTTTGTGTTCCCAACAAGCTATGTGAAGGACGGCTTTCACACACACTTATCTCTCAGAACAGAGCAAGTGGAGAGACGTTCGTTCATCTAGCACCAAGGGAACGGGTTGCAGGAGACACTTTTTCTCTGCTTTCTCAGTCTGTTTCCTAGTGCCGGTTTGAAGTTCCTGCAGTTTTCACTGTCAAACCGAGTTGGAGCTAGTACCTCCCCATATATATGTATGGAATGGAGTTTGCAACTGAAAAGAAACTTTGTGTTCCCAACAAGCTAGGTGAAGGACGGCTTTCACACACACTTATCTCTCAGAACTGAGCAAGTGGAGAGACGTTCGTTCATCTAGCACCAAGGGAAAGGGTTGCAGGAGACACTTTTTCTCTTCTTCCTCAGTCTGTTTCCTAGTGCCGGTTTGAAGTTCCTGCAGTTTTCACTGTAAAACCGAGTTGGAGCTTGTACCTCCCCATATATATGTATGGAATGGAGTTTGCAACTGAAAAGAAACTTTGTGTTCCCAACAAGCTAGGTGAAGGACGGCTTTCACACACACTTATCTCTCAGAACTTAGCAAGTGGAGAGACGTTCGTTCATCTAGCACCAAGGGAACGGGTTGCAGGAAACACTTTTTCTCTGCTTTCTCAGTCTGATTCCTAGTGCCGGTTTGAAGTTCCTGCAGTTTTCACTGTAAAACCGAGTTGGAGATACTACTTCCCCATATATATGTATGGAATAGAGTTTGCAACTGAAAAGAAACTTTGTGTTCCCAACAAGCTAGGTGAAGGACGGCTTTCACACACACTTATCTCTCAGAACTGAGCGTGTACAGAGACGTTCGTACGTCTTGCACCAAGGGAACGGGTTGCAGGAGACACTTTACTCTGTTTTCTCAGTCTGTTTCCTGGTGCCGGTTTGAAGTTCCTGCAGTTTTCACTGTAAAACCGAGTTGGAGCTAGTAACTCCCCATATATATGTAAGGAATGGAGTTTGCAACTGAAAAGAAACTTTGTGTTCCCAACAAGCTATGTGAAGGACGGCTTTCACACACACTTATCTCTCAGAACTGAGCAAGTGGAGAGACGTTCGTTCATCTAGCACCAAGGGAACGGGTTGCAGGAGACTCTTTTTCTCTGCATTCTCAGTCTGTTTCCTAGTGCCGGTTTGATGTTCCTGCAGTTTTCACTGTCAAACCGAGTTGGAGCTAGTACCACCCCATATATATATATGGAATGGAGTTTGCAACTGAAAAGAAACTTTGTGTTCCCAACAAGCTAGGTGAAGGACGGCTTTCACACACACTTATCTCTCAGAACTGAGCAAGTGGAGAGACGTTCCTTCATCTAGCACCAAGGGAACGGTTTGAAGGAGACACTTTTTCTCTGCATTCTCAGTCTGTTTCCTAGTGCCGGTTTGAAGTTCCTGCAGTTTTCACTGTAAAACCGAGTTGGAGCTTCTACCTCCCCATATATATGTATGGAATGGAGTTTGCAACTGAAAAGAAACTTTGTGTTCCCAACAAGCTAGATGAAGGACGGCTTTCACACACACTTATCTCTCAGAACTGAGCAAGTGGAGAGACGTTCGTTCATCTAGCACCAAGGGAACGGTTTGCAAGAGACACTTTTTCTCTGCTTTCTCAGTCTGTTTCCTAGTGCCGGTTTGAAGTTCCTGCAGTTTTCACTGTAAAACCGAGTTGGAGCTAGTACCTCCCCATATATATGTATGGAATGGAGTTTGCAACTGAAAAGAAACTTTGTGTTCCCAACAAGCTAGGTGAAGGACGGCTTTCACACACACTTATCTCTCAGAACTGAGCAAGTGGAGAGACGTTCGTTCATCTAGCACCAAGGGAACGGGTTGCAGGAGACACTTTTTCTCTGCTTTCTCAGTCTTTTTCCTAGTGCCGGTTTGAAGTTCCTGCAGTTTTCACTGTAAAACCGAGTTGGAGCTTCTACCTCCCCATATATATGTATGCAATGGAGTTTGCAACTGAAAAGAAACTTTGTGTTCCCAACAAGCTATGTGAAGGACGGCTTTCACACACACTTATCTCTCAGAACTGAGCAAGTGGAGAGACGTTCGTTCATCTAGCACCAAGGGAACGGGTTGCAGGAGACACTTTTTCTCTGCTTTCTCAGTCTGATTCCTAGTGCCGGTTTGAAGTTCCTGCAGTTTTCACTGTAAAACCGAGTTGGAGATACTACCTCCCCATATATATGTATGGAATGGAGTTTGCAACTGAAAAGAAACTTTGTGTTCCCAACAAGCTAGGTGAAGGACGGCTTTCACACACACTTATCTCTCAGAACTGAGCGTGTACAGAGACGTTCGTACATCTAGCACCAAGGGAACGGGTTGCAGGAGACACTTTACTCTGTTTTCTCAGTCTGTTTCCTGGTTCCGGTTTGAAGTTCCTGCAGTTTTCACTGTAAAACCGAGTTGGAGCTAGTAACTCCCCATATATATGTAAGGAATGGAGTTTGCAACTGAAAAGAAACTTTGTGTTCCCAACAAGCTAGGTGAAGGACGGCTTCAACACACACTTATCTCTCAGAACTGAGCAAGTGGAGAGACGTTCGTTCATCTAGCACCAAGGGAACGGGTTGCAGGAAACACTTTTTCTCTGCTTTCTCAGTCTGTTTCCTAGTGCCGGTTTGATGTTCCTGCAGTTTTCACTGTCAAACCGAGTTGGAGCTAGTACCACCCCATATATATGTATGGAATGGAGTTTGCAACTGAAAAGAAACTTTGTGTTCCCAACAAGCTAGGTGAAGGACGGCTTTCACACACACTTATCTCTCAGAACTGAGCAAGTGGAGAGACGTTCCTTCATCTAGCACCAAGGGAACGGGTTGCAGGAGACACTATTTCTCTGCTTTCTCAGTCTGTTTCCTAGTGCCGGTTTGAAGTTCCTGCAGTTTTCACTGTAAAACCGAGTTGGAGCTTCTACCTCCCCATATATATGTATGCAATGGAGTTTGCAACTGAAAAGAAACTTTGTGTTCCCAACAAGCTATGTGAAGGACGGCTTTCACACACACTTATGTCTCAGAACTGAGCAAGTGGAGAGACGTTCGTTCATCTAGCACCAAGGGAACGGGTTGCAGGAGACACTTTTTCTCTGCTTTCTCAGTCTGATTCCTAGTGCCGGTTTGAAGTTCCTGCAGTTTTCACTGTAAAACCGAGTTGGAGATACTACCTCCCCATATATATGTATGGAATGGAGTTTGCAACTGAAAAGAAACTTTGTGTTCCCAACAAGCTAGGTGAAGGACGGCTTTCACACACACTTATCTCTCAGAACTGAGCGTGTACAGAGACGTTCGTACATCTAGCACCAAGGGAACGGGTTGCAGGAGACACTATACTCTGTTTTCTCAGTCTTTTTCCTGGTGCCGGTTTGAAGTTCCTGCAGTTTTCACTGTAAAACCGAGTTGGAGCTAGTAACTCCCCATATATATGTAAGGAATGGAGTTTGCAACTGAAAAGAAACTTTGTGTTCCCAACAAGCTAGGTGAAGGACGGCTTCCACACACACTTATCTCTCAGAACTGAGCAAGTGGAGAGACGTTCGTTCATCTAGCACCAAGGGAACGGGTTGCAGGAGACACTTTTTCTCTGCTTTCTCAGTCTGTTTCCTAGTGCCGGTTTGATGTTCCTGCAGTTTTCACTGTCAAACCGAGTTGGAGCTAGTACCACCCCATATATATGTATGGAACGGAGTTTGCAACTGAAAAGAAACTTTGTGTTCCCAACAAGCTAGGTGAAGGACGGCTTTCACACACACTTATCTCTCAGAACAGAGCAAGTGGAGAGACGTTCCTTCATCTAGGACCAAGGGAACGGTTTGCAGGAGACACTTTTTCTCTGCTTTCTCAGTCTGTTTCCTAGTGCCGGTTTTAAGTTCCTGCAGTTTTCACTGTAAAACCGAGTTGGAGCTTCTACCTCCCCATATATATGTAAGGAATGGAGTTTGCAACTGAAAAGAAACTTTGTGTTCCCAACAAGCTAGGTGAAGGACGGCTTCAACACACACTTATCTCTCAGAACTGAGCAAGTGGAGAGACGTTCGTTCATCTAGCACCAAGGGAACGTGTTGCAGGAAACACTTTTTCTCTGCTTTCTCAGTCTGTTTCCTAGTGCCGGTTTGATGTTCCTGCAGTTTTCACTGTCAAACCGAGTTGGAGCTAGTACCACCCCATATATATGTATGGAATGGAGTTTGCAACTGAAAAGAAACTTTGTGTTCCCAACAAGCTAGGTGAAGGACGGCTTTCACACACACTTATCTCTCAGAACTGAGCAAGTGGAGAGACGTTCCTTCATCTAGCACCAAGGGAACGGGTTGCAGGAGACACTTTTTCTCTGCTTTCTCAGTCTGTTTCCTAGTGCCGGTTTGAAGTTCCTGCAGTTTTCACTGTAAAACCGAGTTGGAGCTTCTACCTCCCCATATATATGGATGGAATGGAGTTTGCAACTGAAAAGAAACTTTGTGTTCCCAACAAGCTAGATGAAGGACGGCTTTCACACACACTTATCTCTCAGAACTGAGCAAGTGGAGAGACGTTCGTTCATCTAGCACCAAGGGAACGGTTTGCAGGAGACACTTTTTCTCTGCTTTCTCAGTCTGTTTCCTAGTGCCGGTTAGAAGTTCCTGCAGTTTTCACTGTAAAACCGAGTTGGAGGTAGTACCTCCCCATATATATGTATGGATTGGAGTTTGCAACTGAAAAGAAACTTTGTGTTCCCAACAAGCTAGGTGAAGGACGGCTTTCACACACATTTATCTTTCAGAACTGAGCAAGTGGAGAGACGTTCGTTCATCTAGCACCAAGGGAACGGGTTGCAGGAGACACTTTTTCTCTGCTTTCTCAGTCTTTTTCCTAGTGCCTGTTTGAAGTTCCTGCAGTTTTCACTGTAAAACCGTGTTGGAGCTTGTACCTCCCCATATATATGTATGGAATGGAGTTTGCAACTGAAAAGAAACTTTGTGTTCCCAACAAGCTAGGTGAAGGACGGCTTTCACACACAATTATCTCTCAGAACTGAGCAAGTGGAGAGACGTTCGTTCATCTAGCACCAAGGGAACGGGTTGCAGGGGACACTTTTTCTCTGCTTTCTCAGTCTGTTTCCTAGTGCCGGTTTGAAGTTCCTGCAGTTTTCACTGTAAAACCGAGTTGGAGATTCTACCTCCCCATATATATGTATGGAATGGAGTTTGCAACTGAAAAGAAACTTTGTGTTCCCAACAAGCTAGGTGAAGGACGGCTTTAACACACAATTATCTCTCAGAACTGAGCAAGTGGAGAGACGTTCGTTCATCTAGCACCAAGGGAACGGGTTGCAGGGGACACTTTTTCTCTTCTTCCTCAGTCTGTTTCCTAGTGCCGGTTTGAAGTTCTTGCTGTTTTCACTGTAAAATCGAGTTGGAGCTTGTACCTCCCCATATATATGTATGGAATGGAGTTTGCAACTGAAAAGAAACTCTGTGTTCCCAACAAGCTAGGTGAAGGACGGCTTTCACACACACTTATCTCTCAGAACTGAGCAAGTGGAGAGACGTTCGTTCATCTAGCACCAAGGGAACGGGTTGCAGGAGACACTTTTTCTCTGCTTCCTCAGTCTGTTTCCTAGTGCCGGTTTGAAGTTCCTGCAGTTTTCACTCTAAAACCGTTTTGGAGCTTCTACCTCCCCATATATATGTATGGAATGGAGTTTGCAACTGAAAAGAAACTTTGTGTTCCCAACAAGCTAGGTGAAGGACGGCTTTCACACACACTTATCTCTCAGAACTGAGCAAGTGGAGAGACGTTCGTTCATCTAGCTCCAAGGAACGGGTTGCAGGGGACACTTTTTCTCTGCTTTCTCAGTCTGTTTCCTAGTGCCGGTTTGAAGTTCCTGCAGTTTTCACTGTCAAACCTAGTTGGAGCTAGAACCTCCCCATATATATGTATGGAATGGAGTTTGCAACTGAAAAGAACCTTTGTGTTCCCAACAAGCTAGGTGAAGTACGGCTTTCACACACACTTATCTCTCAGAACAGAGCAAGTGGAGAGACGTTCGTTCATCTAGCACCAAGGGAACGGGTTGCAGGAGACAATTTTTCTCTGCTTCTCAGTCTGTTTCCTAGTGCCGGTTTGAAGTTCCTGCAGTTTTCACTGTCAAACCGAGTTGGAGCTAGAACCTCCCTATATATATGTATGGAATGGAGTTTGCAACTGAAAAGAAACTTTGTGTTCCCAACAAGCTAGTTGAAGGACGGCTTTCACACACACTTATCTCTCAGAACTGAGCAAGTGGAGAGACGTTCGTTCATCTAGCACCAAGGGAACGGGTTGCAGGAGAAACTTTTTCTCTGCTTTCTCAGTCTGTTTCCTAGTGCCGGTTTGAAGTTCCTGCAGTTTTCACTGTCAAACCGAGTTGGAGCTAGTACCTCCCCATATATATGTATGGAATGGAGTTTGCAACTGAAAAGAAACTTTGTGTTCCCAACAAGCTAGGTGAAGGACGGCTTTCACACACACTTATCTCTCAGAACTGAGCAAGTGGAGAGACGTTCGTTCATCTAGCACCAAGGGAACGGGTTGCAGGAGACACTTTTTCTCTGCTTTCTCAGTCTGTTTCCTAGTGCCGGTTTTAAGTTCCTGCAGTTTTCACTGTAAAACCGAGTTGGAGCTTCTACCTCCCCATATATATGTATGGAATGGAGTTTGCAACTGAAAAGAAACTTTGTGTTCCCAACAAGCTAGGTGAAGGACGGCTTTCACACACACTTATCTCTCAGAACAGAGCAAGTGGAGAGACGTTCGTTCATCTAGCACCAAGGGAACGGGTTGCAGGAGACAATTTTTCTCTGCTTTCTCAGTCTGTTTCCTAGTGCCGGTTTGAAGTTCCTGCAGTTTTCACTGTAAAACCGAGTTGGAGCTTCTACCTCCCCATATATATGTATCGAATGGAGTTGGCAACTGAAAAGAAACTTTGTGTTCCCAAAAAGCTAGGTGAAGTACGGCTTTCACACACACTTATCTCTCAGAACAGAGCAAGTGGAGAGACGTTCGTTCATCTAGCACCAAGGGAACGGGTTGCAGGAGACACTTTTTCTCTGCTTTCTCAGTCTGTTTCCTAGTGCCGGTTTGAAGTTCCTGCAGTTTTCACTGTCAAACCGAGTTGGAGCTAGAACCTCCCCATATATATGTATGGAATGGAGTTTGCAACTGAAAAGAAACTTTGTGTTCCCAACAAGCTAGGTGAACGACGGCTTTCACACACACTTATCTCTCAGAACTGAGCAAGTGGAGAGACGTTCGTTCATCTAGCACCAAGGGAACGGTTTGCAGGAGACACTTTTTCTCTGCTTTCTCAGTCTGTTTCCTAGTGCCGGTTTGAAGTTCCTGCAGTTTTCACTGTAAAACCGAGTTGGAGCTAGTACCTCCCCATATATATGTATGGAATGGAGTTTGCAACTGAAAAGAAACTTTGTGTTCCCAACAAGCTAGGTGAAGGACGGCTTTCACACACACTTATCTCTCAGAACTGAGCAAGTGGAGAGACGTTCGTTCATCTAGCACCAAGGGAACGGGTTGAAGGAGACACTTTTTCTCTGCTTTCTCAGTCTTTTTCCTAGTGACGGTTTGAAGTTCCTGCAGTTTTCACTGTAAAACCGAGTTGGAGCTTCTACCTCCCCATATATATGTATGCAATGGAGTTTGCAACTGAAAAGAAACTTTGTGTTCCCAACAAGCTAGGTGAAGGACGGCTTTCACACACACTTATCTCTCAGAACTGAGCAAGTGGAGAGACGTTCGTTCATCTAGCACCAAGGGAACGGGTTGCAGGAGACACTTTTTCTCTGCTTTCTCAGTCTGTTTCCTAGTGCCGGTTTGAAGTTCCTGCAGTTTTCACTGTCAAACCGAGTTGGAGCTAGTACCTCCCCATATATATGTATGGAATGGAGTTTGCAACTGAAAAGAAACTTTGTGTTCCCAACAAGCTAGGTGAAGGACGGCTTTCACACACACTTATCTCTCAGAACTGAGCAAGTGGAGAGACGTTCGTTCATCTAGCACCAAGGGAAAGGGTTGCAGGAGACACTTTTTCTCTTCTTCCTCAGTCTGTTTCCTAGTGCCGGTTTGAAGTTCCTGCAGTTTTCACTGTAAAATCGAGTTGGAGCTTGTACCTCCCCATATATATGTATGGAATGGAGTTTGCAACGGAAAAGAAACTTTGTGTTCCCAACAAGCTAGTTGAAGGACGGCTTTCACACACACTTATCTCTCAGAACTGAGCTAGTGGAGAGACGTTCGTTCATCTAACACCAAGGGAACGGTTTGCAGGGGACACTTTTTCTCTGATTTCTCAGTCTGTTTCCTAGTGCCGGTTTGAAGTTCCTGCAGTTTTCTCTGTAAAACCGTTTTGGAGCTTCTACCTCCCCATATATATGTATGGAATGGAGTTTGCAACTGAAAAGAAACTTTGTGTTCCCAACAAGCTAGGTGAAGTACGGCTTTCACACACACTTATCTCTCAGAACTGAGCAAGTGGAGAGACGTTCGTTCATCTAGCACCAAGGGAACGGGTTGCAGGAGACACTTTTTCTCTGCTTTCTCAGTCTCTTTCCTAGTGCCGGTTTGAAGTTCCTGCAGTTTTCACTGTCAAACCGAGTTGGAGCTAGAACCTCCCCATATATATGTATGGAATGGAGTTTGCAACTGAAAAGAACCTTTGTGTTCCCAACAAGCTAGGTGAAGTACGGCTTTCACACACACTTATCTCTCAGAACTGAGCAAGTGGAGAGACGTTCGTTCATCTAGCACCAAGGGAACGGGTTGCAGGAGACACTTTTTCTCTGCTTTCTCAGTCTGTTTCCTAGTGCCGGTTTGAAGTTCCTGCAGTTTTCACTGTCAAACCGAGTTGGAGCTAGTACCTCCCCATATATATGTATGGAATGGAGTTTGCAACTGAAAAGAAACTTTGTGTTCCCAACAAGCTAGGTGAAGGACGGCTTTCACACACACTTATCTCTCAGAACTGAGCAAGTGGAGAGACGTTCGTTCATCTAGCACGAAGGGAACGGGTTGCAGGAGACACTTTTTCTCTGCTTTCTCAGTCTGTTTCCTAGTGCCGGTTTGAAGTTCCTGCAGTTTTCACTGTCAAACCGAGTTGGAGCTAGAACCTCCCCATATATATGTATGGAATGGAGTTTGCAACTGAAAAGAAACTTTGTGTTCCCAACAAGCTAGGTGAAGAACGGCTTTCACACACACTTATCTCTCAGAACTGAGCAAGTGGAGAGACGTTCGTTCATCTAGCACCAAGGGAACGGGTTGCAGGAGACACTTTTTCTCTGCTTTCTCAGTCTGTTTCCTAGTGCCGGTTTGAAGTTCCTGCAGTTTTCACTGTCAGACCGAGTTGGAGCTAGTACCTCCCCATATATATGTATGGAATGGAGTTTGCAACTGAAAAGAAACTTTGTGTTCCCAACAATCTAGGTGAAGGACGGCTTTCACACACACTTATCTCTCAGAACTGAGCAATTGGAGAGACGTTCGTTCATCTACCACGAAGGGAACGGGTTGCAGGAGACACTTTTTCTCTGCTTTGTCAGTCTGTTTCCTAGTGCCGGTTTGAAGTTCCTGCAGTTTTCACTGTAAAACCGAGTTGGAGATACTACCTCCCCATATATATGTATGGAATGGAGTTTACAACTGAAAAGAAACTTTGTGTTCCCAACAAGCTAGGTGAAGGACGGCTTTCACACACACTTATCTCTCAGAACTGAGCAAGTGGAGAGACGTTCGTTCATCTAGCACCAAGGGAACGGGTTGCAGGAGACACTTTTTCTCTGCTTTCTCAGTCTCATTCCTAGTGCCGGTTTGAAGTTCCTGCAGTTTTCACTGTAAAACCGAGTTGGAGATACTACCTCCCCATATATATGTATGGAATGGAGTTTGCAACTGAAAAGAAACTTTGTGTTCCCAACAAGCTAGGTGAAGGACGGCTTTCACACACACTTATCTCTCAGAACTGAGCGTGTACAGAGACGTTCGTACATCTAGCACCAAGGGAACGGGTTGCAGGAGACACTTTACTCTGTTTTCTCAGTCTGTTTCCTGGTTCCGGTTTGAAGTTCCTGCAGTTTTCACTGTAAAACCGAGTTGGAGCTAGTAACTCCCCATATATATGTAAGGAATGGAGTTTGCAACTGAAAAGAAACTTTGTGTTCCCAACAAGCTAGGTGAAGGACGGCTTCAACACACACTTATCTCTCAGAACTGAGCAAGTGGAGAGACGTTCGTTCATCTAGCACCAAGGGAACGGGTTGCAGGAAACACTTTTTCTCTGCTTTCTCAGTCTGTTTCCTAGTGCCGGTTTGATGTTCCTGCAGTTTTCACTGTCAAACCGAGTTGGAGCTAGTACCACCCCATATATATGTATGGAATGGAGTTTGCAACTGAAAAGAAACTTTGTGTTCCCAACAAGCTAGGTGAAGGACGGCTTTCACACACACTTATCTCTCAGAACTGAGCAAGTGGAGAGACGTTCCTTCATCTAGCACCAAGGGAACGGTTTGCAGGAGACACTTTTTCTCTGCTTTCTCAGTCTGTTTCCTAGTGCCGGTTTGAAGTTCCTGCAGTTTTCACTGTAAAACCGAGTTGGAGCTTCTACCTCCCCATATATATGGATGGAATGGAGTTTGCAACTGAAAAGAAACTTTGTGTTCCCAACAAGCTAGATGAAGGACGGCTTTCACACACACTTATCTCTCAGAACTGAGCAAGTGGAGAGACGTTCGTTCATCTAGCACCAAGGGAACGGTTTGCAGGAGACACTTTTTCTCTGCTTTCTCAGTCTGTTTCCTAGTGCCGGTTAGAAGTTCCTGCAGTTTTCACTGTAAAACCGTGTTGGAGCTAGTACCTCCCCATATATATGTATGGATTGGAGTTTGCAACTGAAAAGAAACTTTGTGTTCCCAACAAGCTAGGTGAAGGACGGCTTTCACACACACTTATCTTTCAGAACTGAGCAAGTGGAGAGACGTTCGTTCATCTAGCACCAAGGGAACGGGTTGCAGGAGACACTTTTCCTCTGCTTCCTCAGTCTGTTTCCTAGTGCCTGTTTGAAGTTCCTGCAGTTTTCACTGTAAAACCGTGTTGGAGCTTGTACCTCCCCATATATATGTATGGAATGGAGTTTGCAACTGAAAAGAAACTTTGTGTTCCCAACAAGCTAGGTGAAGGACGGCTTCAACACACACTTATCTCTCAGAACTGAGCAAGTGGAGAGACGTTCGTTCATCTAGCACCAAGGGAACGGGTTGCAGGAAACACTTTTTCTCTGCTTTCTCAGTCTGTTTCCTAGTGCCGGTTTGATGTTCCTGCAGTTTTCACTGTCAAACCGAGTTGGAGCTAGTACCACCCCATATATATGTATGGAATGGAGTTTGCAACTGAAAAGAAACTTTGTGTTCCCAACAAGCTAGGTGAAGGACGGCTTTCACACACACTTATCTCTCAGAACTGAGCAAGTGGAGAGACGTTCCTTCATCTAGCACCAAGGGAACGGTTTGCAGGAGACACTTTTTCTCTGCTTTCTCAGTCTGTTTCCTAGTGCCGGTTTGAAGTTCCTGCAGTTTTCACTGTAAAACCGAGTTGGAGCTTCTACCTCCCCATATATATGGATGGAATGGAGTTTGCAACTGAAAAGAAACTTTGTGTTCCCAACAAGCTAGATGAAGGACGGCTTTCACACACACTTATCTCTCAGAACTGAGCAAGTGGAGAGACGTTCGTTCATCTAGCACCAAGGGAACGGTTTGCAGGAGACACTTTTTCTCTGCTTTCTCAGTCTGTTTCCTAGTGCCGGTTAGAAGTTCCTGCAGTTTTCACTGTAAAACCGTGTTGGAGCTAGTACCTCCCCATATATATGTATGGATTGGAGTTTGCAACTGAAAAGAAACTTTGTGTTCCCAACAAGCTAGGTGAAGGACGGCTTTCACACACACTTATCTTTCAGAACTGAGCAAGTGGAGAGACGTTCGTTCATCTAGCACCAAGGGAACGGGTTGCAGGAGACACTTTTCCTCTGCTTCCTCAGTCTGTTTCCTAGTGCCTGTTTGAAGTTCCTGCAGTTTTCACTGTAAAACCGTGTTGGAGCTTGTACCTCCCCATATATATGTATGGAATGGAGTTTGCAACTGAAAAGAAACTTTGTGTTCCCAACAAGCTAGGTGAAGGACGGCTTTCACACACAATTATCTCTCAGAACTGAGCAAGTGGAGAGACGTTCGTTCATCTAGCACCAAGGGAACGGGTTGCAGGGGACACTTTTTCTCTGCTTTCTCAGTCTGTTTCCTAGTGCCGGTTTGAAGTTCCTGCAGTTTTCACTGTAAAACCGAGTTGGAGATTCTACCTCCCCATATATATGTATGGAATGGAGTTTGCAACTGAAAAGAAACTTTGTGTTCCCAACAAGCTAGGTGAAGTACGGCTTTAACACACAATTATCTCTCAGAACTGAGCAAGTGGAGAGACGTTCGTTCATCTAGCACCAAGGGAACGGGTTGCAGGGGACACTTTTTCTCTGCTTTCTCAGTCTTTTTCCTAGTGCCGGTTTGAAGTTCCTGCAGTTTTCACTGTAAAACCGAGTTGGAGATTCTACCTCCTCATATATATATATGGAATGGAGTTTGCAACTGAAAAGAAACTCTGTGTTCCCAACAAGCTAGGTGAAGGACGGCTTTCACACACACTTATCTCTCAGAACTGAGCAAGTGGAGAGACGTTCGTTCATCTAGCACCAAGGGAACGGGTTGCAGGAGACACTTTTTCTCTGCTTCCTCAGTCTGTTTCCTAGTGCCGGTTTGAAGTTCCTGCAGTTTTCACTCTAAAACCGAGTTGGAGCTTCTACCTCCCCATATATATGTATGGAATGGAGTTTGCAACTGAAAAGAAACTTTGTGTTCCCAACAAGCTAGGTGAAGGACGGCTTTCACACACACTTATCTCTCAGAACTGAGCAAGTGGAGAGACGTTCGTTCATCTAGCACAAAGCGAACGGGTTGCAGGAGACACTTTTTCTCTGCTTTCTCAGTCTTTTTCCTAGTGACGGTTTGAAGTTCCTGCAGTTTTCACTGTAAAACCGAGTTGGAGCTTCTACCTCCCCATATATATGTATGCAATGGAGTTTGCAACTGAAAAGAAACTTTGTGTTCCCAACAAGATATGTGAAGGACGGCTTTCACACACACTTATCTCTCAGAACTGAGCAAGTGGAGAGACGTTCGTTCATCTAGCACCAAGGGAACGGGTTGCAGGAGACACTTTTTCTCTGCTTTCTCAGTCTGTTTCCTAGTGCCGGTTTGAAGTTCCTGCAGTTTTCACTGTAAAACCGAGTTGGAGCTAGTACCTCCCCATATATATGTATGGAATGGAGTTTGCAACTGAAAAGAAACTTTGTGTTCCCAACAAGCTAGGTGAAGGACGGCTTTCACACACACTTATCTCTCAGAACTGAGCAAGTGGAGAGACGTTCGTTCATCTAGCACCAAGGGAAAGGGTTGCAGGAGACACTTTTTCTCTTCTTCCTCAGTCTCTTTCCTAGTGCCGGTTTGAAGTTCCTGCAGTTTTCACTGTAAAATCGAGTTGGAGCTTGTACCTCCCCATATATATGTATGGAATGGAGTTGGCAACTGAAAAGAAACTTTGTGTTCCCAACAAGCTAGGTGAAGGACGGCTTTCACACACACTTATCTCTCAGAACTGAGCTAGTGGAGAGACGTTCGTTCATCTAACACCAAGGGAACGGTTTGCAGGGGACACTTTTTCTCTGATTTCTCAGTCTGTTTCCTAGTGCCGGTTTGAAGTTCCTGCAGTTTTCTCTGTAAAACCGTTTTGGAGCTTCTACCTCCCCATATATATGTATGGAATGGAGTTTGCAACTGAAAAGAAACTTTGTGTTCCCAACAAGCTAGGTGAAGCACGGCTTTCACACACACTTATCTCTCAGAACAGAGCAAGTGGAGAGACGTTCGTTCATCTAGCACCAAGGGAACGGGTTGCAGGAGACACTTTTTCTCTGCTTTCTCAGTCTCTTTCCTAGTGCCGGTTTGAAGTTCCTGCAGTTTTCACTCTCAAACCGAGTTGGAGCTAGAACCTCCCCATATATATGTATGGAATGGAGTTTGCAACTGAAAAGAACCTTTGTGTTCCCAACAAGCTAGGTGAAGTACGGCTTTCACACACACTTATCTCTCAGAACTGAGCAAGTGGAGAGACGTTCGTTCATCTAGCACCAAGGGAACGGGTTGCAGGAGACACTTTTTCTCTGCTTTCTCAGTCTGTTTCCTAGTGCCGGTTTGAAGTTCCTGCAGTTTTCACTGTCAAACCGATTTGGAGCTAGTACCTCCCCATATATATGTATGGAATGGAGTTTGCAACTGAAAAGAAACTTTGTGTTCCCAACAAGCTAGGTGAAGGACGGCTTTCACACACACTTATCTCTCAGAACTGAGCAAGTGGAGAGACGTTCGTTCATCTAGCACGAAGGGAACGGGTTGCAGGAGACACTTTTTCTCTGCTTTCTCAGTCTGTTTCCTAGTGCCGGTTTGAAGTTCCTGCAGTTTTCACTGTCAAACCGAGTTGGAGCTAGAACCTCCCCATATATATGTATGGAATGGAGTTTGCAACTGAAAAGAAACTTTGTGTTCCCAACAAGCTAGGTGAAGGACGGCTTTCACACACACTTATCTCTCAGAACTGAGCAAGTGGAGAGACGTTCGTTCATCTAGCACCAAGGGAACGGGTTGTAGGAGACACTTTTTCTCTGCTTTCTCAGTCTGTTTCCTAGTGCCGGTTTGAAGTTCCTGCAGTTTTCACTGTCAGACCGAGTTGGAGCTAGTACCTCCCCATATATATGTATGGAATGGAGTTTGCAACTGAAAAGAAACTTTGTGTTCCCAACAATCTAGGTGAAGGACGGCTTTCACACACACTTATCTCTCAGAACTGAGCAATTGGAGAGACGTTCGTTCATCTACCACCAAGGGAACGGGTTGCAGGAGACACTTTTTCTCTGCTTTGTCAGTCTGTTTCCTAGTGCCGGTTTGAAGTTCCTGCAGTTTTCACTGTAAAACCGAGTTGGAGCTTCTACCTCCCCATATATATGTATGGAATGGAGTTTGCAACTGAAAAGAAACTTTGTGTTCCCAACAAGCTAGGTGAAGGACGGCTTTCACACACACTTATCTCTCAGAACAGAGCAAGTGGAGAGACGTTCGTTCATCTAGCACCAAGGGAACGGGTTGCAGGAGACACTTTTTCTCTGCTTTCTCAGTCTGTTTCCTAGTGCCGTTTTGAAATTCCTGCAGTTTTCACTGTCAAATCGAGTTGGAGCTAGTACCTCCCCATATATATGTATGGAATGGAGTTTGCAACTGAAAAGAAACTTTGTGTTCCCAACAAGCTAGGTGAAGTACGGCTTTCACACACACTTATCTCTCAGAACTGAGCAAGTGGAGAGACGTTCGTTCATCTAGCACCAAGGGAACTGGTTGCAGGAGACACTTTTTCTCAGCTTCCTCAGTCTTTTTCCTAGTGCCGGTTTGAAGTTCCTGCAGTTTTCACTGTAAAACCGAGTTGGAGCTTCTACCTACCCATATATATGTATGGAATGGAGTTTGCAACTGAAAAGAAACTTTGTGTTCCCAACAAGCTAGGTGAAGGACGGCTTTCACACACACTTATCTCTCATATCTGAGCAAGTGGAGAGACGTTCGTTCATCTAGCACCAAGGGAACGGGTTGCAGGGGACACTTTTTCTCTGCTTTCTCAGTCTGTTTCCTAGTGCCGGTTTGAAGTTCCTGCAGTTTTCACTGTAAAACCGAGTTGGAGCTTCTACCTCCCCCTATATATGTATGGAGTGGAGTTTGCAACTGAAAAGAAACTTTGTGTTCCCAACAAGCTAGGTGAAGGACGGCTTTCACACACACTTATCTCTCAGAACTGAGCAAGTGGAGAGACGTTCGTTCATCTAGCACCAAGGGAACGGGTTGCAGGAGACACTTTTTCTCTGCTTTCTCAGTCTGTTTCCTAGTGCCGGTTTGAAGTTCCTGCAGTTTTCACTGTCAAACCGAGTTGGAGCTAGTACCTCCCCATATATATGTATGGAATGGAGTTTGCAACTGAAAAGAAACTTTGTGTTCCCAACAAGCTAGGTGAAGCACGGCTTTCACACACACTTATCTCTCAGAACTGAGCAATTGGAGAGACGTTCGTTCATCTACCACCAAGGGAACGGGTTGCAGGAGACACTTTTTCTCTGCTTTGTCAGTCTGTTTCCTAGTGCCGGTTTGAAGTTCCTGCAGTTTTCACTGTAAAACCGAGTTGGAGCTTCTACCTCCCCATATATATGTATGGAATGGAGTTTGCAACTGAAAAGAAACTTTGTGTTCCCAACAAGCTAGGTGAAGGACGGCTTTCACACACACTTATCTCTCAGAACAGAGCAAGTGGAGAGACGTTCGTTCATCTAGCACCAAGGGAACGGGTTGCAGGAGACACTTTTTCTCTGCTTTCTCAGTCTGTTTCCTAGTGCCGTTTTGAAATTCCTGCAGTTTTCACTGTCAAATCGAGTTGGATCTAGTACCTCCCCATATATATGTATGGAATGGAGTTTGCAACTGAAAAGAAACTTTGTGTTCCCAACAAGCTAGGTGAAGTACGGCTTTCACACACACTTATCTCTCAGAACTGAGCAAGTGGAGAGACGTTCGTTCATCTAGCACCAAGGGAACTGGTTGCAGGAGACACTTTTTCTCAGCTTCCTCAGTCTTTTTCCTAGTGCCGGTTTGAAGTTCCTGCAGTTTTCACTGTAAAACCGAGTTGGAGCTTCTACCTACCCATATATATGTATGGAATGGAGTTTGCAACTGAAAAGAAACTTTGTGTTCCCAACAAGCTAGGTGAAGGACGGCTTTCACACACACTTATCTCTCAGAACTGAGCAAGTGGAGAGACGTTCGTTCATTTAGCACCAAGGGAACGGGTTGCAGGAGACACTTTTTCTCTGCTTTCTCAGTCTGTTTCCTAGTGCCGGTTTGAAGTTCCTGCAGTTTTCACTGTCAAACCCAGTTGGAGCTAGTACCTCCCCATATATATGTATGGAATGGAGTTTGCAACTGAAAAGAAACTTTGTGTTCCCAACAAGCTAGGTGAAGGACGGCTTTCACACACACTTATCTCTCAGAACTGAGCAAGTGGAGAGACGTTCGTTCATCTAGCACGAAGGGAACGGTTTGCAGGAGACACTTTTTCTCTGCTTTCTCAGTCTGTTTCCTAGTGCCGGTTTGATGTTCCTGCAGATTTCACTGTCAAACCGAGTTGGAGCTAGAACCTCCCCATATATATGTATGGAATGGAGTTTGCAACTGAAAAGAAACTTTGTGTTCCCAACAAGCTAGGTGAAGGACGGCTTTCACACACACTTATCTCTCAGAACTGAGCAAGTGGAGAGACGTTCGTTCATCTAGCACCAAGGGAACGGGTTGCAGGAGACACTTTTTCTCTGCTTTCTCAGTCTGTTTCCTAGTGCCGGTTTGAAGTTCCTGCAGTTTTCACTGTCAAACCGAGTTGGAGCTAGTACCTCCCCATATATATGTATGGAATGGAGTTTGCAACTGAAAAGAAACTTTGTGTTCCCAACAAGCTAGGTGAAGCACGGCTTTCACACACACTTATCTCTCAGAACTGAGCAATTGGAGAGACGTTCGTTCATCTACCACCAAGGGAACGGGTTGCAGGAGACACTTTTTCTCTGCTTTGTCAGTCTGTTTCCTAGTGCCGGTTTGAAGTTCCTGCAGTTTTCACTGTAAAACCGAGTTGGAGCTTCTACCTCCCCATATATATGTATGGAATGGAGTTTGCAACTGAAAAGAAACTTTGTGTTCCCAACAAGCTAGGTGAAGGACGGCTTTCACACACACTAATCTCTCAGAAATGAGCAAGTGGAGAGACGTTCGTTCATCTAGCACCAAGGGAACGGGTTGCAGGAGACACTTTTTCTCTGCTTTCTCAGTCTGTTTCCTAGTGCCGGTTTGAAGTTCCTGCAGTTTTCACTGTCAAACCGAGTTGGAGCTAGTACCTCCCCATATATATGTATGGAATGGAGTTTGCAACTGAAAAGAAACTTTGTGTTCCCAACAAGCTAGGTGAAGCACGGCTTTCACACACACTTATCTCTCAGAACTGAGCAATTGGAGAGACGTTCGTTCATCTACCACCAAGGGAACGGGTTGCAGGAGACACTTTTTCTCTGCTTTGTCAGTCTGTTTCCTAGTGCCGGTTTGAAGTTCCTGCAGTTTTCACTGTAAAACCGAGTTGGAGCTTCTACCTCCCCATATATATGTATGGAATGGAGTTTGCAACTGAAAAGAAACTTTGTGTTCCCAACAAGCTAGGTGAAGGACGGCTTTCACACACACTAATCTCTCAGAAATGAGCAAGTGGAGAGACGTTCGTTCATCTAGCACCAAGGGAACGGGTTGCAGGAGACACTTTTTCTCTGCATTCTCAGTCTGTTTCCTAGTGCCGTTTTGAAATTCCTGCAGTTTTCACTGTCAAATCGAGTTGGAGCTAGTACCTCCCCATATATATGTATGGAATGGAGTTTGCAACTGAAAAGAAACTTTGTGTTCCGAACAAGCTAGGTGAAGGACGGCTTTCACACACACTTATCTCTCATATCTGAGCAAGTGGAGAGACGTTCGTTCATCTAGCACCAAGGGAACGGGTTGCAGGGGACACTTTTTCTCTGCTTTCTCAGTCTGTTTCCTAGTGCCGGTTTGAAGTTCCTGCAGTTTTCACTGTAAAACCGAGTTGGAGCTTCTACCTACCCATATATATGTATGGAATGGAGTTGGCAACTGAAAAGAAACTTTGTGTTCCCAACAAGCTAGGTGAAGGACGGCTTTCACACACACTTATCTCTCAGAACTGAGCTAGTGGAGAGACGTTCGTTCATCTAACACCAAGGGAACGGTTTGCAGGGGACACTTTTTCTCTGATTTCTCAGTCTGTTTCCTAGTGCCGGTTTGAAGTTCCTGCAGTTTTCTCTGTAAAACCGTTTTGGAGCTTCTACCTCCCCATATATATGTATGGAATGGAGTTTGCAACTGAAAAGAAACTTTGTGTTCCCAACAAGCTAGGTGAAGGACGGCTTTCACACACACTTATCTCTCAGAATTGAGCTAGTGGAGAGACGTTCGTTCATCTAACACCAAGGGAACGGTTTGCAGGGGACACTTTTTCTCTGATTTCTCAGTCTGTTTCCTAGTGCCGGTTTGAAGTTCCTGCAGTTTTCTCTGTAAAACCGTTTTGGAGCTTCTACCTCCCCATATATATGTATGGAATGGAGTTTGCAACTGAAAAGAAACTTTGTGTTCCCAACAAGCTAGGTGAAGCACGGCTTTCACACACACTTATCTCTCAGAACAGAGCAAGTGGAGAGACGTTCGTTCATCTAGCACCAAGGGAACGGGTTGCAGGAGACACTTTTTCTCTGCTTTCTCAGTCTCTTTCCTAGTGCCGGTTTGAAGTTCCTGCAGTTTTCACTCTCAAACCGAGTTGGAGCTAGAACCTCCCCATATATATGTATGGAATGGAGTTTGCAACTGAAAAGAACCTTTGTGTTCCCAACAAGCTAGGTGAAGTACGGCTATCACACACACTTATCTCTCAGAACTGAGCAAGTGGAGAGACGTTCGTTCATCTAGCACCAAGGGAACGGGTTGCAGGAGACACTTTTTCTCTGCTTTCTCAGTCTGTTTCCTAGTGCCGGTTTGAAGTTCCTGCAGTTTTCACTGTCAAACCGATTTGGAGCTAGTACCTCCCCATATATATGTATGGAATGGAGTTTGCAACTGAAAAGAAACTTTGTGTTCCCAACAAGCTAGGTGAAGGACGGCTTTCACACACACTTATCTCTCAGAACTGAGCAAGTGGAGAGACGTTCGTTCATCTAGCACGAAGGGAACGGGTTGCAGGAGACACTTTTTCTCTGCTTTATCAGTCTGTTTCCTAGTGCCGGTTTGAAGTTCCTGCAGTTTTCACTGTCAAACCGAGTTGGAGCTAGAACCTCCCCATATATATGTATGGAATGGAGTTTGCAACTGAAAAGAAACTTTGTGTTCCCAACAAGCTAGGTGAAGGACGGCTTTCACACACACTTATCTCTCAGAACTGAGCAAGTGGAGAGACGTTCGTTCATCTAGCACCAAGGGAACGGGTTGTAGGAGACACTTTTTCTCTGCTTTCTCAGTCTGTTTCCTAGTGCCGGTTTGAAGTTCCTGCAGTTTTCACTGTCAGACCGAGTTGGAGCTAGTACCTCCCCATATATATGTATGGAATGGAGTTTGCAACTGAAAAGAAACTTTGTGTTCCCAACAATCTAGGTGAAGGACGGCTTTCACACACACTTATCTCTCAGAACTGAGCAATTGGAGAGACGTTCGTTCATCTACCACCAAGGGAACGGGTTGCAGGAGACACTTTTTCTCTGCTTTGTCAGTCTGTTTCCTAGTGCCGGTTTGAAGTTCCTGCAGTTTTCACTGTAAAACCGAGTTGGTGCTTCTACCTCCCCATATATATGTATGGAATGGAGTTTGCAACTGAAAAGAAACTTTGTGTTCCCAACAAGCTAGGTGAAGGACGGCTTTCACACACACTTATCTCTCAGAACAGAGCAAGTGGAGAGACGTTCGTTCATCTAGCACCAAGGGAACGGGTTGCAGGAGACACTTTTTCTCTGCTTTCTCAGTCTGTTTCCTAGTGCCGTTTTGAAATTCCTGCAGTTTTCACTGTCAAATCGAGTTGGAGCTAGTACCTCCCCATATATATGTATGGAATGGAGTTTGCAACTGAAAAGAAACTTTGTGTTCCCAACAAGCTAGGTGAAGTACGGCTTTCACACACACTTATCTCTCAGAACTGAGCAAGTGGAGAGACGTTCGTTCATCTAGCACCAAGGGAACTGGTTGCAGGAGACACTTTTTCTCAGCTTCCTCAGTCTTTTTCCTAGTGCCGGTTTGAAGTTCCTGCAGTTTTCACTGTAAAACCGAGTTGGAGCTTCTACCTACCCATATATATGTATGGAATGGAGTTTGCAACTGAAAAGAAACTTTGTGTTCCCAACAAGCTAGGTGAAGGACGGCTTTCACACACACTTATCTCTCATATCTGAGCAAGTGGAGAGACGTTCGTTCATCTAGCACCAAGGGAACGGGTTGCAGGGGACACTTTTTCTCTGCTTTCTTAGTCTGTTTCCTAGTGCCGGTTTGAAGTTCCTGCAGTTTTCACTGTAAAACCGAGTTGGAGCTTCTACCTCCCCCTATATATGTATGGAATGGAGTTTGCAACTGAAAAGAAACTTTGTGTTCCCAACAAGCTAGGTGAAGGACGGCTTTCACACACACTTATCTCTCAGAACTGAGCAAGTGGAGAGACGTTCGTTCATCTAGCACCAAGGGAACGGGTTGCAGGAGACACTTTTTCTCTGCTTTCTCAGTCTGTTTCCTAGTGCCGGTTTGAAGTTCCTGCAGTTTTCACTGTCAAACCGAGTTGGAGCTAGTACCTCCCCATATATATGTATGGAATGGAGTTTGCAACTGAAAAGAAACTTTGTGTTCCCAACAAGCTAGGTGAAGCACGGCTTTCACACACACTTATCTCTCAGAACTGAGCAATTGGAGAGACGTTCGTTCATCTAGCACCAAGGGAACGGGTTGCAGGAGACACTTTTTCTCTGCTTTGTCAGTCTGTTTCCTAGTGCCGGTTTGAAGTTCCTGCAGTTTTCACTGTCAAACCGAGTTGGAGCTTCTACCTCCCCATATATATGTATGGAATGGAGTTTGCAACTGAAAAGAAACTTTGTGTTCCCAACAAGCTAGGTGAAGGACGGCTTTCACACACACTTATCTCTCAGAACAGAGCAAGTGGAGAGACGTTCGTTCATCTAGCACCAAGGGAACGGGTTGCAGGAGACACTTTTTCTCTGCTTTCTCAGTCTGTTTCCTAGTGCCGTTTTGAAATTCCTGCAGTTTTCACTGTCAAATCGAGTTGGATCTAGTACCTCCCCATATATATGTATGGAATGGAGTTTGCAACTGAAAAGAAACTTTGTGTTCCCAACAAGCTAGGTGAAGTACGGCTTTCACACACACTTATCTCTCAGAACTGAGCAAGTGGAGAGACGTTCGTTCATCTAGCACCAAGGGAACTGGTTGCAGGAGACACTTTTTCTCAGCTTCCTCAGTCTTTTTCCTAGTGCCGGTTTGAAGTTCCTGCAGTTTTCACTGTAAAACCGAGTTGGAGCTTCTACCTACCCATATATATGTATGGAATGGAGTTTGCAACTGAAAAGAAACTTTGTGTTCCCAACAAGCTAGGTGAAGGACGGCTTTCACACACACTTATCTCTCAGAACTGAGCAAGTGGAGAGACGTTCGTTCATTTAGCACCAAGGGAACGGGTTGCAGGAGACACTTTTTCTCTGCTTTCTCAGTCTGTTTCCTAGTGCCGGTTTGAAGTTCCTGCAGTTTTCACTGTCAAACCCAGTTGGAGCTAGTTCCTCCCCATATATATGTATGGAATGGAGTTTGCAACTGAAAAGAAACTTTGTGTTCCCAACAAGCTAGGTGAAGGACGGCTTTCACACACACTTATCTCTCAGAACTGAGCAAGTGGAGAGACGTTCGTTCATCTAGCACGAAGGGAACGGTTTGCAGGAGACACTTTTTCTCTGCTTTCTCAGTCTGTTTCCTAGTGCCGGTTTGATGTTCCTGCAGATTTCACTGTCAAACCGAGTTGGAGCTAGAACCTCCCCATATATATGTATGGAATGGAGTTTGCAACTGAAAAGAAACTTTGTGTTCCCAACAAGCTAGGTGAAGGACGGCTTTCACACACACTTATCTCTCAGAACTGAGCAAGTGGAGAGACGTTCGTTCATCTAGCACCAAGGGAACGGGTTGCAGGAGACACTTTTTCTCTGCTTTCTCAGTCTGTTTCCTAGTGCCGGTTTGAAGTTCCTGCAGTTTTCACTGTCAAACCGAGTTGGAGCTAGTACCTCCCCATATATATGTATGGAATGGAGTTTGCAACTGAAAAGAAACTTTGTGTTCCCAACAAGCTAGGTGAAGCACGGCTTTCACACACACTTATCTCTCAGAACTGAGCAATTGGAGAGACGTTCGTTCATCTACCACCAAGGGAACGGGTTGCAGGAGACACTTTTTCTCTGCTTTGTCAGTCTGTTTCCTAGTGCCGGTTTGAAGTTCCTGCAGTTTTCACTGTAAAACCGAGTTGGAGCTTCTACCTCCCCATATATATGTATGGAATGGAGTTTGCAACTGAAAAGAAACTTTGTGTTCCCAACAAGCTAGGTGAAGGACGGCTTTCACACACACTTATCTCTCAGAAATGAGCAAGTGGAGAGACGTTCGTTCATCTAGCACCAAGGGAACGGGTTGCAGGAGACACTTTTTCTCTGCATTCTCAGTCTGTTTCCTAGTGCCGTTTTGAAATTCCTGCAGTTTTCACTGTCAAATCGAGTTGGAGCTAGTACCTCCCCATATATATGTATGGAATGGAGTTTGCAACTGAAAAGAAACTTTGTGTTCCCAACAAGCTAGGTGAAGGACGGCTTTCACACACACTTATCTCTCATATCTGAGCAAGTGGAGAGACGTTCGTTCATCTAGCACCAAGGGAACGGGTTGCAGGGGACACTTTTTCTCTGCTTTCTCAGTCTGTTTCCTAGTGCCGGTTTGAAGTTCCTGCAGTTTTCACTGTAAAACCGAGTTGGAGCTTCTACCTCCCCATATATATGTATGGAATGGAGTTTGCAACTGAAAAGAAACTTTGTGTTCCCAACAAGCTAGGTGAAGGACGGCTTTCACACACACTTATCTCTCAGAACTGAGCAAGTGGAGAGACGTTCGTTCATCTAGCACCAAGGGAACGGGTTGCAGGAGACACTTTTTCTCTGCTTTCTCAGTCTGTTTCCTAGTGCCGGTTTGAAGTTCCTGCAGTTTTCACTGTCAAACCGAGTTGGAGCTAGTACCTCCCCATATATATGTATGGAATGGAGTTTGCAACTGAAAAGAAACTTTGTGTTCCCAACAAGCTAGGTGAAGCACGGTTTTCACACACACTTATCTCTCAGAACTGAGCAATTGGAGAGACGTTCGTTCATCTACCACCAAGGGAACGGGTTGCAGGAGACACTTTTTCTCTGCTTTGTCAGTCTGTTTCCTAGTGCCGGTTTGAAGTTCCTGCAGTTTTCACTGTAAAACCGAGTTGGAGCTTCTACCTCCCCATATATATGTATGGAATGGAGTTTGCAACTGAAAAGAAACTTTGTGTTCCCAACAAGCTAGGTGAAGGACGGCTTTCACACACACTTATCTCTCAGAACAGAGCAAGTGGAGAGACGTTCGTTCATCTAGCACCAAGGGAACGGGTTGCAGGAGACACTTTTTCTCTGCTTTCTCAGTCTGTTTCCTAGTGCCGTTTTGAAATTCCTGCAGTTTTCACTGTCAAATCGAGTTGGAGCTAGTACCTCCCCATATATATGTATGGAATGGAGTTTGCAACTGAAAAGAAACTTTGTGTTCCCAACAAGCTAGGTGAAGTACGGCTTTCACACACACTTATCTCTCAGAACTGAGCAAGTGGAGAGACGTTCGTTCATCTAGCACCAAGGGAAATGGTTGCAGGAGACACTTTTTCTCAGCTTCCTCAGTCTTTTTCCTAGTGCCGGTTTGAAGTTCCTGCAGTTTTCACTGTAAAACCGAGTTGGAGCTTCTACCTACCCATATATATGTATGGAATGGAGTTTGCAACTGAAAAGAAACTTTGTGTTCCCAACAAGCTAGGTGAAGGACGGCTTTCACACACACTTATCTCTCAGAACTGAGCAAGTGGAGAGACGTTCGTTCATCTAGCACGAAGGGAACGGGTTGCAGGAGACACTTTTTCTCTGCTTTCTCAGTCTGTTTCCTAGTGCCGGTTTGAAGTTCCTGCAGATTTCACTGTCAAACCGAGTTGGAGCTAGAACCTCCCCATATATATGTATGGAATGGAGTTTGCAACTGAAAAGAAACTTTGTGTTCCCAACAAGCTAGGTGAAGGACGGCTTTCACACACACTTATCTCTCAGAACTGAGCAAGTGGAGAGACGTTCGTTCATCTAGCACCAAGGGAACGGGTTGCAGGAGACACTTTTTCTCTGCTTTCTCAGTCTGTTTCCTAGTGCCGGTTTGAAGTTCCTGCAGTTTTCACTGTCAAACCGAGTTGGAGCTAGTACCTCCCCATATATATGTATGGAATGGAGTTTGCAACTGAAAAGAAACTTTGTGTTCCCAACAAGCTAGGTGAAGCACGGCTTTCACACACACTTATCTCTCAGAACTGAGCAATTGGAGAGACGTTCGTTCATCTACCACCAAGGGAACGGGTTGCAGGAGACACTTTTTCTCTGCTTTGTCAGTCTGTTTCCTAGTGCCGGTTTGAAGTTCCTGCAGTTTTCACTGTAAAACCGAGTTGGAGCTTCTACCTCCCCATATATATGTATGGAATGGAGTTTGCAACTGAAAAGAAACTTTGTGTTCCCAACAAGCTAGGTGAAGGACGGCTTTCACACACACTTATCTCTCAGAACTGAGCAAGTGGAGAGACGTTCGTTCATCTAGCACCAAGGGAACGGGTTGCAGGAGACACTTTTTCTCTGCTTTCTCAGTCTGTTTCCTAGTGCCGTTTTGAAATTCCTGCAGTTTTCACTGTCAAATCGAGTTGGAGCTAGTACCTCCCCATATATATGTATGGAATGGAGTTTGCAACTGAAAAGAAACTTTGTGTTCCCAACAAGCTAGGTGAAGTACGGCTTTCACACACACTTATCTCTCAGAACTGAGCAAGTGGAGAGACGTTCGTTCATCTAGCACCAAGGGAACTGGTTGCAGGAGACACTTTTTCTCAACTTCCTCAGTCTTTTTCCTAGTGCCGGTTTGAAGTTCCTGCAGTTTTCACTGTAAAACCGAGTTGGAGCTTCTACCTACCCATATATATGTATGGAATGGAGTTTGCAACTGAAAAGAAACTTTGTGTTCCCAACAAGCTAGGTGAAGGACGGCTTTCACACACACTTATCTCTCAGAACTGAGCAAGTGGAGAGACGTTCGTTCATCTAGCACGAAGGGAACGGGTTGCAGGAGACACTTTTTCTCTGCTTTCTCAGTCTGTTTCCTAGTGCCGGTTTGAAGTTCCTGCAGATTTCACTGTCAAACCGAGTTGGAGCTAGAACCTCCCCATATATATGTATGGAATGGAGTTTGCAACTGAAAAGAAACTTTGTGTTCCCAACAAGCTAGGTGAAGGACGGCTTTCACACACACTTATCTCTCAGAACTGAGCAAGTGGAGAGACGTTCGTTCATCTAGCACCAAGGGAACGGGTTGCAGGAGACACTTTTTCTCTGCTTTCTAAGTCTGTTTCCTAGTGCCGGTTTGAAGTTCCTGCAGTTTTCACTGTCAAACCGAGTTGGAGCTTGTACCTCCCCATATATATGTATGGAATGGAGTTTGCAACTGAAAAGAAACTTTGTGTTCCCAACAAGCTAGGTGAAGTACGGCTTTCACACACACTTATCTCTCAGAACTGAGCAAGTGGAGAGACGTTCGTTCATCTAGCACCAAGGGAACTGGTTGCAGGAGACACTTTTTCTCAGCTTCCTCAGTCTTTTTCCTAGTGCCGGTTTGAAGTTCCTGCAGTTTTCACTGTAAAACCGAGTTGGAGCTCCTACCTACCCATATATATGTATGGAATGGAGTTTGCAACTGAAAAGAAACTTTCTGTTCCCAACAAGCTAGGTGAAGGACGGCTTTCACACACACTTATCTCTCAGAACTGAGCAAGTGGAGAGACGTTCGTTCATCTAGCACCAAGGGAACGGGTTGCAGGAGACACTTTTTCTCTGCTTTCTCAGTCTGTTTCCTAGTGCCGGTTTGAAGTTCCTGCCGTTTTCACTGTCAAACCGAGTTGGAGCTAGTACCTCCCCATATATATATATGGAATGGAGTTTGCAACTGAAAAGAAACTTTGTGTTCCCAACAAGCTAGGTGAAGGACGGCTTTCACACACACTTATCTCTCAGAACTGAGCAAGTTGAGAGACGTTCGTTCATCTAGCACCAAGGGAACGGGCTGCAGGAGACACTTTTTCTCTGCTTTCTCAGTCTTTTTCCTAGTGCCGGTTTGAAGTTCCTGCAGTTTTCACTGTCAAACCGAGTTGGAGCTTCTACCTCCCCATATATATGTATGGAATGGAGTTTGCAACTGAAAAGAAACTTTGTGTTCCCAACAAGCTAGGTGAAGGACGGCTTTCACACACACTTATCTCTCAGAACTGAGCAAGTGGAGAGACGTTCGTTCATCTAGCACCAAGGGAACGGGTTGCAGGAGACACTTTTTCTCTCCTTTCTCAGTCTGTTTCCTAGTGCCGGTTTGAAGTTCCTGCAGTTTTCACTGTCAGACCGAGTTGGAGCTAGTACCTCCCCATTTATATGTATGGAATGGAGTTTGCAACTGAAAAGAAACTTTGTGTTCCCAACAATCTAGGTGAAGGACGGCTTTCACACACACTTATCTCTCAGAACTGAGCAAGTGGAGAGACGTTCGTTCATCTAGCACCAAGGGAACGGGCTGCAGGAGACACTTTTTCTCTGCTTTGTCAGTCTGTTTCCTAGTGCCGGTTTGAAGTTCCTGCAGTTTTCACTGTAAAACCGAGTTGGAGCTTCTACCTCCCCATATATATGTATGGAATGGAGTTTGCAACTGAAAAGAAACTTTGTGTTCCCAACAAGCTAGGTGAAGGACGGCTTTCACACACACTTATCTCTCAAAACAGAGCAAGTGGAGAGACGTACGTTCATCTAGTACCAAGGGAACGGGCTGCAGGAGACACATTTTCTTTGCTTTCTCAGTCTGTTTCCTAGTGCCGGTTTGAAGTTCCTGCAGTTTTCACTGTCAAACCGAGTTGGAGCTAGAACCTCCCCATATATATGTATGGAATGGAGTTTGCAACTGAAAAGAAACTTTGTGTTCCCAACAAGCTAGGTGAAGGACGGCTTTCACACACACTTATCTCTCAGAACTGAGCAAGTGGAGAGACGTTCGTTCATCTAGCACCAAGGGAACGGGTTGCAGGAGACACTTTTTCTCTGCTTTCTCAGTCTGTTTCCTAGTGCCGGTTTGAAGTTCCTGCAGTTTTCACTGTCAAACCGAGTTGGAGCTAGTACCTCCCCATATATATGTATGGAATGGAGTTTGCAACTGAAAAGAAACTTTGTGTTCCCAACAAGCTAGGTGAAGGACGGCTTTCACACACACTTATCTCTCAGAACTGAGCAAGTGGAGAGACGTTCGTTCATCTAGCACCAAGGGAACGGGTTGCAGGAGACACTGTTTCTCTGCTTTCTCAGTCTGTTTCCTAGTGCCGGTTTGAAGTTCCTGCAGTTTTCACTGTCAAACCGAGTTGGAGCTAGTACCTCCCCATATATATGTATGGAATGGAGTTTGCAACTGAAAATAAACTTTGTGTTCCCAACAAGCTAGGTGAAGGACGGCTTTCACACACACTTATCTATCAGAACTTAGCAATTGGAGACACGTTCGTTCATCTACCACCAAGGGAACGGGTTGCAGGAGACACTTTTTCTCTGCTTTCTCAGTCTGTTTCTTAGTGCCGGTTTGAAGTTCCTGCAGTTTTCACTGTAAAACCGAGTTGGAGCTTCTACCTCCCCATATATATATATGGAATGGTGTTTGCAACTGAAAAGAAACTTTGTGTTCCCAACAAGCTAGGTGAAGGACGGCTTTCACACACACTTATCTCTCAGAACAGAGCAAGTGGAGAGACGTTCGTTCATCTATCACCAAGGGAACGGGTTGCAGGAGACACTTTTTCTCTGCTTTCTCAGTCTGTTTCCTAGTGCCGGTTTGAAGTTCCTGCAGTTTTCACTGTCAAACCGATTTGGAGCTAGTACCACCCCATATATATGTATGGAATGGAGTTTGCAACTGAAAAGAATCTTTGTGTTCCCAACAAGCTAGGTGAAGGACGGCTTTCACACACACTTATCTCTCAGAACTGAGCAAGTGGAGAGACGTTCGTTCATCTAGCACAAAGGGAACGGGTTGCAGGAGACACTTTTTCTCTGCTTTCTCAGTCTGTTTCCTAGTGCCGGTTTGAAGTTCCTTCAGTTTTCACTGTAAAACCGAGTTGGAGCTTCTACCTCCCCATATATATGTATGGAATGGAGTTTGCAACTGAAAAGAAACTTTGTGTTCCCAACAAGCTAGGTGAAGGACGGCTTTCACACACACTTATCTCTCAGAACAGAGCAAGTGGAGAGACGTACGTTCATCTAGCACCAAGGGAACGGGTTGCAGGAGACACTTTTTCTCTGCTTTCTCAGTCTGTTTCCTAGTGCCGGTTTGAAGTTCCTGCAGTTTTCACTGTCAAACCGAGTTGGAGCTAGAACCTCCCCATATATATGTATGGAATGGAGTTTGCAACTGAAAAGAAACTTTGTGTTCCCAACAAGCTAGGTGAAGGACGGCTTTCACACACACTTATCTCTCAGAACTGAGCAAGTGGAGAGACGTTCGTTCATCTAGCACCAAGGGAACGGGTTGCAGGAGACACTTTTTCTCTGCTTTCTCAGTCTGTTTCCTAGTGCCGGTTTGAAGTTCCTGCAGTTTTCACTGTCAAACCGAGTTGGAGCTAGTACCTCCCCATATATATGTATGGAATGGAGTTTGCAACTGAAAAGAAACTTTGTGTTCCCAACAAGCTAGGTGAAGGACGGCTTTCACACACACTTATCTCTCAGAACTGAGCAAGTGGAGAGACGTTCGTTCATCTAGCACCAAGGGAACGGGTTGCAGGAGACACTGTTTCTCTGCTTTCTCAGTCTGTTTCCTAGTGCCGGTTTGAAGTTCCTGCAGTTTTCACTGTCAAACCGATTTGGAGCTAGTACCACCCCATATATATGTATGGAATGGAGTTTGCAACTGAAAAGAAACTTTGTGTTCCCAACAAGCTAGGTGAAGGACGGCTTTCACACACACTTATCTCTCAGAACTGAGCAAGTGGAGAGACGTTCGTTCATCTAGCACAAAGGGAACGGGTTGCAGGAGACACTTTTTCTCTGCTTTCTCAGTCTGTTTCCTAGTGCCGGTTTGAAGTTCCTTCAGTTTTCACTGTAAAACCGAGTTGGAGCTTCTACCTCCCCATATATATGTATGGAATGGAGTTTGCAACTGAAAAGAAACTTTGTGTTCCCAACAAGCTAGGTGAAGGACGGCTTTCACACACACTTATCTCTCAGAACTGAGCAAGTGGAGAGACGTTCGTTCATCTAGCACCAAGGGAACGGGTTGCAGGAGACACTTTTTCTCTGCTTTCTCAGTCTGTTTCCTAGTGCCGGTTTGAAGTTCCTGCAGTTTTCACTGTCAAACCGAGTTGGAGCTAGTACCTCCCCATATATATGTATGGAATGGAGTTTGCAACTGAAAAGAAACTTTGTGTTCCCAACAAGCTAGGTGAAGGACGGCTTTCACACACACTTATCTATCAGAACTGAGCAATTGGAGACACGTTCGTTCATCTACCACCAAGGGAACGGGTTGCAGGAGACACTTTTTCTCTGCTTTCTCAGTCTGTTTCTTAGTGCCGGTTTGAAGTTCCTGCAGTTTTCACTGTAAAACCGAGTTGGAGCTTCTACCTCCCCATATATATATATGGAATGGTGTTTGCAACTGAAAAGAAACTTTGTGTTCCCAACAAGCTAGGTGATGGACGGCTTTCACACACACTTATCTCTCAGAACAGAGCAAGTGGAGAGACGTTCGTTCATCTAGCACCAAGGGAACGGGTTGCAGGAGACACTTTTTCTCTGCTTTCTCAGTCTGTTTCCTAGTGCCGGTTTGAAGTTCCTGCAGTTTTCACTGTCAAACCGATTTGGAGCTAGTACCACCCCATATATATGTATGGAATGGAGTTTGCAACTGAAAAGAATCTTTGTGTTCCCAACAAGCTAGGTGAAGGACGGCTTTCACACACACTTATCTCTCAGAACTGAGCAAGTGGAGAGACGTTCGTTCATCTAGCACAAAGGGAACGGGTTGCAGGAGACACTTTTTCTCTGCTTTCTCAGTCTGTTTCCTAGTGCCGGTTTGAAGTTCCTTCAGTTTTCACTGTAAAACCGAGTTGGAGCTTCTACCTCCCCATATATATGTATGGAATGGAGTTTGCAACTGAAAAGAAACTTTGTGTTCCCAACAAGCTAGGTGAAGGACGGCTTTCACACACACTTATCTCTCAGAACTGAGCAAGTGGAGAGACGTACGTTCATCTAGCACCAAGGGAACGGGTTGCAGGAGACACTTTTTCTCTGCTTTCTCAGTCTGTTTCCTAGTGCCGGTTTGAAGTTCCTGCAGTTTTCACTGTCAAACCGAGTTGGAGCTAGAACCTCCCCATATATATGTATGGAATGGAGTTTGCAACTGAAAAGAAACTTTGTGTTCCCAACAAGCTAGGTGAAGGACGGCTTTCACACACACTTATCTCTCAGAACTGAGCAAGTGGAGAGACGTTCGTTCATCTAGCACCAAGGGAACGGGTTGCAGGAGACACTTTTTCTCTGCTTTCTCAGTCTGTTTCCTAGTGCCGGTTTGAAGTTCCTGCAGTTTTCACTGTCAAACCGAGTTGGAGCTAGTACCTCCCCATATATATTTATGGAATGGAGTTTGCAAATGAAAAGAAACTTTGTGTTCCCAACAAGCTAGGTGAAGGACGGCTTTCACACACACTTATCTATCAGAACTGAGCAATTGGAGAGACGTTCGTTCATCTACCACCAAGGGAACGGGTTGCAGGAGACACTATTTCTCTGCTTTCTCAGTCTGTTTCCTAGTGCCGGTTTGAAGTTCCTGCAGTTTTCACTGTAAAACCGAGTTGGAGCTTCTACCTCCCCATATATATATATGGAATGGAGTTTGCAACTGAAAAGAAACTTTGTGTTCCCAACAAGCTAGGTGAAGGACGGCTTTCACACACACTTATCTCTCAGAACAGAGCAATTGGAGAGACGTACGTTCATCTAGCACCAAGGGAACGGGTTGCAGGAGACACTTTTTCTCTGCTTTCTCAGTCTGTTTCCTAGTGCCGGTTTGAAGTTCCTGCAGTTTTCACTGTCAAACCGAGTTGGAGCTAGTACCTCCCCATATATATGTATGGAATGGAGTTTGCAACTGAAAAGAAACTTTGTGTTCCCAACAAGCTAGGTGAAGGACGGCTTTCACACACACTTATCTATCAGAACTGAGCAATTGGAGACACGTTCGTTCATCTACCACCAAGGGAACGGGTTGCAGGAGACACTTTTTCTCTGCTTTCTCAGTCTGTTTCTTAGTGCCGGTTTGAAGTTCCTGCAGTTTTCACTGTAAAACCGAGTTGGAGCTTCTACCTCCCCATATATATATATGGAATGGTGTTTGCAACTGAAAAGAAACTTTGTGTTCCCAACAAGCTAGGTGATGGACGGCTTTCACACACACTTATCTCTCAGAACAGAGCAAGTGGAGAGACGTTCGTTCATCTAGCACCAAGGGAACGGGTTGCAGGAGACACTTTTTCTCTGCTTTCTCAGTCTGTTTCCTAGTGCCGGTTTGAAGTTCCTGCAGTTTTCACTGTCAAACCGATTTGGAGCTAGTACCACCCCATATATATGTATGGAATGGAGTTTGCAACTGAAAAGAATCTTTGTGTTCCCAACAAGCTAGGTGAAGGACGGCTTTCACACACACTTATCTCTCAGAACTGAGCAAGTGGAGAGACGTTCGTTCATCTAGCACAAAGGGAACGTGTTGCAGGAGACACTTTTTCTCTGCTTTCTCAGTCTGTTTCCTAGTGCCGGTTTGAAGTTCCTTCAGTTTTCACTGTAAAACCGAGTTGGAGCTTCTACCTCCCCATATATATGTATGGAATGGAGTTTGCAACTGAAAAGAAACTTTGTGTTCCCAACAAGCTAGGTGAAGGACGGCTTTCACACACACTTATCTCTCAGAACTGAGCAAGTGGAGAGACGTACGTTCATCTAGCACCAAGGGAACGGGTTGCAGGAGACACTTTTTCTCTGCTTTCTCAGTCTGTTTCCTAGTGCCGGTTTGAAGTTCCTGCAGTTTTCACTGTCAAACCGAGTTGGAGCTAGAACCTCCCCATATATATGTATGGAATGGAGTTTGCAACTGAAAAGAAACTTTGTGTTCCCAACAAGCTAGGTGAAGGACGGCTTTCACACACACTTATCTCTCAGAACTGAGCAAGTGGAGAGACGTTCGTTCATCTAGCACCAAGGGAACGGGTTGCAGGAGACACTTTTTCTCTGCTTTCTCAGTCTGTTTCCTAGTGCCGGTTTGAAGTTCCTGCAGTTTTCACTGTCAAACCGAGTTGGAGCTAGTACCTCCCCATATATATTTATGGAATGGAGTTTGCAAATGAAAAGAAACTTTGTGTTCCCAACAAGCTAGGTGAAGGACGGCTTTCACACACACTTATCTATCAGAACTGAGCAATTGGAGAGACGTTCGTTCATCTACCACCAAGGGAACGGGTTGCAGGAGACACTATTTCTCTGCTTTCTCAGTCTGTTTCCTAGTGCCGGTTTGAAGTTCCTGCAGTTTTCACTGTAAAACCGAGTTGGAGCTTCTACCTCCCCATATATATATATGGAATGGAGTTTGCAACTGAAAAGAAACTTTGTGTTCCCAACAAGCTAGGTGAAGGACGGCTTTCACACACACTTATCTCTCAGAACAGAGCAATTGGAGAGACGTACGTTCATCTAGCACCAAGGGAACGGGTTGCAGGAGACACTTTTTCTCTGCTTTCTCAGTCTGTTTCCTAGTGCCGGTTTGAAGTTCCTGCAGTTTTCACTGTAAAACCGAGTTGGAGCTTCTACCTCCCCATATATATATATGGAATGGATTTTGCAACTGAAAAGAAACTTTGTGTTCCCAACAAGCTAGGTGAAGGACGGCTTTCACACACACTTATCTCTCAGAACAGAGCAATTGGAGAGACGTACGTTCATCTAGCACCAAGGGAACGGGTTGCAGGAGACACTTTTTCTCTGCTTTCTCAGTCTGTTTCCTAGTGCCGGTTTGAAATTCCTGCAGTTTTCACTGTCAAACCGAGTTGGAGCTAGTACCTCCCCATATATATGTATGGAATGGAGTTTGCAACTGAAAAGAAACTTTGTGTTCCCAACAAGCTAGGTGAAGGACGGCTTTCACACACACTTATCTCTCAGAACTGAGCAAGTGGAGAGACGTACGTTCATCTAGCACCAAGGGAACGGGTTGCAGGAGACACTTTTTCTCTGCTTTCTCAGTCTGTTTCCTAGTGCCGGTTTGAAGTTCCTGCAGTTTTCACTGTCAAACCGAGTTGGAGCTAGAACCTCCCCATATATATGTATGGAATGGAGTTTGCAACTGAAAAGAAACTTTGTGTTCCCAACAAGCTAGGTGAAGGACGGCTTTCACACACACTTATCTCTCAGAACTGAGCAAGTGGAGAGACGTTCGTTCATCTAGCACCAAGGGAACGGGTTGCAGGGGACACTTTTTCTCTGCATTCTCAGTCTGTTTCCTAGTGCCGGTTTGAAGTTCCTGCAGTTTTCACTGTCAAACCGAGTTGGAGCTAGTACCTCCCCATATATATGTATGGAATGGAGTTTGCAAATGAAAAGAAACTTTGTGTTCCCAACAAGCTAGGTGAAGGACGGCTTTCACACACACTTATCTATCAGAACTGAGCAATTGGAGACACGTTCGTTCATCTACCACCAAGGGAACGGGTTGCAGGAGACACTTTTTCTCTGCTTTCTCAGTCTGTTTCCTAGTGCCGGTTTGAAGTTCCTGCAGTTTTCACTGTAAAACCGAGTTGGAGCTTCTACCTCCCCATATATATATATGGAATGGAGTTTGCAACTGAAAAGAAACTTTCGGTTCCCAACAAGCTAGGTGAAGGACGGCTTTCACACACACTTATCTCTCAGAACTGAGCAAGTGGAGAGACGTTCGTTCATCTAGCACCAAGGGAACGGGTTGCAGGAGACACTTTTTCTCTGCTTCCTCAGTCTGTTTCCTAGTGCCGGTTTGAAGTTCCTGCAGTTTTCACTGTCAAACCGAGTTGGAGCTAGAACCTCCCCATATATATGTATGGAATGGAGTTTGCAACTGAAAAGAAACTTTGTGTTCCCAACAAGCTAGGTGAAGGACGGCTTTCACACACACTTATCTCTCAGAACTGAGCAAGTGGAGAGACGTTCGTTCATCTAGCACCAAGGGAACGGGTTGCAGGAGACACTTTTTCTCTGCTTTCTCAGTCTGTTTCCTAGTGCCGGTTTGAAGTTCCTGCAGTTTTCACTGTCAAACCGAGTTGGAGCTAGTACCTCCCCATATATATGTATGGAATGGAGTTTGCAAATGAAAAGAAACTTTGTGTTCCCAACAAGCTAGGTGAAGGACGGCTTTCACACACACTTATCTATCAGAACTGAGCAATTGGAGACACGTTCGTTCATCTACCACCAAGGGAACGGGTTGCAGGAGACACTATTTCTCTGCTTTCTCAGTCTGTTTCCTAGTGCCGGTTTGAAGTTCCTGCAGTTTTCACTGTAAAACCGAGTTGGAGCTTCTACCTCCCCATATATATATATGGAATGGAGTTTGCAACTGAAAAGAAACTTTGTGTTCCCAACAAGCTAGGTGAAGGACGGCTTTCACACACACTTATCTCTCAGAACAGAGCAATTGGAGAGACGTACGTTCATCTAGCACCAAGGGAACGGGTTGCAGGAGACACTTTTTCTCTGCTTTCTCAGTCTGTTTCCTAGTGCCGGTTTGAAATTCCTGCAGTTTTCACTGTCAAACCGAGTTGGAGCTAGTACCTCCCCATATATATGTATGGAATGGAGTTTGCAACTGAAAAGAAACTTTGTGTTCCCAACAAGCTAGGTGAAGGACGGCTTTCACACACACTTATCTCTCAGAACTGAGCAAGTGGAGAGACGTACGTTCATCTAGCACCAAGGGAACGGGTTGCAGGAGACACTTTTTCTCTGCTTTCTCAGTCTGTTTCCTAGTGCCGGTTTGAAGTTCCTGCAGTTTTCACTGTCAAACCGAGTTGGAGCTAGAACCTCCCCATATATATGTATGGAATGGAGTTTGCAACTGAAAAGAAACTTTGTGTTCCCAACAAGCTAGGTGAAGGACTGCTTTCACACACACTTATCTCTCAGAACTGAGCAAGTGGAGAGACGTTCGTTCATCTAGCACCAAGGGAACGGGTTGCAGGGGACACTTTTTCTCTGCATTCTCAGTCTGTTTCCTAGTGCCGGTTTGAAGTTCCTGCAGTTTTCACTGTCAAACCGAGTTGGAGCTAGTACCTCCCCATATATATGTATGGAATGGAGTTTGCAAATGAAAAGAAACTTTGTGTTCCCAACAAGCTAGGTGAAGGACGGCTTTCACACACACTTATCTATCAGAACTGAGCAATTGGAGACACGTTCGTTCATCTACCACCAAGGGAACGGGTTGCAGGAGACACTTTTTCTCTGCTTTCTCAGTCTGTTTCCTAGTGCCGGTTTGAAGTTCCTGCAGTTTTCACTGTAAAACCGAGTTGGAGCTTCTACCTCCCCATATATATATATGGAATGGAGTTTGCAACTGAAAAGAAACTTTCGGTTCCCAACAAGCTAGGTGAAGGACGGCTTTCACACACACTTATCTCTCAGAACTGAGCAAGTGGAGAGACGTTCGTTCATCTAGCACCAAGGGAACGGGTTGCAGGAGACACTTTTTCTCTGCTTCCTCAGTCTGTTTCCTAGTGCCGGTTTGAAGTTCCTGCAGTTTTCACTGTCAAACCGAGTTGGAGCTAGAACCTCCCCATATATATGTATGGAATGGAGTTTGCAACTGAAAAGAAACTTTGTGTTCCCAACAAGCTAGGTGAAGGACGGCTTTCACACACACTTATCTCTCAGAACTGAGCAAGTGGAGAGACGTTCGTTCATCTAGCACCAAGGGAACGGGTTGCAGGAGACACTTTTTCTCTGCTTTCTCAGTCTGTTTCCTAGTGCCGGTTTGAAGTTCCTGCAGTTTTCACTGTCAAACCGAGTTGGAGCTAGTACCTCCCCATATATATGTATGGAATGGAGTTTGCAAATGAAAAGAAACTTTGTGTTCCCAACAAGCTAGGTGAAGGACGGCTTTCACACACACTTATCTATCAGAACTGAGCAATTGGAGACACGTTCGTTCATCTACCACCAAGGGAACGGGTTGCAGGAGACACTATTTCTCTGCTTTCTCAGTCTGTTTCCTAGTGCCGGTTTGAAGTTCCTGCAGTTTTCACTGTAAAACCGAGTTGGAGCTTCTACCTCCCCATATATATATATGGAATGGAGTTTGCAACTGAAAAGAAACTTTGTGTTCCCAACAAGCTAGGTGAAGCACGGCTTTCACACACACTTATCTCTCAGAACAGAGCAATTGGAGAGACGTACGTTCATCTAGCACCAAGGGAACGGGTTGCAGGAGACACTTTTTCTCTGCTTTCTCAGTCTGTTTCCTAGTGCCGGTTTGAAGTTCCTGCAGTTTTCACTGTAAAACCGATTTGGAGCTAGTACCTCCCCATATATATGTATGGAATGGAGTTTGCAACTGAAAAGAAACTTTGTGTTCCCAACAAGCTAGGTGAAGGATGGCTTTCACACACACTTATCTCTCAGAACAGAGCAATTGGAGAGACGTACGTTCATCTAGCACCAAGGGAACGGGTTGCAGGAGACACTTTTTCTCTGCTTTCTCAGTCTGTTTCCTAGTGCCGGTTTGAAGTTCCTGCAGTTTTCACTGTCAAACCGAGTTGGAGCTAGAACCTCCCCATATATATGTATGGAATGGAGTTTGCAACTGAAAAGAAACTTTGTGTTCCCAACAAGCTAGGTGAAGGACGGCTTTCACACACACTTATCTCTCAGAACTGAGCAAGTGGAGAGACGTACGTTCATCTAGCACCAAGGGAACGGGTTGCAGGAGACACTTTTTCTCTGCTTTCTCAGTCTGTTTCCTAGTGCCGGTTTGAAGTTCCTGCAGTTTTCACTGTCAAACCGAGTTGGAGCTAGAACCTCCCCATATATATGTATGGAATGGAGTTTGCAACTGAAAAGAAACTTTGTGTTCCCAACAAGCTAGGTGAAGGACGGCTTTCACACACACTTATCTATCAGAACTGAGCAAGTGGAGAGACGTTCGTTCATCTAGCACCAAGGGAACGGGTTGCAGGAGACACTTTTTCTCTGCTTTCTCAGTCTGTTTCCTAGTGCCGGTTTGAAGTTCCTGCAGTTTTCACTGTCAAACCGAGTTGGAGCTAGTACCTCCCCATATATATGTATGGAATGGAGTTTGCAAATGAAAAGAAACTTTGTGTTCCCAACAAGCTAGGTGAAGGACGGCTTTCACACACACTTATCTATCAGAACTGAGCAATTGGAGACACGTTCGTTCATCTACCACCAAGGGAACGGGTTGCAGGAGACACTATTTCTCTGCTTTCTCAGTCTGTTTCCTAGTGCCGGTTTGAAGTTCCTGCAGTTTTCACTGTAAAACCGAGTTGGAGCTTCTACCTCCCCATATATATGTATGGAATGGAGTTTGCAACTGAAAAGAAACTTTGTGTTCCCAACAAGCTAGGTGAAGGACGGCTTTCACACACACTTATCTCTCAGAACAGAGCAATTGGAGAGACGTACGTTCATCTAGCACCAAGGGAACGGGTTGCAGGAGACACTTTTTCTCTGCTTTCTCAGTCTGTTTCCTAGTGCCGGTTTGAAGTTCCTGCAGTTTTCACTGTAAAACCGAGTTGGAGCTTCTACCTCCCCATATATATATATGGAATGGATTTTGCAACTGAAAAGAAACTTTGTGTTCCCAACAAGCTAGGTGAAGGACGGCTTTCACACACACTTATCTCTCAGAACTGAGCAAGTGGAGAGACGTACGTTCATCTAGCACCAAGGGAACGGGTTGCAGGAGACACTTTTTCTCTGCTTTCTCAGTCTGTTTCCTAGTGCCGGTTTGAAGTTCCTGCAGTTTTCACTGTCAAACCGAGTTGGAGCTAGAACCTCCCCATATATATGTATGGAATGGAGTTTGCAACTGAAAAGAAACTTTGTGTTCCCAACAAGCTAGGTGAAGGACGGCTTTCACACACACTTATCTCTCAGAACTGAGCAAGTGGAGAGACGTTCGTTCATCTAGCACCAAGGGAACGGGTTGCAGGAGACACTTTTTCTCTGCTTTCTCAGTCTGTTTCCTAGTGCCGGTTTGAAGTTCCTGCAGTTTTCACTGTCAAACCGAGTTGGAGCTAGTACCTCCCCATATATATGTATGGAATGGAGTTTGCAAATGAAAAGAAACTTTGTGTTCCCAACAAGCTAGGTGAAGGACGGCTTTCACACACACTTATCTATCAGAACTGAGCAATTGGAGACACGTTCGTTCATCTACCACCAAGGGAACGGGTTGCAGGAGACACTTTTACTCTGCTTTCTCAGTCTGTTTCCTAGTGCCGGTTTGAAGTTCCTGCAGTTTTCACTGTAAAACCGAGTTGGAGCTTCTACCTCCCCATATATATATATGGAATGGAGTTTGCAACTGAAAAGAAACTTTCGGTTCCCAACAAGCTAGGTGAAGGACGGCTTTCACACACACTTATCTCTCAGAACAGAGCAATTGGAGAGACGTTCGTTCATCTAGCACCAAGGGAACGGGTTGCAGGAGACACTTTTTCTCTGCTTCCTCAGTCTGTTTCCTAGTGCCGGTTTGAAGTTCCTGCAGTTTTCACTGTCAAACCGAGTTGGAGCTAGTACCTCCCCATATATATGTATGGAATGGAGTTTGCAACTGAAAAGAAACTTTGTGTTCCCAACAAGCTAGGTGAAGGACGGCTTTCACACACACTTATCTCTCAGAACTGAGCAAGTGGAGAGACGTTCGTTCATCTAGCACCAAGGGAACGGGTTGCAGGAGACACTTTTTCTCTGCTTCCTCAGTCTGTTTCCTAGTGCCGGTTTGAAGTTCCTGCAGTTTTCACTGTAAAACCGAGTTGGAGCTTGTACCTCCCCATATATATGTATGGAATGGAGTTTGCAACTGAAAAGAAACTTTGTGTTCCCAACAAGCTAGGTGAAGGACGGCTTTCACACACACTTATCTCTCAGAACACAGCAAGTGGAGAGACGTTCGTTCATCTAGCACCAAGGGAACGGGTTGCAGGAGACACTTTTTCTCTGCTTTCTCAGTCTGTTTCCTAGTGCCGGTTTGAAGTTCCTGCAGTTTTCACTGTCAAACCGAGTTGGAGCTAGAACCTCCCCATATATTTGTATGGAATGGAGTTTGCAACTGAAAAGAAACTTTGTGTTCCCAACAAGCTAGGTGAAGGACGGCTTTCACACACACTTATCTCTCAGAACTGAGCAAGTGGAGAGACGTTCGTTCATCTAGCACCAAGGGAACGGGTTGCAGGAGACACTTTTTCTCTGCTTTCTCAGTCTGTTTCCTAGTGCCGGTTTGAAGTTCCTGCAGTTTTCACTGTCAAACCGAGTTGGAGCTAGTACCTCCCCATATGTATGTATGGAATGGAGTTTGCAAATGAAAAGAAACTTTGTGTTCCCAACAAGCTAGGTGAAGGACGGCTTTCACACACACTTACCTATCAGAACTGAGCAATTGGAGACACGTTCGTTCATCTACCACCAAGGGAACGGGTTGCAGGAGACACTATTTCTCTGCTTTCTCAGTCTGTTTCCTAGTGCCGGTTTGAAGTTCCTGCAGTTTTCACTGTAAAACCGAGTTGGAGCTTCTACCTCCCCATATATATATATGGAATGGAGTTTGCAACTGAAAAGAAACTTTGTGTTCCCAACAAGCTAGGTGAAGGACGGCTTTCACACACACTTATCTCTCAGAACAGAGCAATTGGAGAGACGTACGTTCATCTAGCACCAAGGGAACGGGTTGCAGGAGACACTTTTTCTCTGCTTTCTCAGTCTGTTTCCTAGTGCCGGTTTGAAGTTCCTGCAGTTTTCACTGTAAAACCGAGTTGGAGCTTCTACCTCCCCATATATATATATGGAATGGAGTTTGCAACTGAAAAGAAACTTTGTGTTCCCAACAAGCTAGGTGAAGGACGGCTTTCACACACACTTATCTCTCAGAACAGAGCAATTGGAGAGACGTACGTTCATCTAGCACCAAGGGAACGGGTTGCAGGAGACACTTTTTCTCTGCTTTCTCAGTCTGTTTCCTAGTGCCGGTTTGAAATTCCTGCAGTTTTCACTGTCAAACCGAGTTGGAGCTAGTACCTCCCCATATATATGTATGGAATGGAGTTTGCAACTGAAAAGAAACTTTGTGTTCCCAACAAGCTAGGTGAAGGACGGCTTTCACACACACTTATCTCTCAGAACTGAGCAAGTGGAGAGACGTACGTTCATCTAGCACCAAGGGAACGGGTTGCAGGAGACACTTTTTCTCTGCTTTCTCAGTCTGTTTCCTAGTGCCGGTTTGAAGTTCCTGCAGTTTTCACTGTCAAACCGAGTTGGAGCTAGAACCTCCCCATATATATGTATGGAATGGAGTTTGCAACTGAAAAGAAACTTTGTGTTCCCAACAAGCTAGGTGAAGGACGGCTTTCACACACACTTATCTCTCAGAACTGAGCAAGTGGAGAGACGTTCGTTCATCTAGCACCAAGGGAACGGGTTGCAGGGGACACTTTTTCTCTGCTTTCTCAGTCTGTTTCCTAGTGCCGGTTTGAAGTTCCTGCAGTTTTCACTGTCAAACCGAGTTGGAGCTAGTACCTCCCCATATATATGTATGGAATGGAGTTTGCAAATGAAAAGAAACTTTGTGTTCCCAACAAGCTAGGTGAAGGACGGCTTTCACACACACTTATCTATCAGAACTGAGCAATTGGAGACACGTTCGTTCATCTACCACCAAGGGAACGGGTTGCAGGAGACACTTTTTCTCTGCTTTCTCAGTCTGTTTCCTAGTGCCGGTTTGAAGTTCCTGCAGTTTTCACTGTAAAACCGAGTTGGAGCTTCTACCTCCCCATATATATATATGGAATGGAGTTTGCAACTGAAAAGAAACTTTCGGTTCCCAACAAGCTAGGTGAAGGACGGCTTTCACACACACTTATCTCTCAGAACAGAGCAATTGGAGAGACGTTCGTTCATCTAGCACCAAGGGAACGGGTTGCAGGAGACACTTTTTCTCTGCTTTCTCAGTCTGTTTCCTAGTGCCGGTTTGAAGTTCCTGCAGTTTTCACTGTCAAACCGAGTTGGAGCTAGTACCTCCCCATATATATGTATGGAATGGAGTTTGCAACTGAAAAGAAACTTTGTGTTCCCAACAAGCTAGGTGAAGGACGGCTTTCACACACAATTATCTCTCAGAACTGAGCAAGTGGAGAGACGTTCGTTCATCTAGCACCAAGGGAACGGGTTGCAGGAGACACTTTTTCTCTGCTTCCTCAGTCTGTTTCCTAGTGCCGGTTTGAAGTTCCTGCAGTTTTCACTGTAAAACCGAGTTGGAGCTTGTACCTCCCCATATATATGTATGGAATGGAGTTTGCAACTGAAAAGAAACTTTGTGTTCCCAACAAGCTAGGTGAAGGACGGCTTTCACACACACTTATCTCTCAGAACTGAGCAAGTGGAGAGACGTTCGTTCATCTAGCACCAAGGGAACGGGTTGCAGGGGACACTTTTTCTCTGATTTCTCAGTCTGTTTCCTAGTGCAGGTTTGAAGTTCCTGCAGTTTTCAGTGTAAAACCGAGTTGGAGCTTCTACCTCCCCATATATATGTATGGAATGGAGTTTGCAACTGAAAAGAAACTTTGTGTTCCCAACAAGCTAGGTGAAGGACGGCTTTCACAGACACTTATCTCTCAGAACACAGCAAGTGGAGAGACGTTCGTTCATCTAGCACCAAGGGAACGGGTTGCAGGAGACACTTTTTCTCTGCTTTCTCAGTCTGTTTCCTAGTGCCGGTTTGAAGTTCCTGCAGTTTTCACTGTAAAACCGAGTTGGAGCTTGTACCTCCCCATATATATGTATGGAATGGAGTTTGCAACTGAAAAGAAACTTTGTGTTCCCAACAAGCTAGGTGAAGGACGGCTTTCACACACACTTATCTCTCAGAACTGAGCAAGTGGAGAGACGTTCGTTCATCTAGCACCAAGGGAACGGGTTGCAGGAGACACTTTTTCTCTGCTTTCTCAGTCTGTTTCCTAGTGCCGGTTTGAAGTTCCTGCAGTTTTCACTGTCAAACCGAGTTGGAGCTTGTACCTCCCCATATATATGTATGCAATGGAGTTTGCAACTGAAAAGAAACTTTGTGTTCCCAACAAGCTAGGTGAAGGACGGCTTTCACACACACTTATCTCTCAGAACTGAGCAAGTGGAGAGACGTTCGTTCATCTAGCACCAAGGGAACGGGTTGCAGGAGACACTTTTTCTCTGCTTTCTCAGTCTGTTTCCTAGTGCCGGTTTGAAGTTCCTGCAGTTTTCACTGTCAAACCGAGTTGGAGCTAGTACCTCCCCATATATATGTATGGAATGGAGTTTGCAACTGAAAAGAAACTTTGTGTTCCCAACAAGCTAGGTGAAGGACGGCTTTCACACACACTTATCTATCAGAACTGAGCAATTGGAGACACGTTCGTTCATCTACCACCAAGGGAACGGGTTGCAGGAGACACTATTTCTCTGCTTTCTCAGTCTGTTTCCTAGTGCCGGTTTGAAGTTCCTGCAGTTTTCACTGTAAAACCGAGTTGGAGCTTCTACCTCCCCATATATATATATGGAATGGAGTTTGCAACTGAAAAGAAACTTTGTGTTCCCAACAAGCTAGGTGAAGGACGGCTTTCACACACACTTATCTCTCAGAACAGAGCAATTGGAGAGACGTACGTTCATCTAGCACCAAGGGAACGGGTTGCAGGAGACACTTTTTCTCTGCTTTCTCAGTCTGTTTCCTAGTGCCGGTTTGAAGTTCCTGCAGTTTTCACTGTAAAACCGAGTTGGAGCTTCTACCTCCCCATATATATATATGGAATGGATTTTGCAACTGAAAAGAAACTTTGTGTTCCCAACAAGCTAGGTGAAGGACGGCTTTCACACACACTTATCTCTCAGAACTGAGCAAGTGGAGAGACGTACGTTCATCTAGCACCAAGGGAACGGGTTGCAGGAGACACTTTTTCTCTGCTTTCTCAGTCTGTTTCCTAGTGCCGGTTTGAAGTTCCTGCAGTTTTCACTGTCAAACCGAGTTGGAGCTAGAACCTCCCCATATATATGTATGGAATGGAGTTTGCAACTGAAAAGAAACTTTGTGTTCCCAACAAGCTAGGTGAAGGACGGCTTTCACACACACTTATCTCTCAGAACTGAGCAAGTGGAGAGACGTTCGTTCATCTAGCACCAAGGGAACGGGTTGCAGGAGACACTTTTTCTCTGCTTTCTCAGTCTGTTTCCTAGTGCCGGTTTGAAGTTCCTGCAGTTTTCACTGTCAAACCGAGTTGGAGCTAGTACCTCCCCATATATATGTATGGAATGGAGTTTGCAAATGAAAAGAAACTTTGTGTTCCCAACAAGCTAGGTGAAGGACGGCTTTCACACACACTTATCTATCAGAACTGAGCAATTGGAGACACGTTCGTTCATCTACCACCAAGGGAACGGGTTGCAGGAGACACTTTTACTCTGCTTTCTCAGTCTGTTTCCTAGTGCCGGTTTGAAGTTCCTGCAGTTTTCACTGTAAAACCGAGTTGGAGCTTCTACCTCCCCATATATATATATGGAATGGAGTTTGCAACTGAAAAGAAACTTTCGGTTCCCAACAAGCTAGGTGAAGGACGGCTTTCACACACACTTATCTCTCAGAACAGAGCAATTGGAGAGACGTTCGTTCATCTAGCACCAAGGGAACGGGTTGCAGGAGACACTTTTTCTCTGCTTCCTCAGTCTGTTTCCTAGTGCCGGTTTGAAGTTCCTGCAGTTTTCACTGTCAAACCGAGTTGGAGCTAGTACCTCCCCATATATATGTATGGAATGGAGTTTGCAACTGAAAAGAAACTTTGTGTTCCCAACAAGCTAGGTGAAGGACGGCTTTCACACACACTTATCTCTCAGAACTGAGCAAGTGGAGAGACGTTCGTTCATCTAGCACCAAGGGAACGGGTTGCAGGAGACACTTTTTCTCTGCTTCCTCAGTCTGTTTCCTAGTGCCGGTTTGAAGTTCCTGCAGTTTTCACTGTAAAACCGAGTTGGAGCTTGTACCTCCCCATATATATGTATGGAATGGAGTTTGCAACTGAAAAGAAACTTTGTGTTCCCAACAAGCTAGGTGAAGGACGGCTTTCACACACACTTATCTCTCAGAACTGAGCAAGTGGAGAGACGTTCGTTCATCTAGCACCAAGGGAACGGGTTGCAGGGGACACTTTTTCTCTGATTTCTCAGTCTGTTTCCTAGTGCAGGTTTGAAGTTCCTGCAGTTTTCAGTGTAAAACCGAGTTGGAGCTTCTACCTCCCCATATATATGTATGGAATGGAGTTTGCAACTGAAAAGAAACTTTGTGTTCCCAACAAGCTAGGTGAAGGACGGCTTTCACACACACTTATCTCTCAGAACACAGCAAGTGGAGAGACGTTCGTTCATCTAGCACCAAGGGAACGGGTTGCAGGAGACACTTTTTCTCTGCTTTCTCAGTCTGTTTCCTAGTGCCGGTTTGAAGTTCCTGCAGTTTTCACTGTCAAACCGAGTTGGAGCTAGAACCTCCCCATATATTTGTATGGAATGGAGTTTGCAACTGAAAAGAAACTTTGTGTTCCCAACAAGCTAGGTGAAGGACGGCTTTCACACACACTTATCTCTCAGAACTGAGCAAGTGGAGAGACGTTCGTTCATCTAGCACCAAGGGAACGGGTTGCAGGAGACACTTTTTCTCTGCTTTCTCAGTCTGTTTCCTAGTGCCGGTTTGAAGTTCCTGCAGTTTTCACTGTCAAACCGAGTTGGAGCTAGTACCTCCCCATATGTATGTATGGAATGGAGTTTGCAAATGAAAAGAAACTTTGTGTTCCCAACAAGCTAGGTGAAGGACGGCTTTCACACAAACTTACCTATCAGAACTGAGCAATTGGAGACACGTTCGTTCATCTACCACCAAGGGAACGGGTTGCAGGAGACACTATTTCTCTGCTTTCTCAGTCTGTTTCCTAGTGCCGGTTTGAAGTTCCTGCAGTTTTCACTGTAAAACCGAGTTGGAGCTTCTACCTCCCCATATATATATATGGAATGGAGTTTGCAACTGAAAAGAAACTTTGTGTTCCCAACAAGCTAGGTGAAGGACGGCTTTCACACACACTTATCTCTCAGAACAGAGCAATTGGAGAGACGTACGTTCATCTAGCACCAAGGGAACGGGTTGCAGGAGACACTTTTTCTCTGCTTTCTCAGTCTGTTTCCTAGTGCCGGTTTGAAGTTCCTGCAGTTTTCACTGTAAAACCGAGTTGGAGCTTCTACCTCCCCATATATATATATGGAATGGAGTTTGCAACTGAAAAGAAACTTTGTGTTCCCAACAAGCTAGGTGAAGGACGGCTTTCACACACACTTATCTCTCAGAACAGAGCAATTGGAGAGACGTACGTTCATCTAGCACCAAGGGAACGGGTTGCAGGAGACACTTTTTCTCTGCTTTCTCAGTCTGTTTCCTAGTGCCGGTTTGAAATTCCTGCAGTTTTCACTGTCAAACCGAGTTGGAGCTAGTACCTCCCCATATATATGTATGGAATGGAGTTTGCAACTGAAAAGAAACTTTGTGTTCCCAACAAGCTAGGTGAAGGACGGCTTTCACACACACTTATCTCTCAGAACTGAGCAAGTGGAGAGACGTACGTTCATCTAGCACCAAGGGAACGGGTTGCAGGAGACACTTTTTCTCTGCTTTCTCAGTCTGTTTCCTAGTGCCGGTTTGAAGTTCCTGCAGTTTTCACTGTCAAACCGAGTTGGAGCTAGAACCTCCCCATATATATGTATGGAATGGAGTTTGCAACTGAAAAGAAACTTTGTGTTCCCAACAAGCTAGGTGAAGGACGGCTTTCACACACACTTATCTCTCAGAACTGAGCAAGTGGAGAGACGTTCGTTCATCTAGCACCAAGGGAACGGGTTGCAGGGGACACTTTTTCTCTGCTTTCTCAGTCTGTTTCCTAGTGCCGGTTTGAAGTTCCTGCAGTTTTCACTGTCAAACCGAGTTGGAGCTAGTACCTCCCCATATATATGTATGGAATGGAGTTTGCAAATGAAAAGAAACTTTGTGTTCCCAACAAGCTAGGTGAAGGACGGCTTTCACACACACTTATCTATCAGAACTGAGCAATTGGAGACACGTTCGTTCATCTACCACCAAGGGAACGGGTTGCAGGAGACACTTTTTCTCTGCTTTCTCAGTCTGTTTCCTAGTGCCGGTTTGAAGTTCCTGCAGTTTTCACTGTAAAACCGAGTTGGAGCTTCTACCTCCCCATATATATATATGGAATGGAGTTTGCAACTGAAAAGAAACTTTCGGTTCCCAACAAGCTAGGTGAAGGACGGCTTTCACACACACTTATCTCTCAGAACAGAGCAATTGGAGAGACGTTCGTTCATCTAGCACCAAGGGAACGGGTTGCAGGAGACACTTTTTCTCTGCTTTCTCAGTCTGTTTCCTAGTGCCGGTTTGAAGTTCCTGCAGTTTTCACTGTCAAACCGAGTTGGAGCTAGTACCTCCCCATATATATGTATGGAATGGAGTTTGCAACTGAAAAGAAACTTTGTGTTCCCAACAAGCTAGGTGAAGGACGGCTTTCACACACAATTATCTCTCAGAACTGAGCAAGTGGAGAGACGTTCGTTCATCTAGCACCAAGGGAACGGGTTGCAGGAGACACTTTTTCTCTGCTTCCTCAGTCTGTTTCCTAGTGCCGGTTTGAAGTTCCTGCAGTTTTCACTGTAAAACCGAGTTGGAGCTTGTACCTCCCCATATATATGTATGGAATGGAGTTTGCAACTGAAAAGAAACTTTGTGTTCCCAACAAGCTAGGTGAAGGACGGCTTTCACACACACTTATCTCTCAGAACTGAGCAAGTGGAGAGACGTTCGTTCATCTAGCACCAAGGGAACGGGTTGCAGGGGACACTTTTTCTCTGATTTCTCAGTCTGTTTCCTAGTGCAGGTTTGAAGTTCCTGCAGTTTTCAGTGTAAAACCGAGTTGGAGCTTCTACCTCCCCATATATATGTATGGAATGGAGTTTGCAACTGAAAAGAAACTTTGTGTTCCCAACAAGCTAGGTGAAGGACGGCTTTCACAGACACTTATCTCTCAGAACACAGCAAGTGGAGAGACGTTCGTTCATCTAGCACCAAGGGAACGGGTTGCAGGAGACACTTTTTCTCTGCTTTCTCAGTCTGTTTCCTAGTGCCGGTTTGAAGTTCCTGCAGTTTTCACTGTCAAACCGAGTTGGAGCTAGAACCTCCCCATATATATGTATGGAATGGAGTTTGCAACTGAAAAGAAACTTTGTGTTCCCAACAAGCTAGGTGAAGGACGGCTTTCACACACACTTATCTCTCAGAACTGAGCAAGTGGAGAGACGTTCGTTCATCTAGCACCAAGGGAACGGGTTGCAGGAGACACTTTTTCTCTGCTTTCTCAGTCTGTTTCCTAGTGCCGGTTTGAAGTTCCTGCAGTTTTCACTGTCAAACCGAGTTGGAGCTTGTACCTCCCCATATATATGTATGCAATGGAGTTTGCAACTGAAAAGAAACTTTGTGTTCCCAACAAGCTAGGTGAAGGACGGCTTTCACACACACTTATCTCTCAGAACTGAGCAAGTGGAGAGACGTTCGTTCATCTAGCACCAAGGGAACGGGTTGCAGGAGACACTTTTTCTCTGCTTTCTCAGTCTGTTTCCTAGTGCCGGTTTGAAGTTCCTGCAGTTTTCACTGTCAAACCGAGTTGGAGCTAGTACCTCCCCATATATATGTATGGAATGGAGTTTGCAACTGAAAAGAAACTTTGTGTTCCCAACAAGCTAGGTGAAGGACGGCTTTCACACACACTTATCTATCAGAACTGAGCAATTGGAGACACGTTCGTTCATCTACAACCAAGGGAACGGTTTGCAGGAGACACTTTTTCTCTGCTTTCTCAGTCTGTTTCCTAGTGCCGGTTTGAAATTCCTGCAGTTTTCACTGTAAAACCGAGTTGGAGCTTCTACCTCCCCATATATATGTATGGAATGGAGTTTGCAACTGAAAAGAAACTTTGTGTTCCCAACAAGCTAGGTGAAGGACGGCTTTCACACACACTTATCTCTCAGAACTGAGCAAGTGGAGAGACGTTCGTTCATCTAGCACCAAGGGAACGTGTTGCAGGAGACACTTTTTCTCTGCTTTCTCAGTCTGTTTCCTAGTGCCGGTTTGAAGTTCCTGCAGTTTTCACTGTCAAACCGAGTTGGAGCTAGTACCTCCCCATATATATGTATGGAATGGAGTTTGCAAATGAAAAGAAACTTTGTGTTCCCAACAAGCTAGGTGAAGGACGGCTTTCACACACACTTATCTCTCAGAAGTGAGCAAGTGGAGAGACGTTCGTTCATCTTGCACCAAGGGAACGGGTTGCAGGAGACACTTTTTCTCTGCTTTCTCAGTCTGTTTCCTAGTGCCGGTTTGAAGTTCCTACAGTTTTCACTGTAAAACCGAGTTGGAGCTTCTACCTCCCTATATATATATATGGAATGGAGTTTGCAACTGAAAAGAAACTTTGTGTTCCCAACAAGCTAGGTGAAGGACGGCTTTCACACACACTTATCTCTCAGAACAGAGCAATTGGAGAGACGTTCGTTCATCTAGCACCAAGGGAAGGGGTGCAGGAGACACTTTTTCTCTGCTTTCTCAGTCTGTTTCCTAGTGCCGGTTTGAAGTTCCTTCAGTTTTCACTGTAAAACCGAGTTGGAGCTTCTACCTCCCCATATATATGTATGGAATGGAGTTTGCAACTGAAAAAAACTTTGTGTTCCCAACAAGCTAGGTGAAGGACGGCTTTCACACACACTTATCTCTCAGAACAGAGCAAGTGGAGAGACGTACGTTCATCTAGCACCAAGGGAACGGGTTGCAGGAGACACTTTTTCTCTGCTTTCTCAGTCTGTTTCCTAGTGCCGGTTTGAAGTTCCTGCAGTTTTCACTGTCAAACCGAGTTGGAGCTAGAACCTCCCCATATATATGTATGGAATGGAGTTTGCAAATGAAAAGAAACTTTGTGTTCCCAACAAGCTAGGTGAAGGACGGCTTTCACACACACTTATCTCTCAGAAGTGAGCAAGTGGAGAGACGTTCGTTCATCTTGCACCAAGGGAACGGGTTGCAGGAGACACTTTTTCTCTGCTTTCTCAGTCTGTTTCCTAGTGCCGGTTTGAAGTTCCTGCAGTTTTCACTGTCAAACCGAGTTGGAGCTTCTACCTCCCTATATATATATATGGAATGGAGTTTGCAACTGAAAAGAAACTTTGTGTTCCCAACAAGCTAGGTGAAGGACGGCTTTCACACACACTTATCTCTCAGAACAGAGCAATTGGAGAGACGTTCGTTCATCTAGCACCAAGGGAAGGGGTGCAGGAGACACTTTTTCTCTGCTTTCTCAGTCTGTTTCCTAGTGCCGGTTTGAAGTTCCTTCAGTTTTCACTGTAAAACCGAGTTGGAGCTTCTACCTCCCCATATATATGTATGGAATGGAGTTTGCAACTGAAAAAAACTTTGTGTTCCCAACAAGCTAGGTGAAGGACGGCTTTCACACACACTTATCTCTCAGAACAGAGCAAGTGGAGAGACGTACGTTCATCTAGCACCAAGGGAACGGGTTGCAGGAGACACTTTTTCTCTGCTTTCTCAGTCTGTTTCCTAGTGCCGGTTTGAAGTTCCTGCAGTTTTCACTGTCAAACCGAGTTGGAGCTAGAACCTCCCCATATATATGTATGGAATGGAGTTTGCAACTGAAAAGAAACTTTGTGTTCCCAACAAGCTAGGTGAAGGACGGCTTTCACACACACTTATCTCTCAGAACTGAGCAAGTGGAGAGACGTACGTTCATCTAGCACCAAGGGAACGGGTTGCAGGAGACACTTTTTCTCTGTTTTCTCAGTCTGTTTCCTAGTGCCGGTTTGAAGTTCCTGCAGTTTTCACTGTCAAACCGAGTTGGAGCTAGAACCTCCCCATATATATGTATTTAATGGAGTTTGCAACTGAAAAGAAACTTTGTGTTCCCAACAAGCTAGGTGAAGGACGGCTTTCACACACACTTATCTCTCATATCTGAGCAAGTGGAGAGACGTTCGTTCATCTAGCACCAAGGGAACGGGTTGCAGGGGACACTTTTTCTCTGCTTTCTCAGTCTGTTTCCTAGTGCCGGTTTGAAGTTCCTGCAGTTTTCACTGTCAAACCGAGTTGGAGCTAGTACCTCCCCATATATATGTATGGAATGGAGTTTGCAAATGAAAAGAAACTTTGTGTTCCCAACAAGCTAGGTGAAGGACGGCTTTCACACACACTTATCTATCAGAACTGAGCAATTGGAGACACGTTCGTTCATCTACCACCAAGGGAACGGGTTGCAGGAGACACTTTTTCTCTGCTTTCTCAGTCTGTTTCCTAGTGCCGGTTTGAAGTTCCTGCAGTTTTCACTGTAAAACCGAGTTGGAGCTTCTACCTCCCCATATATATATATGGAATGGAGTTTGCAACTGAAAAGAAACTTTGGGTTCCCAACAAGCTAGGTGAAGGACGGCTTTCACACACACTTATCTCTCAGAACAGAGCAATTGGAGAGACGTTCGTTCATCTAGCACCAAGGGAACGGGTTGCAGGAGACACTTTTTCTCTGCTTTCTCAGTCTGTTTCCTAGTGCCGGTTTGAAATTCCTGCAGTTTTCACTGTCAAACCGAGTTGGAGCTAGTACCTCCCCATATATATGTATGGAATGGAGTTTGCAACTGAAAAGAAACTTTGTGTTCCCAACAAGCTAGGTGAAGGACGGCTTTCACACACACTTATCTCTCAGAACTGAGCAAGTGGAGAGACGTTCGTTCATCTGGCACCAAGGGAACGGGTTGCAGGAGACACTATTTCTCTGCTTCCTCAGTCTGTTTCCTAGTGCCGGTTTGAAGTTCCTGCAGTTTTCACTGTAAAACCGAGTTGGAGCTTGTACCTCCCCATATATATGTATGGAATGGAGTTTGCAACTGAAAAGAAACTTTGTGTTCCCAACAAGCTAGGTGAAGGACGGCTTTCACACACACTTATCTCTCAGAACTGAGCAAGTGGAGAGACGTTCGTTCATCTAGCACCAAGGGAACGGGTTGCTGGGGACACTTTTTCTCTGATTTCTCAGTCTGTTTCCTAGTGCAGGTTTGAAGTTCCTGCAGTTTTCAGTGTAAAACCGAGTTGGAGCTTCTACCTCCCCATATATATGTATGGAATGGAGTTTGCAACTGAAAAGAAACTTTGTGTTCCCAACAAGCTAGGTGAAGGACGGCTTTCACACACACTTATCTCTCAGAACTGAGCAAGTGGAGAGACGTTCGTTCATCTAGCACCAAGGGAACGGGTTGCAGGGGACACTTTTTCTCTGCTTTCTCAGTCTGTTTCCTAGTGCCGGTTTGAAGTTCCTGCAGTTTTCACTGTCAAACCGAGTTGGAGCTAGTACCTCCCCATATATATGTATGGAATGGAGTTTGCAAATGAAAAGAAACTTTGTGTTCCCAACAAGCTAGGTGAAGGACGGCTTTCACACACACTTATCTATCAGAACTGAGCAATTGGAGACACGTTCGTTCATCTACCACCAAGGGAACGGGTTGCAGGAGACACTTTTTCTCTGCTTTCTCAGTCTGTTTCCTAGTGCCGGTTTGAAGTTCCTGCAGTTTTCACTGTAAAACCGAGTTGGAGCTTCTACCTCCCCATATATATATATGGAATGGAGTTTGCAACTGAAAAGAAACTTTGTGTTCCCAACAAGCTAGGTGAAGGACGGCTTTCACACACACTTATCTCTCAGAACAGAGCAATTGGAGAGACGTTCGTTCATCTAGCACCAAGGGAACGGGTTGCAGGAGACACTTTTTCTCTGCTTTCTCAGTCTGTTTCCTAGTGCCGGTTTGAAATTCCTGCAGTTTTCACTGTCAAACCGAGTTGGAGCTAGTACCTCCCCATATATATGTATGGAATGGAGTTTGCAACTGAAAAGAAACTTTGTGTTCCCAACAAGCTAGGTGAAGGACGGCTTTCACACACACTTATCTCTCAGAACTGAGCAAGTGGAGAGACGTTCGTTCATCTGGCACCAAGGGAACGGGTTGCAGGAGACACTTTTTCTCTGCTTCCTCAGTCTGTTTCCTAGTGCCGGTTTGAAGTTCCTGCAGTTTTCACTGTAAAACCGAGTTGGAGCTTGTACCTCCCCATATATATGTATGGAATGGAGTTTGCAACTGAAAAGAAACTTTGTGTTCCCAACAAGCTAGGTGAAGGACGGCTTTCACACACACTTATCTCTCAGAACTGAGCAAGTGGAGAGACGTTCCTTCATCTAGCACCAAGGGAACGGGTTGCAGGGGACACTTTTTCTCTGATTTCTCAGTCTGTTTCCTAGTGCAGGTTTGAAGTTCCTGCAGTTTTCAGTGTAAAACCGAGTTGGAGTTTCTACCTCCCCATATATATGTATGGAATGGAGTTTGCAACTGAAAAGAAACTTTGTGTTCCCAACAAGCTAGTTGAAGGACGGCTTTCACACACACTTATCTCTCAGAACACAGCAAGTGGAGAGACGTTCGTTCATCTAGCACCAAGGGAACGGGTTGCAGGAGACACTTTTTCTCTGCTTTCTCAGTCTGTTTCCTAGTGCCGGTTTGAAGTTCCTGCAGTTTTCACTGTCAAACCGAGTTGGAGCTAGAACCTCCCCATATATATGTATGGAATGGAGTTTGCAACTGAAAAGAAACTTTGTGTTCCCAACAAGCTAGGTGAAGGACGGCTTTCACACACACTTATCTCTCAGAACTGAGCAAGTGGAGAGACGTTCGTTCCTCTAGCAGCAAGGGAACGGGTTGCAGGAGACACTTTTTCTCTGCTTTCTCAGTCTGTTTCCTACTGCCGGTTTGAAGTTCCTGCAGTTTTCACTGTCAAACCGAGTTGGAGCTAGAACCTCCCCATATATATGTATGGAATGGAGTTTGCAACTGAAAAGAAACTTTGTGTTCCCAACAAGCTAGGTGAAGGACGGCTTTCACACACACTTATCTCTCAGAACTGAGCAAGTGGAGAGACGTTCGTTCATCTAGCACCAAGGGAACGGGTTGCAGGAGACAATTTTTCTCTGCTTTCTCAGTCTGTTTCCTAGTGCCGGTTTGAAGTTCCTGCAGTTTTCACTGTCAAACCGAGTTGGAGCTTGTACCTCCCCATATATATATATGCAATGGAGTTTGCTACTGAAAAGAAACTTTGTGTTCCCAACAAGCTAGGTGAAGGACGGCTTTCACACACACTTATCTCTCAGAACTGAGCAAGTGGAGAGACGTTCGTTCATCTAGCACCAAGGGAACGGGTTGCAGGAGACACTTTTTCTCTGCTTTCTCAGTCTGTTTCCTAGTGCCGGTTTGAAGTTCCTGCAGTTTTCACTGTCAAACCGAGTTGGAGCTAGTACCTCCCCATATATATGTATGGAATGGAGTTTGCAACTGAAAAGAAACTTTGTGTTCCCAACAAGCTAGGTGAAGGACGGCTTTCACACACACTTATCTATCAGAACTGAGCAATTGGAGACACGTTCGTTCATCTACCACCAAGGGAACGGGTTGCAGGAGACACTTTTTCTCTGCTTTCTCAGTCTGTTTCCTAGTGCCGGTTTGAAGTTCCTGCAGTTTTCACTGTAAAAGCGAGTTGGAGCTTCTACCTCCCCATATATATATATGGAATGGTGTTTGCAACTGAAAAGAAACTTTGTGTTCCCAACAAGCTAGGTGAAGGACGGCTTTCACACACACTTATCTCTCAGAACAGAGCAAGTGGAGAGACGTTCGTTCATCTGGCACCAAGGGAACGGGTTGCAGGAGACACTTTTTCTCTGCTTTCTCAGTCTGTTTCCTAGTGCCGGTTTGAAGTTCCTGCAGTTTTCACTGTCAAACCGATTTGGAGCTAGTACCACCCCATATATATGTATGGAATGGAGTTTGCAACTGAAAAGAAACTTTGTGTTCCCAACAAGCTAGGTGAAGGACGGCTTTCACACACACTTATCTCTCAGAACTGAGCAAGTGGAGAGACGTTCGTTCATCTAGCACAAAGGGAACGGGTTGCAGGAGACACTTTTTCTCTGCTTTCTCAGTCTGTTTCCTAGTGCCGGTTTGAAGTTCCTTCAGTTTTCACTGTAAAACCGAGTTGGAGCTTCTACCTCCCCATATATATGTATGGAATGGAGTTTGCAACTGAAAAGAAACTTTGTGTTCCCAACAAGCTAGGTGAATGACGGCTTTCACACACACTTATCTCTCAGAACAGAGCAAGTGGAGAGACGTACGTTCATCTAGCACCAAGGGAACGGGTTGCAGGAGACACTTTTTCTCTGCTTTCTCAGTCTGTTTCCTAGTGCCGGTTTGAAGTTCCTGCAGTTTTCACTGTCAAACCGAGTTGGAGCTAGAACCTCCCCATATATATGTATGGAATGGAGTTTGCAACTGAAAAGAAACTTTGTGTTCCCAACAAGCTAGGTGAAGGACGGCTTTCACACACACTTATCTCTCAGAACTGAGCAAGTGGAGAGACGTTCGTTCATCTAGCACCAAGGGAACGGGTTGCAGGGGACACTTTTTCTCTGCTTTCTCAGTCTGTTTCCTAGTGCCGGTTTGAAGTTCCTGCAGTTTTCACTGTCAAACCGAGTTGGAGCTAGTACCTCCGCATATATATGTATGGAATGGAGTTTGCAAATGAAAAGAAACTTTGTGTTCCCAACAAGCTAGGTGAAGGACGGCTTTCACACACACTTATCTATCAGAACTGAGCAATTGGAGACACGTTCGTTCATCTACCACCAAGGGAACGGGTTGCAGGAGACACTTTTTCTCTGCTTTCTCAGTCTGTTTCCTAGTGCCGGTTTGAAGTTCCTGCAGTTTTCACTGTAAAACCGAGTTGGAGCTTCTACCTCCCCATATATATATATGGAATGGAGTTTGCAACTGAAAAGAAACTTTGGGTTCCCAACAAGCTAGGTGAAGGACGGCTTTCACACACACTTATCTCTCAGAACAGAGCAATTGGAGAGACGTTCGTTCATCTAGCACCAAGGGAACGGGTTGCAGGAGACACTTTTTCTCTGCTTTCTCAGTCTGTTTCCTAGTGCCGGTTTGAAATTCCTGCAGTTTTCACTGTCAAACCGAGTTGGAGCTAGTACCTCCCCATATATATGTATGGAATGGAGTTTGCAACTGAAAAGAAACTTTGTGTTCCCAACAAGCTAGGTGAAGGACGGCTTTCACACACACTTATCTCTCAGAACTGAGCAAGTGGAGAGACGTTCGTTCATCTGGCACCAAGGGAACGGGTTGCAGGAGACACTTTTTCTCTGCTTCCTCAGTCTGTTTCCTAGTGCCGGTTTGAAGTTCCTGCAGTTTTCACTGTAAAACCGAGTTGGAGCTTGTACCTCCCCATATATATGTATGGAATGGAATTTGCAACTGAAAAGAAAATTTGTGTTCCCAACAAGCTAGGTGAAGGACGACTTTCACACACACTTATCTCTCAGAACTGAGCAAGTGGAGAGACGTTCGTTCATCTAGCACCAAGGGAACGGGTTGCAGGGGACACTTTTTCTCTGATTTCTCAGTCTGTTTCCTAGTGCAGGTTTGAAGTTCCTGCAGTTTTCAGTGTAAAACCGAGTTGGAGCTTCTACCTCCCCATATATATGTATGGAATGGAGTTTGCAACTGAAAAGAAACTTTGTGTTCCCAACAAGCTAGTTGAAGGACGGCTTTCACACACACTTATCTCTCAGAACACAGCAAGTGGAGAGACGTTCGTTCATCTAGCACCAAGGGAACGGGTTGCAGGAGACACTTTTTCTCTGCTTTCTCAGTCTTTTTCCTAGTGCCGGTTTGAAGTTCCTGCAGTTTTCACTGTCAAACCGAGTTGGAGCTAGAACCTCCCCATATATATGTATGGAATGGAGTTTGCAACTGAAAAGAAACTTTGTGTTCCCAACAAGCTAGGTGAAGGACGGCTTTCACACACACTTATCTCTCAGAACAGAGCAAGTGGAGAGACGTACGTTCATCTAGCACCAAGGGAACGGGTTGCAGGAGACACTTTTTCTCTGCTTTCTCAGTCTGTTTCCTACTGCCGGTTTGAAGTTCCTGCAGTTTTCACTGTCAAACCGAGTTGGAGCTAGAACCTCCCCATATATATGTATGGAATGGAGTTTGCAACTGAAAAGAAACTTTGTGTTTCCAACAAGCTAGGTGAAGGACGGCTTTCACACACACTTATCTCTCAGAACTGAGCAAGTGGAGAGACGTTCGTTCATCTAGCACCAAGGGAACGGGTTGCAGGAGACACTTTTTCTCTGCTTTCTCAGTCTGTTTCCTAGTGCCGGTTTGAAGTTCCTGCAGTTTTCACTGTCAAACCGAGTTGGAGCTAGTACCTCCCCATATATATGTATGGAATGGAGTTTACAACTGAAAAGAAACTTTGTGTTCCCAACAACTAGGTGAAGGACGGCTTTCACACACACTTATCTATCAGAACTGAGCAATTGGAGACACGTTCGTTCATCTACCACCAAGGGAACGGGTTGCAGGAGACACTTTTTCTCTGCATTCTCAGTCTGTTTCCTAGTGCCGGTTTGAAGTTCCTGCAGTTTTCACTGTAAAACCGAGTTGGAGCTTCTACCTCCCCATATATATATATGGAATGGTGTTTGCAACTGAAAAGAAACTTTGTGTTCCCAACAAGCTAGGTGAAGGACGGCTTTCACACACACTTATCTCTCAGAACAGAGCAAGTGGAGAGACGTTCGTTCATCTAGCACCAAGGGAACGGGTTGCAGGAGACACTTTTTCTCTGCTTTCTCAGTCTGTTTCCTAGTGCCGGTTTGAAGTTCCTGCAGTTTTCACTGTCAAACCGATTTGGAGCTAGTACCACCCCATATATATGTATGGAATGGAGTTTGCAACTGAAAAGAAACTTTGTGTTCCCAACAAGCTAGGTGAAGGACGGCTTTCACACACACTTATCTCTCAGAACTGAGCAAGTGGAGAGACGTTCGTTCATCTAGCACAAAGGGAACGGGTTGCATTAGACACTTTTTCTCTGCTTTCTCAGTCTGTTTCCTAGTGCCGGTTTGAAGTTCCTTCAGTTTTCACTGTAAAACCGAGTTGGAGCTTCTACCTCCCCATATATATGTATGGAATGGAGTTTGCAACTGAAAAGAAACTTTGTGTTCCCAACAAGCTAGGTGAAGGACGGCTTTCACACACACTTATCTCTCAGAACAGAGCAAGTGGAGAGACGTTCGTTCATCTAGCACCAAGGGAACGGGTTGCAGGAGACACTTTTTCTCTGCTTTCTCAGTCTGTTTCCTAGTGCCGGTTTGAAATTCCTACAGTTTTCACTGTAAAACCGAGTTGGAGCTTCTACCTCCCCTTATATATATATGGAATGGAGTTTGCAACTGAAAAGAAACTTTGTGTTCCCAACAAGCTAGGTGAAGGACGGCTTTCACACACACTTATCTCTCAGAACAGAGCAATTGGAGAGACGTTCGTTCATCTAGCACCAAGGGAACGGGTTGCAGGAGACACTTTTTCTCTGCTTTCTCAGTCTGTTTCCTAGTGCCGGTTTGAAATTCCTGCAGTTTTCACTGTCAAACCGAGTTGGAGCTAGTACCTCCCCATATATATGTATGGAATGGAGTTTGCAACTGAAAAGAAACTTTGTGTTCCCAACAAGCTAGGTGAAGGACGGCTTTCACACACACTTATCTCTCAGAACTGAGCAAGTGGAGAGACGTTCGTTCATCTAGCACCAAGGGAACTGGTTGCAGGAGACACTTTTTCTCTGCTTTCTCAGTCTGTTTCCTAGTGCCGGTTTGAAGTTCCTGCAGTTTTCACTGTCAAACCGAGTTGGAGCTAGAACCTCCCCATATATATGTATGGAATGGAGTTTGCAACTGAAAAGAAACTTTGTGTTCCCAACAAGCTAGGTGAAGGACGGCTTTCACACACACTTATCTCTCAGAACTGAGCAAGTGGAGAGACGTTCGTTCATCTAGCACCAAGGGAACGGGTTGCAGGGGACACTTTTTCTCTGATTTCTCAGTCTGTTTCCTAGTGCAGTTTTGAAGTTCCTGCAGTTTTCAGTGTAAAACCGAGTTGGAGCTTCTACCTCCCCATATATATGTATGGAATGGAGTTTGCAACTGAAAAGAAACTTTGTGTTCCCAACAAGTTAGGTGAAGGACGGCTTTCACACACACTTATCTCTCAGAACACAGCAAGTGGAGAGACGTTCGTTCATCTAGCACCAAGGGAACGGGTTGCAGGAGACACTTTTTCTCTGCTTTCTCAGTCTGTTTCCTAGTGCCGGTTTGAAGTTCCTGCAGTTTTCACTGTCAAACCGAGTTGGAGCTAGAACCTCCCCATATATATGTATGGAATGGAGTTTGCAACTGAAAAGAAACTTTGTGTTCCCAACAAGCTAGGTGAAGGACGGCTTTCACACACACTTATCTCTCAGAACTGAGCAAGTGGAGAGACGTTCGTTCCTCTAGCACCAAGGGAACGGGTTGCAGGAGACACTTTTTCTCTGCTTTCTCAGTCTGTTTCCTACTGCCGGTTTGAAGTTCCTGCAGTTTTCACTGTCAAACCGAGTTGGAGCTAGAACCTCCCCATATATATGTATGGAATGGAGTTTGCAACTGAAAAGAAACTTTGTGTTCCCAACAAGCTAGGTGAAGGACGGCTTTCACACACACTTATCTCTCAGAACTGAGCAAGTGGAGAGACGTTCGTTCATCTAGCACCAAGGGAACGGGTTGCAGGAGACAATTTTTCTCTGCTTTCTCAGTCTGTTTCCTAGTGCCGGTTTGAAGTTCCTGCAGTTTTCACTGTCAAACCGAGTTGGAGCTTGTACCTCCCCATATATATGTATGCAATGGAGTTTGCAACTGAAAAGAAACTTTGTGTTCCCAACAAGCTAGGTGAAGGACGGCTTTCACACACATTTATCTCTCAGAACTGAGCAAGTGGAGAGACGTTCGTTCATCTAGCACCAAGGGAACGGGTTGCAGGAGACACTTTTTCTCTGCTTTCTCAGTCTGTTTCCTAGTGCCGGTTTGAAGTTCCTGCAGTTTTCACTGTCAAACCGAGTTGGAGCTAGTACCTCCCCATATATATGTATGGAATGGAGTTTGCAACTGAAAAGAAACTTTGTGTTCCCAACAAGCTAGGTGAATGACGGCTTTCACACACACTTATCTATCAGAACTGAGCAATTGGAGACACGTTCGTTCATCTACCACCAAGGGAACGGGTTGCAGGAGACACTTTTTCTCTGCTTTCTCAGTCTGTTTCCTAGTGCCGGTTTGAAGTTCCTGCAGTTTTCACTGTAAAACCGAGTTGGAGCTTCTACCTCCCCATATATATATATGGAATGGTGTTTGCAACTGAAAAGAAACTTTGTGTTCCCAACAAGCTAGGTGAAGGACGGCTTTCACACACACTTATCTCTCAGAACTGAGCAAGTGGAGAGACGTTCGTTCATCTAGCACCAAGGGAACGGGTTGCAGGAGACACTTTTTCTCTGCTTTCTCAGTCTGTTTCCTAGTGCCGGTTTGAAGTTCCTGCAGTTTTCACTGTCAAACCGATTTGGAGCTAGTACCACCCCATATATATGTATGGAATGGAGTTTGCAACTGAAAAGAAACTTTGTGTTCCCAACAAGCTAGGTGAAGGACGGCTTTCACACACACTTATCTCTCAGAACTGAGCAAGTGGAGAGACGTTCGTTCATCTAGCACAAAGGGAACGGGTTGCAGGAGACACTTTTTCTCTGCTTTCTCAGTCTGTTTCCTAGTGCCGGTTTGAAGTTCCTTCAGTTTTCACTGTAAAACCGAGTTGGAGCTTCTACCTCCCCATATATATGTATGGAATGGAGTTTGCAACTGAAAAGAAACTTTGTGTTCCCAACAAGCTAGGTGAAGGACGGCTTTCACACACACTTATCTCTCAGAACAGAGCAAGTGGAGAGACGTACGTTCATCTAGCACCAAGGGAACGGGTTGCAGGAGACACTTTTTCTCTGCTTTCTCAGTCTGTTTCCTAGTGCCGGTTTGAAGTTCCTGCAGTTTTCACTGTCAAACCGAGTTGGAGCTAGAACCTCCCCATATATATGTATGGAATGGAGTTTGCAACTGAAAAGAAACTTTGTGTTCCCAACAAGCTAGGTGAAGGACGGCTTTCACACACACTTATCTCTCAGAACTGAGCAAGTGGAGAGACGTTCGTTCATCTAGCACCAAGGGAACGGGTTGCAGGGGAAACTTTTTCTCTGCTTTCTCAGTCTGTTTCCTAGTGCCGGTTTGAAGTTCCTGCAGTTTTCACTGTCAAACCGAGTTGGAGCTAGTACCTCCCCATATATATGTATGGAATGGAGTTTGCAAATGAAAAGAAACTTTGTGTTCCCAACAAGCTAGGTGAAGGACGGCTTTCACACACACTTATCTATCAGAACTGAGCAATTGGAGACACGATCGTTCATCTACCACCAAGGGAACGGGTTGCAGGAGACACTTTTTCTCTGCTTCCTCAGTCTGTTTCCTAGTGCCGGTTTGAAGTTCCTGCAGTTTTCACTGTAAAACCGAGTTGGAGCTTCTACCTCCCCATATATATATATGGAATGGAGTTTGCAACTGAAAAGAAACTTTGGGTTCCCAACAAGCTAGGTGAAGGACGGCTTTCACACACACTTATCTCTCAGAACAGAGCAATTGGAGAGACGTTCGTTCATCTAGCACCAAGGGAACGGGTTGCAGGAGACACTTTTTCTCTGCTTTCTCAGTCTGTTTCCTAGTGCCGGTTTGAAATTCCTGCAGTTTTCACTGTCAAACCGAGTTGGAGCTAGTACCTCCCCATATATATGTATGGAATGGAGTTTGCAACTGAAAATAAACTTTGTGTTCCCAACAAGCTAGGTGAAGGACGGCTTTCACACACACTTATCTCTCAGAACTGAGCAAGTGGAGAGACGTTCGTTCATCTGGCACCAAGGGAACGGGTTGCAGGAGACACTTTTTCTCTGCTTCCTCAGTCTGTTTCCTAGTGCCGGTTTGAAGTTCCTGCAGTTTTCACTGTAAAACCGAGTTGGAGCTTGTACCTCCCCATATATATGTATGGAATGGAGTTTGCAACTGAAAAGAAACTTTGTGTTCCCAACAAGCTAGGTGAAGGACGGCTTTCACACACACTTATCTCTCAGAACTGAGCAAGTGGAGAGACGTTCGTTCATCTAGCACCAAGGGAACGGGTTGCAGGGGACACTTTTTCTCTGATTTCTCAGTCTGTTTCCTAGTGCAGGTTTGATGTTCCTGCAGTTTTCAGTGTAAAACCGAGTTGGAGCTTCTACCTCCCCATATATATGTATGGAATGGAGTTTGCAACTGAAAAGAAACTTTGTGTTCCCAACAAGCTAGTTGAAGGACGGCTTTCACACACACTTATCTCTCAGAACACAGCAAGTGGAGAGACGTTCGTTCATCTAGCACCAAGGGAACGGGTTGCAGGAGACACTTTTTCTCTGCTTTCTCAGTCTTTTTCCTAGTGCCGGTTTGAAGTTCCTGCAGTTTTCACTGTCAAACCGAGTTGGAGCTAGAACCTCCCCATATATATGTATGGAATGGAGTTTGCAACTGAAAAGAAACTTTGTGTTCCCAACAAGCTAGGTGAAGGACGGCTTTCACACACACTTATCTCTCAGAACTGAGCAAGTGGAGAGACTTTCGTTCATCTAGCACCAAGGGAACGGGTTGCAGGAGACAATTTTTCTCTGCTTTCTCAGTCTGTTTCCTAGTGCCGGTTTGAAGTTCCTGCAGTTTTCACTGTCAAACCGAGTTGGAGCTAGAACCTCCCCATATATATGTATGGAATGGAGTTTGCAACTGAAAAGAAACTTTGTGTTCCCAACAAGCTAGGTGAAGGACGGCTTTCACACACACTTATCTCTCAGAACTGAGCAAGTGGAGAGACTTTCGTTCATCTAGCACCAAGGGAACGGGTTGCAGGAGACACTTTTTCTCTGCTTTCTCAGTCTGTTTCCTAGTGCCGGTTTGAAGTTCCTGCAGTTTTCACTGTCAAACCGAGTTGGAGCTAGTACCTCCCCATATATATGTATGGAATGGAGTTTGCAACTGAAAAGAAACTTTGTGTTCCCAACAAGCTAGGTGAAGGACGGCTTTCACACACACTTATCTATCAGAACTGAGCAATTGGAGACACGTTCGTTCATCTACCACCAAGGGAACGGGTTGCAGGAGACACTTTTTCTCTGCTTTCTCAGTCTGTTTCCTAGTGCCGGTTTGAAGTTCCTGCAGTTTTCACTGTAAAACCGAGTTGGAGCTTCTACCTCCCCATATATATATATGGAATGGTGTTTGCAACTGAAAAGAAACTTTGTGTTCCCAACAAGCTAGGTGAAGGACGGCTTTCACACACACTTATCTCTCAGAACAGAGCAAGTGGAGAGACGTTCGTTCATCTAGCACCAAGGGAACGGGTTGCAGGTGACACTTTTTCTCTGCTTTCTCAGTCTGTTTCCTAGTGCCGGTTTGAAGTTCCTGCAGTTTTCACTGTCAAACCGATTTGGAGCTAGTACCACCCCATATATATGTATGGAATGGAGTTTGCAACTGAAAAGAAACTTTGTGTTCCCAACAAGCTAGGTGAAGGACGGCTTTCACACACACTTATCTCTCAGAACTGAGCAAGTGGAGAGACGTTCGTTCATCTAGCACAAAGGGAACGGGTTGCAGGAGACACTTTTTCTCTGCTTTCTCAGTCTGTTTCCTAGTGCCGGTTTGAAGTTCCTTCAGTTTTCACTGTAAAACCGAGTTGGAGCTTCTACCTCCCCATATATATGTATGGAATGGAGTTTGCAACTGAAAAGAAACTTTGTGTTCCCAACAAGCTAGGTGAAGGACGGCTTTCACACACACTTATCTCTCAGAACAGAGCAAGTGGAGAGACGTACGTTCATCTAGCACCAAGGGAACGGGTTGCAGGAGACACTTTTTCTCTGCTTTCTCAGTCTGTTTCCTAGTGCCGGTTTGAAGTTCCTGCAGTTTTCACTGTCAAACCGAGTTGGAGCTAGAACCTCCCCATATATATGTATGGAATGGAGTTTGCAACTGAAAAGAAACTTTGTGTTCCCAACAAGCTAGGTGAAGGACGGCTTTCACACACACTTATCTCTCAGAACTGAGCAAGTGGAGAGACGTTCGTTCATCTAGCACCAAGGGAACGGGTTGCAGGAGACACTTTTTCTCTGCTTTCTCAGTCTGTTTCCTAGTGCCGGTTTGAAGTTCCTGCAGTTTTCACTGTCAAACCGAGTTGGAGCTAGTACCTCCCCATATATATGTATGGAATGGAGTTTGCAAATGAAAAGAAACTTTGTGTTCCCAACAAGCTAGTTGAAGGACGGCTTTCACACACACTTATCTCTCAGAAGTGAGCAAGTGGAGAGACGTTCGTTCATCTAGCACCAAGGGAACGGGTTGCAGGAGACACTTTTTCTCTGCTTTCTCAGTCTGTTTCCTAGTGCCGGTTTGAAGTTCCTACAGTTTTCACTGTAAAACCGAGTTGGAGCTTCTACCTCCCCATATATATATATGGAATGGAGTTTGCAACTGAAAAGAAACTTTGTGTTCCCAACAAGCTAGGTGAAGGACGGCTTTCACACACACTTATCTCTCAGAACAGAGCAATTGGAGAGACGTTCGTTCATCTAGCACCAAGGGAACGGGTTGCAGGAGACACTTTTTCTCTGCTTTCTCAGTCTGTTTCCTAGTGCCGGTTTGAAATTCCTGCAGTTTTCACTGTCAAACCGAGTTGGAGCTAGTACCTCCCCATATATATGTATGGAATGGAGTTTGCAACTGAAAAGAAACTTTGTGTTCCCAACAAGCTAGGTGAAGGACGGCTTTCACACACACTTATCTCTCAGAACTGAGCAAGTGGAGAGACGTTCGTTCATCTAGCACCAAGGGAACTGTTTGCAGGAGACACTTTTTCTCTGCTTTCTCAGTCTGTTTCCTAGTGCCGGTTTGAAGTTCCTGCAGTTTTCACTGTAAAACCGAGTTGGAGATTCTAACTCCCCATATATATGTATGGAATGGAGTTTGCAACTGAAAAGAAACTTTGTGTTCCCAACAAGCTAGGTGAAGGACGGCTTTCACACACACTTATCTCTCAGAACTGAGCAAGTGGAGAGACGTTCGTTCATCTAGCACCAAGGGAACGGGTTGCAGGGGACACTTTTTCTCTGATTTCTCAGTCTGTTTCCTAGTGCAGGTTTGAAGTTCCTGCAGTTTTCAGTGTAAAACCGATTTGGAGCTTCTACCTCCCCATATATATGTATGGAATGGAGTTTGCAACTGAAAAGAAACTTTGTGTTCCCAACAAGTTAGGTGAAGGACGGCTTTCACACACACTTATCTCTCAGAACACAGCAAGTGGAGAGACGTTCGTTCATCTAGCACCAAGGGAACGGGTTGCAGGAGACACTTTTTCTCTGCTTTCTCAGTCTGTTTCCTAGTGCCGGTTTGAAGTTCCTGCAGTTTTCACTGTCAAACCGAGTTGGAGCTAGAACCTCCCCATATATATGTATGGAATGGAGTTTGCAACTGAAAAGAAACTTTGTGTTCCCAACAAGCTAGGTGAAGGACGGCTTTCACACACACTTATCTCTCAGAACTGAGCAAGTGGAGAGACGTTCCTTCATCTAGCACCAAGGGAACGGTTTGCAGGAGACACTTTTTCTCTGCTTTCTCAGTCTGTTTCCTAGTGCCGGTTTGAAGTTCCTGCAGTTTTCACTGTAAAACCGAGTTGGAGCTTCTACCTCCCCATATATATGTATGGAATGGAGTTTGCAACTGAAAAGAAACTTTGTGTTCCCAACAAGCTAGGTGAAGGACGGCTTTCACACACACTTATCTCTCAGAACAGAGCAAGTGGAGAGACGTTCGTTCATCTAGCACCAAGGGAACGGGTTGCAGGAGACACTTTTTCTCTGCTTTCTCAGTCTGTTTCCTAGTGCCGGTTTGAAGTTCCTGCAGTTTTCACTGTCAAACCGATTTGGAGCTAGTACCACCCCATATATATGTATGGAATGGAGTTTGCAACTGAAAAGAAACTTTGTGTTCCCAACAAGCTAGGTGAAGGACGGCTTTCACACACACTTATCTCTCAGAACTGAGCAAGTGGAGAGACGTTCGTTCATCTAGCACAAAGGGAACGGGTTGCAGGAGACACTTTTTCTCTGCTTTCTCAGTCTGTTTCCTAGTGCCGGTTTGAAGTTCCTTCAGTTTTCACTGTAAAACCGAGTTGGAGCTTCTACCTCCCCATATATATGTATGGAATGGAGTTTGCAACTGAAAAGAAACTTTGTGTTCCCAACAAGCTAGGTGAAGGACGGCTTTCACACACACTTATCTCTCAGAACAGAGCAAGTGGAGAGACGTACGTTCATCTAGCACCAAGGGAACGGGTTGCAGGTGACAATTTTTCTCTGCTTTCTCAGTCTGTTTCCTAGTGCCGGTTTGAAGTTCCTGCAGTTTTCACTGTCAAACCGAGTTGGAGCTAGAACCTCCCCATATATATCTATGGAATGGAGTTTGCAACTGAAAAGAAACTTTGTGTTCCCAACAAGCTAGGTGAAGGACGGCTTTCACACACACTTATCTCTCAGAACTGAGCAAGTGGAGAGACGTTCGTTCATCTAGCACCAAGGGAACGGGTTGCAGGAAACACTTTTTCTCTGCTTTCTCAGTCTGTTTCCTAGTGCCGGTTTGAAGTTCCTGCAGTTTTCACTGTAAAACCGAGTTGGAGCTAGTACCTCCCCATATATATGTATGGAATGGAGTTTGCAAATGAAAAGAAACTTTGTGTTCCCAACAAGCTAGTTGAAGGACGGCTTTCACACACACTTATCTCTCAGAAGTGAGCAAGTGGAGAGACGTTCGTTCATCTAGCACCAAGGGAACGGGTTGCAGGAGACACTTTTTCTCTGCTTTCTCAGTCTGTTTCCTAGTGCCGGTTTGAAGTTCCTACAGTTTTCACTGTAAAACCGAGTTGGAGCTTCTACCTCCCCATATATATATATGGAATGGAGTTTGCAACTGAAAAGAAACTTTGTGTTCCCAACAAGCTAGGTGAAGGACGGCTTTCACACACACTTATCTCTCAGAACAGAGCAATTGGAGAGACGTTCGTTCATCTAGCACCAAGGGAACGGGTTGCAGGAGACACTTTTTCTCTGCTTTCTCAGTCTGTTTCCTAGTGCCGGTTTGAAATTCCTGCAGTTTTCACTGTAAAACCGAGTTGGAGCTAGTACCTCCCCATATATATGTATGGAATGGAGTTTGCAACTGAAAAGAAACTTTGTGTTCCCAACAAGCTAGGTGAAGGACGGCTTTCACACACACTTATCTCTCAGAACTGAGCAAGTGGAGAGACGTTCGTTCATCTAGCACCAAGGGAACTGGTTGCAGGAGACACTTTTTCTCTGCTTTCTCAGTCTGTTTCCTAGTGCCGGTTTGAAGTTCCTGCAGTTTTCACTGTAAAACCGAGTTGGAGCTTGTACCTCCCCATATATATGTATGGAATGGAGTTTGCAACTGAAAAGAAACTTTGTGTTCCCAACAAGCTAGGTGAAGGACGGCTTTCACACACACTTATCTCTCAGAACTGAGCAAGTGGAGAGACGTTCGTTCATCTAGCACCAAGGGAACGGGTTGCAGGGGACACTTTTTCTCTGATTTCTCAGTCTGTTTCCTAGTGCAGGTTTGAAGTTCCTGCAGTTTTCAGTGTAAAACCGAGTTGGAGCTTCTACCTCCCCATATATATGTATGGAATGGAGTTTGCAACTGAAAAGAAACTTTGTGTTCCCAACAAGCTAGGTGAAGGACGGCTTTCACACACACTTATCTCTCAGAACACAGCAAGTGGAGAGACGTTCGTTCATCTAGCAGCAAGGGAACGGGTTGCAGGAGACACTTTTTCTCTGCTTTCTCAGTCTGTTTCCTAGTGCCGGTTTGAATTTCCTGCAGTTTTCACTGTCAAACCGAGTTGGAGCTAGAACCTCCCCATATATATGTATGGAATGGAGTTTGCAACTGAAAAGAAACTTTGTGTTCCCAACAAGCTAGGTGAAGGACGGCTTTCACACACACTTATCTCTCAGAACTGAGCAAGTGGAGAGACGTTCCTTCATCTAGCACCAAGGGAACGGTTTGCAGGAGACACTTTTTCTCTGCTTTCTCAGTCTGTTTCCTAGTGCCGGTTTGAAGTTCCTGCAGTTTTCACTGTAAAACCGAGTTGGAGCTTCTAACTCCCCATATATATGTATGGAATGGAGTTTGCAACTGAAAAGAAACTTTGTGTTCCCAACAAGCTAGATGAAGGACGGCTTTCACACACACTTATCTCTCAGAACTGAGCAAGTGGAGAGACATTCGTTCATCTAGCACCAAGGGAACGGTTTGCAAGAGACACTTTTTCTCTGCTTTCTCAGTCTGTTTCCTAGTGCCGGTTTGAAGTTCCTGCAGTTCTCACTGTAAAACCGAGTTGGAGCTAGTACCTCCCCATATATATGTATGGAATGGAGTTTGCAACTGAAAAGAAACTATGTGTTCCCAACAAGCTAGGTGAAGGACGGCTTTCACACACACTTATCTCTCAGAACTGAGCAAGTGGAGAGACGTTCGTTCATCTAGCACCAAGGGAACGGGTTGCAGGAGACACTTTTTCTCTGCTTTCTCAGTCTTTTTCCTAGTGCCGGTTTGAAGTTCCTGCAGTTTTCACTGTAAAACCGAGTTGGAGCTTCTACCTCCCCATATATATGTATGGAATGGAGTTTGCAACTGAAAAGAAACTTTGTGTTCCCAACAAGCTATGTGAAGGACGGCTTTCACACACACTTATCTCTCAGAACTGAGCAAGTGGAGAGACGTTCGTTCATCTAGCACCAATGGAACGGGTTGCAGGAGACACTTTTTCTCTGCTTTCTCAGTCTGTTTCCTAGTGCCGGTTTGAAGTTCCTGCAGTTTTCACTGTCAAACCGTGTTGGAGCTAGTACCTCCCCATATATATGTATGGAATGGAGTTTGCAACTGAAAAGAATCTTTGTGTTCCCAACAAGCTAGGTGAAGGACGGCTTTCACACACACTTATCTCTCAGAACTGAGCAAGTGGAGAGACGTTCGTTCATCTAGCACCAAGGGAAAGGGTTGCAGGAGACACTTTTTCTCTTCTTCCTCAGTCTGTTTCTTAGTGCCGGTTTGAAGTTCCTGCAGTTTTCACTGTAAAACCGAGTTGGAGCTTGTACCTCCCCATATATATGTATGGAATGGAGTTTGCAACTGAAAAGAAACTTTGTGTTCCCAACAAGCTAGGTGAAGGACGGCTTTCACACACACTTATCTCTCAGAACTGAGCAAGTGGAGAGACGTTCGTTCATCTAGCACCAAGGGAACGGGTTGCAGGAGACACTTTTTCTCTGCTTTCTCAGTCTGATTCCTAGTGCCGGTTTGAAGTTCCTGCAGTTTTCACTGTAAAACCGAGTTGGAGATACTACCTCCCCATATATATGTATGGAATGGAGTTTGCAACTGAAAAGAAACTTTGTGTTCCCAACAAGCTAGGTGAAGGACGTCTTTCACACACACTTATCTCTCAGAACTGAGCGTGTACAGAGACGTTCGTACATCTAGCACCAAGGGAACGGGTTGCAGGAGACACCTTACTCTGTTTTCTCAGTCTGTTTCCTGGTGCCGGTTTGAAGTTCCTGCAGTTTTCACTGTAAAACCGAGTTGGAGCTAGTAACTCCCCATATATATGTAAGGAATGGAGTTTGCAACTGAAAAGAAACTTTGTGTTCCCAACAAGCTAGGTGAAGGACGGCTTCCACACACACTTATCTCTCAGAACTGAGCAAGTGGAGAGACGTTCGTTCATCTAGCACCAAGGGAACGGGTTGCAGGAGACACTTTTTCTCTGCTTTCTCAGTCTGTTTCCTAGTGCCGGTTTGATGTTCCTGCAGTTTTCACTGTCAAACCGAGTTGGAGCTAGTACCACCCCATATATATGTATGGAATGGAGTTTGCAACTGAAAAGAAACTTTGTGTTCCCAACAAGCTAGGTGAAGGACGGCTTTCACACACACTTATCTCTCAGAACTGAGCAAGTGGAGAGACGTTCCTTCATCTAGCACCAAGGGAACGGTTTGCAGGAGACACTTTTTCTCTGCTTTCTCAGTCTGTTTCCTAGTGCCGGTTTGAAGTTCCTGCAGTTTTCACTGTAAAACCGAGTTGGAGCTTCTACCTCCCCATATATATGTATGGAATGGAGTTGGCAACTGAAAAGAAACTTTGTGTTCCCAACAAGCTAGATGAAGGACGGCTTTCACACACACTTATCTCTCAGAACTGAGCAAGTGGAGAGACGTTCGTTCATCTAGCACCAAGGGAACGGGTTGCAGGAGACACTTTTTCTCTGCTTTCTCAGTCTGTTTCCTAGTGCCGGTTTGAAGTTCCTGCAGTTTTCACTGTCAAACCGAGTTGGAGCTAGTACCTCCCCATATATATGTATGGAATGGAGTTTGCAACTGAAAAGAAACTTTGTGTTCCCAACAAGCTAGGTGAAGGACGGCTTTCACACACACTTATCTCTCAGAACTGAGCAAGTGGAGAGACGTTCGTTCATCTAGCACCAAGGGAAAGGGTTGCAGGAGACACTTTTTCTCTTCTTCCTCAGTCTGTTTCCTAGTGCCGGTTTGAAGTTCCTGCAGTTTTCACTGTAAAACCGAGTTGGAGCTTGTACCTCCCCATATATATGTATGGAATGGAGTTTGCAACTGAAAAGAAACTTTGTGTTCCCAACAAGCTAGGTGAAGGACGGCTTTCACACACACTTATCTCTCAGAACTGAGCAAGTGGAGAGACGTTCGTTCATCTAGCACCAAGGGAACGGGTTGTAGCAGACACTTTTTCTCTGCTTTCTCAGTCTCATTCCTAGTGCCGGTTTGAAGTTCCTGCAGTTTTCACTGTAAAACCGAGTTGGAGATACTACCTCCCCATATATATGTATGGAATGGAGTTTGCAACTGAAAAGAAACTTTGTGTTCCCAACAAGCTAGGTGAAAGACGGCTTTCACACACACTTATCTCTCAGAACTGAGCGTGTACAGAGACGTTCGTACATCTAGCACCAAGGGAACGGGTTGCAGGAGTCACTTTACTCTGTTTTCTCAGTCTGTTTCCTGGTGCCGGTTTGAAGTTCCTGCAGTTTTCACTGTAAAACCGAGTTGGAGCTAGTAACTCCCCATATATATGTAAGGAATGGAGTTTGCAACTGAAAAGAAACTTTGTGTTCCCAACAAGCTAGGTGAAGGACGGCTTCCACACACACTTATCTCTCAGAACTGAGCAAGTGGAGAGACGTTCGTTCATCTAGCACCAAGGGAACGGGTTGCAGGAGACACTTTTTCTCTGCTTTCTCAGTCTGTTTCCTAGTGCCGGTTTGATGTTCCTGCAGTTTTCACTGTCAAACCGAGTTGGAGCTAGTATCACCCCATATATATGTATGGAATGGAGTTTGCAACTAAAAGAAACTTGGTGTTCCCAACAAGCTAGGTGAAGGACGGCTTTCACACACACTTATCTCTCAGAACTGAGCAAGTGGAGAGACGTTCCTTCATCTAGCACCAAGGGAACGGTTTGCAGGAGACACTTTTTCTCTGCTTTCTCAGTCTGTTTCCTAGTGCCGGTTTGAAGTTCCTGCAGTTTTCACTGTAAAACCGAGTTGGAGCTTCTACCTCCCCATATATATGTATGGAATGGAGTTTGCAACTGAAAAGAAACTTTGTGTTCCCAACAAGCTAGATGAAGGACGGCTTTCACACACACTTATCTCTCAGAACTGAGCAAGTGGAGAGACGTTCGTTCATCTAGCACCAAGGGAACGGGTTGCAGGAGACAATTTTTCTCTGCTTCTCAGTCTGTTTCCTAGTGCCGGTTTGAAGTTCCTGCAGTTTTCACTGTCAAACCGAGTTGGAGCTAGAACCTCCCTATATATATGTATGGAATGGAGTTTGCAACTGAAAAGAAACTTTGTGTTCCCAACAAGCTAGTTGAAGGACGGCTTTCACACACACTTATCTCTCAGAACTGAGCAAGTGGAGAGACGTTCGTTCATCTAGCACCAAGGGAACGGGTTGCAGGAGACACTTTTTCTCTGCTTTCTCAGTCTGTTTCCTAGTGCCGGTTTGAAGTTCCTGCAGTTTTCACTGTAAAACAGAGTTGGAGCTAGTACCTCCCCATATATATGTATGGAATGGAGTTTGCAACTGAAAAGAAACTTTGTGTTCCCAACAAGCTAGGTGAAGGACGGCTTTCACACACACTTATCTCTCAGAACTGAGCAAGTGGGGAGACGTTCGTTCATCTAGCACCAAGGGAACGGGTTGCAGGAGACACTTTTTCTCTGCTTTCTCAGTCTTTTTCCTAGTGCCGGTTTGAAGTTCCTGCAGTTTTCACTGTAAAACCGAGTTGGAGCTTCTACCTCCCCATATATATGTATGGAATGGAGTTTGCAAATGAAAAGAAACTTTGTGTTCCCAACAAGCTAGGTGAAGGACGGCTTTCACACACATTTATCTCTCAGAACAGAGCAAGTGGAGAGACGTTCGTTCATCTAGCACCAAGGGAACGGGTTGCAGGAGACACTTTATCTCTGCTTTCTCAGTCTGTTTCCTAGTGCCGGTTTGAAGTTCCTGCAGTTTTCACTGTAAAACCGAGTTGGAGCTTCTACCTCCCCATATATATGTATGGAATGGAGTTGGCAACTGAAAAGAAACTTTGTGTTCCCAAAAACCTAGGTGAAGTACGGCTTTCACACACACTTATCTCTCAGAACAGAGCAAGTGGAGAGACGTTCGTTCATCTAGCACCAAGGGAACGGAGACACTTTTTCTCTGCTTTCTCAGTCTGTTTCCTAGTGCCGGTTTGAAGTTCCTGCAGTTTTCACTGTCAAACCGAGTTGGAGCTAGAACCTCCCCATATATATGTATGGAATGGAGTTTGCAACTGAAAAGAAACTTTGTGTTCCCAACAAGCTAGGTGAAGGACGGCTTTCACACACACTTATCTCTCAGAACTGAGCAAGTGGAGAGACGTTCGTTCATCTAGCACCAAGGGAACGGTTTGCAGGAGACACTTTTTCTCTGCTTTCTCAGTCTGTTTCCTAGTGCCGGTTTGAAGTTCCTGCAGTTTTCACTGTAAAACCGAGTTGGAGCTTCTACCTCCCCATATATATGTATGGAATGGAGTTGGCAACTGAAAAGAAACTTTGTGTTCCCAAAAAGCTAGGTGAAGTACGGCTTTCACACACACTTATCTCTCAGAACAGAGCAAGTGGAGAGACGTTCGTTCATCTAGCACCAAGGGAACGGGTTGCAGGAGACACTTTTTCTCTGCTTTCTCAGTCTGTTTCCTAGTGCCGGTTTGAAGTTCCTGCAGTTTTCACTGTCAAACCGAGTTGGAGCTAGAACCTCCCCATATATATGTATGGAATGGAGTTTGCAACTGAAAAGAAACTTTGTGTTCCCAACAAGCTAGGTGAAGGACGGCTTTCACACACACTTATCTCTCAGAACTGAGCAAGTGGAGAGACGTTCGTTCATCTAGCACCAAGGGAACGGTTTGCAGGAGACACTTTTTCTCTGCTTTCTCAGTCTGTTTCCTAGTGCCGGTTTGAAGTTCCTGCAGTTTTCACTGTAAAACCGAGTTGGAGCTAGTACCTCCCCATATATATTTATGGAATGGAGTTTGCAACTGAAAAGAAACTTTGTGTTCCCAAAAAGCTAGGTGAAGGACGGCTTTCACACACACTTATCTCTCAGAACTGAGCAAGTGGAGAGACGTTCGTTCATCTAGCACCAAGGGAACGGGTTGCAGGAGACACTTTTTCTCTGCTTTCTCAGTCTTTTTCCTAGTGACGGTTTGAAGTTCCTGCAGTTTTCACTATCAAACCGAGTTGGAGCTTGTACCTCCCCATATATATGTATGCAATGGAGTTTGCAACTGAAAAGAAACTTTGTGTTCCCAACAAGCTAGGTGAAGGACGGCTTTCACACACACTTATCTCTCAGAACTGAGCAAGTGGAGAGACGTTCGTTCATCTAGCACCAAGGGAACGGGTTGCAGGAGACACTTTTTCTCTGCTTTCTCAGTCTGTTTCCTAGTGCCGGTTTGAAGTTCCTGCAGTTTTCACTGTCAAACCGAGTTGGAGCTAGTACCTCCCCATATATATGTATGGAATGGAGTTTGCAACTGAAAAGAAACTTTGTGTTCCCAACAAGCTAGGTGAAGGACGGCTTTCACACACACTTATCTCTCAGAACTGAGCAAGTGGAGAGACGTTCGTTCATCTAGCACCAAGGGAAAGGGTTGCAGGAGACACTTTTTCTCTTCTTCCTCAGTCTGTTTCCTAGTGCCGGTTTGAAGTTCCTGCAGTTTTCACTGTAAAACCGAGTTGGAGCTTGTACCTCCCCATATATATGTATGGAATGGAGTTTGCAACTGAAAAGAAACTTTGTGTTCCCAAAAAGCTAGGTGAAGGACGGCTTTCACACACACTTATCTCTCAGAACTGAGCAAGTGGAGAGACGTTCGTTCATCTAACACCAAGGGAACGGGTTGAAGGGGACATTTTTTCTCTGATTTCTCAGTCTGTTTCCTAGTGCCGGTTTGAAGTTCCTGCAGTTTTCACTGTAAAACCGTGTTGGAGCTTCTACCTCCCCATATATATGTATGGAATGGAGTTTGCAACTGAAAAGAAACTTTGTGTTCCCAACAAGCTAGGTGAAGGACGGCTTTCACACACACTTATCTCTCAGAACAGAGCAAGTGGAGAGACGTTCGTTCATCTAGCACCAAGGGAACGGGTTGCAGGACACACTTTTTCTCTGCTTTCTCAGTCTCTTTCCTAGTGCCGGTTTGAAGTTCCTGCAGTTTTCACTGTCAAACCGAGTTGGAGCTAGAACCTCCCCATATATATGTATGGAATGGAGTTTGCAACTGAAAAGAACCTTTGTGTTCCCAAAAAGCTAGGTGAAGTACGGCTTTCACACACACTTATCTCTCAGAACTGAGCAAGTGGAGAGACGTTCGTTCATCTAGCACCAAGGGAACGGGTTGCAGGAGACACTTTTTCTCTGCTTTCTCAGTCTGTTTCCTAGTGCCAGTTTGAAGTTCCTGCAGTTTTCACTGTCAAACCGATTTGGAGCTAGTACCTCCCCATATATATGTATGGAATGGAGTTTGCAACTGAAAAGAAACTTTGTGTTCCCAACAAGCTAGGTGAAGGACGGCTTTCACACACACTTATCTCTCAGAACTGAGCAAGTGGAGAGACGTTCGTTCATCTAACACCAAGGGAACGGGTTGCAGGAGACACTTTTTCTCTGCTTTCTCAGTCTGTTTCCTAGTGCCGGTTTGAAGTTCCTGCAGTTTTCACTGTCAAACCGAGTTGGAGCTTCTACCTCCCCATATATATGTATGGAATGGAGTTTGCAACTTAAAAGAAACTTTGTGTTCCCAACAAGCTAGGTGAAGTACGGCTTTCACACACACTTATCTCTCAGAACAGAGCAAGTGGAGAGACGTTCGTTCATCTAGCACCAAGGGAACGGGTTGCAGGAGACACTTTTTCTCTGCTTTCTCAGTCTGTTTCCTAGTGCCGGTTTGAAGTTCCTGCAGTTTTTACTGTGAAACCGATTTGGAGGTAGAACCTCCCCATATATATGTATGGAATGGAGTTTGCAACTGAAAAGAAACTTTGTGTTCCCAACAAGCTAGGTGAAGGACGGCTTTCACACACACTTACCTCTCAGAACTGAGCAAGTGGAGAGACGTTCGTTCATCTAGCACCAAGGGAACGGGTTGCAGGAGACACTTTTTCTCTGCTTTCTCAGTCTGTTTCCTAGTGCCGGTTTGAAGTTCCTGCAGTTTTCACTGTCAAACCGAGTTGGAGCTAATACCTCCCCATATATATGTATGGAATGGAGTTTGCAACTGAAAAGAAACTTTGTGTTCCCAACAAGCTAGGTGAAGCACGGCTTTCACACACACTTATCTCTCAGAACTGAGCAATTGGAGAGACGTTCGTTCATCTACCACCAAGGGAACGGGTTGCAGGAGACACTTTTTCTCTGCTTTGTCAGTCTGTTTCCTAGTGCCGGTTTGAAGTTCCTGCAGTTTTCACTGTAAAACCGAGTTGGAGCTTCTACCTCCCCATATATATGTATGGAATGGAGTTTGCAACTGAAAAGAAACTTTGTGTTCCCAACAAGCTAGGTGAAGGACGGCTTTCACACACACTTATCTCTCAGAACAGAGCAAGTGGAGAGACGTTCGTTCATCTAGCACCAAGGGAACGGGTTGCAGGAGACACTTTTTCTCTGCTTTCTCAGTCTGTTTCCTAGTGCCGGTTTGAAATTCCTGCAGTTTTCACTGTCAAATCGAGTTGGAGCTAGTACCTCCCCATATATATGTATGGAATGGAGTTTGCAACTGAAAAGAAACTTTGTGTTCCCAACAACCTAGGTGAAGTACGGCTTTCACACACACTTATCTCTCAGAACTGAGCAAGTGGAGAGACGTTCGTTCATCTAGCACCAAGGGAACTGGTTGCAGGAGACACTTTTTCTCTGCTTCCTCAGTCTGTTTCCTAGTGCCTGTTTGAAGTTCCTGCAGTTTTCACTGTAAAACCGTGTTGGAGCTTGTACCTCCCCATATATATGTATGGAATGGAGTTTGCAACTGAAAAGAAACTTTGTGTTCCCAACAAGCTAGGTGAAGGACGGCTTTCACACACAATTATCTCTCAGAACTGAGCAAGTGGAGAGACGTTCGTTCATCTAGCACCAAGGGAACGGGTTGCAGGGGACACTTTTTCTCTGCTTTCTCAGTCTGTTTCCTAGTGCCGGTTTGAAGTTCCTGCAGTTTTCACTGTAAAACCGAGTTGGAGATTCTAACTCCCCATATATATGTATGGAATGGAGTTTGCAACTGAAAAGAAACTTTGTGTTCCCAACAAGCTAGGTGAAGGACGGCTTTAACACACAATTATCTCTCAGAACTGAGCAAGTGGAGAGACGTTCGTTCATCTAGCACCAAGGGAACGGGTTGCAGGGGACACTTATTCTCTGCTTTCTCAGTCTGTTTCCTAGTGCCGGTTTGAAGTTCCTGCAGTTTTCACTGTAAAACCGTGTTGGAGCTTGTACCTCCCCATATATATGTATGGAATGGAGTTTGCAACTGAAAAGAAACTTTGTGTTCCCAACAAGCTAGGTGAAGGACGGCTTTCACACACACTTATCTCTCAGAACTGAGCAAGTGGAGAGACGTTCGTTCATCTAACACCAAGGGAACGGGTTGCAGGGGACACTTTTTCTCTGATTTCTCAGTCTGTTTCCTAGTGCCGGTTTGAAGTTCCTGCAGTTTTCACTGTAAAACCGTGTTGGAGCTTCTACCTCCCCATATATATGTATGGAATGGAGTTTGCAACTGAAAAGAAACTTTGTGTTCCCAACAAGCTAGGTGAAGGACGGCTTTCACACACACTTATCTCTCAGAACAGAGCAAGTGGAGAGACGTTCGTTCATCTAGCACCAAGGGAACGGGTTGCAGGACACACTTTTTCTCTGCTTTCTCAGTCTCTTTCCTAGTGCCGGTTTGAAGTTCCTGCAGTTTTCACTGTCAAACCGAGTTGGAGCTAGAACCTCCCCATATATATGTATGGAATGGAGTTTGCAACTGAAAAGAACCTTTGTGTTCCCAAAAAGCTAGGTGAAGTACGGCTTTCACACACACTTATCTCTCAGAACTGAGCAAGTGGAGAGACGTTCGTTCATCTAGCACCAAGGGAACGGGTTGCAGGAGACACTTTTTCTCTGCTTTCTCAGTCTGTTTCCTAGTGCCGGTTTGAAGTTCCTGCAGTTTTCACTGTCAAACCGAGTTGGAGCTAGTACCTCCCCATATATATGTATGGAATGGAGTTTGCAACTGAAAAGAAACTTTGTGTTCCCAACAAGCTAGGTGAAGGACGGCTTTCACACACACTTATCTCTCAGAACTGAGCAAGTGGAGAGACGTTCGTTCATCTAGCACCAAGGGAAAGGGTTGCAGGAGACACTTTTTCTCTTCTTCCTCAGTCTGTTTCCTAGTGCCGGTTTGAAGTTCCTGCAGTTTTCACTGTAAAACCGAGTTGGAGCTTGTACCTCCCCATATATATGTATGGAATGGAGTTTGCAACTGAAAAGAAACTTTGTGTTCCCAACAAGCTAGGTGAAGGACGGCTTTCACACACACTTATCTCTCAGAACTGAGCAAGTGGAGAGACGTTCGTTCATCTAGCACCAAGGGAACGGGTTGCAGCAGACACTTTTTCTCTGCTTTCTCAGTCTCATTCCTAGTGCCGGTTTGAAGTTCCTGCAGTTTTCACTGTAAAACCGAGTTGGAGATACTACCTCCCCATATATATGTATGGAATGGAGTTTGCAACTGAAAAGAAACTTTGTGTTCCCAACAAGCTAGGTGAAAGACGGCTTTCAAACACACTTATCTCTCAGAACTGAGCGTGTACAGAGACGTTCGTACATCTAGCACCAAGGGAACGGGTTGCAGGAGTCACTTTACTCTGTTTTCTCAGTCTGTTTCCTGGTGCCGATTTGAAGTTCCTGCAGTTTTCACTGTAAAACCGAGTTGGAGCTAGTAACTCCCCATATATATGTAAGGAATGGAGTTTGCAACTGAAAAGAAACTTTGTGTTCCCAACAAGCTAGGTGAAGGACGGCTTCCACACACACTTATCTCTCAGAACTGAGCAAGTGGAGAGACGTTCGTTCATCTAGCACCAAGGGAACGGGTTGCAGGAGACACTTTTTCTCTGCTTTCTCAGTCTGTTTCCTAGTGCCGGTTTGATGTTCCTGCAGTTTTCACTGTCAAACCGAGTTGGAGCTAGTATCACCCCATATATATGTATGGAATGGAGTTTGCAACTAAAAGAAACTTTGTGTTCCCAACAAGCTAGGTGAAGGACGGCTTTCACACACACTTATCTCTCAGAACTGAGCAAGTGGAGAGACGTTCCTTCATCTAGCACCAAGGGAACGGTTTGCAGGAGACACTTTTTCTCTGCTTTCTCAGTCTGTTTCCTAGTGCCGGTTTGAAGTTCCTGCAGTTTTCACTGTCAAACCGAGTTGGAGCTAGTACCTCCCCATATATATGTATGGAATGGAGTTTGCAACTGAAAAGAAACTTTGTGTTCCCAACAAGCTAGGTGAAGGACGGCTTTCACACACACTTATCTCTCAGAACTGAGCAAGTGGAGAGACGTTCGTTCATCTAGCACCAAGGGAAAGGGTTGCAGGAGACACTTTTTCTCTTCTTCCTCAGTCTGTTTCCTAGTGCCGGTTTGAAGTTCCTGCAGTTTTCACTGTAAAACCGAGTTGGAGCTTGTACCTCCCCATATATATGTATGGAATGGAGTTTGCAACTGAAAAGAAACTTTGTGTTCCCAAAAAGCTAGGTGAAGGACGGCTTTCACACACACTTATCTCTCAGAACTGAGCAAGTGGAGAGACGTTCGTTCATCTAACACCAAGGGAACGGGTTGAAGGGGACATTTTTTCTCTGATTTCTCAGTCTGTTTCCTAGTGCCGGTTTGAAGTTCCTGCAGTTTTCACTGTAAAACCGTGTTGGAGCTTCTACCTCCCCATATATATGTATGGAATGGAGTTTGCAACTGAAAAGAAACTTTGTGTTCCCAACAAGCTAGGTGAAGGACGGCTTTCACACACACTTATCTCTCAGAACAGAGCAAGTGGAGAGACGTTCGTTCATCTAGCACCAAGGGAACGGGTTGCAGGACACACTTTTTCTCTGCTTTCTCAGTCTCTTTCCTAGTGCCGGTTTGAAGTTCCTGCAGTTTTCACTGTCAAACCGAGTTGGAGCTAGAACCTCCCCATATATATGTATGGAATGGAGTTTGCAACTGAAAAGAACCTTTGTGTTCCCAAAAAGCTAGGTGAAGTACGGCTTTCACACACACTTATCTCTCAGAACTGAGCAAGTGGAGAGACGTTCGTTCATCTAGCACCAAGGGAACGGGTTGCAGGAGACACTTTTTCTCTGCTTTCTCAGTCTGTTTCCTAGTGCCAGTTTGAAGTTCCTGCAGTTTTCACTGTCAAACCGATTTGGAGCTAGTACCTCCCCATATATATGTATGGAATGGAGTTTGCAACTGAAAAGAAACTTTGTGTTCCCAACAAGCTAGGTGAAGGACGGCTTTCACACACACTTATCTCTCAGAACTGAGCAAGTGGAGAGACGTTCGTTCATCTAACACCAAGGGAACGGGTTGCAGGAGACACTTTTTCTCTGCTTTCTCAGTCTGTTTCCTAGTGCCGGTTTGAAGTTCCTGCAGTTTTCACTGTCAAACCGAGTTGGAGCTTCTACCTCCCCATATATATGTATGGAATGGAGTTTGCAACTTAAAAGAAACTTTGTGTTCCCAACAAGCTAGGTGAAGTACGGCTTTCACACACACTTATCTCTCAGAACAGAGCAAGTGGAGAGACGTTCGTTCATCTAGCACCAAGGGAACGGGTTGCAGGAGACACTTTTTCTCTGCTTTCTCAGTCTGTTTCCTAGTGCCGGTTTGAAGTTCCTGCAGTTTTTACTGTGAAACCGATTTGGAGGTAGAACCTCCCCATATATATGTATGGAATGGAGTTTGCAACTGAAAAGAAACTTTGTGTTCCCAACAAGCTAGGTGAAGGACGGCTTTCACACACACTTACCTCTCAGAACTGAGCAAGTGGAGAGACGTTCGTTCATCTAGCACCAAGGGAACGGGTTGCAGGAGACACTTTTTCTCTGCTTTCTCAGTCTGTTTCCTAGTGCCGGTTTGAAGTTCCTGCAGTTTTCACTGTCAAACCGAGTTGGAGCTAATACCTCCCCATATATATGTATGGAATGGAGTTTGCAACTGAAAAGAAACTTTGTGTTCCCAACAAGCTAGGTGAAGCACGGCTTTCACACACACTTATCTCTCAGAACTGAGCAATTGGAGAGACGTTCGTTCATCTACCACCAAGGGAACGGGTTGCAGGAGACACTTTTTCTCTGCTTTGTCAGTCTGTTTCCTAGTGCCGGTTTGAAGTTCCTGCAGTTTTCACTGTAAAACCGAGTTGGAGCTTCTACCTCCCCATATATATGTATGGAATGGAGTTTGCAACTGAAAAGAAACTTTGTGTTCCCAACAAGCTAGGTGAAGGACGGCTTTCACACACACTTATCTCTCAGAACAGAGCAAGTGGAGAGACGTTCGTTCATCTAGCACCAAGGGAACGGGTTGCAGGAGACACTTTTTCTCTGCTTTCTCAGTCTGTTTCCTAGTGCCGGTTTGAAATTCCTGCAGTTTTCACTGTCAAATCGAGTTGGAGCTAGTACCTCCCCATATATATGTATGGAATGGAGTTTGCAACTGAAAAGAAACTTTGTGTTCCCAACAACCTAGGTGAAGTACGGCTTTCACACACACTTATCTCTCAGAACTGAGCAAGTGGAGAGACGTTCGTTCATCTAGCACCAAGGGAACTGGTTGCAGGAGACACTTTTTCTCTGCTTCCTCAGTCTGTTTCCTAGTGCCTGTTTGAAGTTCCTGCAGTTTTCACTGTAAAACCGTGTTGGAGCTTGTACCTCCCCATATATATGTATGGAATGGAGTTTGCAACTGAAAAGAAACTTTGTGTTCCCAACAAGCTAGGTGAAGGACGGCTTTCACACACAATTATCTCTCAGAACTGAGCAAGTGGAGAGACGTTCGTTCATCTAGCACCAAGGGAACGGGTTGCAGGGGACACTTTTTCTCTGCTTTCTCAGTCTGTTTCCTAGTGCCGGTTTGAAGTTCCTGCAGTTTTCACTGTAAAACCGAGTTGGAGATTCTAACTCCCCATATATATGTATGGAATGGAGTTTGCAACTGAAAAGAAACTTTGTGTTCCCAACAAGCTAGGTGAAGGACGGCTTTAACACACAATTATCTCTCAGAACTGAGCAAGTGGAGAGACGTTCGTTCATCTAGCACCAAGGGAACGGGTTGCAGGGGACACTTATTCTCTGCTTTCTCAGTCTGTTTCCTAGTGCCGGTTTGAAGTTCCTGCAGTTTTCACTGTAAAACCGTGTTGGAGCTTGTACCTCCCCATATATATGTATGGAATGGAGTTTGCAACTGAAAAGAAACTTTGTGTTCCCAACAAGCTAGGTGAAGGACGGCTTTCACACACACTTATCTCTCAGAACTGAGCAAGTGGAGAGACGTTCGTTCATCTAACACCAAGGGAACGGGTTGCAGGGGACACTTTTTCTCTGATTTCTCAGTCTGTTTCCTAGTGCCGGTTTGAAGTTCCTGCAGTTTTCACTGTAAAACCGTGTTGGAGCTTCTACCTCCCCATATATATGTATGGAATGGAGTTTGCAACTGAAAAGAAACTTTGTGTTCCCAACAAGCTAGGTGAAGGACGGCTTTCACACACACTTATCTCTCAGAACAGAGCAAGTGGAGAGACGTTCGTTCATCTAGCACCAAGGGAACGGGTTGCAGGACACACTTTTTCTCTGCTTTCTCAGTCTCTTTCCTAGTGCCGGTTTGAAGTTCCTGCAGTTTTCACTGTCAAACCGAGTTGGAGCTAGAACCTCCCCATATATATGTATGGAATGGAGTTTGCAACTGAAAAGAACCTTTGTGTTCCCAAAAAGCTAGGTGAAGTACGGCTTTCACACACACTTATCTCTCAGAACTGAGCAAGTGGAGAGACGTTCGTTCATCTAGCACCAAGGGAACGGGTTGCAGGAGACACTTTTTCTCTGCTTTCTCAGTCTGTTTCCTAGTGCCGGTTTGAAGTTCCTGCAGTTTTCACTGTCAAACCGAGTTGGAGCTAGTACCTCCCCATATATATGTATGGAATGGAGTTTGCAACTGAAAAGAAACTTTGTGTTCCCAACAAGCTAGGTGAAGGACGGCTTTCACACACACTTATCTCTCAGAACTGAGCAAGTGGAGAGACGTTCGTTCATCTAGCACCAAGGGAAAGGGTTGCAGGAGACACTTTTTCTCTTCTTCCTCAGTCTGTTTCCTAGTGCCGGTTTGAAGTTCCTGCAGTTTTCACTGTAAAACCGAGTTGGAGCTTGTACCTCCCCATATATATGTATGGAATGGAGTTTGCAACTGAAAAGAAACTTTGTGTTCCCAACAAGCTAGGTGAAGGACGGCTTTCACACACACTTATCTCTCAGAACTGAGCAAGTGGAGAGACGTTCGTTCATCTAGCACCAAGGGAACGGGTTGCAGCAGACACTTTTTCTCTGCTTTCTCAGTCTCATTCCTAGTGCCGGTTTGAAGTTCCTGCAGTTTTCACTGTAAAACCGAGTTGGAGATACTACCTCCCCATATATATGTATGGAATGGAGTTTGCAACTGAAAAGAAACTTTGTGTTCCCAACAAGCTAGGTGAAAGACGGCTTTCAAACACACTTATCTCTCAGAACTGAGCGTGTACAGAGACGTTCGTACATCTAGCACCAAGGGAACGGGTTGCAGGAGTCACTTTACTCTGTTTTCTCAGTCTGTTTCCTGGTGCCGATTTGAAGTTCCTGCAGTTTTCACTGTAAAACCGAGTTGGAGCTAGTAACTCCCCATATATATGTAAGGAATGGAGTTTGCAACTGAAAAGAAACTTTGTGTTCCCAACAAGCTAGGTGAAGGACGGCTTCCACACACACTTATCTCTCAGAACTGAGCAAGTGGAGAGACGTTCGTTCATCTAGCACCAAGGGAACGGGTTGCAGGAGACACTTTTTCTCTGCTTTCTCAGTCTGTTTCCTAGTGCCGGTTTGATGTTCCTGCAGTTTTCACTGTCAAACCGAGTTGGAGCTAGTATCACCCCATATATATGTATGGAATGGAGTTTGCAACTAAAAGAAACTTTGTGTTCCCAACAAGCTAGGTGAAGGACGGCTTTCACACACACTTATCTCTCAGAACTGAGCAAGTGGAGAGACGTTCCTTCATCTAGCACCAAGGGAACGGTTTGCAGGAGACACTTTTTCTCTGCTTTCTCAGTCTGTTTCCTAGTGCCGGTTTGAAGTTCCTGCAGTTTTCACTGTCAAACCGAGTTGGAGCTAGTACCTCCCCATATATATGTATGGAATGGAGTTTGCAACTGAAAAGAAACTTTGTGTTCCCAACAAGCTAGGTGAAGGACGGCTTTCACACACACTTATCTCTCAGAACTGAGCAAGTGGAGAGACGTTCGTTCATCTAGCACCAAGGGAAAGGGTTGCAGGAGACACTTTTTCTCTTCTTCCTCAGTCTGTTTCCTAGTGCCGGTTTGAAGTTCCTGCAGTTTTCACTGTAAAACCGAGTTGGAGCTTGTACCTCCCCATATATATGTATGGAATGGAGTTTGCAACTGAAAAGAAACTTTGTGTTCCCAACAAGCTAGGTGAAGGACGGCTTTCACACACACTTATCTCTCAGAACTGAGCAAGTGGAGAGACGTTCGTTCATCTAGCACCAAGGGAACGGGTTGCAGGGGACACTTTTTCTCTGCTTTCTCAGTCTCATTCCTAGTGCCGGTTTGAAGTTCCTGCAGTTTTCACTGTAAAACCGAGTTGGAGATACTACCTCCCCATATATATGTATGGAATGGAGTTTGCAACTGAAAAGAAACTTTGTGTTCCCAACAAGCTAGGTGAAAGACGGCTTTCAAACACACTTATCTCTCAGAACTGAGCGTGTACAGAGACGTTCGTACATCTAGCACCAAGGGAACGGGTTGCAGGAGTCACTTTACTCTGTTTTCTCAGTCTGTTTCCTGGTGCCGATTTGAAGTTCCTGCAGTTTTCACTGTAAAACCGAGTTGGAGCTAGTAACTCCCCATATATATGTAAGGAATGGAGTTTGCAACTGAAAAGAAACTTTGTGTTCCCAACAAGCTAGGTGAAGGACGGCTTCCACACACACTTATCTCTCAGAACTGAGCAAGTGGAGAGACGTTCGTTCATCTAGCACCAAGGGAACGGGTTGCAGGAGACACTTTTTCTCTGCTTTCTCAGTCTGTTTCCTAGTGCCGGTTTGATGTTCCTGCAGTTTTCACTGTCAAACCGAGTTGGAGCTAGTATCACCCCATATATATGTATGGAATGGAGTTTGCAACTAAAAGAAACTTTGTGTTCCCAACAAGCTAGGTGAAGGACGGCTTTCACACACACTTATCTCTCAGAACTGAGCAAGTGGAGAGACGTTCCTTCATCTAGCACCAAGGGAACGGTTTGCAGGAGACACTTTTTCTCTGCTTTCTCAGTCTGTTTCCTAGTGCCGGTTTGAAGTTCCTGCAGTTTTCACTGTAAAACCGAGTTGGAGCTTCTACCTCCCCATATATATGTATGGAATGGAGTTTGCAACTGAAAAGAAACTTTGTGTTCCCAACAAGCTAGATGAAGGACGGCTTTCACACACACTTATCTCTCAGAACTGAGCAAGTGGAGAGACGTTCGTTCATCTAGCACCAAGGGAACGGGTTGCAGGAGACAATTTTTTCTGCTTCTCAGTCTGTTTCCTAGTGCCGGTTTGAAGTTCCTGCAGTTTTCACTGTCAAACCGAGTTGGAGCTAGAACCTCCCTATATATATGTATGGAATGGAGTTTGCAACTGAAAAGAAACTTTGTGTTCCCAACAAGCTAGTTGAAGGACGGCTTTCACACACACTTATCTCTCAGAACTGAGCAAGTGGAGAGACGTTCGTTCATCTAGCACCAAGGGAACGGGTTGCAGGAGACACTTTTTCTCTGCTTTCTCAGTCTGTTTCCTAGTGCCGGTTTGAAGTTCCTGCAGTTTTCACTGTAAAACAGAGTTGGAGCTAGTACCTCCCCATATATATGTATGGAATGGAGTTTGCAACTGAAAAGAAACTTTGTGTTCCCAACAAGCTAGGTGAAGGACGGCTTTCACACACACTTATCTCTCAGAACTGAGCAAGTGGGGAGACGTTCGTTCATCTAGCACCAAGGGAACGGGTTGCAGGAGACACTTTTTCTCTGCTTTCTCAGTCTTTTTCCTAGTGCCGGTTTGAAGTTCCTGCAGTTTTCACTGTAAAACCGAGTTGGAGCTTCTACCTCCCCATATATATGTATGGAATGGAGTTTGCAAATGAAAAGAAACTTTGTGTTCCCAACAAGCTAGGTGAAGGACGGCTTTCACACACACTTATCTCTCAGAACAGAGCAAGTGGAGAGACGTTCGTTCATCTAGCACCAAGGGAACGGGTTGCAGGAGACACTTTATCTCTGCTTTCTCAGTCTGTTTCCTAGTGCCGGTTTGAAGTTCCTGCAGTTTTCACTGTAAAACCGAGTTGGAGCTTCTACCTCCCCATATATATGTATGGAATGGAGTTGGCAACTGAAAAGAAACTTTGTGTTCCCAAAAACCTAGGTGAAGTACGGCTTTCACACACACTTATCTCTCAGAACAGAGCAAGTGGAGAGACGTTCGTTCATCTAGCACCAAGGGAACGGGTTGCAGGAGACACTTTTTCTCTGCTTTCTCAGTCTGTTTCCTAGTGCCGGTTTGAAGTTCCTGCAGTTTTCACTGTCAAACCGAGTTGGAGCTAGAACCTCCCCATATATATGTATGGAATGGAGTTTGCAACTGAAAAGAAACTTTGTGTTCCCAACAAGCTAGGTGAAGGACGGCTTTCACACACACTTATCTCTCAGAACTGAGCAAGTGGAGAGACGTTCGTTCATCTAGCACCAAGGGAACGGTTTGCAGGAGACACTATTTCTCTGCTTTCTCAGTCTGTTTCCTAGTGCCGGTTTGAAGTTCCTGCAGTTTTCACTGTAAAACCGAGTTGGAGCTTCTACCTCCCCATATATATGTATGGAATGGAGTTGGCAACTGAAAAGAAACTTTGTGTTCCCAACAAGCTAGGTGAAGTACGGCTTTCACACACACTTATCTCTCAGAACAGAGCAAGTGGAGAGACGTTCGTTCATCTAGCACCAAGGGAACGGGTTGCAGGAGACACTTTATCTCTGCTTTCTCAGTCTGTTTCCTAGTGCCGGTTTGAAGTTCCTGCAGTTTTCACTGTAAAACCGAGTTGGAGCTTCTACCTCCCCATATATATGTATGGAATGGAGTTGGCAACTGAAAAGAAACTTTGTGTTCCCAAAAACCTAGGTGAAGTACGGCTTTCACACACACTTATCTCTCAGAACAGAGCAAGTGGAGAGACGTTCGTTCATCTAGCACCAAGGGAACGGGTTGCAGGAGACACTTTTTCTCTGCTTTCTCAGTCTGTTTCCTAGTGCCGGTTTGAAGTTCCTGCAGTTTTCACTGTCAAACCGAGTTGGAGCTAGAACCTCCCCATATATATGTATGGAATGGAGTTTGCAACTGAAAAGAAACTTTGTGTTCCCAACAAGCTAGGTGAAGGACGGCTTTCACACACACTTATCTCTCAGAACTGAGCAAGTGGAGAGACGTTCGTTCATCTAGCACCAAGGGAACGGTTTGCAGGAGACACTATTTCTCTGCTTTCTCAGTCTGTTTCCTAGTGCCGGTTTGAAGTTCCTGCAGTTTTCACTGTAAAACCGAGTTGGAGCTTCTACCTCCCCATATATATGTATGGAATGGAGTTGGCAACTGAAAAGAAACTTTGTGTTCCCAAAAAGCTAGGTGAAGTACGGCTTTCACACACACTTATCTCTCAGAACAGAGCAAGTGGAGAGACGTTCGTTCATCTAGCACCAAGGGAACGGGTTGCAGGAGACACTTTTTCTCTGCTTTATCAGTCTGTTTCCTAGTGCCGGTTTGAAGTTCCTGCAGTTTTCACTGTCAAAACGAGTTGGAGCTAGAACCTCCCCATATATATGTATGGAATGGAGTTTGCAACTGAAAAGAAACTTTGTGTTCCCAACAAGCTAGGTGAAGGACGGCTTTCACACACACTTATCTCTCAGAACTGAGCAAGTGGAGAGACGTTCGTTCATCTAGCACCAAGGGAACGGTTTGCAGGAGACACTTTTTCTCTGCTTTCTCAGTCTGTTTCCTAGTGCCGGTTTGAAGTTCCTGCAGTTTTCACTGTAAAACCGAGTTGGAGCTAGTACCTCCCCATATATATGTATGGAATGGAGTTTGCAACTGAAAAGAAACTTTGTGTTCCCAACAAGCTAGGTGAAGGACGGCTTTCACACACACTTATCTCTCAGAACAGAGCAAGTGGAGAGACGTTCGTTCATCTAGCACCAAGGGAACGGGTTGCAGGAGACACTTTTTCTCTGCTTTCTCAGTCTGTTTCCTAGTGCCGGTTTGAAGTTCCTGCAGTTTTCACTGTCAAACCGAGTTGGAGCTAGAACCTCCCCATATATATGTATGGAATGGAGTTTGCAACTGAAAAGAAACTTTGTGTTCCCAACAAGCTAGGTGAAGGACGGCTTTCACACACACTTACCTCTCAGAACTGAGCAAGTGGAGAGACGTTCGTTCATCTAGCACCAAGGGAACGGTTTGCAGGAGACACTTTTTCTCTGCTTTCTCAGTCTGTTTCCTAGTGCCGGTTTGAAGTTCCTGCAGTTTTCACTGTAAAACCGAGTTGGAGCTAGTACCTCCCCATATATATGTATGGAATGGAGTTTGCAACTGAAAAGAAACTTTGTGTTCCCAACAAGCTAGGTGAAGGACGGCTTTCACACACACTTATCTCTCAGAACTGAGCAAGTGGAGAGACGTTCGTTCATCTAGCACCAAGGGAACGGGTTGCAGGAGACACTTTTTCTCTGCTTTCTCAGTCTTTTTCCTAGTGACGGTTTGAAGTTCCTGCAGTTTTCACTGTAAATCCGAGTTGGAGCTTCTACCTCCCCATATATATGTATGCAATGGAGTTTGCAACTGAAAAGAAACTTTGTGTTCCCAACAAGCTATGTGAAGGACGGCTTTCACACACACTTATCTCTCAGAACTGAGCAAGTGGAGAGACGTTCGTTCATCTAGCACCAAGGGAAAGGGTTGCAGGAGACACTTTTTCTCTGCTTTCTCAGTCTGTTTCCTAGTGCCGGTTTGAAGTTCCTGCAGTTTTCACTGTCAAACCGAGTTGGAGCTAGTACCTCCCCATATATATGTATGGAATGGAGTTTGCAACTGAAAAGAAACTTTGTGTTCCCAACAAGCTAGGTGAAGGACGGCTTTCACACACACTTATCTCTCAGAACTGAGCAAGTGGAGAGACGTTCGTTCATCTAGCACCAAGGGAAAGGGTTGCAGGAGACACTTTTTCTCTTCTTCCTCAGTCTGTTTCCTAGTGCCGGTTTGAAGTTCCTGCAGTTTTCACTGTAAAACCGAGTTGGAGCTTGTACCTCCCCATATATATGTATGGAATGGAGTTTGCAACTGAAAAGAAACTTTGTGTTCCCAAAAAGCTAGGTGAAGGACGGCTTTCACACACACTTATCTCTCAGAACTGAGCAAGTGGAGAGACGTTCGTTCATCTAACACCAAGGGAACGGGTTGAAGGGGACATTTTTTCTCTGCTTTCTCAGTCTGTTTCCTAGTGCCAGTTTGAAGTTCCTGCAGTTTTCACTGTCAAACCGATTTGGAGCTAGTACCTCCCCATATATATGTATGGAATGGAGTTTGCAACTGAAAAGAAACTTTGTGTTCCCAACAAGCTAGGTGAAGGACGGCTTTCACACACACTTATCTCTCAGAACTGAGCAAGTGGAGAGACGTTCGTTCATCTAACACCAAGGGAACGGGTTGCAGGAGACACTTTTTCTCTGCTTTCTCAGTCTGTTTCCTAGTGCCGGTTTGAAGTTCCTGCAGTTTTCACTGTCAAACCGAGTTGGAGCTTCTACCTCCCCATATATATGTATGGAATGGAGTTTGCAACTTAAAAGAAACTTTGAGTTCCCAACAAGCTAGGTGAAGTACGGCTTTCACACACACTTATCTCTCAGAACAGAGCAAGTGGAGAGACGTTCGTTCATCTAGCACCAAGGGAACGGGTTGCAGGAGACACTTTTTCTCTGCTTTCTCAGTCTGTTTCCTAGTGCCGGTTTGAAGTTCCTGCAGTTTTTACTGTGAAACCGAGTTGGAGCTAGAACCTCCCCATATATATGTATGGAATGGAGTTTGCAACTGAAAAGAAACTTTGTGTTCCCAACAAGCTAGGTGAAGGACGGCTTTCACACACACTTATCTCTCAGAACTGAGCAAGTGGAGAGACGTTCGTTCATCTAGCACCAAGGGAACGGGTTGCAGGAGACACTTTTTCTCTGCTTTCTCAGTCTGTTTCCTAGTGCCGGTTTGAAGTTCCTGCAGTTTTCACTGTCAAACCGAGTTGGAGCTAATACCTCCCCATATATATGTATGGAATGGAGTTTGCAACTGAAAAGAAACTTTGTGTTCCCAACAAGCTAGGTGAAGCACGGCTTTCACACACACTTATCTCTCAGAACTGAGCAATTGGAGAGACGTTCGTTCATCTACCACCAAGGGAACGGGTTGCAGGAGACACTTTTTCTCTGCTTTGTCAGTCTGTTTCCTAGTGCCGGTTTGAAGTTCCTGCAGTTTTCACTGTAAATCCGAGTTGGAGCTTCTACCTCCCCGTATATATGTATGGAATGGAGTTTGCAACTGAAAAGAAACTTTGTGTTCCCAACAAGCTAGGTGAAGGACGGCTTTCACACACACTTATCTCTCAGAACAGAGCAAGTGGAGAGACGTTCGTTCATCTAGCACCAAGGGAACGGGTTGCAGGAGACACTTTTTCTCTGCTTTCTCAGTCTGTTTCCTAGTGCCGGTTTGAAATTCCTGCAGTTTTCACTGTCAAATCGAGTTGGAGCTAGTACCTCCCCATATATATGTATGGAATGGAGTTTGCAACTGAAAAGAAACTTTGTGTTCCCAACAAGCTAGGTGAAGTACGGCTTTCACACACACTTATCTCTCAGAACTGAGCAAGTGGAGAGACGTTCGTTCATCTAGCACCAAGGGAACTGGTTGCAGGAGACACTTTTTCTCTGCTTCCTCAGTCTGTTTCCTAGTGCCTGTTTGAAGTTCCTGCAGTTTTCACTGTAAAACCGTGTTGGAGCTTGTACCTCCCCATATATATGTATGGAATGGAGTTTGCAACTGAAAAGAAACTTTGTGTTCCCAACAAGCTAGGTGAAGGACGGCTTTCACACACAATTATCTCTCAGAACTGAGCAAGTGGAGAGACGTTCGTTCATCTAGCACCAAGGGAACGGGTTGCAGGGGACACTTTTTCTCTGCTTTCTCAGTCTGTTTCCTAGTGCCGGTTTGAAGTTCCTGCAGTTTTCACTGTAAAACCGAGTTGGAGATTCTAACTCCCCATATATATGTATGGAATGGAGTTTGCAACTGAAAAGAAACTTTGTGTTCCCAACAAGCTAGGTGAAGGACGGCTTTAACACACAATTATCTCTCAGAACTGAGCAAGTGAGAGACGTTCGTTCATCTAGCACCAAGGGAACGGGTTGCAGGGGACACTTATTCTCTGCTTTCTCAGTCTGTTTCCTAGTGCCGGTTTGAATTTCCTGCAGTTTTCACTGTAAAACCGAGTTGGAGCTTGTACCTCCCCATATATATGTATGGAATGGAGTTTGCAACTGAAAAGAAACTTTGTGTTCCCAACAAGCTAGGTGAAGGACGGCTTTCACACACACTTATCTCTCAGAACTGAGCAAGTGGAGAGACGTTCGTTCATCTAACACCAAGGGAACGGGTTGAAGGGAAAATTTTTCTCTGATTTCTCAGTCTGTTTCCTAGTGCCGGTTTGAAGTTCCTGCAGTTTTCACTGTAAAACAGAGTTGGAGCTTCTACCTCCCCATATATATGTATGGAATGGAGTTTGCAACTGAAAAGAAACTTTGTGTTCCCAACAAGCTAGGTGAAGGACGGCTTTCACACACACTTATCTCTCAGAACAGAGCAAGTGGAGAGACGTTCGTTCATCTAGCACCAAGGGAACGGGTTGCAGGACACACTTTTTCTCTGCTTTCTCAGTCTCTTTCCTAGTGCCGGTTTGAAGTTCCTGCAGTTTTCACTGTCAAACCGAGTTGGAGCTATAACCTCCCCATATATATGTATGGAATGGAGTTTGCAACTGAAAAGAACCTTTGTGTTCCCAAAAAGCTAGGTGAAGTACGGCTTTCACACACACTTATCTCTCAGAACTGAGCAAGTGGAGAGACGTTCGTTCATCTAGCACCAAGGGAACGGGTTGCAGGAGACACTTTTTCTCTGCTTTCTCAGTCTGTTTCCTAGTGCCGGTTTGAAGTTCCTGCAGTTTTCACTGTCAAACCGATTTGGAGCTAGTACCTCCCCATATATATGTATGGAATGGAGTTTGCAACTGAAAAGAAACTTTGTGTTCCCAACAAGCTAGGTGAAGGACGGCTTTCACACACACTTATCTCTCAGAACTGAGCAAGTGGAGAGACGTTCGTTCATCTAACACCAAGGGAACGGGTTGCAGGAGACACTTTTTCTCTGCTTTCTCAGTCTGTTTCCTAGTGCCGGTTTGAAGTTCCTGCAGTTTTCACTGTCAAACCGAGTTGGAGCTTCTACCTCCCCATATATATGTATGGAATGGAGTTTGCAACTTAAAAGAAACTTTGTGTTCCCAACAAGCTAGGTGAAGTACGGCTTTCACACACACTTATCTCTCAGAACAGAGCAAGTGGAGAGACGTTCGTTCATCTAGCACCAAGGGAACGGGTTGCAGGAGACACTTTTTCTCTGCTTTCTCAGTCTGTTTCCTAGTGCCGGTTTGAAGTTCCTGCAGTTTTTACTGTGAAACCGAGTTGGAGCTAGAACCTCCCCATATATATGTATGGAATGGAGTTTGCAACTGAAAAGAAACTTTGTGTTCCCAACAAGCTAGGTGAAGGACGGCTTTCACACACACTTATCTCTCAGAACTGAGCAAGTGGAGAGACGTTCGTTCATCTAGCACCAAGGGAACGGGTTGCAGGAGACACTTTTTCTCTGCTTTCTCAGTCTGTTTCCTAGTGCCGGTTTGAAGTTCCTGCAGTTTTCACTGTCAAACCGAGTTGGAGCTAATACATCCCCATATATATGTATGGAATGGAGTTTGCAACTGAAAAGAAACTTTGTGTTCCCAACAAGCTAGGTGAAGCACGGCTTTCACACACACTTATCTCTCAGAACTGAGCAAGTGGAGAGACGTTCGTTCATCTAACACCAAGGGAACGGGTTGCAGGAGACACTTTTTCTCTGCTTTCTCAGTCTGTTTCCTAGTGCCGGTTTGAAGTTCCTGCAGTTTTCACTGTCAAACCGAGTTGGAGCTTCTACCTCCCCATATATATGTATGGAATGGAGTTTGCAACTTAAAAGAAACTTTGTGTTCCCAACAAGCTAGGTGAAGTACGGCTTTCACACACACTTATCTCTCAGAACAGAGCAAGTGGAGAGACGTTCGTTCATCTAGCACCAAGGGAACGGGTTGCAGGAGACACTTTTTCTCTGCTTTCTCAGTCTGTTTCCTAGTGCCGGTTTGAAGTTCCTGCAGTTTTTACTGTGAAACCGAGTTGGAGCTAGAACCTCCCCATATATATGTATGGAATGGAGTTTGCAACTGAAAAGAAACTTTGTGTTCCCAACAAGCTAGGTGAAGGACGGCTTTCACACACACTTATCTCTCAGAACTGAGCAAGTGGAGAGACGTTCGTTCATCTAGCACCAAGGGAACGGGTTGCAGGAGACACTTTTTCTCTGCTTTCTCAGTCTGTTTCCTAGTGCCGGTTTGAAGTTCCTGCAGTTTTCACTGTCAAACCGAGTTGGAGCTAATACATCCCCATATATATGTATGGAATGGAGTTTGCAACTGAAAAGAAACTTTGTGTTCCCAACAAGCTAGGTGAAGCACGGCTTTCACACACACTTATCTCTCAGAACTGAGCAAGTGGAGAGACGTTCGTTCATCTAGCACCAAGGGAACTGGTTGCAGGAGACACTTTTTCTCTGCTTCCTCAGTCTGTTTCCTAGTGCCTGTTTGAAGTTCCTGCAGTTTTCACTGTAAAACCGTGTTGGAGCTAGTACCTCCCCATATATATGTATGGAATGGAGTTTGCAACTGAAAAGAAACTTTGTGTTCCCAACAAGCTAGGTGAAGGACGGCTTTCACACACACTTATCTCTCAGAACTGAGCAAGTGGAGAGACGTTCGTTCATCTAGCACCAAGGGAACGGGTTGCAGGAGACACTTTTTCTCTGCTTTCTCAGTCTGTTTCCTAGTGCCGGTTTGAAGTTCCTGCAGTTTTCACTGTCAAACCGAGTTGGAGCTAATACCTCCCCATATATATGTATGGAATGGAGTTTGCAACTGAAAAGAAACTTTGTGTTCCCAACAAGCTAGGTGAAGCACGGCTTTCACACACACTTATCTCTCAGAACTGAGCAATTGGAGAGACGTTCGTTCATCTACCACCAAGGGAACGGGTTGCAGGAGACACTTTTTCTCTGCTTTGTCAGTCTGTTTCCTAGTGCCGGTTTGAAGTTCCTGCAGTTTTCACTGTAAAACCGAGTTGGAGCTTCTACCTCCCCATATATATGTATGGAATGGAGTTTGCAACTGAAAAGAAACTTTGTGTTCCCAACAAGCTAGGTGAAGGACGGCTTTCACACACACTTATCTCTCAGAACAGAGCAAGTGGAGAGACGTTCGTTCATCTAGCACCAAGGGAACGGGTTGCAGGAGACACTTTTTCTCTGCTTTCTCAGTCTGTTTCCTAGTGCCGGTTTGAAATTCCTGCAGTTTTCACTGTCAAATCGAGTTGGAGCTAGTACCTCCCCATATATATGTATGGAATGGAGTTTGCAACTGAAAAGAAACTTTGTGTTCCCAACAAGCTAGGTGAAGTACGGCTTTCACACACACTTATCTCTCAGAACTGAGCAAGTGGAGAGACGTTCGTTCATCTAGCACCAAGGGAACTGGTTGCAGGAGACACTTTTTCTCTGCTTCCTCAGTCTGTTTCCTAGTGCCTGTTTGAAGTTCCTGCAGTTTTCACTGTAAAACCGTGTTGGAGCTTGTACCTCCCCATATATATGTATGGAATGGAGTTTGCAACTGAAAAGAAACTTTGTGTTCCCAACAAGCTAGGTGAAGGACGGCTTTCACACACAATTATCTCTCAGAACTGAGCAAGTGGAGAGACGTTCGTTCATCTAGCACCAAGGGAACGGGTTGCAGGGGACACTTTTTCTCTGCTTTCTCAGTCTGTTTCCTAGTGCCGGTTTGAAGTTCCTGCAGTTTTCACTGTAAAACCGAGTTGGAGATTCTAACTCCCCATATATATGTATGGAATGGAGTTTGCAACTGAAAAGAAACTTTGTGTTCCCAACAAGCTAGGTGAAGGACGGCTTTAACACACAATTATCTCTCAGAACTGAGCAAGTGGAGAGACGTTCGTTCATCTAGCACCAAGGGAACGGGTTGCAGGGGACACTTATTCTCTGCTTTCTCAGTCTGTTTCCTAGTGCCGGTTTGAAGTTCCTGCAGTTTTCACTGTAAAACCGAGTTGGAGCTTGTACCTCCCCATATATATGTATGGAATGGAGTTTGCAACTGAAAAGAAACTTTGTGTTCCCAACAAGCTAGGTGAAGGACGGCTTTCACACACACTTATCTCTCAGAACTGAGCAAGTGGAGAGACGTTCGTTCATCTAACACCAAGGGAACGGGTTGAAGGGAAAATTTTTCTCTGATTTCTCAGTCTGTTTCCTAGTGCCGGTTTGAAGTTCCTGCAGTTTTCACTGTAAAACAGAGTTGGAGCTTCTACCTCCCCATATATATGTATGGAATGGAGTTTGCAACTGAAAAGAAACTTTGTGTTCCCAACAAGCTAGGTGAAGGACGGCTTTCACACACACTTATCTCTCAGAACAGAGCAAGTGGAGAGACGTTCGTTCATCTAGCACCAAGGGAACGGGTTGCAGGACACACTTTTTCTCTGCTTTCTCAGTCTCTTTCCTAGTGCCGGTTTGAAGTTCCTGCAGTTTTCACTGTCAAACCGAGTTGGAGCTATAACCTCCCCATATATATGTATGGAATGGAGTTTGCAACTGAAAAGAACCTTTGTGTTCCCAAAAAGCTAGGTGAAGTACGGCTTTCACACACACTTATCTCTCAGAACTGAGCAAGTGGAGAGACGTTCGTTCATCTAGCACCAAGGGAACGGGTTGCAGGAGACACTTTTTCTCTGCTTTCTCAGTCTGTTTCCTAGTGCCGGTTTGAAGTTCCTGCAGTTTTCACTGTCAAACCGATTTGGAGCTAGTACCTCCCCATATATATGTATGGAATGGAGTTTGCAACTGAAAAGAAACTTTGTGTTCCCAACAAGCTATGTGAAGGACGGCTTTCACACACACTTATCTCTCAGAACTGAGCAAGTGGAGAGACGTTCGTTCATCTAACACCAAGGGAACGGGTTGCAGGAGACACTTTTTCTCTGCTTTCTCAGTCTGTTTCCTAGTGCCGGTTTGAAGTTCCTGCAGTTTTCACTGTCAAACCGAGTTGGAGCTTCTACCTCCCCATATATATGTATGGAATGGAGTTTGCAACTTAAAAGAAACTTTGTGTTCCCAACAAGCTAGGTGAAGTACGGCTTTCACACACACTTATCTCTCAGAACAGAGCAAGTGGAGAGACGTTCGTTCATCTAGCACCAAGGGAACGGGTTGCAGGAGACACTTTTTCTCTGCTTTCTCAGTCTGTTTCCTAGTGCCGGTTTGAAGTTCCTGCAGTTTTTACTGTGAAACCGAGTTGGAGCTAGAACCTCCCCATATATATGTATGGAATGGAGTTTGCAACTGAAAAGAAACTTTGTGTTCCCAACAAGCTAGGTGAAGGACGGCTTTCACACACACTTATCTCTCAGAACTGAGCAAGTGGAGAGACGTTCGTTCATCTAGCACCAAGGGAACGGGTTGCAGGAGACACTTTTTCTCTGCTTTCTCAGTCTGTTTCCTAGTGCCGGTTTGAAGTTCCTGCAGTTTTCACTGTCAAACCGAGTTGGAGCTAATACATCCCCATATATATGTATGGAATGGAGTTTGCAACTGAAAAGAAACTTTGTGTTCCCAACAAGCTAGGTGAAGCACGGCTTTCACACACACTTATCTCTCAGAACTGAGCAAGTGGAGAGACGTTCGTTCATCTAGCACCAAGGGAACTGGTTGCAGGAGACACTTTTTCTCTGCTTCCTCAGTCTGTTTCCTAGTGCCTGTTTGAAGTTCCTGCAGTTTTCACTGTAAAACCGTGTTGGAGCTTGTACCTCCCCATATATATGTATGGAATGGAGTTTGCAACTGAAAAGAAACTTTGTGTTCCCAACAAGCTAGGTGAAGGACGGGTTTCACACCCAATTATCTCTCAGAACTGAGCAAGTGGAGAGACGTTCGTTCATCTAGCACCAAGGGAACGGGTTGCAGGGGACACTTTTTCTCTGCTTTCTCAGTCTGTTTCCTAGTGCCGGTTTGAAGTTCCTGCAGTTTTCACTGTAAAACCGAGTTGGAGATTCTAACTCCCCATATATATGTATGGAATGGAGTTTGCAACTGAAAAGAAACTTTGTGTTCCCAACAAGCTAGGTGAAGGACGGCTTTAACACACAATTATCTCTCAGAACTGAGCAAGTGGAGAGACGTTCGTTCATCTAGCACCAAGGGAACGGGTTGCAGGGGACACTTTTTCTCTGCTTTCTCAGTCTGTTTCCTAGTGCCGGTTTGAAGTTCCTGCAGTTTTCACTGTAAAACCGAGTTGGAGATTCTACCTCCTCATATATATATATGGAATGGAGTTTGCAACTGAAAAGAAACTCTGTGTTCCCAACAAGCTAGATGAAGGACGGCTTTCACACACACTTATCTCTCAGAACTGAGCAAGTGGAGAGACGTTCGTTCATCTAGCACCAAGTGAACGGGTTGCAGGAGACACTTTTTCTCTGCTTTCTCAGTCTGTTTCCTAGTGCCGGTTTGAAATTCCTGCAGTTTTCACTGTCAAACCGAGTTGGAGCTAGTACCTCCCCATATATATGTATGGAATGGAGTTTGCAACTGAAAAGAAACTTTGTGTTCCCAACAAGCTAGGTGAAGGACGGCTTTCACACACACTTATCTCTCAGAACTGAGCAAGTGGAGAGACGTTCGTTCATCTAGCACCAAGGGAACGGGTTGCAGGAGACACTTTTTCTCTGCTTTCTCAGTCTGTTTCCTAGTGCCGGTTTGAAATTCCTGCAGTTTTCACTGTCAAACCGAGTTGGAGCTAGTACCTCCCCATATATATGTATGGAATGGAGTTTGCAACTGAAAAGAAACTTTGTGTTCCCAACAAGCTAGGTGAAGGACGGCTTTCACACACACTTATCTCTCAGAACTGAGCAAGTGGAGAGACGTTCGTTCATCTAGCACCAAGGGAACTGGTTGCAGGAGACACTTTTTCTCTGCTTCCTCAGTCTGTTTCCTAGTGCCGGTTTGAAGTTCCTGCAGTTTTCACTGTAAAACCGAGTTGGAGCTTGTACCTCCCCATATATATGTATGGAATGGAGTTTGCAACTGAAAAGAAACTTTGTGTTCCCAACAAGCTAGGTGAAGGACGGCTTTCACACACACTTATCTCTCAGAACTGAGCAAGTGGAGAGACGTTCGTTCATCTAGCACCAAGGGAACGGGATGCAGGGGACACTTTTTCTCTGATTTCTCAGTCTGTTTCCTAGTGCAGGTTTGAAGTTCCTGCAGTTTTCAGTGTAAAACCGAGTTGGAGCTTCTACCTCCCCATATATATGTATGGAATGGAGTTTGCAACTGAAAAGAAACTTTGTGTTCCCAACAAGCTAGGTGAAGGACGGCTTTCACACACACTTATCTCTCAGAACACAGCAAGTGGAGAGACGTTCGTTCATCTAGCACCAAGGGAACGGGTTGCAGGAGACACTTTTTCTCTGCTTTCTCAGTCTGTTTCCTAGTGCCGGTTTGAAGTTCCTGCAGTTTTCACTGTCAAACCGAGTTGGAGCTAGAACCTCCCCATATATATGTATGGAATGGAGTTTGCAACTGAAAAGAAACTTTGTGTTCCCAACAAGCTAGGTGAAGGACGGCTTTCACACACACTTATCTCTCAGAACTGAGCAAGTGGAGAGACGTTCCTTCATCTAGCACCAAGGGAACGGTTTGCAGGAGACACTTTTTCTCTGCTTTCTCAGTCTGTTTCCTAGTGCCGGTTTGAAGTTCCTGCAGTTTTCACTGTAAAACCGAGTTGGAGCTTCTACCTCCCCATATATATGTATGGAATGGAGTTTGCAACTGAAAAGAAACTTTGTGTTCCCAACAAGCTAGATGAAGGACGGCTTTCACACACACTTATCTCTCAGAACTGAGCAAGTGGAGAGACATTCGTTCATCTAGCACCAAGGGAACGGTTTGCAAGAGACACTTTTTCTCTGCTTTCTCAGTCTGTTTCCTAGTGCCGGTTTGAAGTTCCTGCAGTTCTCACTGTAAAACCGAGTTGGAGCTAGTACCTCCCCATATATATGTATGGAATGGAGTTTGCAACTGAAAAGAAACTTTGTGTTCCCAACAAGCTAGGTGAAGGACGGCTTTCACACACACTTATCTCTCAGAACTGAGCAAGTGGAGAGACGTTCGTTCATCTAGCACCAAGGGAACGGGTTGCAGGAGACACTTTTTCTCTGCTTTCTCAGTCTTTTTCCTAGTGCCGGTTTGAAGTTCCTGCAGTTTTCACTGTAAAACCGAGTTGGAGCTTCTACCTCCCCATATATATGTATGGAATGGAGTTTGCAACTGAAAAGAAACTTTGTGTTCCCAACAAGCTATGTGAAGGACGGCTTTCACACACACTTATCTCTCAGAACTGAGCAAGTGGAGAGACGTTCGTTCATCTAGCACCAATGGAACGGGTTGCAGGAGACACTTTTTCTCTGCTTTCTCAGTCTGTTTCCTAGTGCCGGTTTGAAGTTCCTGCAGTTTTCACTGTCAAACCGAGTTGGAGCTAGTACCTCCCCATATATATGTATGGAATGGAGTTTGCAACTGAAAAGAATCTTTGTGTTCCCAACAAGCTAGGTGAAGGACGGCTTTCACACACACTTATCTCTCAGAACTGAGCAAGTGGAGAGACGTTCGTTCATCTAGCACCAAGGGAAAGGGTTGCAGGAGACACTTTTTCTCTTCTTCCTCAGTCTGTTTCCTAGTGCCGGTTTGAAGTTCCTGCAGTTTTCACTGTAAAACCGAGTTGGAGCTTGTACCTCCCCATATATATGTATGGAATGGAGTTTGCAACTGAAAAGAAACTTTGTGTTCCCAACAAGCTAGGTGAAGGACGGCTTTCACACACACTTATCTCTCAGAACTGAGCAAGTGGAGAGACGTTCGTTCATCTAGCACCAAGGGAACGGGTTGCAGGAGACACTTTTTCTCTGCTTTCTCAGTCTGATTCCTAGTGCCGGTTTGAAGTTCCTGCAGTTTTCACTGTAAAACCGAGTTGGAGATACTACCTCCCCATATATATGTATGGAATGGAGTTTGCAACTGAAAAGAAACTTTGTGTTCCCAACAAGCTAGGTGAAGGACGGCTTTCACACACACTTATCTCTCAGAACTGAGCGTGTACAGAGACGTTCGTACATCTAGCACCAAGTTAACGGGTTGCAGGAGACACTTTACTCTGTTTTCTCAGTCTGTTTCCTGGTGCCGGTTTGAAGTTCCTGCAGTTTTCACTGTAAAACCGAGTTGGAGCTAGTAACTCCCCATATATATGTAAGGAATGGAGTTTGCAACTGAAAAGAAACTTTGTGTTCCCAACAAGCTAGGTGAAGGACGGCTTCCACACACACTTATCTCTCAGAACTGAGCAAGTGGAGAGACGTTCGTTCATCTAGCACCAAGGGAACGGGTTGCAGGAGACACTTTTTCTCTGCTTTCTCAGTCTGTTTCCTAGTGCCGGTTTGATGTTCCTGCAGTTTTCACTGTCAAACCGAGTTGGAGCTAGTACCACCCCATATATATGTATGGAATGGAGTTTGCAACTGAAAAGAAACTTTGTGTTCCCAACAAGCTAGGTGAAGGACGGCTTTCACACACACTTATCTCTCAGAACTGAGCAAGTGGAGAGACGTTCCTTCATCTAGCACCAAGGGAACGGTTTGCAGGAGACACTTTTTCTCTGCTTTCTCAGTCTGTTTCCTAGTGCCGGTTTGAAGTTCCTGCAGTTTTCACTGTAAAACCGAGTTGGAGCTTCTACCTCCCCATATATATGTATGGAATGGAGTTTGCAACTGAAAAGAAACTTTGTGTTCCCAACAAGCTAGATGAAGGACGGCTTTCACACACACTTATCTCTCAGAACTGAGCAAGTAGAGAGACGTTCGTTCATCTAGCACCAAGGGAACGGGTTGCAGGAGACACATTTTCTCTGCTTTCTCAGTCTGTTTCCTAGTGCCGGTTTGAAATTCCTGCAGTTTTCACTGTCAAACCGAGTTGGAGCTAGTACCTCCCCATATATATGTATGGAATGGAGTTTGCAACTGAAAAGAAACTTTGTGTTCCCAACAAGCTAGGTGAAGGACGGCTTTCACACACACTTATCTCTCAGAACTGAGCAAGTGGAGAGACGTTCGTTCATCTAGCACCAAGGGAAAGGGTTGCAGGAGACACTTTTTCTCTTCTTCCTCAGTCTGTTTCCTAGTGCCGGTTTGAAGTTCCTGCAGTTTTCACTGTAAAACCGAGTTGGAGCTTGTACCTCCCCATATATATGTATGGAATGGAGTTTGCAACTGAAAAGAAACTTTGTGTTCCCAACAAGCTAGGTGAAGGACGGCTTTCAAACACACTTATCTCTCAGAACTGAGCAAGTGGAGAGACGTTCGTTCATCTAGCACCAAGGGAACGGGTTGCAGGAGACACTTTTTCTCTGCTTTCTCAGTCTCATTCCTAGTGCCGGTTTGAAGTTCCTGCAGTTTTCACTGTAAAACCGAGTTGGAGATACTACCTCCCCATATATATGTATGGAATGGAGTTTGCAACTGAAAAGAAACTTTGTGTTCCCAACAAGCTAGGTGAAGGACGGCTTTCACACACACTTATCTCTCAGAACTGAGCAAGTGGAGAGACGTTCGTTCATCTAGCACCAAGGGAACGGGTTGCAGGAGACACTTTTTCTCTGCTTTCTCAGTCTGTTTCCTAGTGCCGGTTTGAAGTTCCTGCAGTTTTCACTGTCAAACCGAGTTGGAGCTAGTACCTCCCCATATATATGTATGGAATGGAGTTTGCAACTGAAAAGAATCTTTGTGTTCCCAACAAGCTAGGTGAAGGACGGCTTTCACACACACTTATCTCTCAGAACTGAGCAAGTGGAGAGACGTTCGTTCATCTAGCACCAAGGGAAAGGGTTGCAGGAGACACTTTTTCTCTTCTTCCTCAGTCTGTTTCCTAGTGCCGGTTTGAAGTTAGTGCAGTTTTCACTGTAAAACCGAGTTGGAGCTTGTACCTCCCCATATATATGTATGGAATGGAGTTTGCAACTGAAAAGAAACTTTGTGTTCCCAACAAGCTAGGTGAAGGACGGCTTTCACACACACTTATCTCTCAGAACTGAGCAAGTGGAGAGACGTTCGTTCATCTAGCACCAAGGGAACGGGGTGCAGGAGACACTTTTTCTCTGCTTTCTCAGTCTGATTCCTAATGCCGGTTTGAAGTTCCTGCAGTTTTCACTGTAAAACCGAGTTGGAGATACTACCTCCCCATATATATGTATGGAATGGAGTTTGCAACTGAAAAGAAACTTTGTGTTCCCAACAAGCTAGGTGAAGGACGTCTTTCACACACACTTATCTCTCAGAACTGAGCGTGTACAGAGACGTTCGTACATCTAGCACCAAGGGAACGGGTTGCAGGAGACACTTTACTCTGTTTTCTCAGTCTGTTTCCTGGTGCCGGTTTGAAGTTCCTGCAGTTTTCACTGTAAAACCGAGTTGGAGCTAGTAACTCCCCATATATATGTAAGGAATGGAGTTTGCAACTGAAAAGAAACTTTGTGTTCCCAACAAGCTAGGTGAAGGAAGGCTTCCACACACACTTATCTCTCAGAACTGAGCAAGTGGAGAGACGTTCGTTCATCTAGCACCAAGGGAACGGGTTGCAGGAGACACTTTTTCTCTGCTTTCTCAGTCTGTTTCCTAGTGCCGGTTTGATGTTCCTGCAGTTTTCACTGTCAAACCGTGTTGGAGCTAGTACCACCCCATATATATGTATGGAATGGAGTTTGCAACTGAAAAGAAACTTTGTGTTCCCAACAAGCTAGGTGAAGGACGGCTTTCACACACACTTATCTCTCAGAACTGAGCAAGTGGAGAGACGTTCCTTCATCTAGCACCAAGGGAACGGTTTGCAGGAGACACTTTTTCTCTGCTTTCTCAGTCTGTTTCCTAGTGCCGGTTTGAAGTTCCTGCAGTTTTCACTGTAAAACCGAGTTGGAGCTTCTACCTCCCCATATATATGTATGGAATGGAGTTTGCAAATGAAAAGAAACTTTGTGTTCCCAACAAGCTAGATGAAGGACGGCTTTCACACACACTTATCTCTCAGAACTGAGCAAGTGGAGAGACGTTCGTTCATCTAGCACCAAGGGAACGGGTTGCAGGAGACACTTTTTCTCTGCTTTCTCAGTCTGTTTCCTAGTGCCGGTTTGAAGTTCCTGCAGTTTTCACTGTCAAACCGAGTTGGAGCTTCTACCTCCCCATATATATGTATGGAATGGAGTTTGCAACTTAAAAGAAACTTTGTGTTCCCAACAAGCTAGGTGAAGTACGGCTTTCACACACACTTATCTCTCAGAACAGAGCAAGTGGAGAGACGTTCGTTCATCTAGCACCAAGGGAACGGGTTGCAGGAGACACTTTTTCTCTGCTTTCTCAGTCTGTTTCCTAGTGCCGGTTTGAAGTTCCTGCAGTTTTTACTGTGAAACCGAGTTGGAGCTAGAACCTCCCCATATATATGTATGGAATGGAGTTTGCAACTGAAAAGAAACTTTGTGTTCCCAACAAGCTAGGTGAAGGACGGCTTTCACACACACTTATCTCTCAGAACTGAGCAAGTGGAGAGACGTTCGTTCATCTAGCACCAAGGGAACGGGTTGCAGGAGACACTTTTTCTCTGCTTTCTCAGTCTGTTTCCTAGTGCCGGTTTGAAGTTCCTGCAGTTTTCACTGTCAAACCGAGTTGGAGCTAATACATCCCCATATATATGTATGGAATGGAGTTTGCAACTGAAAAGAAACTTTGTGTTCCCAACAAGCTAGGTGAAGCACGGCTTTCACACACACTTATCTCTCAGAACTGAGCAAGTGGAGAGACGTTCGTTCATCTAACACCAAGGGAACGGGTTGCAGGAGACACTTTTTCTCTGCTTTCTCAGTCTGTTTCCTAGTGCCGGTTTGAAGTTCCTGCAGTTTTCACTGTCAAACCGAGTTGGAGCTTCTACCTCCCCATATATATGTATGGAATGGAGTTTGCAACTTAAAAGAAACTTTGTGTTCCCAACAAGCTAGGTGAAGTACGGCTTTCACACACACTTATCTCTCAGAACAGAGCAAGTGGAGAGACGTTCGTTCATCTAGCACCAAGGGAACGGGTTGCAGGAGACACTTTTTCTCTGCTTTCTCAGTCTGTTTCCTAGTGCCGGTTTGAAGTTCCTGCAGTTTTTACTGTGAAACCGAGTTGGAGCTAGAACCTCCCCATATATATGTATGGAATGGAGTTTGCAACTGAAAAGAAACTTTGTGTTCCCAACAAGCTAGGTGAAGGACGGCTTTCACACACACTTATCTCTCAGAACTGAGCAAGTGGAGAGACGTTCGTTCATCTAGCACCAAGGGAACGGGTTGCAGGAGACACTTTTTCTCTGCTTTCTCAGTCTGTTTCCTAGTGCCGGTTTGAAGTTCCTGCAGTTTTCACTGTCAAACCGAGTTGGAGCTAATACATCCCCATATATATGTATGGAATGGAGTTTGCAACTGAAAAGAAACTTTGTGTTCCCAACAAGCTAGGTGAAGCACGGCTTTCACACACACTTATCTCTCAGAACTGAGCAAGTGGAGAGACGTTCGTTCATCTAGCACCAAGGGAACTGGTTGCAGGAGACACTTTTTCTCTGCTTCCTCAGTCTGTTTCCTAGTGCCTGTTTGAAGTTCCTGCAGTTTTCACTGTAAAACCGTGTTGGAGCTAGTACCTCCCCATATATATGTATGGAATGGAGTTTGCAACTGAAAAGAAACTTTGTGTTCCCAACAAGCTAGGTGAAGGACGGCTTTCACACACACTTATCTCTCAGAACTGAGCAAGTGGAGAGACGTTCGTTCATCTAGCACCAAGGGAACGGGTTGCAGGAGACACTTTTTCTCTGCTTTCTCAGTCTGTTTCCTAGTGCCGGTTTGAAGTTCCTGCAGTTTTCACTGTCAAACCGAGTTGGAGCTAATACCTCCCCATATATATGTATGGAATGGAGTTTGCAACTGAAAAGAAACTTTGTGTTCCCAACAAGCTAGGTGAAGCACGGCTTTCACACACACTTATCTCTCAGAACTGAGCAATTGGAGAGACGTTCGTTCATCTACCACCAAGGGAACGGGTTGCAGGAGACACTTTTTCTCTGCTTTGTCAGTCTGTTTCCTAGTGCCGGTTTGAAGTTCCTGCAGTTTTCACTGTAAAACCGAGTTGGAGCTTCTACCTCCCCATATATATGTATGGAATGGAGTTTGCAACTGAAAAGAAACTTTGTGTTCCCAACAAGCTAGGTGAAGGACGGCTTTCACACACACTTATCTCTCAGAACAGAGCAAGTGGAGAGACGTTCGTTCATCTAGCACCAAGGGAACGGGTTGCAGGAGACACTTTTTCTCTGCTTTCTCAGTCTGTTTCCTAGTGCCGGTTTGAAATTCCTGCAGTTTTCACTGTCAAATCGAGTTGGAGCTAGTACCTCCCCATATATATGTATGGAATGGAGTTTGCAACTGAAAAGAAACTTTGTGTTCCCAACAAGCTAGGTGAAGTACGGCTTTCACACACACTTATCTCTCAGAACTGAGCAAGTGGAGAGACGTTCGTTCATCTAGCACCAAGGGAACTGGTTGCAGGAGACACTTTTTCTCTGCTTCCTCAGTCTGTTTCCTAGTGCCTGTTTGAAGTTCCTGCAGTTTTCACTGTAAAACCGTGTTGGAGCTTGTACCTCCCCATATATATGTATGGAATGGAGTTTGCAACTGAAAAGAAACTTTGTGTTCCCAACAAGCTAGGTGAAGGACGGCTTTCACACACAATTATCTCTCAGAACTGAGCAAGTGGAGAGACGTTCGTTCATCTAGCACCAAGGGAACGGGTTGCAGGGGACACTTTTTCTCTGCTTTCTCAGTCTGTTTCCTAGTGCCGGTTTGAAGTTCCTGCAGTTTTCACTGTAAAACCGAGTTGGAGATTCTAACTCCCCATATATATGTATGGAATGGAGTTTGCAACTGAAAAGAAACTTTGTGTTCCCAACAAGCTAGGTGAAGGACGGCTTTCACACACAATTATCTCTCAGAACTGAGCAAGTGGAGAGACGTTCGTTCATCTAGCACCAAGGGAACGGGTTGCAGGGGACACTTTTTCTCTGCTTTCTCAGTCTGTTTCCTAGTGCCGGTTTGAAGTTCCTGCAGTTTTCACTGTAAAACCGAGTTGGAGATTCTAACTCCCCATATATATGTATGGAATGGAGTTTGCAACTGAAAAGAAACTTTGTGTTCCCAACAAGCTAGGTGAAGGACGGCTTTAACACACAATTATCTCTCAGAACTGAGCAAGTGGAGAGACGTTCGTTCATCTAGCACCAAGGGAACGGGTTGCAGGGGACACTTATTCTCTGCTTTCTCAGTCTGTTTCCTAGTGCCGGTTTGAAGTTCCTGCAGTTTTCACTGTAAAACCGAGTTGGAGCTTGTACCTCCCCATATATATGTATGGAATGGAGTTTGCAACTGAAAAGAAACTTTGTGTTCCCAACAAGCTAGGTGAAGGACGGCTTTCACACACACTTATCTCTCAGAACTGAGCAAGTGGAGAGACGTTCGTTCATCTAACACCAAGGGAACGGGTTGAAGGGAAAATTTTTCTCTGATTTCTCAGTCTGTTTCCTAGTGCCGGTTTGAAGTTCCTGCAGTTTTCACTGTAAAACAGAGTTGGAGCTTCTACCTCCCCATATATATGTATGGAATGGAGTTTGCAACTGAAAAGAAACTTTGTGTTCCCAACAAGCTAGGTGAAGGACGGCTTTCACACACACTTATCTCTCAGAACAGAGCAAGTGGAGAGACGTTCGTTCATCTAGCACCAAGGGAACGGGTTGCAGGACACACTTTTTCTCTGCTTTCTCAGTCTCTTTCCTAGTGCCGGTTTGAAGTTCCTGCAGTTTTCACTGTCAAACCGAGTTGGAGCTATAACCTCCCCATATATATGTATGGAATGGAGTTTGCAACTGAAAAGAACCTTTGTGTTCCCAAAAAGCTAGGTGAAGTACGGCTTTCACACACACTTATCTCTCAGAACTGAGCAAGTGGAGAGACGTTCGTTCATCTAGCACCAAGGGAACGGGTTGCAGGAGACACTTTTTCTCTGCTTTCTCAGTCTGTTTCCTAGTGCCGGTTTGAAGTTCCTGCAGTTTTCACTGTCAAACCGATTTGGAGCTAGTACCTCCCCATATATATGTATGGAATGGAGTTTGCAACTGAAAAGAAACTTTGTGTTCCCAACAAGCTATGTGAAGGACGGCTTTCACACACACTTATCTCTCAGAACTGAGCAAGTGGAGAGACGTTCGTTCATCTAACACCAAGGGAACGGGTTGCAGGAGACACTTTTTCTCTGCTTTCTCAGTCTGTTTCCTAGTGCCGGTTTGAAGTTCCTGCAGTTTTCACTGTCAAACCGAGTTGGAGCTTCTACCTCCCCATATATATGTATGGAATGGAGTTTGCAACTTAAAAGAAACTTTGTGTTCCCAACAAGCTAGGTGAAGTACGGCTTTCACACACACTTATCTCTCAGAACAGAGCAAGTGGAGAGACGTTCGTTCATCTAGCACCAAGGGAACGGGTTGCAGGAGACACTTTTTCTCTGCTTTCTCAGTCTGTTTCCTAGTGCCGGTTTGAAGTTCCTGCAGTTTTTACTGTGAAACCGAGTTGGAGCTAGAACCTCCCCATATATATGTATGGAATGGAGTTTGCAACTGAAAAGAAACTTTGTGTTCCCAACAAGCTAGGTGAAGGACGGCTTTCACACACACTTATCTCTCAGAACTGAGCAAGTGGAGAGACGTTCGTTCATCTAGCACCAAGGGAACGGGTTGCAGGAGACACTTTTTCTCTGCTTTCTCAGTCTGTTTCCTAGTGCCGGTTTGAAGTTCCTGCAGTTTTCACTGTCAAACCGAGTTGGAGCTAATACATCCCCATATATATGTATGGAATGGAGTTTGCAACTGAAAAGAAACTTTGTGTTCCCAACAAGCTAGGTGAAGCACGGCTTTCACACACACTTATCTCTCAGAACTGAGCAAGTGGAGAGACGTTCGTTCATCTAGCACCAAGGGAACTGGTTGCAGGAGACACTTTTTCTCTGCTTCCTCAGTCTGTTTCCTAGTGCCTGTTTGAAGTTCCTGCAGTTTTCACTGTAAAACCGTGTTGGAGCTTGTACCTCCCCATATATATGTATGGAATGGAGTTTGCAACTGAAAAGAAACTTTGTGTTCCCAACAAGCTAGGTGAAGGACGGGTTTCACACCCAATTATCTCTCAGAACTGAGCAAGTGGAGAGACGTTCGTTCATCTAGCACCAAGGGAACGGGTTGCAGGGGACACTTTTTCTCTGCTTTCTCAGTCTGTTTCCTAGTGCCGGTTTGAAGTTCCTGCAGTTTTCACTGTAAAACCGAGTTGGAGATTCTAACTCCCTTATATATGTATGGAATGGAGTTTGCAACTGAAAAGAAACTTTGTGTTCCCAACAAGCTAGGTGAAGGACGGCTTTAACACACAATTATCTCTCAGAACTGAGCAAGTGGAGAGACGTTCGTTCATCTAGCACCAAGGGAACGGGTTGCAGGGGACACTTTTTCTCTGCTTTCTCAGTCTGTTTCCTAGTGCCGGTTTGAAGTTCCTGCAGTTTTCACTGTAAAACCGAGTTGGAGATTCTACCTCCTCATATATATATATGGAATGGAGTTTGCAACTGAAAAGAAACTCTGTGTTCCCAACAAGCTAGATGAAGGACGGCTTTCACACACACTTATCTCTCAGAACTGAGCAAGTGGAGAGACGTTCGTTCATCTAGCACCAAGTGAACGGGTTGCAGGAGACACTTTTTCTCTGCTTTCTCAGTCTGTTTCCTAGTGCCGGTTTGAAATTCCTGCAGTTTTCACTGTCAAACCGAGTTGGAGCTAGTACCTCCCCATATATATGTATGGAATGGAGTTTGCAACTGAAAAGAAACTTTGTGTTCCCAACAAGCTAGGTGAAGGACGGCTTTCACACACACTTATCTCTCAGAACTGAGCAAGTGGAGAGACGTTCGTTCATCTAGCACCAAGGGAACGGGTTGCAGGAGACACTTTTTCTCTGCTTTCTCAGTCTGTTTCCTAGTGCCGGTTTGAAATTCCTGCAGTTTTCACTGTCAAACCGAGTTGGAGCTAGTACCTCCCCATATATATGTATGGAATGGAGTTTGCAACTGAAAAGAAACTTTGTGTTCCCAACAAGCTAGGTGAAGGACGGCTTTCACACACACTTATCTCTCAGAACTGAGCAAGTGGAGAGACGTTCGTTCATCTAGCACCAAGGGAACTGGTTGCAGGAGACACTTTTTCTCTGCTTCCTCAGTCTGTTTCCTAGTGCCGGTTTGAAGTTCCTGCAGTTTTCACTGTAAAACCGAGTTGGAGCTTGTACCTCCCCATATATATGTATGGAATGGAGTTTGCAACTGAAAAGAAACTTTGTGTTCCCAACAAGCTAGGTGAAGGACGGCTTTCACACACACTTATCTCTCAGAACTGAGCAAGTGGAGAGACGTTCGTTCATCTAGCACCAAGGGAACGGGATGCAGGGGACACTTTTTCTCTGATTTCTCAGTCTGTTTCCTAGTGCAGGTTTGAAGTTCCTGCAGTTTTCAGTGTAAAACCGAGTTGGAGCTTCTACCTCCCCATATATATGTATGGAATGGAGTTTGCAACTGAAAAGAAACTTTGTGTTCCCAACAAGCTAGGTGAAGGACGGCTTTCACACACACTTATCTCTCAGAACACAGCAAGTGGAGAGACGTTCGTTCATCTAGCACCAAGGGAACGGGTTGCAGGAGACACTTTTTCTCTGCTTTCTCAGTCTGTTTCCTAGTGCCGGTTTGAAGTTCCTGCAGTTTTCACTGTCAAACCGAGTTGGAGCTAGAACCTCCCCATATATATGTATGGAATGGAGTTTGCAACTGAAAAGAAACTTTGTGTTCCCAACAAGCTAGGTGAAGGACGGCTTTCACACACACTTATCTCTCAGAACTGAGCAAGTGGAGAGACGTTCCTTCATCTAGCACCAAGGGAACGGTTTGCAGGAGACACTTTTTCTCTGCTTTCTCAGTCTGTTTCCTAGTGCCGGTTTGAAGTTCCTGCAGTTTTCACTGTAAAACCGAGTTGGAGCTTCTACCTCCCCATATATATGTATGGAATGGAGTTTGCAACTGAAAAGAAACTTTGTGTTCCCAACAAGCTAGATGAAGGACGGCTTTCACACACACTTATCTCTCAGAACTGAGCAAGTGGAGAGACATTCGTTCATCTAGCACCAAGGGAACGGTTTGCAAGAGACACTTTTTCTCTGCTTTCTCAGTCTGTTTCCTAGTGCCGGTTTGAAGTTCCTGCAGTTCTCACTGTAAAACCGAGTTGGAGCTAGTACCTCCCCATATATATGTATGGAATGGAGTTTGCAACTGAAAAGAAACTTTGTGTTCCCAACAAGCTAGGTGAAGGACGGCTTTCACACACACTTATCTCTCAGAACTGAGCAAGTGGAGAGACGTTCGTTCATCTAGCACCAAGGGAACGGGTTGCAGGAGACACTTTTTCTCTGCTTTCTCAGTCTTTTTCCTAGTGCCGGTTTGAAGTTCCTGCAGTTTTCACTGTAAAACCGAGTTGGAGCTTCTACCTCCCCATATATATGTATGGAATGGAGTTTGCAACTGAAAAGAAACTTTGTGTTCCCAACAAGCTATGTGAAGGACGGCTTTCACACACACTTATCTCTCAGAACTGAGCAAGTGGAGAGACGTTCGTTCATCTAGCACCAATGGAACGGGTTGCAGGAGACACTTTTTCTCTGCTTTCTCAGTCTGTTTCCTAGTGCCGGTTTGAAGTTCCTGCAGTTTTCACTGTCAAACCGAGTTGGAGCTAGTACCTCCCCATATATATGTATGGAATGGAGTTTGCAACTGAAAAGAATCTTTGTGTTCCCAACAAGCTAGGTGAAGGACGGCTTTCACACACACTTATCTCTCAGAACTGAGCAAGTGGAGAGACGTTCGTTCATCTAGCACCAAGGGAAAGGGTTGCAGGAGACACTTTTTCTCTTCTTCCTCAGTCTGTTTCCTAGTGCCGGTTTGAAGTTCCTGCAGTTTTCACTGTAAAACCGAGTTGGAGCTTGTACCTCCCCATATATATGTATGGAATGGAGTTTGCAACTGAAAAGAAACTTTGTGTTCCCAACAAGCTAGGTGAAGGACGGCTTTCACACACACTTATCTCTCAGAACTGAGCAAGTGGAGAGACGTTCGTTCATCTAGCACCAAGGGAACGGGTTGCAGGAGACACTTTTTCTCTGCTTTCTCAGTCTGATTCCTAGTGCCGGTTTGAAGTTCCTGCAGTTTTCACTGTAAAACCGAGTTGGAGATACTACCTCCCCATATATATGTATGGAATGGAGTTTGCAACTGAAAAGAAACTTTGTGTTCCCAACAAGCTAGGTGAAGGACGGCTTTCACACACACTTATCTCTCAGAACTGAGCGTGTACAGAGACGTTCGTACATCTAGCACCAAGTTAACGGGTTGCAGGAGACACTTTACTCTGTTTTCTCAGTCTGTTTCCTGGTGCCGGTTTGAAGTTCCTGCAGTTTTCACTGTAAAACCGAGTTGGAGCTAGTAACTCCCCATATATATGTAAGGAATGGAGTTTGCAACTGAAAAGAAACTTTGTGTTCCCAACAAGCTAGGTGAAGGACGGCTTCCACACACACTTATCTCTCAGAACTGAGCAAGTGGAGAGACGTTCGTTCATCTAGCACCAAGGGAACGGGTTGCAGGAGACACTTTTTCTCTGCTTTCTCAGTCTGTTTCCTAGTGCCGGTTTGATGTTCCTGCAGTTTTCACTGTCAAACCGAGTTGGAGCTAGTACCACCCCATATATATGTATGGAATGGAGTTTGCAACTGAAAAGAAACTTTGTGTTCCCAACAAGCTAGGTGAAGGACGGCTTTCACACACACTTATCTCTCAGAACTGAGCAAGTGGAGAGACGTTCCTTCATCTAGCACCAAGGGAACGGTTTGCAGGAGACACTTTTTCTCTGCTTTCTCAGTCTGTTTCCTAGTGCCGGTTTGAAGTTCCTGCAGTTTTCACTGTAAAACCGAGTTGGAGCTTCTACCTCCCCATATATATGTATGGAATGGAGTTTGCAACTGAAAAGAAACTTTGTGTTCCCAACAAGCTAGATGAAGGACGGCTTTCACACACACTTATCTCTCAGAACTGAGCAAGTAGAGAGACGTTCGTTCATCTAGCACCAAGGGAACGGGTTGCAGGAGACACATTTTCTCTGCTTTCTCAGTCTGTTTCCTAGTGCCGGTTTGAAATTCCTGCAGTTTTCACTGTCAAACCGAGTTGGAGCTAGTACCTCCCCATATATATGTATGGAATGGAGTTTGCAACTGAAAAGAAACTTTGTGTTCCCAACAAGCTAGGTGAAGGACGGCTTTCACACACACTTATCTCTCAGAACTGAGCAAGTGGAGAGACGTTCGTTCATCTAGCACCAAGGGAAAGGGTTGCAGGAGACACTTTTTCTCTTCTTCCTCAGTCTGTTTCCTAGTGCCGGTTTGAAGTTCCTGCAGTTTTCACTGTAAAACCGAGTTGGAGCTTGTACCTCCCCATATATATGTATGGAATGGAGTTTGCAACTGAAAAGAAACTTTGTGTTCCCAACAAGCTAGGTGAAGGACGGCTTTCAAACACACTTATCTCTCAGAACTGAGCAAGTGGAGAGACGTTCGTTCATCTAGCACCAAGGGAACGGGTTGCAGGAGACACTTTTTCTCTGCTTTCTCAGTCTCATTCCTAGTGCCGGTTTGAAGTTCCTGCAGTTTTCACTGTAAAACCGAGTTGGAGATACTACCTCCCCATATATATGTATGGAATGGAGTTTGCAACTGAAAAGAAACTTTGTGTTCCCAACAAGCTAGGTGAAGGACGGCTTTCACACACACTTATCTCTCAGAACTGAGCAAGTGGAGAGACGTTCGTTCATCTAGCACCAAGGGAACGGTTTGCAGGAGACACTTTTTCTCTGCTTTCTCAGTCTTTTTCCTAGTGCCGGTTTGAAGTTCCTGCAGTTTTCACTGTAAAACCGAGTTGGAGCTTCTACCTCCCCATATATATGTATGGAATGGTGTTTGCAACTGAAAAGAAACTTTGTGTTCCCAACAAGCTATGTGAAGGACGGCTTTCACACACACTTATCTCTCAGAACTGAGCAAGTGGAGAGACGTTCGTTCATCTAGCACCAAGGGAACGGGTTGCAGGAGACACTTTTTCTCTGCTTTCTCAGTCTGTTTCCTAGTGCCGGTTTGAAGTTCCTGCAGTTTTCACTGTCAAACCGAGTTGGAGCTAGTACCTCCCCATATATATGTATGGAATGGAGTTTGCAACTGAAAAGAATCTTTGTGTTCCCAACAAGCTAGGTGAAGGACGGCTTTCACACACACTTATCTCTCAGAACTGAGCAAGTGGAGAGACGTTCGTTCATCTAGCACCAAGGGAAAGGGTTGCAGGAGACACTTTTTCTCTTCTTCCTCAGTCTGTTTCCTAGTGCCGGTTTGAAGTTAGTGCAGTTTTCACTGTAAAACCGAGTTGGAGCTTGTACCTCCCCATATATATGTATGGAATGGAGTTTGCAACTGAAAAGAAACTTTGTGTTCCCAACAAGCTAGGTGAAGGACGGCTTTCACACACACTTATCTCTCAGAACTGAGCAAGTGGAGAGACGTTCGTTCATCTAGCACCAAGGGAACGGGGTGCAGGAGACACTTTTTCTCTGCTTTCTCAGTCTGATTCCTAATGCCGGTTTGAAGTTCCTGCAGTTTTCACTGTAAAACCGAGTTGGAGATACTACCTCCCCATATATATGTATGGAATGGAGTTTGCAACTGAAAAGAAACTTTGTGTTCCCAACAAGCTAGGTGAAGGACGTCTTTCACACACACTTATCTCTCAGAACTGAGCGTGTACAGAGACGTTCGTACATCTAGCACCAAGGGAACGGGTTGCAGGAGACACTTTACTCTGTTTTCTCAGTCTGTTTCCTGGTGCCGGTTTGAAGTTCCTGCAGTTTTCACTGTAAAACCGAGTTGGAGCTAGTAACTCCCCATATATATGTAAGGAATGGAGTTTGCAACTGAAAAGAAACTTTGTGTTCCCAACAAGCTAGGTGAAGGAAGGCTTCCACACACACTTATCTCTCAGAACTGAGCAAGTGGAGAGACGTTCGTTCATCTAGCACCAAGGGAACGGGTTGCAGGAGACACTTTTTCTCTGCTTTCTCAGTCTGTTTCCTAGTGCCGGTTTGATGTTCCTGCAGTTTTCACTGTCAAACCGTGTTGGAGCTAGTACCACCCCATATATATGTATGGAATGGAGTTTGCAACTGAAAAGAAACTTTGTGTTCCCAACAAGCTAGGTGAAGGACGGCTTTCACACACACTTATCTCTCAGAACTGAGCAAGTGGAGAGACGTTCCTTCATCTAGCACCAAGGGAACGGTTTGCAGGAGACACTTTTTCTCTGCTTTCTCAGTCTGTTTCCTAGTGCCGGTTTGAAGTTCCTGCAGTTTTCACTGTAAAACCGAGTTGGAGCTTCTACCTCCCCATATATATGTATGGAATGGAGTTTGCAAATGAAAAGAAACTTTGTGTTCCCAACAAGCTAGATGAAGGACGGCTTTCACACACACTTATCTCTCAGAACTGAGCAAGTGGAGAGACGTTCGTTCATCTAGCACCAAGGGAACGGGTTGCAGGAGACACTTTTTCTCTGCTTTCTCAGTCTGTTTCCTAGTGCCGGTTTGAAGTTCCTGCAGTTTTCACTGTCAAACCGAGTTGGAGCTAGTACCTCCCCATATATATGTATGGAATGGAGTTTGCAACTGAAAAGAAACTTTGTGTTCCCAACAAGCTAGGTGAAGGACGGCTTTCACACACACTTATCTCTCAGAACTGAGCAAGTGGAGAGACGTTCGTTCATCTAGCACCAAGGGAACGGGTTGCAGGAGACACTTTTTCTCTTCTTCCTCAGTCTGTTTCCTAGTGCCGGTTTGAAGTTCCTGCAGTTTTCACTGTAAAACCGAGTTGGAGATACTACCTCCCCATATATATGTATGGAATGGAGTTTGCAACTGAAAAGAAACTTTGTGTTCCCAACAAGCTAGGTGAAAGACGGCTTTCACACACACTTATCTCTCAGAACTGAGCGTGTACAGAGACGTTCGTACATCTAGCACCAAGGGAACGGGTTGCAGGAGTCACTTTACTCTGTTTTCTCAGTCTGTTTCCTGGTGCCGGTTTGAAGTTCCTGCAGTTTTCACTGTAAAACCGAGTTGGAGCTAGTAACTCCCCATATATATGTAAGGAATGGAGTTTGCAACTGAAAAGAAACTTTGTGTTCCCAACAAGCTAGGTGAAGGACGGCTTCCACACACACTTATCTCTCAGAACTGAGCAAGTGGAGAGACGTTCGTTCATCTAGCACCAAGGGAACGGGTTGCAGGAGACACTTTTTCTCTGCTTTCTCAGTCTGTTTCCTAGTGCCGGTTTGATGTTCCTGCAGTTTTCACTGTCAAACCGAGTTGGAGCTAGTACCACCCCTTATATATGTATGGAATGGAGTTTGCAACTAAAAGAAACTTTGCGTTCCCAACAAGCTAGGTGAAGGACGGCTTTCACACACACTTATCTCTCAGAACTGAGCAAGTGGAGAGACGTTCCTTCATCTAGCACCAAGGGAACGGTTTGCAGGAGACACTTTTTCTCTGCTTTCTCAGTCTGTTTCCTAGTGCCGGTTTGAAGTTCCTGCAGTTTTCACTGTAAAACCGAGTTGGAGCTTCTACCTCCCCATATATATGTATGGAATGGAGTTTGCAACTGAAAAGAAACTTTGTGTTCCCAACAAGCTAGATGAAGGACGGCTTTCACACACACTTATCTCTCAGAACTGAGCAAGTGGAGAGACGTTCGTTCATCTAGCACCAAGGGAACGGTTTGCAGGAGACACTTTTTCTCTGCTTTCTCAGTCTGTTTCCTAGTGCCGGTTTGAAGTTCCTGCAGTTTTCACTGTAAAACCGAGTTGGAGCTAGTACCTCCCCATATATATGTATGGATTGGAGTTTGCAACTGAAAAGAAACTTTGTGTTCCCAACAAGCTAGGTGAAGGACGGCTTTCACACACACTTATCTTTCAGAACTGAGCAAGTGGAGAGACGTTCGTTCATCTAGCACCAAGGGAACGGGTTGCAGGAGACACTTTTTCTCTGCTTCCTCAGTCTGTTTCCTAGTGCCGGTTTGAAGTTCCTGCAGTTTTCACTCTAAAACCGAGTTGGAGCGTCTACCTCCCCATATATATGTATGGAATGGAGTTTGCAACTGAAAAGAATCTTTGTGTTCCCAACAAGCTTGGTGAAGGACGGCTTTCACACACACTTATCTCTCAGAACTGAGCAACTGGAGAGACGTTCGTTCATCTAGCTCCAAGGAACGGGTTGCAGGGGACAATTTTTCTCTGATTTCTCAGTCTGTTTCCTAGTGCCGGTTTGAAGTTCCTGCAGTTTTCACTGTAAAATCGATTTGGAGCTTCTACCTTCCCATATATATGTATGGAATGGAGTTTGCAACTGAAAAGAAACTTTGTGTTCCCAACAAGCTAGGTGAAGTACGGCTTTCACACACACTTATCTCTCAGAACAGAGCAAGTGGAGAGACGTTCGTTCATCTAGCACCAAGGGAACGGGTTGCAGGAGACAATTTTTCTCTGCTTCTCAGTCTGTTTCCTAGTGCCGGTTTGAAGTTCCTGCAGTTTTCACTGTCAAACCGAGTTGGAGCTAGAACCTCCCTATATATATGTATGGAATGGAGTTTGCAACTGAAAAGAAACTTTGTGTTCCCAACAAGCTAGTTGAAGGACGGCTTTCACACACACTTATCTCTCAGAACTGAGCAAGTGGAGAGACGTTCGTTCATCTAGCACCAAGGGAACGGGTTGCAGGAGACACTTTTTCTCTGCTTTCTCAGTCTGTTTCCTAGTGCCGGTTTGAAGTTCCTGCAGTTTTCACTGTAAAACAGAGTTGGAGCTAGTACCTCCCCATATATATGTATGGAATGGAGTTTGCAACTGAAAAGAAACTTTGTGTTCCCAACAAGCTAGGTGAAGGACGGCTTTCACACACACTTATCTCTCAGAACTGAACAAGTGGGGAGACGATCGTTCATCTAGCACCAAGGGAACGGGTTGCAGGAGACACTTTTTCTCTGCTTTCTCAGTCTTTTTCCTAGTGCCGATTTGAAGTTCCTGCAGTTTTCACTGTAAAACCGAGTTGGAGCTTCTACCTCCCCATATATATGTATGGAATGGAGTTGGCAACTGAAAAGAAACTTTGTGTTCCCAAAAAGCTAGGTGAAGTACGGCTTTCACACACACTTATCTCTCAGAACAGAGCAAGTGGAGAGACGTTCGTTCATCTAGCACCAAGGGAACGGGTTGCAGGAGACACTTTTTCTCTGCTTTCTCAGTCTGTTTCCTAGTGCCGGTTTGAAGTTCCTGCAGTTTTCACTGTCAAACCGAGTTGGAGCTAGAACCTCCCCATATATATGTATGGAATGGAGTTTGCAACTGAAAAGAAACTTTGTGTTCCCAACAAGCTAGGTGAAGGACGGCTTTCACACACACTTATCTCTCAGAACTGAGCAAGTGGAGAGACGTTCGTTCATCTAGCACCAAGGGAACGGTTTGCAGGAGACACTTTTTCTCTGCTTTCTCAGTCTGTTTCCTAGTGCCGGTTTGAAGTTCCTGCAGTTTTCACTGTAAAACCGAGTTGGAGTTTCTACCTCCCCATATATATGTATGGAATGGAGTTTGCAACTGAAAAGAAACTTTGTGTTCCCAACAAGCTAGGTGAAGTACGGCTTTCACACACACTTATCTCTCAGAACAGAGCAAGTGGAGAGACGTTCGTTCATCTAGCACCAAGGGAACGGGTTGCAGGAGACACTTTTTCTCTGCTTTCTCAGTCTGTTTCCTAGTGCCGGTTTGAAGTTCCTGCAGTTTTCACTGTCAAACCGAGTTGGAGCTAGAACCTCCCCATATATATGTATGGAATGGAGTTTGCAACTGAAAAGAAACTTTGTGTTCCCAACAAGCTAGGTGAAGGACGGCTTTCACACACACTTATCTCTCAGAACTGAGCAAGTGGAGAGACGTTCGTTCATCTAGCACCAAGGGAACGGTTTGCAGGAGACACTTTTTCTCTGCTTTCTCAGTCTGTTTCCTAGTGCCGGTTTGAAGTTCCTGCAGTTTTCACTGTAAAACCGAGTTGGAGCTAGTACTTCCCCATATATATGTATGGAATGGAGTTTGCAACTGAAAAGAAACTTTGTGTTCCCAACAAGCTAGGTGAAGGACGGCTTTCACACACACTTATCTCTCAGAACTGAGCAAGTGGAGAGACGTTCGTTCATCTAGCACCAAGGGAACGGGTTGCAGGAGACACTTTTTCTCTGCTTTCTCAGTCTTTTTCCTAGTGACGGTTTGAAGTTCCTGCAGTTTTCACTGTAAAACCGAGTTGGAGCTTCTACCTCCCCATATATATGTATGCAATGGAGTTTGCAACTGAAAAGAAACTTTGTGTTCCCAACAAGCTATGTGAAGGACGGCTTTCACACACACTTATCTCTCAGAACTGAGCAAGTGGAGAGACGTTCGTTCATCTAGCACCAAGGGAACGGGTTGCAGGAGACACTTTTTCTCTGCTTTCTCAGTCTGTTTCCTAGTGCCGGTTTGAAGTTCCTGCAGTTTTCACTGTCAAACCGAGTTGGAGCTAGTACCTATCCATATATATGTATGGAATGGAGTTTGCAACTGAAAAGAAACTTTGTGTTCCCAACAAGCTAGGTGAAGGACGGCTTTCACACACACTTATCTCTCAGAACTGAGCAAGTGGAGAGACGTTCGTTCATCTAACACCAAGGGAACGGGTTGCAGGAGACACTTTTTCTCTGATTTCTCAGTCTGTTTCCTAGTGCCGGTTTGAAGTTCCTGCAGTTTTCACTGTGAAACCGAGTTGGAGCTAGAACCTCCCCATATATATGTATGGAATGGAGTTTGCAACTGAAAAGAAACTTTGTGTTCCCAACAAGCTAGGTGAAGGACGGCTTTCACACACACTTATCTCTCAGAACTGAGCAAGTGGAGAGACGTTCGTTCATCTAGCACCAAGGGAACGGGTTGCAGGAGACACTTTTTCTCTGCTTTCTCAGTCTGTTTCCTAGTGCCGGTTTGAAGTTCCTGCAGTTTTCACTGTCAAACCGAGTTGGAGCTAGTACCTCCCCATATATATGTATGGAATGGAGTTTGCAACTGAAAAGAAACTTTGTGTTCCCAACAAGCTAGGTGAAGGACGGCTTTCACACACACTTATCTCTCAGAACTGAGCAAGTGGAGAGACGTTCGTTCATCTACCACCAAGGGAACGGGTTGCAGGAGACACTTTTTCTCTGCTTTGTCAGTCTGTTTCCTAGTGCCGGTTTGAAGTTCCTGCAGTTTTCACTGTAAAACCGAGTTGGAGCTTCTACCTCCCCATATATATGTATGGAATGGAGTTTGCAACTGAAAAGAAACTTTGTGTTCCCAACAAGCTAGGTGAAGGACGGCTTTCACACACACTTATCTCTCAGAACAGAGCAAGTGGAGAGACGTTCGTTCATCTAGCACCAAGGGAACGGGTTGCAGGAGACACTTTTTCTCTGCTTTCTCAGTCTGTTTCCTAGTGCCGGTTTGAAATTCCTGCAGTTTTCACTGTCAAATCGAGTTGGAGCTAGTACCTCCCCATATATATGTATGGAATGGAGTTTGCAACTGAAAAGAAACTTTGTGTTCCCAACAAGCTAGGTGAAGTACGGCTTTCACACACACTTATCTCTCAGAACTGAGCAAGTGGAGAGACGTTCGTTCATCTAGCACCAAGGGAACGGGTTGCAGGAGACACTTTTTCTCTGCTTCCTCAGTCTGTTTCCTAGTGCCTGTTTGAAGTTCCTGCAGTTTTCACTGTAAAACCGTGTTGGAGCTTGTACCTCCCCATATATATGTATGGAATGGAGTTTGCAACTGAAAAGAAACTTTGTGTTCCCAACAAGCTAGGTGAAGGACGGCTTTCACACACAATTATCTCTCAGAACTGAGCAAGTGGAGAGACCTTCGTTCATCTAGCACCAAGGGAACGGGTTGCAGGGGACACTTTTTCTCTGCTTTCTCAGTCTGTTTCCTAGTGCCGGTTTGAAGTTCCTGCAGTTTTCACTGTAAAACCGAGTTGGAGATTCTAACTCCCCATATATATGTATGGAATGGAGTTTGCAACTGAAAAGAAACTTTGTGTTCCCAACAAGCTAGGTGAAGGACGGCTTTAACACACAATTATCTCTCAGAACTGAGCAAGTGGAGAGACGTTCGTTCATCTAGCACCAAGGGAACGGGTTGCAGGGGACACTTTTTCTCTGCTTTCTCAGTCTGTTTCCTAGTGCCGGTTTGAAGTTCCTGCAGTTTTCACTGTAAAACCGAGTTGGAGATTCTACCTCCTCATATATATATATGGAATGGAGTTTGCAACTGAAAAGAAACTCTGTGTTCCCAACAAGCTAGGTGAAGGACGGCTTTCACACACACTTATCTCTCAGAACTGAGCAAGTGGAGAGACGTTCGTTCATCTAGCACCAAGGGAACGGGTTGCAGGAGACACTTTTTCTCTGCTTTCTCAGTCTGTTTCCTAGTGCCGGTTTGAAGTTCCTGCAGTTTTCACTCTAAAACCGAGTTGGAGCTTCTACCTCCCCATATATATGTATGGAATGGAGTTTGCAACTGAAAAGAAACTTTGTGTTCCCAACAAGCTTGGTGAAGGACGGCTTTCACACACACTTATCTCTCAGAACTGAGCAAGTGGAGAGACGTTCGTTCATCTAGCTCCAAGGAACGGGTTGCAGGGGACACTTTTTCTCTGATTTCTCAGTCTGTTTCCTAGTGCCGGTTTGAAGTTCCTGCAGTTTTCACTGTAAAACCGATTTGGAGCTTCTACCTCCCCATATATATGTATGGAATGGAGTTGGCAACTGAAAAGAAACTTTGTGTTCCCAACAAGCTAGGTGAAGGACGGCTTTCACACACACTTATCTCTCAGAACTGAGCAAGTGGAGAGACGTTCGTTCATCTAGCACCAAGGGAACGGGTTGCAGGAGACACTTTTTCTCTGCTTTCTCAGTCTGTTTCCTAGTGCCGGTTTGAAGTTCCTGCAGTTTTCACTGTCAAACCGAGTTGGAGCTAGTACCTATCCATATATATGTATGGAATGGTGTTTGCAACTGAAAAGAAACTTTGTGTTCCCAACAAGCTAGGTGAAGGACGGCTTTCACACACACTTATCTCTCAGAACTGAGCAAGTGGAGAGACGTTCGTTCATCTAGCACCAAGGGAACGGGTTGCAGGAGACACTTTTTCTCTTCTTCCTCAGTCTGTTTCCTAGTGCCGGTTTGAAGTTCCTGCAGTTTTCACTGTAAAACCGAGTTGGAGCTTGTACCTCCCCATATATATGTATGGAATGGAGTTTGCAACTGAAAAGAAACTTTGTGTTCCCAACAAGCTAGGTGAAGGACGGCTTTCACACACACTTATCTCTCAGAACTGAGCAAGTGGAGAGACGTTCGTTCATCTAACACCAAGGGAACGGGTTGCAGGGGACACTTTTTCTCTGATTTCTCAGTCTGTTTCCTAGTGCCGGTTTGAAGTTCCTGCAGTTTTCACTGTGAAACCGAGTTGGAGCTAGAACCTCCCCATATATATGTATGGAATGGAGTTTGCAACTGAAAAGAAACTTTGTGTTCCCAACAAGCTAGGTGAAGGACGGCTTTCACACACACTTATCTCTCAGAACTGAGCAAGTGGAGAGACGTTCGTTCATCTAGCACCAAGGGAACGGGTTGCAGGAGACACTTTTTCTCTGCTTTCTCAGTCTGTTTCCTAGTGCCGGTTTGAAGTTCCTGCAGTTTTCACTGTCAAACCGAGTTGGAGCTAGTACCTCCCCATATATATGTATGGAATGGAGTTTGCAACTGAAAAGAAACTTTGTGTTCCCAACAAGCTAGGTGAAGGACGGCTTTCACACACACTTATCTCTCAGAACTGAGCAATTGGAGAGACGTTCGTTCATCTACCACCAAGGGAACGGGTTGCAGGAGACACTTTTTCTCTGCTTTGTCAGTCTGTTTCCTAGTGCCGGTTTGAAGTTCCTGCAGTTTTCACTGTCAAACCGAGTTGGAGCTAGTACCTATCCATATATATGTATGGACTGGTGTTTGCAACTGAAAAGAAACTTTGTGTTCCCAACAAGCTAGGTGAAGGACGGCTTTCACACACACTTATCTCTCAGAACTGAGCAAGTGGAGAGACGTTCGTTCATCTAGCACCAAGGGAACGGGTTGCAGGAGACACTTTTTCTCTTCTTCCTCAGTCTGTTTCCTAGTGCCGGTTTGAAGTTCCTGCAGTTTTCACTGTAAAACCGAGTTGGAGCTTGTACCTCCCCATATATATGTATGGAATGGAGTTTGCAACTGAAAAGAAACTTTGTGTTCCCAACAAGCTAGGTGAAGGACGGCTTTCACACACACTTATCTCTCAGAACTGAGCAAGTGGAGAGACGTTCGTTCATCTAACACCAAGGGAACGGGTTGCAGGGGACACTTTTTCTCTGATTTCTCAGTCTGTTTCCTAGTGCCGGTTTGAAGTTCCTGCAGTTTTCACTGTGAAACGGAGTTGGAGCTAGAACCTCCCCATATATATGTATGGAATGGAGTTTGCAACTGAAAAGAAACTTTGTGTTCCCAACAAGCTAGGTGAAGGACGGCTTTCACACACACTTATCTCTCAGAACTGAGCAAGTGGAGAGACGTTCGTTCATCTAGCACCAAGGGAACGGGTTGCAGGAGACACTTTTTCTCTGCTTTCTCAGTCTGTTTCCTAGTGCCGGTTTGAAGTTCCTGCAGTTTTCACTGTCAAACCGAGTTGGAGCTAGTACCTCCCCATATATATGTATGGAATGGAGTTTGCAACTGAAAAGAAACTTTGTGTTCCCAACAAGCTAGGTGAAGGACGGCTTTCACACACACTTATCTCTCAGAACTGAGCAATTGGAGAGACGTTCGTTCATCTACCACCAAGGGAACGGGTTGCAGGAGACACTTTTTCTCTGCTTTGTCAGTCTGTTTCCTAGTGCCGGTTTGAAGTTCCTGCAGTTTTCACTGTAAAACCGAGTTGGAGCTTCTACCTCCCCATATATATGTATGGAATGGAGTTTGCAACTGAAAAGAAACTTTGTGTTCCCAACAAGCTAGGTGAAGGACGGCTTTCCCACACACTTATCTCTCAGAACAGAGCAAGTGGAGAGACGTTCGTTCATCTAGCACCAAGGGAACGGGTTGCAGGAGACACTTTTTCTCTGCTTTCTCAGTCTGTTTCCTAGTGCCGGTTTGAAATTCCTGCAGTTTTCACTGTCAAATCGAGTTGGAGCTAGTACCTCCCCATATATATGTATGGAATGGAGTTTGCAACTGAAAAGAAACTTTGTGTTCCCAACAAGCTAGGTGAAGTACGGCTTTCACACACACTTATCTCTCAGAACTGAGCAAGTGGAGAGACGTTCGTTCATCTAGCACCAAGGGAACGGGTTGCAGGAGACACTTTTTCTCTGCTTCCTCAGTCTGTTTCCTAGTGCCTGTTTGAAGTTCCTGCAGTTTTCACTGTAAAACCGTGTTGGAGCTTGTACCTCCCCATATATATGTATGGAATGGAGTTTGCAACTGAAAAGAAACTTTGTGTTCCCAACAAGCTAGGTGAAGGACGGCTTTCACACACACTTATCTCTCAGAACTGAGCAAGTGGAGAGACGTTCGTTCATCTAGCACCAAGGGAACGGGTTGCAGGGGACACTTTTTCTCTGATTTCTCAGTCTGTTTCCTAGTGCAGGTTTGAAATTCCTGCAGTTTTCACTGTAAAACCGAGTTGGAGCTTCTACCTCCCCATATATATGTATGGAATGGAGTTTGCAACTGAAAAGAAACTTTGTGTTCCCAACAAGCTAGGTGAAGTACGGCTTTCACACACACTTATCTCTCAGAACAGAGCAAGTGGAGAGACGTTCGTTCATCTAGCACCAAGGGAACGGGTTGCAGGGGACACTTTTTCTCTGCTTTCTCAGTCTGTTTCCTAGTGCCGGTTTGAAGTTCCTGAAGTTTTCACTGTCAAACCGAGTTGGAGCTAGAACCTCCCCATATATATGTATGGAATGGAGTTAGCAACTGAAAAGAAACTTTGTGTTCCCAACAAGCTAGTTGAAGGACGGCTTTCACACACACTTATCTCTCAGAACTGAGCAAGTGGAGAGACGTTCGTTCATCTAGCACCAAGGGAACGGGTTGCAAGAGACACTTTTTCTCTGCTTTCTCAGTCTGTTTCCTAGTGCCGGTTTGAAGTTCCTGCACTTTTCACTGTCAAACCGAGTTGGAGCTTGTACCTCCCCATATATATGTATGGAATGGAGTTTGCAACTGAAAAGAAACTTTGTGTTCCCAACAAGCTAGGTGAAGGACGGCTTTCACACACACTTATCTCTCAGAACTGAGCAAGTGGAGAGACGTTCGTTCATCTAGCACCAAGGGAACGGTTTGCAGGAGACACTTTTTCTCTGCTTTCTCAGTCTGTTTCCTAGTGCCGGTTTGAAGTTCCTGCACTTTTCACTGTAAAACCGAGTTGGAGCTTCTACCTCCCCATATATATGTATGGAATGGAGTTTGCAACTGAAAAGAAACTTTGTGTTCCCAACAAGGAAGGTGAAGGACGGCTTTCACACACACTTATCTCTCAGAAATGAGCAAGTGGAGAGACGTTCGTTCATCTAGCACCAAGGGAACGGGTTGCAGGGGACACATTTTCTCTGCTTTCTCAGTCTGTTTCCTAGTGCCGGTTTGAAGTTCCTGCAGTTTTCACTGTAAAACCGAGTTGGAGCTTCTACCTCCCCATATATATGTATGGAATGGAGTTTGCAACTGAAAAGAAACTCTGTGTTCCCAACAAGCTAGGTGAAGGACGGCTTTCACACACACTTATCTCTCAGAACAGAGCAAGTGGAGAGACGTTCGTTCATCTAGCACCAAGGGAACGGGTTGCAGGAGACACTTTTTCTCTGCTTTCTCAGTCTGTTTCCTAGTGCCGGTTAGAAGTTCCTGCAGTTTTCACTGTCAAACCGAGTTGGAGCTAGTACCTCCCCATATATATTTATGGAATGGAGTTTGCAACTGAAAAGAAACTTTGTGTTCCCAACAAGCTAGGTGAAGTACGGCTTTCACACACACTTATCTCTCAGAACTGAGCAAGTGGAGAGACGTTCGTTCATCTAGCACCAAGGGAACGGGTTGCAGGAGACACTTTTTCTCTGCTTCCTCAGTCTGTTTCCTAGTGCCGGTTTGAAGTTCCTGCAGTTTTCACTGTAAAATCGAGTTGGAGCTTGTACCTCCCCATATATATGTATGGAATGGAGTTTGCAACTTAAAAGAAACTTTGTGTTCCCAACAAGCTGGTGAAGGATGGCTTTCACACACACTAATCTCTCAGAACTGAGCAAGTGGAGAGACGTTCGTTCATCTAGCACCAAGGGAACGGGTTGCAGGGGAAACTTTTTCTCTGCTTTCTCAGTCTGTTTCCTAGTGCCGGTTTGAAGTTCCTGCAGTTTTCACTGTAAAACCGAGTTGGAGCTAGAACCTCCCCATATATATGTATGGAATGGAGTTTGCAACTGAAAAGAAACTTTGTGTTCCCAACAAGCTAGGTGAAGGACGGCTTTCACACACACTTATCTCTCAGAACAGAGCAAGTGGAGAGACGTTCGTTCATCTAGCACCAAGGGAACGGGTTGCAGGAGACACTTTTTCTCTGCTTTCTCAGTCTGTTTCCTAGTGCCGGTTTGAAGTTCCTGCAGTTTTCAGTGTAAAACCGAGTTGGAGCTTCTACCTCCCCATATATATGTATGGAATGGAGTTTGCAACTGAAAAGAAACTTTGTGTTCCCAACAAGCAAGGTGAAGGACGGCTTTCACACACACTTATCTCTCAGAACTGAGCAAGTGGAGAGACGTTCGTTCATCTAGCACCAAGGGAACGGGTTGCAGGGGACACTTTTTCTCTGCTTTCTCAGTCTGTTTCCTAGTGCCGGTTTGAAGTTCCTGCAGTTTTCACTGTCAAACCGATTTGGAGCTAGTACCTCCCCATACATATGTATGGAATGGAGTTTGCAACTGAAAAGAAACTTTGTGTTCCCAACAAGCTAGGTGAAGGACGGCTTTCACACACACTTATTTATCAGAACTGAGCAAGAGGAGAGACGTTCGTTCATCTAGCACCAAGGGAACGGGTTGCAGGAGGCACTTTTTCTCTGCTTCCTCAGTCTGTTTCCTAGTGCCGGTTTGAAGTTCGTGCAGTTTTCACTGTAAAACCGAGTTGGAGCTAGTAACTCCCCATATATATGTATGGAATGGAGTTTGCAACTGAAAAGAAACTTTGTGTTCCCAACAAGCTAGGTGAAGGACGGCTTTCACACACACTTATCTCTCAGAACTGAGCAAGTGGAGAGACGTTCGTTCATCTAGCACCAAGGGAACGGGTTGCAGGGGACGCTTTTTCTCTGCTTTCTCAGTCTGTTTCCTAGTGCCGGTTTGAAGTTCCTGCAGTTTTCACTGTCAAACCGATTTGGAGCTAGTACCTCCCCATATATATGTATGGAATGGAGTTTGCAACTGAAAAGAAACTTTGTGTTCCCAACAAGCTAGGTGAAGGACGGCTTTCACACACACTTATTTATCAGAACTGAGCAAGAGGAGAGACGTTCGTTCATCTAGCACCAAGGGAACGGGTTGCAGGAGGCACTTTTTCTCTGCTTCCTCAGTCTGTTTCCTAGTGCCGGTTTGAAGTTCGTGCAGTTTTCACTGTAAAACCGAGTTGGAGCTAGTACCTCCCCATATATATGTATGGAATGGAGTTTGCAACTGAAAAGAAACTTTGTGTTCCCAACAAGCTAGGTGAAGGACGGCTTTCACACACACTTATTTATCAGAACTGAGCAAGAGGAGAGACGTTCGTTCATCTAGCACCAAGGGAACGGGTTGCAGGAGGCACTTTTTCTCTGCTTCCTCAGTCTGTTTCCTAGTGCCGGTTTGAAGTTCGTGCAGTTTTCACTGTAAAACCGAGTTGGAGCTAGTAACTCCCCATATATATGTTTGGAATTGAGTTTGCAACTGAAAAGAAACTCTGTGTTCCCAACAAGCTAGGTGAAGGACGGCTTTCACACACACTTATCTCTCAGAACTGAGCAAGTGGAGAGACGTTCGTTCATCTAGCATCAAGGGAACGGTTTGCAGGAGACACTTTTTCTCTGCTTTCTCAGTCTGTTTCCTAGTGCCGGTTTGAAGTTCCTGCAGTTTTCACTGTAAAACCGAGTTGGAGCTAGTACCTCCCCATATATATGTATGGAATGGAGTTTGCAACTGAAAAGAAACTTTGTGTTCCCAACAAGCTAGGTGAAGAACGGCTTTCACACACACTTATCTCTCAGAACTGAGCAAGTGGAGAGACGTTCGTTCATCTAGCACCAAGGGAACGGGTTGCAGGGGACACTTTTTCTCTGCTTTCTCAGTCTGTTTCCTAGTGCCGGTTTGAAGTTCCTGCAGTTTTCACTGTAAAACCGAGTTGGAGATTCTACCTCCCCATATATATGTATGGAATGGAGTTTGCAACTGAAAAGAAACTTTGTGTTCCCAACAAGCTAGGTGAAGGACGGCTTTCACACACACTTATCTCTCAGAACTGAGCAAGTGGAGAGACGTTCGTTCATCTAGCATCAAGGGAACGGTTTGCAGGAGACACTTTTTCTCTGCTTTCTCAGTCTGTTTCCTAGTGCCGGTTTGAAGTTCCTGCAGTTTTCACTGTAAAACCGAGTTGGAGCTAGTACCTCCCCATATATATGTATGGAATGGAGTTTGCAACTGAAAAGAAACTTTGTGTTCCCAACAAGCTAGGTGAAGAACGGCTTTCACACACACTTATCTCTCAGAACTGAGCAAGTGGAGAGACGTTCGTTCATCTAGCACCAAGGGAACGGGTTGCAGGGGACACTTTTTCTCTGCTTTCTCAGTCTGTTTCCTAGTGCCGGTTTGAAGTTCCTGCAGTTTTCACTGTAAAACCGAGTTGGAGATTCTACCTCCCCATATATATGTATGGAATGGAGTTTGCAACTGAAAAGAAACTTTGTGTTCCCAACAAGCTAGGTGAAGGACGGCTTTCACACACACTTATCTCTCAGAACTGAGCAAGTGGAGAGACGTTCGTTCATCTAGCATCAAGGGAACGGTTTGCAGGAGACACTTTTTCTCTGCTTTCTCAGTCTGTTTCCTAGTGCCGGTTTGAAGTTCCTGCAGTTTTCACTGTAAAACCGAGTTGGAGCTAGTACCTCCCCATATATATGTATGGAATGGAGTTTGCAACTGAAAAGAAACTTTGTGTTCCCAACAAGCTAGGTGAAGAACGGCTTTCACACACACTTATCTCTCAGAACTGAGCAAGTGGAGAGACGTTCGTTCATCTAGCACCAAGGGAACGGGTTGCAGGGGACACTTTTTCTCTGCTTTCTCAGTCTGTTTCCTAGTGCCGGTTTGAAGTTCCTGCAGTTTTCACTGTAAAACCGAGTTGGAGATTCTACCTCCCCATATATATATATGGAATGGAGTTTGCAACTGATAAGAAACTTTGTGTTCCCAACAAGCTAGGTGAAGGACGGCTTTCACACACACTTATCTCTCAGAACTGAGCAAGTGGAGAGACGTTCGTTCATCTAGCACCAAGGGAACGGGTTGCAGGAGACACTTTTTCTCTGCTTTCTCAGTCTGTTTCCTAGTGCCGGTTTGAAGTTCCTGCAGTTTTCACTGTCAAACCGAGTTGGAGCTAGAACCTCCCCATATATATGTATGGAATGGAGTTTGCAACTGAAAAGAAACTTTGTGTTCCCAAAAAGCTAGGTGAAGGACGGCTTTCACACACAATTATCTCTCAGAACTGAGCAAGTGGAGAGACGTTCGTTCATCTAGCACCAAGGGAACGGGTTGCAGGAGACACTTTTTCTCTGCTTTCTCAGTCTGTTTCCTAGTGCCGGTTTGAAGTTCCTGCAGTTTTCACTGTGAAACCGAGTTGGAGCTTCTACCTCCCCATATATATGTATGGAATGGAGTTTGCCACTGAAAAGAAACTTTGTGTTCCCAACAAGCTAGGTGAAGGACGGCTTTCACACACACTTATCTCTCAGAAATGAGCAAGTGGAGAGACGTTCGTTCATCTAGCACCAAGGGAACGGGTTGCAGGGGACACTTTTTCTCTGCTTTCTCAGTCTGTTTCCTAGTGCCGGTTTGAAGTTCCTGCAGTTTTCACTGTAAAACCGAGTTGGAGCTTCTACCTCTCCATATATATGTATGGAATGGAGTTTGCAACTGAAAAGAAACTTTGTGTTCCCAACAAGCAAGGTGAAGGACGGCTTTCACACACACTTATCTCTCAGAAATGAGCAAGTGGAGAGACGTTCGTTCATCTAGCACCAAGGGAACGGGTTGCAGGAGACACTTTTTCTCTGCTTTCTCAGTCTGTTTCCTAGTGCCGGTTTGAAGTTCCTGCAGTTTTCACTGTCAAACCGAGTTGGAGCTAGTACCTATCCATATATATGTATGGAATGGAGTTTGCAACTGAAAAGAAACTTTGTGTTCCCAACAAGCTAGGTGAAGGACGGCTTTCACACACACTTATCTCTCAGAACTGAGCAAGTGGAGAGACGTTCGTTCATCTAGCACCAAGGGAACGGGTTGCAGGAGACACTTTTTCTCTTCTTCCTCAGTCTGTTTCCTAGTGCCGGTTTGAAGTTCCTGCAGTTTTCACTGTAAAACCGAGTTGGAGCTTGTACCTCCCCATATATATGTATGGAATGGAGTTTGCAACTGAAAAGAAACTTTGTGTTCCCAACAAGCTAGGTGAAGGACGGCTTTCACACACACTTATCTCTCAGAACTGAGCAAGTGGAGAGACGTTCGTTCATCTAACACCAAGGGAACGGGTTGCAGGGGACACTTTTTCTCTGATTTCTCAGTCTGTTTCCTAGTGCCGGTTTGAAGTTCCTGCAGTTTTCACTGTGAAACCGAGTTGGAGCTAGAACCTCCCCATATATATGTATGGAATGGAGTTTGCAACTGAAAAGAAACTTTGTGTTCCCAACAAGCTAGGTGAAGGACGGCTTTCACACACACTTATCTCTCAGAAATGAGCAAGTGGAGAGACGTTCGTTCATCTAGCACCAAGGGAACGGGTTGCAGGGGACACATTTTCTCTGCTTTCTCAGTCTGTTTCCTAGTGCCGGTTTGAAGTTCCTGCAGTTTTCACTGTAAAACCGAGTTGGAGCTTCTACCTCCCCATATATATGTATGGAATGGAGTTTGCAACTGAAAAGAAACTCTGTGTTCCCAACAAGCTAGGTGAAGGACGGCTTTCACACACACTTATCTCTCAGAACAGAGCAAGTGGAGAGACGTTCGTTCATCTAGCACCAAGGGAACGGGTTGCAGGAGACACTTTTTCTCTGCTTTCTCAGTCTGTTTCCTAGTGCCGGTTAGAAGTTCCTGCAGTTTTCACTGTCAAACCGTGTTGGAGCTAGTACCTCCCCATATATATTTATGGAATGGAGTTTGCAACTGAAAAGAAACTTTGTGTTCCCAACAAGCTAGGTGAAGTACGGCTTTCACACACACTTATCTCTCAGAACTGAGCAAGTGGAGAGACGTTCGTTCATCTAGCACCAAGGGAACGGGTTGCAGGAGACACTTTTTCTCTGCTTCCTCAGTCTGTTTCCTAGTGCCGGTTTGAAGTTCCTGCAGTTTTCACTGTGAAATCGAGTTGGAGCTTGTACCTCCCCATATATATGTATGGAATGGAATTTGCAACTTAAAAGAAACTTTGTGTTCCCAACAAGCTGGTGAAGGATGGCTTTCACACACACTAATCTCTCAGAACTGAGCAAGTGGAGAGACGTTCGTTCATCTAGCACCAAGGGAACGGGTTGCAGGGGAAACTTTTTCTCTGCTTTCTCAGTCTGTTTCCTAGTGCCGGTTTGAAGTTCCTGCAGTTTTCACTGTAAAACCGAGTTGGAGCTAGAACCTCCCCATATATATGTATGGAATGGAGTTTGCAACTGAAAAGAAACTTTGTGTTCCCAACAAGCTAGGTGAAGGACGGCTTTCACACACACTTATCTCTCAGAACAGAGCAAGTGGAGAGACGTTCGTTCATCTAGCACCAAGGGAACGGGTTGCAGGAGACACTTTTTCTCTGCTTTCTCAGTCTGTTTCCTAGTGCCGGTTTAAAGTTCCTGCAGTTTTCAGTGTAAAACCGAGTTGGAGCTTCTACCTCCCCATATATATGTATGGAATGGAGTTTGCAACTGAAAAGAAACTTTGTGTTCCCAACAAGAAAGGTGAAGGACGGCTTTCACACACACTTATCTCTCAGAACTGAGCAAGTGGAGAGACGTTCGTTCATCTAGCACCAAGGGAACGGGTTGCAGGGGACACTTTTTCTCTGCTTTCTCAGTCTGTTTCCTAGTGCCGGTTTGAAGTTCCTGCAGTTTTCACTGTCAAACCGATTTGGAGCTAGTACCTCCCCATATATATGTATGGAATGGAGTTTGCAACTGAAAAGAAACTTTGTGTTCCCAACAAGCTAGGTGAAGGACGGCTTTCACACACACTTATTTATCAGAACTGAGCAAGAGGAGAGACGTTCGTTCATCTAGCACCAAGGGAACGGGTTGCAGGAGGCACTTTTTCTCTGCTTCCTCAGTCTGTTTCCTAGTGCCGGTTTGAAGTTCGTGCAGTTTTCACTGTAAAACCGAGTTGGAGCTAGTAACTCCCCATATATATGTATGGAATGGAGTTTGCAACTGAAAAGAAACTTTGTGTTCCCAACAAGCTAGGTGAAGGACGGCTTTCACACACACTTATCTCTCAGAACTGAGCAAGTGGAGAGACGTTCGTTCATCTAGCACCAAGGGAACGGGTTGCAGGGGACACTTTTTCTCTGCTTTCTCAGTCTGTTTCCTAGTGCCGGTTTGAAGTTCCTGCAGTTTTCACTGTCAAACCGATTTGGAGCTAGTACCTCCCCATATATATGTATGGAATGGAGTTTGCAACTGAAAAGAAACTTTGTGTTCCCAACAAGCTAGGTGAAGGACGGCTTTCACACACACTTATTTATCAGAACTGAGCAAGAGGAGAGACGTTCGTTCATCTAGCACCAAGGGAACGGGTTGCAGGAGGCACTTTTTCTCTGCTTCCTCAGTCTGTTTCCTAGTGCCGGTTTGAAGTTCGTGCAGTTTTCACTGTAAAACCGAGTTGGAGCTAGTACCTCCCCATATATATGTATGGAATGGAGTTTGCAACTGAAAAGAAACTTTGTGTTCCCAACAAGCTAGGTGAAGGACGGCTTTCACACACACTTATTTATCAGAACTGAGCAAGAGGAGAGACGTTCGTTCATCTAGCACCAAGGGAACGGGTTGCAGGAGGCACTTTTTCTCTGCTTCCTCAGTCTGTTTCCTAGTGCCGGTTTGAAGTTCGTGCAGTTTTCACTGTAAAACCGAGTTGGAGCTAGTAACTCCCCATATATATGTTTGGAATTGAGTTTGCAACTGAAAAGAAACTCTGTGTTCCCAACAAGCTAGGTGAAGGACGGCTTTCACACACACTTATCTCTCAGAACTGAGCAAGTGGAGAGACGTTCGTTCATCTAGCATCAAGGGAACGGTTTGCAGGAGACACTTTTTCTCTGCTTTCTCAGTCTGTTTCCTAGTGCCGGTTTGAAGTTCCTGCAGTTTTCACTGTAAAACCGAGTTGGAGCTAGTACCTCCCCATATATATATATGGAATGGAGTTTGCAACTGAAAAGAAACTTTGTGTTCCCAACAAGCTAGGTGAAGAACGGCTTTCACACACACTTATCTCTCAGAACTGAGCAAGTGGAGAGACGTTCGTTCATCTAGCACCAAGGGAACGGGTTGCAGGGGACACTTTTTCTCTGCTTTCTCAGTCTGTTTCCTAGTGCCGGTTTGAAGTTCCTGCAGTTTTCACTGTAAAACCGAGTTGGAGATTCTACCTCCCCATATATATGTATGGAATGGAGTTTGCAACTGAAAAGAAACTTTGTGTTCCCAACAAGCTAGGTGAAGGACGGCTTTCACACACACTTATCTCTCAGAACTGAGCAAGTGGAGAGACGTTCGTTCATCTAGCATCAAGGGAACGGTTTGCAGGAGACACTTTTTCTCTGCTTTCTCAGTCTGTTTCCTAGTGCCGGTTTGAAGTTCCTGCAGTTTTCACTGTAAAACCGAGTTGGAGCTAGTACCTCCCCATATATATGTATGGAATGGAGTTTGCAACTGAAAAGAAACTTTGTGTTCCCAACAAGCTAGGTGAAGAACGGCTTTCACACACACTTATCTCTCAGAACTGAGCAAGTGGAGAGACGTTCGTTCATCTAGCACCAAGGGAACGGGTTGCAGGGGACACTTTTTCTCTGCTTTCTCAGTCTGTTTCCTAGTGCCGGTTTGAAGTTCCTGCAGTTTTCACTGTAAAACCGAGTTGGAGATTCTACCTCCCCATATATATATATGGAATGGAGTTTGCAACTGATAAGAAACTTTGTGTTCCCAACAAGCTAGGTGAAGGACGGCTTTCACACACACTTATCTCTCAGAACTGAGCAAGTGGAGAGACGTTCGTTCATCTAGCACCAAGGGAACGGGTTGCAGGAGACACTTTTTCTCTGCTTTCTCAGTCTGTTTCCTAGTGCCGGTTTGAAGTTCCTGCAGTTTTCACTGTCAAACCGAGTTGGAGCTAGAACCTCCCCATATATATGTATGGAATGGAGTTTGCAACTGAAAAGAAACTTTGTGTTCCCAAAAAGCTAGGTGAAGGACGGCTTTCACACACAATTATCTCTCAGAACTGAGCAAGTGGAGAGACGTTCGTTCATCTAGCACCAAGGGAACGGGTTGCAGGAGACACTTTTTCTCTGCTTTCTCAGTCTGTTTCCTAGTGCCGGTTTGAAGTTCCTGCAGTTTTCACTGTGAAACCGAGTTGGAGCTTCTACCTCCCCATATATATGTATGGAATGGAGTTTGCCACTGAAAAGAAACTTTGTGTTCCCAACAAGCTAGGTGAAGGACGGCTTTCACACACACTTATCTCTCAGAAATGAGCAAGTGGAGAGACGTTCGTTCATCTAGCACCAAGGGAACGGGTTGCAGGGGACACTTTTTCTCTGCTTTCTCAGTCTGTTTCCTAGTGCCGGTTTGAAGTTCCTGCAGTTTTCACTGTCAAACCGAGTTGGAGCTAGTACCTATCCATATATATGTATGGAATGGAGTTTGCAACTGAAAAGAAACTTTGTGTTCCCAACAAGCTAGGTGAAGGACGGCTTTCACACACACTTATCTCTCAGAACTGAGCAAGTGGAGAGACGTTCGTTCATCTAGCACCAAGGGAACGGGTTGCAGGAGACACTTTTTCTCTTCTTCCTCAGTCTGTTTCCTAGTGCCGGTTTGAAGTTCCTGCAGTTTTCACTGTAAAACCGAGTTGGAGCTTGTACCTCCCCATATATATGTATGGAATGGAGTTTGCAACTGAAAAGAAACTTTGTGTTCCCAACAAGCTAGGTGAAGGACGGCTTTCACACACACTTATCTCTCAGAACTGAGCAAGTGGAGAGACGTTCGTTCATCTAACACCAAGGGAACGGGTTGCAGGGGACACTTTTTCTCTGATTTCTCAGTCTGTTTCCTAGTGCCGGTTTGAAGTTCCTGCAGTTTTCACTGTGAAACCGAGTTGGAGCTAGAACCTCCCCATATATATGTATGGAATGGAGTTTGCAACTGAAAAGAAACTTTGTGTTCCCAACAAGCTAGGTGAAGGACGGCTTTCACACACACTTATCTCTCAGAACTGAGCAAGTGGAGAGACGTTCGTTCATCTAGCACCAAGGGAACGGGTTGCAGGAGACACTTTTTCTCTGCTTTCTCAGTCTGTTTCCTAGTGCCGGTTTGAAGTTCCTGCAGTTTTCACTGTCAAACCGAGTTGGAGCTAGTACCTCCCCATATATATGTATGGAATGGAGTTTGCAACTGAAAAGAAACTTTGTGTTCCCAACAAGCTAGGTGAAGGACGGCTTTCACACACACTTATCTCTCAGAACTGAGCAATTGGAGAGACGTTCGTTCATCTACCACCAAGGGAACGGGTTGCAGGAGACACTTTTTCTCTGCTTTGTCAGTCTGTTTCCTAGTGCCGGTTTGAAGTTCCTGCAGTTTTCACTGTAAAACCGAGTTGGAGCTTCTACCTCCCCATATATATG